>NC_140942.1:148915849-149552099 GCF_014529385.1 Adiantum capillus-veneris | reverse complement strand
ACCGCTCTCTCTCTCTCTCTCTACATCGTGTGTGTGTGTGTAGGAAAGAGAAAGAGAGAGAGAGAGAGAGAGAGAGAGAGAGAGAGAGGGGTTGGGGGGGGGGGAGTTTCATAATACCTGCGCAGCAGGTTTCGGCCAAAATCTAAGCGCGTGCGTTGCAGGTGAAAATGGCCCCTGCGTACGGGTTTCCCTTTTTTTCCCCCAATTTTGTTGCATCGAAATGTGCATCGATATACTCGTGGTAATGTCCGTCGATATACACGTGGAAAAACATGCCTTGCCACGCATATTTCCATGCGCATATCGACGGCTATTCCGACGCATATATCGACGTGATGAAAGTACGTCGATATCCGCGTGGAAAGGTATGGCCGTCGATATATACTGCATCGATATCTTGATGTTATGCTGTAGTGCATATTGTGTTTGATCCCCATTTTGGAACAAGCAGTTTAAAATCCTTGAGCTAATGTGTTCAAGTCCATGATTGACCTTGGTGGAATGTTTTGGAATCATATTAATGCTTTTTCTTCTAATGTCATTTCAAACCCCTCGACTTGAGTTTGGAAATTGAATATGCGTTTTGCTCTTAGGACTTGCTTAAAGCTTGCTAAGTGGTCATATGGATCCCCAAAACCATTGTATTTTTTGACCCATTTTTGAAAATCAGCTGGTTTGACACGTCTATTTGGTTCAACTCTCAGTCTCCTCGCATTTGGTCCTATTCTGAGTTCCTCAAACTAGTCTGTTAGAAATAGTGACTCATGTAGCCCCGGGCTGGCTTTAGTGTCACCTAGTTTTCTTTGTGATGAGGTGGTTTCTGGTTTCTTAACATTACTCTTAGAAGATCTCTCACAGTGTTCATCTCTTGGAGTAGTTTCTGGTCCTTGTCCCAATATCCAATCCCTTATGAAATACCCTTGATATTTGGTTTGTTCTACCTCCTCAGGAGTCATCATAACAAATTTGTTGTTATAACAATCCCTAAATAGGTAGGTTGGTAGATCTGATGATCCCTTATCTTTGATCTTGAAGATATAAATGATCTTCATGGGCGTTAGTTGTCATGATTTGGCATGCAAAGTCCACAGAAGATCTGTTACATTTCTATCCTCCCAACAATAGACTCCGATCCTAGGATTATCCATACTAAGCCATTTCAAAGGCTTCAAATCAACTTGATCGTATCCCTTAAATTCTAAAGTTGGTGGTCCTTCTTTTGTGACCGTATCCAGAATTATGGCGCTTACTTCTAACTGTTAGGAAATAAGACGTAGCTAAATAGATAATTGAGTAGATTACTTAATGGAGAGAGACAGATTTATATACACGAGATTATAGAGTAGAGAGAGAGAGAGAGAGAGAGAGAGAGAGAGAGTACACACGATATACGTGGTTCACCCAATGTGGGCTACGTCCACGGGAAAGCAGCCACTCAATGGCTTTAGTACTTCAAAACAAGAAGTAGCTTACAAAGGGATTATACCCTTAATGGAGCTCCCGCCTTGCTTCACTCTCACCACCTCATACTCACCTTGTTGCATCAACTTCACACTATGAAATGTGTGTAGAAATGGCCTCCTTTTATAGGCCAAAAGGGCTGCCCTCTCTTATGAGAGACAGCCATGTGTAGCTGCCCTTGTGCGAATAAGTCCAAATCGGACCCTCCAATCTGCCCATGTGTGGCCGCCCTTGAGAAGACAAGTCCGCTTTTGAATTCGGCCACCGGCCATCGGCCATTGACTTCCGACCACCGGCCGCCGGCCATTGACTTCTGACCACCGACCATCAGCCATTGACTACCGGCCACCGATCAACCGATCGGTTGTTTTCCGACCACTTTCCGGCCGCCATCCGGCCATAATATTCCGGCAAAAAGGAATATTCCGGCGAAAAAAAAAGTCTCGGGGGCGTCCGCCCCCGAGGCCTCTAAAGTTGCCCCTGATTCTTGTCTGTGAAAATTTTGGTTTTCGGTGAGTGATTTTCCTTCACGCACGATGGCTTCTCCTCATAATGGGGGCCTTACAAATGTGCACTTTTACCACAGCAAATTACAAGGGTAAATCAGGCTCCATACTTAACACTAACCCCCATTTTTCTATCACGTCAAGGTTTTCAACTTGTAAATACCGAGTTTCATTTCTATCCATGTACATTTTTCCTTGTTTGTTTGCCCTGATTTCCTCTTGGAACTCAATACCATGGTCATCAATGCGAATAGCATACTCTTCGTTAGGATCCACGTAAAGTTGATCTCCATGGCGATTAATATTATAAAATGAGAGTATATGCTTATAGCGCATTGTCGTTCCGGTTTCGAAGTGAGTCGAATAGGAAGACATTTTAGATGTTGAATTGGAAAAAGTGTCTAAGACTTCTTCAAGGATAGTGTGCAAGGAATTGCCTTGATTTCCTAGTACATGACTAAATCTAAGGTTCATAAAGATTTGTGAAGCCCTGGATAGAGTACTTAATATCGGATTGACTTGCTGTCAATTTCCACTTGACTTGATTGCAACTTCTGTCAAGCTGCCGATTCCTTGGATGCAACATGATTCTTGTATCAATTTTGATCAAGTTAGCTATTCTTTCACAAAGACAGTGTAATTTTTGCTAACTATAGTGATTGGTCTATGTGTATCACTTCAATTTGAGCTATGAGAGTCAGTAATTGAGATTTTCAGACTCGACTTTGGCAAAAATCAAAAGATTAATTTGCAACTTGGAAACTGAGTGAACATGTACCAATTTGGATCCGATTGAACCCAAAATTGCCCGGTGGCCTTGTATTATGATGGTCTAACACTCTATAAGTCCAAAAGTCAAAATTGGTTTCTCTTTGAAGCAGTAGTAAATAATCACGATTATTTACTTTTGTCAGTTTTTTTCACTTTTTGGCTTGGTTTGCCAAGTATACAACATGTTAAGGTTCTTGGACAAGTTTCAACAAGTTTGGACAAAATCTCTTCAAGTTTATTAACTGTTTCGTGTTCGCAGACTCTGATTTCAAGAATCTGGTTTAAGTCTCACTTTTATGATCCAAATTTCACCAAAATTGATATGTGTGGTCTACTTGATATGCTTGACCTTGTGGTATGCTCAAATGTGCAAAATTGTCAATTTTTGAAGCTGATGTAAAGAATCACGATTATTTACTCCAGCTAAATTTTTGCAAGTTTTTGTCCCAATCTTGACACAGATCTGTTAAGCACTTCAACTTAAGGTCTCTAGCCAACTTTCATCAAGTTTGGACAATTCTTGGTCAAATGGTCATCACTTTTGTGTCCGCAGGCTGACTTTGCAAATTTGGTCACAATTTTCAATCCAATGATCCAAATCTTACCAAATTTGGTTTGTGGGCTTAGTACAACATGGTAAAACTAGTGGTATGCTAACTATGTCAAAAAAGTTGAAAAATGGGACAGATGTAAACAACGCTATTATTTACTTCTCGCAAATTTTTGCATCTTTTTGGTCAAGTGAGCATGTACACATGTCTATCACATCAATATAAGCCTATGAATCAAATTTCATTGAGTTTGGACAATTTTTTCTCCAATTTACACTCAAATTTCAAAAGTCAGTAAAAACTTTAGTTTTTATCAAGTTTTTTGCCAGTTTGGTTATCCAAATCCAATGTGCCTTTACAAAAGTTGTTTGTACACATGCAATGAGTCACTGGTATCAACCTTGGTCAATTTTGAGCTGAAAGTAAATAATTGTGATTATTTACTTCAGGCTCAAAATGAACATGTTTTGCACTTTCTCAAAGGACAATCTTTTCATGAGTTTTTTTAAGCCTATGAATCAAGTCAAAACTTAATTTGGCCTAGAATGTCAAGAAAAAGTAAATAATCTGAGTTTTTGCAAACTCTTGAAATTTTTACCTCAATGTGTCCTTGAGCTTACCCACTCGTTCATACAACTTTTAAGCATACTCTCCAATCGGATTGAGTGGTTTGGAGTCTTTTCGTGCTATTTCTAACCGTGGACCTAAAATTTTGCAACTTCAAATAACAACTCACAATGATTCTTTCGGAGAGAGCAATGTTCTGAAATCCACCTCGCATCCTACTTACCCTACTCCACAAACACTCATTTTCTTGTTTTTTTTTGGTTTTTTGAGCATTGATCTTAAGACTTGTCCCGTCTATCAATCATTCTCAAAATCCTAATCTAGTTCTACAATCCTACAATCCTAAAGCCACTCAGAAAGTATGATTACTTCCAAGCTACCTCTACACATCTCAAGACGACAATCTTACTATGTGGTTTCTAAAAAGAAAGTTATTACTCTAGGAGATCCTAGAAGAAGTTAAAGGATAACTTCACAAGATGCTCGTGTTTTGTCCTAGTTTAGGTCTCTTTGATCTTCAACAATGGTGCCAAATGTGGGACGGGTGTCTAACCTCACTCCTATCTTATTTTGCAGATTTAGCGAGAACCACGAATAAATTGTCAATCCATGGAAGGAAGCTGACTTGACTAGTGTATAGAGGCTACAAGAATTTTTCAATCTCTCAAAAACAACAAACAACTCTCATCTAACTCAAGCTACACTCAAGTGACTAAAATCATCAAAGCTCATCGACAAACAAATCATATCCGTTACAACATCAAATGACATCCAAACATAACGAAACTTCTAGGACAAGTTTATAAGACCTAAGTACACATGCTTATGGTCTCAAATCCCACTTTAGGTCAAGTGAAAAAAATGCGATTATTAATAGCAGTGGATTTTTGACCTAGTCGTTTTCGACCCAGAATGCAACTAAATGCTTAGCAATGTTGTCCCAATACCTTGCCTATGCTTAGTTTTTGATTTGGAATTGTAAATTTCTACTTATGATGAAATTAGGTTGGGGGTCGGCGACGCCAAAAGCTAAAAAATATCGTGAAATGCTTACGTCAATGCATAGAGCTCTTACCTACGGTTGCAACGCAACAGACGCGACTGCAATGTGACAACCGAGGAGGGAGTAGGAAGCGCGAGAAGGAGAGAAGTGAGCGCCGTTAGCTCAGGCTGTGTATTTCATTATCCAAAACTTAAAATTAACTTACAAAATTGGCTTTTATACTTAGCCAAGGTTTTTGGTGGTCAAAACTAATAATGTGGGAGCTCTAACTAAAGATGGGTAATGACAGGTTGATACAATTTGGAAGCTTGTAGCCCCGGCTCATCAATTACAAGGTTTATCCGAAAAATAGGAGTTACAATATTCTTGATTTATCAAAATAATAAGTGTTTTGGAAGTATTTGGTTTGAAGTGCTCAACAACGGCATTATAATTTTCTGAATGTTTGATTGTAGTAACAAATGACTCCCAGCGTGACGTTTGAATGCTTTAGCCAGGGGAATGAGGTTTTGGACATAGTGTTCAACAATATGTCAACATAGTTATCAAGAGATGAAATGGAACTCTTTTACTTAGAAATTGGGACCAAAGTCTTCGGCATGCCAGGAAGCACAACTTGTTTGAAGAGTGTTGACCGTAGTTACCTTACCCATCACCAAGAACCCTTTCGTCAATTGTTTATCTGCATTGATGACAATCCAAGAGATTAGTTTGCCAACCTCAGGCTACTTCAACTCAGCCTATGGTTAGGCCTAGAAGACATGTTCTACTATTTGGCAATGCACTCCCAAATGTTAAGGATTGCTGATTGATAGCATGTTTAGGTGGTACCACTTTTTGCATCTTTGGTTGGTACCACCAATAGCACCTAGGTAAAGGAAATTCAACATTTTTCAAATTTGGAAAAGAGGGAGAGTGAAATTCTAAATTTGCATGAAATATAATTTATGTACCTATAATCTAGATGCATGCGATCCATTATGGGATGGAGTGGGCCTCCTTTTCTGAACTTATAGTCATCATAGCCTAGACACTCCTTGTCTTCTTTCTCCTTTCCTCTCACACAACTAGCTTGTCACTCAGAATCTTGCCTATACAGGTGTGCTCGCTCTGTTCCCATAGCTCGTGCTCCCCCCATTTCATGCTGTAGTCATCGTGATGCTCTGTCCCCCATTGCACCCATTGCGCTCTACCATAGCCCTAGTCGAGCTCTGCCCCCATTACCCGCGACACGGAAGCATAAAGGGTGCACCATCACCCTCTACAGAGATGACTCCCAAGATGAACACTCCCTCCAGGAAGCACAAAAATCCGACTCAGAGTACGGAGGTGGTACAACAAGCACCCCCTGCAAGTTTCAACAAACACCACAGCACACCAGACCCCCGCAATAGCCACCACACAACAGACCCTCGCAACACATGCGACAGAGCAGACATTGTTGGGCATATTTCTAACACCCCTTTTTTGTAAATTGGTACATACGGACATGATGCCTGATGTCAAAAGTGTGTGTGGCCTTTATTTTGTGGGGTTTTTAGCTTGCTTTAGCAAGCACATGTACATGCACTGCAAGTCGCTAGTCTAGTGACATCTGTCGGGCTACTCCAAGTGCCCATGAGTGAGTTTTTTGAAGTGAGACTTGTATATAACATAAACTCATGTACAAACTTAAAAACGTTCGGTGAAATATCAACAAATTGCAGGTTTTAGCTCGTTCTGGCCTCTTGATGCTTTTGGATGCAGTTTTTTGCTCTCGACTAGCTCTCTCTACACCTAGTCTTCCTATTACAGCATCCTGTTCGCATTGATTTTGCACATAGTTGTGCGTGGGTTAGATTTGAAGGATTCTAGCACTTTTTTTGCAGAGTTTGCAGAGATTTTTTGAAGTTTGAAATCATGTCTTTTGGAGTTGGGGTTTTGGAGTTATGGTCTATTCTCTACAACCTACAGTGCATGGCAGCTTTGGGGCAAAACTATGTAGGTTGAATTGTGGAAACCCATACATCTTGTGGGTGATGTATGATTTTAAGGGAGAGTTTTAAAGTATTTTTGATGAAGCTGAAAGCTTTGTTTTCAAGAGAATTGGTAGGAAACGTCCGTAATTCTGTGCCTAAACAAGTTTCTTCCTTCTTTGTGGCATAGTCTCTTGGGTGGGCGACTGCAAGTAAATCCCCAAGGGGACTACTCTTGTTTGATTTGTGGAGTTTCAAAGGGGTTTTCCAAATCTTTTGGTGTTCTTATAGTGCTCTTTCAACGCTCTTGGGTGAGATCGCTATAGAGGTGTTCCAATTTGTTTGTTTCCCAATAGTGTTTTGGAGCCCGCCACTAAGGAATCGCTTCAAGTGATCTTAAATTTACCGGTTTGATTGGCATGATGGCAGATTTTCCAAAGTTTTATGGCCATGTAGATGAATATGTTAAGGAATTTATTGAGAAATTTGAGTTTTCTTGTTTGATCACAGATAGGGAAGATCCAATGATTATGCTCAATATTTTGTTCTTTTGCTTGGAAGTGGATGCAAGAACATGGTATGATGAGTATTACTCTTGGTTGAAATCGTCACAACCTCCACAAGTGATGAATTATTAAGCATCAAAGAAGACTTTTCTTGAGAAGTTCAAGAAGGTAGAGGACCCAACGAATGTATGGCACTCCATTGAAGGACTTGTGCAATGTGAGGTCAAACTGTAGATGCCTTTGTCAAGGAGTTCAATGCCTTGTGGAAGAGATGGTGTGTTTCTTTGGGCAGTGGTGCTCCTCCTCTTATGCTTAAAAAGTGTACATTTAGGAAAATTTTGAGGGTTGATTTGAAGTTACACGTTGAGCTTAAAAGGCCACTTACATTTGATGATGCAGTAAAGGTTGCAAAGCATAAGGAATGGAAGCTAGAGAGAGTGAGGTAGCTTGGATTGCAAGAAGATGTGAAGCCAACTGTATCTTATGTTTTAGACATAAATATGGACAAGGTATGCAATGAAAACTTCCATGTTTCTCATTCTCTTGAGCATGTGAAAGAATAATGCCATATGCATAATGAGATCAAGAAGAATGCTCAATGTATGCCATCTTTGTTGTTTAAGCGATTTGATGTCAACCTTCATGTCAAAGATGATGATGCTAGTAAGGTGGATATAGGCAATAAGACTACCATGGTCATAAATGAGTCTCAAATGCAAGGAGATGATCATTTTGAATGTCCGAGTCACATGGCTAATGATTCTAATATATGTTACAATGAGGATGAGTATGCTTCTGATACGAATGTTATTGTTGTGAGTTCTTCTCTTGTAGATGAGATAGTCGAGGATTACATGATGGAGGTCAAGGAAAATAAAAATGACAAAGAGGGTGATGTGTATGATGAGGGCTATTGAGTATATGATTTGGGTGATTGTATGCAAAAGGGTGATGAAGCAATTAGGTATACTACTTGTGTTGTTGATGAAGAGCCTATCAATGAAAAAATTGATGATTTGTATGATGATATGGATAGTCGTGCCTTAATTGATGATGAAGACAATATTGAGATATTAGAGGATGTGAAAAATGATGGAGATGCTACCTCATGTGAATATGGTTGATGCTACCTTTCTTGATCCTCTTATTAAGAAGCCTAAGTTATGTATGGAGGGTGGTTTACCTATCAAACATGGTATGATTGAATTGGATGGATGCATAATGAAGAGTGGGGGTAATGATATGAATATGAATGTGAATATGAAAATAGCTGAGTTAAAGGTTGAAGACCTTTTGAAAGAGATGTTAAAGGCTTCTTTGGATGTTGTAGTTGTGAAAGGCTTTCTCCGTGTGGTATCTGTTGAGAGTACTTTATGCCCAAACAGGACTTGGATTCTACATATGGTTTATGCTTTGATATTGGGAGTGACACAATTGATATGGCTGGTGTTTCTTCATGCATTTTGTGCTTATGTTCTATGGAACTTTGATCCGGGTGGAAAACATGCTTATGCTACTGCTGAGCGCATGAATGCTCTAGCAGACTGGGGGTTTGGCAAACTATGTTGGGTGCATTTTTGACACCCCGTTTTTTGTAAATTTGTATATATGGACATGACGCCCGATGTCAAAAGTGTGTGTGGGATTTTTTTTTGTGGGGTTTTTAGATTGCTTTAGAAAGCACATGTACATGCACTACAAGTCGCTAGTCTAGTGACAAACTGTCGGGCTACTGTAAGTGCCCGTGAGTGAGTTTTTTGAAGTGAGACTTGTATATAATTTAAACTCATGTAAAAACTTAAAAAAGTTAAGTAAAAATCAAAACATTGCAGGTCTTAGTTTGTTATGGCCTCTTGATGCTTTTGGATGCAATTTTTTTCCCTCGATTAGCTCTCTCTACACCTAGTCTTCCTATTCACGTTGATCTTGCACATAGTTTTGCGTGGATTCGATCTGAAGGATTCTAGAAATTTTTTTGCAGAGTTTTTAGAGATTTTTTGAAGTTTGAAATCGTGTCTTTTGGAGTTGAGGTTTTGGAGTTATGGTATGTTCTCTACAACCTACAGTGCATGGCAGCTTTGGGGCAAAACTATGTAGGTTGAATTGTGGAAACCCATACGTCTTGTGGGTGATGTATAATTTGAAGGGGGAGTTTTAAAGTGATTTTTGATGAAGGGAAAAGCTTTTTTTTAAAGAGTGTTGGTAGGAGACGTCCGTAATTCCGTGCCTAAACAAGTTTCTTCCGTCTTTGTGGCATAGTCTCTTGGGTGGACGACGGCTAGTAAATTCCCAATGGGACTACTCTTGTTTGATTTGTGGTGTTTCAAAGGGGTTTTACAAATATTTTGGTGTTCTTGTAATGCTCTTTCAACGCTCTTGGATGACATCACTATAGAGGTGTTCCAATTTGTTTGTTTCCCAACAACGCCTTCAACAACCATGACACATCAGTCCCCTGCAAACCAACTCGACGCTGGAGACCCTAACAACAAACACGATCGCCAAAAATTCTCTCTCCAAATCCATGTTGTGGGTTAAAAAATATTCTCAAAAAGGTAAGTTCTACATCCCATTTTGGTCGTGTCTTTGCGCCTCATGGCAATGCATGGCCAAAAATCCTATTTTTCAACATTGGTTGCAAATCATTTTCCTCCATGGCTTTACTTGCAGCATCGGTGGAGTATCTGATACTTACCAGGTTTTTCTATTCTACATTGCAGTTGCATAAGGAATATGGACTAAGCATGGAGGGAAAGCTGCCCAAGGATTTAACAAACAAGGACCTGCCACCTGAACAATGGTCAACAGTGTTCAAGGTTCCAAAGAAGAAGAAGACTAAGATCTTCCTCCACCAGGTGCATGACCACCTTTACAATGAATGCAAGCTTCTGTATCATAAGTTCTACCAGGATGTCCCCTCCAATGGCGAGCTCATGACGAGGTTTGCGAGGGGGTTTGCATATGAATACTGCAATGCTGCCAAAGCAGACCCCGACAACCATAAGACTGCATGGGCTTTGGTTGGGGATCAAGCATTAGAGAATGTCAAGAGTGAGAAAGTGGGCACTCAGTTGGAAAATACAGAAGTTCATGTCCGATTATGGTGGCGTGAAGGAAGCCCCCACATTTGAAGGACTGATAGAGAATGTTGTGGACGGTCCTGCGGCATCTAGCCACCCTCTACAACACATGTGGACAACCTCTTAGCCCCTCTACACAACATGGGTGGATAATCTTGTTGATGACCTTGAGAAATAGGCAGAGAAGGCAGAAGAGAAGGTGAAGTCTGCAAAGATAGTCCTAGCTGCAAAGTGGGACTTATGGTTGCGCAGCAAAGGTACCTCCTTAGCTTGTGCACCCATCACTGCAAAGGTGGAGGGCCTCAGAGAGGAGGTGGAGAAACTAGAAGACTCTCCAACAAAAAACACTGTTGAGATTGCCAAAAAGCAGCTGAAATTGGAGACCTTACAAGGGTACCCTCCAAGTCCTTTGGATTCAATGATGCTGCAAGGATGAAGGGGGAGGTGTCAGCCATGCAGGTACTCTAATCTTCTTTGTCTTTAAAGTATATAAAGTGCTAAAAGTGGTTGAGAGTGATCACCTTTTAAGAACTTGCAAGCACTTTCAGGCACCTACAGGCTCTTTTAAGCACATGCAATGTAATGGAAATGGCCTATGAACTTTGTGAATAGGGAAATTAATAGAATTAGAGTGAGCATTTTTGTGAGATCACTTTGAGAACATAACGGGTGAACTTAATTGATGGTAGCAACATAAACATAGTACTTATTAATACTTTTGCAAGAGAGAAAGTATTAGAGAACATGACAATAGTTGAGAACTGGATTTACTTGGAGCCGGCCCCCCATCCAAAAGGCGATTGTATTATACATAGAATTTTTTGGACATGTGTCTTTTATGCTTCTTAAGTCATTTGGTTTGAATTGAATACTTCAAGCACTTAGTCAATCAAGCATGGAAACGTTGATGCCTCTTGAGAGTTTATCTTTGAATTAAACATTTCAAGAGCCTTAGTCATTTTAAGCATAAAAATCACCTCAAGCTTTGGGCAAGGTTCCCACAAACATTTTAAGCACTTTGGTTAGCAAGCCGTCAAGCACCTCATGCTTGGGTAGGGTTCCCACCTCAAGGTAAACCCTAGCTTACCTAAGGTCAAATGACTTTTTAACACTAGTTTTGGGAGTTCTTCAATGAAGCTAGCCGTAAGGTCTTTAAGCTCCATTAGGTAGCATTGCTCTTTAACATACCATCTCTCATTTGGACCCCTTTAACCTTGGCCCCATGTTGAGATAGATCCATAAGCACATGTATATATTCTAACCCTTGTTCTCGTTTATTCTCCCACATTAAATGATCAGTTTTATTTGAGAAAATCATTTGGGTTGGTTTGATATTAGATTTTATGACATTACCTCTCTCGTGAAATCATAGTCGTCCTCGACTATGAGGTAGAAGAGATAAAGTCTTAGTCATTAGTATACATTTTTTAGCGGGTATAGGATCCCTTTTCACCTTGCAACATCATTCCAAAATGGATGACTAGTCCATTTGGTGCTTGGGAGATGTAGCTGCCGCAAGCATGTTTGCCCTTTATTCCATATCATTCTCCCAAAGTAGAGTGACAAATTCTACTTGGTGTTTGAGTGACGTCGTCATCACAAACATGATTCTAAGCATGCATACTAGTTAAATTTGTGCACAAAAAAGGATTAATCTTATAAGACAAAAACATTGTTCATTTAGAAAGCATTTACATTTGCTTACTCTAGTGAAACATTGTAAGCATTGACAAGGTTCATACTATCCTTAAGTTGTATTCCTTGCATCCATCTAGCATCTTCAAAACTATAGTTTTTAAACTTAATAAGATACCGTCGGTGGATAATCTTACCATGCCGTACTACCTTGTCTTCATGCCGAAGGAGAGCTTCGGGTTGTAGCACCTCTTCTTGGTCTTTGATTTCTGGAGGGCCTTCAATAATTGGTTCGCTTGCTGGCTCTCCTTTGTATGGATTAAGAAGGCTCACATGAAAAGCATTGTGTATGAGCCAATGGTTGGGAAACTTGAGTTGATAAGCCATGTCATTGATTGGATTCAAGATTTGAAAAGGACCATAATATCTCTTTGGTAATTTAGCATAATACATTTAATGGCCCGTAGGATTTTTGCCCGTTGTTTTCCTCAATTGAGCCTTGGGAAACCTAAGTAAGAACCAGTTATTCTCTTTGAACGTTAAGGCCCTTCTGTGCTTGTCAGCAACAACTTTTTGTCTTTGTTGAGAGATGGATATAGCCTCCTTAACCTTTTGAAAAGATTCTTGTAGGTCACGGCTACACTCATCAGCAACGAAGATCTTCCAGTGTACTTTAAGTAGCAAGGGACTTTTAGGTCTTCCCTCTATGATCTCAAAATGTGCTTTTCCTATAGTAGTATGGACAATATTATTGTATGCATACTCTACAAGGGGTAAGTACTTCTCCCATTGTGATTGTTGATCTACTTCTATAACATAAGTCGTTAGTAGATCGAGCATCGTAAGATTGGATATCTCACTTTGGCCATCCGTTTGTAGGTGATAGGCCAAAGAGAAATTCAATCTTGTACCTAGATTTTCAAAGAGACCTTTCCAAAAATTACTGGTCATTCTAGGATCTCTATCTGTCACGATGGATGTTGGTAATCCATGGTGTTTGAAAATATGAGATTTGAAGATGGTTGCCATTTGGTGTGTCTTAATAGTATTTTTGATAGGAATAAAGTGTACTTGCTTGCTAAACCTGTCGACTACTGTCTATATTCCTGTATTCTCATGGATAGACTTGGGTAATCCAAAGATAAAATCCATGGATATACTCTCCCAATGAATTAGGGATTGGCAATGGTTGGAGTAAACCAGGTTTCTTCCCTCTATCATACTTAGTCTTTGGCATACCACACATTTTGAAACATACTCTTGTATGTCCACTTTCATGGTAGGCCAATAGATGAATGTCTCTACTCCTCGAAGAGTACGTTGAATGCCTCTATGCCCCGCATAGGGAGGAGCATGGGATTCATACATGACTTTTTCACAAAGGGAGTGGGTAAAACATAGCCTATTTCCATGGAGAAGATAACCATCCTACAAGGTGAATGGTTCATCTTTCTTCCCCAAAGCAAGGGTTGACATTACATCTTTAAAGTCAGGGTCGGTAGCATACTCATCTATCATAGAAGATAGATCATTGTGAGTTGCTATAGACACCGATTGAATTTTGGTTGTCGTGAAAGTGAATCAACACTTGATTGTCTTACCAGCAATGTGAGAAATATGAAAATAAAATTGCGAAAGAAAATTTTTCCACTTTGTCCGAAAGCTTGGTTTGCATCATGAAGTACTTGAGACTTTGGTGGTCTGTTCGTAGAATGAATGGAGTCCCCAATAAATAGTTCTTCCATGCGTCTAGGGCATGTAGAACAGCTAAAAGCTCTTTCTCATAAATGTCAAAGACTTGTTCATCCGTATTACGACTTCGGCTCTCATATGCTATGGCATGCCCTTCTTGAAGCAAGACTGCTCCAAGGAAATCACCACAAGCATCACATTGGACCTCAAATGGCTTTGAGAGATCCGGAAGGGTGAGGACTGGTTGTGAGGTAAGATTCTCTTTGAGATTTTCAAAAGCATTTTTCTCCTTAGCAGTCCATAAATACTTAATGTTCTTCTTTGTTAAGTCATGTAATGGTCCTGCTATTTGAGAAAATTTTGCTATGAAGCGTCTATAATATGCACACATACCAATAAATCTTCTTAGTTCATGTAGATCCCTTGGATTAGGCCATGCTTTTATTACCTCTAACTTTGATGGATCCATATAGATACCATCTTGAGAAATAATATGACCTAAGTATTGAATCTCTTGAAGGAAAAACTCACTTTTATTTTGGTTGAGAAAAAGCTTGTTCTCCCTCAATGCTTGAAACATCACTTGGAGATGTTTCTTGTGTTCCTCCAAGGACTTGGAGTAGATGATGATATCATCAAAGAACACTCCAGTGAACTTGCAGTAGGGTCTAAATATTATATCCATCAAACGATTGAATATGGCAGGTGCATTGGTCAAGCCAAAAGGCATGACTAGATATTCATAAAGACCAAATGTTGTACTAAACGTGGTGTTTAGGATGTCTTCATCCACTATCCTTATTTGGCGATAGCCACTTTTAAGGTCAATCCTTCTAAAGTAGGTAGAGCCTTGTAGCTTATCAAACAGATCTTCTACCCCAAGTACGTAAAATCTGTTTTGATAGTGATATGGTTTAGTGCTTGATAATCCACACACATACGGTATGTACCATCTTTCTTTTGCACTAAAAGGACTAGAGAACAAAAGGGAGATGAGCTAGGTCTCACCATCCCTTTGGCTACCAATTCTTGTACTTGAATCATGATCTCCTCTTGTTGAGCTTGGGAAACTCGATAAGGAGGCTTGCTAGGCGGTGAGCTTCCTGGTAGGAGCTCAATTCAATGATCATCATCCCCTCGTTTTGGAGGTAAGTCCATAGGGATATCATTGATGAAAACATCTTGAAATCCATTTAGAACATAGAAAATTCTAACTCTTCTTGATTCCTACCATTTTCATTTGATAAATCATTAGCGTCATTAGTCGATTCTTTGACAAAAATCATGTACGCAGAAATTGATCTTTTCATTGACTTATCAAAAGCTGGTGAATTTAGAAGTGGTATAGTATGACCATACTCATTAGCATCTATATACATGTTCTTTCCCCCGTAGGTGAAGTAGATTCTCCGTTCAGGGAACTTCATGCTGGCAGCCATGCGATCAAACCATGGTGCCCCTAGGATAGCATCCTCATGTTGGAGAGGAGAGATGAAAAAGTCTTCTTTGTCCACATAGCTTTGGACATAAAGACTCAACTTCCCTATCAAGAGAGTAACGGAGGCTTGCTATCCCTTGAAAGCTGTGTCAGCCATTACAATATCTCCCATCTCAAAAGATTGAATGCCCAACTTGGTGGCCAAATCCATTGATATGAAGTTGTGAGTGGAGCCAAGGTCAAACAAGATGAAGGAATCATGCTTCCTTACCTTTCCCCAAGCATAGGAGAGAGATGATCCTTTCCAATGAGCATCCTCTTTTGGAGCTTTGATGGTGGAAGCCTTAGGAGTCTCATTGCAAGCATTTTTCTTGAGGCAAGAACGATAGCCATGTCCTTGCTCCCCACACTTAAAACACTTATGGTCCTTGCGAAAAGCTTCAAGCTCTTCATGAGAGAGTTTGTTTTTACCTTTGTAAAATCCCTTCTCCTTGGACCTATTGTTGTTGTTGTAGGAAGTGCCTTGGGAAGAATTTTGGGCATTAGTTTTCCCCTTTGCATCATTTTTGTCTTTGTTTTCCATGGGTTTGACATTCCGTCTAGCCCCTTGTTGGAAATTGAGGCGAGAAGAAATCATGGTGTGGTGGATTACTTCAATGATAGAACCATGCCATTGGGAGTTGACATACTCGGCCATTTCTTCAGGTAATCCCACACAAAATTGTTGCTTTTTCTTGATGAAGTCTAACTTTTGGAAGATAGTAGCCTTGAGATGTAAATCCGAAAACTTGTCCACATATTTGTGAATAGACTCATGTGAGAGAAGCTTCAAACTACGCCATTCAGTAAGTAGTTTGTCCTTTGCATCGCTCACAAGGAATTGCTTCATGATGGAAATTCGTAGAGTTTTCCATGTCTTTGGTGCTTCACCATTGCCAAGAAGGCTAGCCTAGCATTGAGGAGCCAATTTTTGGAAGTGCATAGCTACATGGCATAGCTTGGAGGACTCGATGAAGCCCTCGTCTCCAAAGGACGCATCAAATTGTTGGATGAAGGCCAATACTTTGTCGATGGCACCAAAGGTGCTATCATAGGTGAGAAAAGAGATACTCTTTCCTCCCTCTTTGAACTTCTTGAACTTTTGTGATCTTCGTTGTGCAAGGTGTGATCTTTGCCATGAAGGGTATGATTTGCGATGTCCTTCCATCTTGTATTCTCTAGGAGAATAGCCATAGCTTTTTCCGGGAGAGGAGGAAGGTAAAGAAGAAGGACAACAGGGTGACCTCTTTTTTGACCTTTTCTTCCTTTGTTTCCTCTCTTCCCTTTTGGAGTGACAAGGAGAAGTACTGTGTGTTGACCGTTTCCTCATGGGAGGAGTTGGTGATCGTCTAGACCGCTGTCTTTGCGGAGCCACATCTTCAGAGGAACTTAGGGATTCATTGCTTTCTTGCTCTTTGTATGGGAGAGAGTCTTCTTTTGAGGGTCTCATCAAGAGGCCTCCTAAGCTCTCTCTCATCTTGAAGAGGAAGGGAAATCCCATAAGCACGAAGTTGTTGAGTAACTTTGGCTTGCAAAGTAGGGTTGCCCATAGCTTGATGCAACCAAGTAGCAAGATAATTGATAAACATGGGGGCATCATCATTAGCACCTTTATGTGCAAAATCAAATTATCAATGTTCATTCTACTCTCTTGGTTATTGGCAGCCATGCTAATTATACTTATGTGTTTACTTAGTGTATTCTTTGGAAATTGAAAACCTAAGTTGCTACTCCTCGTAGTCTTTGAAAATAAGCACTTAAGTATCTACACCCACGGCTCAAACTGGTTAATTATAGAGAGTAGTAGGGTGGGTCTAACATAGAAGAATTGCCAAGGGATAGCTCCTTTTGGACTTCTTATGGCTCAATAATGGTAAAGCAGTAGGCAAGTATAAAAAGACCCCATTATTAAGACCAAAGCTCTTGAGGTGTGCACCATATCCCACATAGTGGGCTCAACAAAACTGATAATAGATCCCAGTCCCACTTACCCAATATAATTAACAAAATCAACCATTAATAGGCTACTTAAGGACCTCTCTTCTTAAGCAAGAAAAGAGAAACCAAATGCTTTGATACCAATGTAATGGAAATGGACTATGAACTTTGAGAATAGAAAAATTAAGAGAATTAGAGTGACAATTTTTGTGAGATCTCTTTGAGAACATAGAGGGTGAACTTAATTGATGGTAGCCACATAAACATAGTACTTAATTAACTTGGCATGAACAATACTTTTTCAAGAGAGAGAGTATTAGAGAACATGACAATAGTTGAAGATCCGATTTACTTGGAGCCGGTCCCCCCTTCAAAAGGCGTTTGTATTATGAATTCTCCCATCAAAGGAGACGTGGTACTATACAATCTTTGTGTTCCTTGTGACCTTGGTGATGCTGTGAAGATGGAAAGCTTCATGCATCATGAGCATAACAGAAACTTTGCAAAAAGCATTAACTATCCCAAGCCTCAGTCCCAAGGCCTCAAACACCATTGAATGTAGAGAGAGCTAGCGGGGAATGAGGGTAGGAAAGAGGAAGAAGAATCATTCATAGGAGAAAGAAAAAGTTCCTCACTTATCATCACTCTTCTTGCTTAGCATAACATAATAGCATAGTAATGAAGATGAAGAGGATGACAAGCTTAAGCATTGAAGCATGGATCTTGGTTGGATTTGCATTCCATAGCCAAGAGTGTTGGTGTAGGCTCTCCACTTCTCAATAAGTTTGGAGAAGGAGATGGAGCTCTTTCACTTTGTACTCCACACAATGAGAGGATGTATGTGTGTGTGTGTGTATAGGAGAGTATACCCCCCTCTTATGATTGGTCCACCTCTGTGTGTGTGTGTGTGTGTGTGTCTCTCTCTCTCTCTCTCTACTAATGATTAATTATATCATTTGGGACATGTGTCCTCTTTTTCCTCTTTGAGACAAAGAACTTAATTATTTATTTTTATGCATCTAAATTCTCATTGGACCCCTTTAAAGCCTATCCAATAGAATTTAAGCACATCATAAGGGCCACTTGTGGAGAATTTTTTGAACATGTGTCTTTTATGCTTCTTAAGTCATTTGGTTTGAATTGAATACAACAAGCACTTGGTCAATCAAGCACGGAAATGTTGATGCCTCTTGAGAGTTTAAAATTGAATTGAAAAATTTCAAGAACTTTAGTCATTTTAAGCATACAAATCACCTCAAGCTTTGGGCAAGGTTCCCACAAACATTTTAATCACTTTAAATAGCAAGCCGTCAAACACCTCATGCTTGGATAGGGTTCCCACCTTAAGGTCAGCCGTAGCTTGCCTAAGGTCAAATGACTTTTTAACACTAACTTTTGGAGGTATTTAATGAAGCTAACCCTAAGATCTTTAAGCTCCACTCATTTGGACCCTTTAACCTTGGGCCCGTGTTGAGATAGATCCATAAGTACATGTCTATATTCTAATCCTTGTCCCTATTTAATCTCCCACATTAAATATCAGTTTAATATGAGAAAATCATGTGGCTTGGTTAGATATTAGATTTTATGACATGCAAACATCTGGAAATGCCTGCAAGTGCTTGCAGATGCATAAAAGTGGTTAAAAGTGCTTGCAAGTGCTAAAAAATGCTTGACTATTTAGCACTTGCAAACAGCTTAACCACCTGTAAGCACTTTTAAACACTTAAAAATGCCTACAAGTACTAAAACGTGCCTAACTTTTATGCACTTGCAAGCACTTTGAACCACCATTGGCACATTAAAGCACTTTGAAGCACTTTCAACCACTCGCAAACTCTTGCAAGTGCTTGAAGAAGATTCAAATTGGTTAAAATTGCATCAAAATGCTTTCAAAGTGATTAAAAGTGCTTTCTTCAATCACTTCAAAGCACTTTTAACCACTTTAAAGCCTTTTGAAGAAATTTGAAGACCGTGCAAGCATTTGCAGAAGTTTGCAAGTAGTTGAAAGTACTTCAAAGTGCTAAAAAGAGCTTCCAAGTGCCTTCTAAAGTGCGTCAAGTGGACATATTGAGCACTGGCAAGTACTTCCAAGTACTTTTAAACACCTACAAATACTAGCAAGTGCTAAAAAGTGCTCAGCTTTTATGCATTTGCAAGCATTTTGAACCACCTCTGCAGGCACATTAAAGCACTTTGAAGCACTTTCAACCACTTGCAAAGTCCTGCAAGTGCTTCAAAGTGATTAAAAATGCTTCCAAATGCTTTCAAGGTGGTCCTAAGTGGTCCAAAGAGCTAGTCAAGTGGTTCATAGTGCTTGTGAAGTAGTAAAAAGTGCTGGTCAGGTGGTCCAAAGTGGTCCAAAGAGCTGGTCAAGTGGTTCAGGTGGTTGTTAAGTAGTACAAAGTGTTGTCCAGGTGGTTCAAGGGGTTGGTCAAGTGGTTCAAAGTGCTGGTCAGATGGTTTAGAGTGCTTGTCAAGTGGTATAAAGTGCTGGCCAAGTGATTCAGGGAGGTGGTTTAGTGGTTCAAGGGGCTTGTCAAGTGGTATAAAGTGCTTAAAAGTGCTGGTCAGGAGGTCCTAAGTGGTTCAAAGAGCTGGTCAAGTATTTCAAGGGGCTGATAAATGGTGGTTAAGTGGAACAAAGTGCTGTCCAAGTGGTTCAAGGGGTTGGTCAAGTGGTTCAAAGTGCTATTCAGGTGGTTTCTCCACCTTCTCAACCAAAGTGAGGTGGGGTTGGTTGAGCAGTGGGAGTTGGTGCCCACTAGTGAAGCCCTTCAATGAACTTGGGAAACACTCTGAAGCACTTGGGGCACTTTTAAGCACTTTTAATCACTTTTAAGCACTTTAAAGCACTTTGGAGCACTTGAAAGTACTGTGAAGCACTTTGTGACACTTTCAAGCAACCTGTCATGCTCTTTGGTGCCCTATGAAGCACTCTGCAGCACTTTAAAGAACTTTGGGGCACTTGAAAGCACTTTGAAGCACTTCAGTGCACTTTAAGAGCACTCTAAGGCACTTTGTAGCACTTGATAGCACTCTGAAGTACTTTACCAGCACTTTGGTGCACTTTGAACTACTTTGGTGCACTTTGGAAGCACTCTAAACTACTTGGTGGCACTTTAAAAACAATTTCAAGCACTTTGTGGCACTTTAACGCACTCTGAGGCACTCTGTGGAACTTTCAAGCACTATGAAGCACTTTATGATAGTTTCAAGTAGTATGAAGCACTTTGGGGCAGTTTGGTGCACTAATTAGAACTATGTGGCCCTTTGAAGCATGTTGAAGCACTGTAAAGCACTTTTTGATTCTTTCAGGCACTCTGAAGCACTTTGAAGGGCTTTGAAGCGCTTTGAAGCACTTTTGGGCACTTGAAATCACTCTAGAGTGCACTTTAAGGGCTCTTTGAAAGCACTTCAGTGCTATTTAAGAGCATTCTGAGGCACTTTATGGCACTTTGCAGCACTTCAAAGAACTTTAGAGTTTAGAAAGCACTCTAAAGCACTCTAAAGTACTTTGTGGAACTTTCAAGCACCATGAAGCACTTTAGTGCTATTTGGAAGCGTTGTGAAATACTTTGAAGTACTTTTTGGCGCTTTCATGCACACAGAGATACACTTTTAAGGCACTTTCAAGCATTTGCAGGCTCTAAGTGATGCACTTTGAAGCACTTTGAGACACTTATAAATCATTTCAAAGTTTTTGCAAGCACCCAAAATTACTAAGTAAAGCATTGCAACACACTTTGAAGATGTTCTGGTAGCTGATATACCTGAGGTAAATCGAGGAGATGCACAGGATGCACCACATGTGCGCTTTTGCCGATTTTGTTTCGAACAACATCTTTCTTGTTTGGGGAGATGAGGGTTTCCATTGACCAGAATTGAAACACGATTTTTCTGATTTCTATTGTTAAGGTACTGGTTCTATGCTGTTGACGTTGATACGTGTCTAAGGAAAGTGACCCCTCCTCCATATCATTTTGCAACCGAAAACTAGCTCTCACGACATTTCTTCAATGACGTCCTAATGCCTTTGCAACATCATTATTGCTCATTACATTTTCCTCCCCATTGACTCCATTGAGGCATGCCATGACAGTAGCCCGTTTCCAAAATAGCTCATTGTTTGAATGAGGAGTCTTCACCTTAGACAATTTATGACAAATGTTAGAGAAAATCAGCCTCCCAACTATCTTCGATGTGGGTTGCAACACTGAGAACGTTGGATGATTGAGAAGTTGCTGTAGAATGCTCCATTGAAGACCCTTGGAAAGCCCATTTGTCTAATTACGCCAACACTTAGCAACTGCCCTACACATTTTCTTTGCCTCCTTCTCATCAATGTCACTAGTTTTGTAGACTCGACAGAAGATTCCTTGGGATATGATGTGTAGTAGCAGATAATGGAGGAAGGTAAAGGGGGTTTGTACTGCCCTGAGTATTATGTGATTCCATGTGGAACGCGCGAGGATGTTATTGAAATGACAATGAAGACAGTGAAAACAGTGCCATAGTACTCATAGAGAGAGAGAGAGAGAGAGAGAGAGAGAGAGAGAGAGAGAGAGAGAGAGAGAGAGAGAGAGAGAGAGAGTTCCACCTCCTCAAGAGTCATCATAACAAAGCTATTGCTATAACAATCCCTAAACAGATAGGTTGGTAGGTCTACTAGACCCTTATCTTTGATCTTGAAGATATAGATGATCTTCATGGGTGTTAGTTGTCCTAATTTGGCATGCGAAGTCCATAGAAGTGTTGGAATTAGGGTTGCAGAGAAACACACATAGCTTGGAGAAGACGAAGGAAGCTCAAGGCACACAATAGAGAGTGTATTACTTAGTGTATTACTTAGTATTACTTAGGGTGTAAGTCATACGGAGCCAGCAGGAAGTGACTGCATGCCAAACGCAGTCCGGAGCAAGAAGTTATGGAAGTCGGAAGCTTGGGTACCTTTGCCCAAAATTTTTTGAAGATGATTTTTTCCATTTTTGAAGGCCCTGATTGGAGGATGCCGAGAAGTCAAAGTGCAGGTACAGAGATGGTGATTGTAGCCGGGAAGATGGAGTTTCACCTAGGTTTTGCAGCTTGGCAACAGAAGGTGGGAGCAGAGAATGGGAACCCGGCAAAGGGAGGCAAAAAAAAGTTTTCGTTAAAAAAGGTAATGGGTTTTTTTTGAAGCCTTAAAAGGCAGTGTCATTGTGGAGCCACCACGTGTCACCGCATATAGCCCACATGCACAGTGTAAAGAGCCGGGGGCGCAGTATATGGGCAAAGGCGTGACCCTCCCATTGGTATCCAAGAGAGGCGTGAGGGGAGCTCCCCTTCCCATGGCTATGGCGCGTGAGGCAGGGCGCTGCTCCGGCGCTGCGTGGCGGTATGTTGGCGATTTTGGGCGGCGATTGGCAAGGCGGCGAGGCGGTGGTGCCTGTGGGCGGCCGCATGGCGGTAGAGTTTGTTGATGATGTGGCAGGTAGCCAGAAGGCGGGTCCCGCGGCCCTTGGGGCACCAAAGTTTTGAGAAAAAAGGAGGGGGCAATAGCGACATCGCTATTGCCTCCCCCCTTCAAGTAAGGGATGAGCCCCACAACAGTGAGTGAGAGAGAGAATCCGGAGGCCTCCAAATGGTATAAAGAAAAGCGGCCAAGTTGAGGGCCAAGTGGACAAAGCCAGATGCAAGACCAAAAGGAGGGAGATCCGGCCAGCCAAGATGGAAGGACCAAAGCCCAATGTGCACACCATGTAAATGTTTCCAAAAGCAAACAAGGCCAAGTGTTGGCAATGCAAGTTAATGTTAAAAGGAACTTCAAATGGAGTACACGACATGGAATGACACCACATTTTTCTTTTTTGGGACTCCTAGGCACACCCCTATAAAAGGAGGTTTTTGTTCATTTGTTGAGGTCTTTTGGCCAAAGGGGGGCTTTTTGGACCAAGGAGGGTTTTTTTGCCAAGGCTTTTGGAGCTCTTGTTTTTGGTTGCCAAGGTTCATGCCGACGGTGTTTGGTTGTACATGATATTGCCTATGCTAGAAGACTATTCCCTACTGTTTCAAGGCGTCATTCCCCCGTCTCCCTTCTCTTCTCTGCTTGTGTGCATGTGTTTCCGGGCGTGTGTAGGCGTGTGTGCCCTCCCGAGGTTGGTCATGCAAAGAGAGATAGAGAGAGGTTGAGTGAGTGTGGAAGGCTGTGAATTGAGCGGAGCGGAGTGATTGAATCTATCTGATGCATTGCAAGGCGTATGTGCGTATGATTGTGTGAAAGCAATGGTTTGCTTGCGGATAGTTTTGAGTTTTGAAGGTGAACTCTAGTGGATTGGGGCGCTGTGTATACCCTGGGCTATAGTGAGGCATTGTGTTGTGTGTTGGGTGTGTTCCCCTTTCCCCCTCTCCAGCGTGTCAAAACAACCAGCCCAATCTGAGTCCGAAAAAACATGTAAGTCTGGCGGCAATGATCCCCCCTTGGGATAAAACAAGCCAAGGTGTAAAGAGCCACTAAGGTAGCGAAAAATCGTCTTGAGAGCCTGCCAATGCTTAGACCCTGGGCTATTCATGAATCTGCTGACCTGTGAGACTGCAAACTGAATATCTGGCCTCATGTTGCATACATAAATGAGGTAGCCAACAGCAGTTTGGTAAAAAGTGACATCAGCAGGATCGCCAGCATCATGTAGACTCAACTTCAAACGTGTTTCCATGGGAGTGGCAATAGGTTTGCAATCCTCAAGTCCAAAATTACATAGCAATGTCTCTATGTAACTTTTCTGACACAAGGCATTAGGACCATCACATTGCTTAAATTGTATACCCAAGTAATGATGCAAAAGCCCCAAATATTTCATCTTGAAAGTACCATTCAAATCAACCTTAAATTCAGCAATATGTCTCTCATTTGGTCCAGTGATCAACAAATCATCAACATAAAGAACCACAATGAGAAGTACTCACCCTCACGCTTTACATACAATGTGCTTTCTGTTAGACTATTACGAAAGCCTCGTTTAACCAAATGAGTGTCAGCTTTCTCATGCCAAGCACGAGGAGATTGATTCAACCCATACAAAGCCTTCTTACATCTGCACACTTTTTCCTCTTGTCCTTTTATGACAAAACCGCGAGGCTACGTTACATAAACCTCCTCAAATATGTCACCATTCAAGAGAGCAGTAACAATGTCTGATTGATGTACATCCCAACCAAAATGAGCTGCCAATGCACATAGAAAATTCACAGTAGTCATACAACAAGTGGGAGAAAAAGTCTCTTCATAATCTATGCCTTTTTGCTGTGCATAACCCTTTGCAACAAGTCGAGCCTTATGGCGATCGATCTCACCATCCGGTTTGCGTTTCAACTTGTAAACGCACTTCGTACCAATGGCCTTTTTGCCAGGAGGCAAATCACATAAAGTCCATGTGTCATTTTCTATAAGTCCATCATATTCTGATTGCATGGTAGCCATCCAATTTTTTGAATTCTGTGCTTCATCAAAAGACAGAGGCTCCTAAACATCATGTAAACTAGACACAGCCAAAGCATAACAATCTGATGCATAAGATGCATGGTGAGAGCCTGAATGAGTACACGACTAGACAAAGGTGCATCCAATTTACTGTCACGCAAAGTGTGCACCAGCCATTTTGGCATACCTCTATCTTGCTCATTTTCAGCCCTTTCCTCATCAAGTACATCATGTATATCTGCATCAGTAATAGGCTGATCTGTAACATTTTCAAAAACCCCCATAGGCTATACATTTGCCTCATTGGAACTTACATTCGTATTTCCACCACACTGAAAAGAGGCAACAAAGTGTCATAAATGTCCTATGAGCTGACATTAGTGTCTCTAGTACATGACAGCAAGGGCTGAGTAGAATCTTCCACAAACACTACATCCCGTGAAACCAGAATATGCTTTGTTTGCGGATGATATAACCTGTAACCTTTGCTTTCAGCACTATAACCAACAAAAATACATTTGACAGCCTTATCATCCAATTTTCTGCGCTGTGTTTGTGGCACCAAAGCATATGTTAAACAGCCAAAAACAGGCATGTGCTCAATAGAATGCTTTCTATGATGCCATACTTCATATGGAGTACTAGACTGCAAAGCTTTCATAGAACACCTGTTAAGTACATAAGTGGCACACATGATAGCCTCAAGCCAAAAAGAATGCGGCAAAGCTTGACTTTTGACCATACATTGTGCCATTTCAATCAGTGACCTGTTTTTCCTCTCAGCAACACCATTTTGCTGAGGTGTATAAGGCACTGTACATTGGTGTTTTATCCCACGACTAGCCAAAAATGCATTGAATTCATGAGACATATACTCCCCCCCTCGATCGGAACGGAGGGTGCCCATAGTACATTTCGAGACATTTTCAGTCATAGCCAGAAATTGTTTGAAGCACATAAAAGCTTCGAACTTCTCTTTAAGCGGAAATACCCATGCATGCCTGGAGTAATCATCAATGAAAGTCACGAAGTACAGGTAATTGCCCAAGGACGGAGTTTGCATGGGCCTACAAACATCACTATGCACAAGCTGCAACCTGCATGTGGCCCGAATTGAACCATCCTTTGGAAACTTAGAACACTGTATCTTACCCAAAATACAGCCTTCACAAACATGTTTGACAGGTGCTTCAAGAGGCGACAAATAAGTAACCATATCAAATTTCTACAAACGCAGCAAACTGGAAAAATTCAGATGACCAAAACATGCATGCCAAAGTTTTGCATCTGAAATAGCCCTTGAATCTGCAACAGCATTTGCAAAATTTTGTCCACACTTGTCATACAAAGTGAGCTTATACAGCCCATGGCACAAAAGGCCAGATGCAACAATTTCATCGCCAAAACTGAGATCATGAATTGTACATCCGTCATCCACAAATTTGACTACAAGTCCAAGTCTAGCAAGTGCGGATACAGACAAGATATTCTTCTTGATCCTAGGTATATAAATGCATCAACAAGTGTGAAAGAACTTCCATTAGCAGTAGTAGTAAGCACAATCTTTCCAACTCCCTGAACTGGATAAGAGGCATTGTTTGCACAAGTGACTGAATTCCCATGAGGGACAGACTCGAGAGAGGTAAACAATTCACGATGTGAGGTAATGTGCTTTGTAGCACCACTGTCGAAATACCACACATGTGAATCTGTAGCAACTGACAAGCATGCATCATGGACATCAGGATTGTAAGTGCACTCTGTGCTAAAAGCCCATTCTGCATCAACATCAGCATTACAGTCTCCTTTCACAGAAGACTCAACAATGGCTGCATTTGTAGTGGAACCAACATTTGCAGTGGAACTACCCTCTTTCTTCTTGGCCTCTTTGGCCTTCAACTTAGGACACGACTTGATTAAGTGATCATTAGCTTTACAATAATGGCAACGCATCTTCTTTTTGCCCTTATCACCAAGATTTCCAGACGAATTGCTGCCAGTAGAAGCATTAGGAACAGAATTTTTTCCACTCGCAGCAGAACCATAAGAAGTGTCTGCATTGCTGTTACCACCCTTTCTTTGAGATGCAATAAAAGCCTGTTCAACTGCACGCTGCCTAGTCCTGTTTTTTCTAGAAAGTGACTCTTGCAACAGCAATGTGCATAATGCATCAAGCTTGACAATTTCAGGATTTCCTTGGGTCATCAGTCTCCAAGTACTAGAAAAAGTCTGGTAGGAATGTGGTAAGGCATCAAGAATAGTCTGCACAAGGGAACTGTCTAAAATGACTTCACCTACAGAAATAAGTTGCTCATTGATATCCTTGACACTAGCAAGGAAAGTGTCCATATCATCTTCCTCATGCATAATCTTTGACTCCAGCTCTTTACGTAGCAAAGCAATTTTAGCCTCATTGTGGCTTGCATAAAGACCTGCTAGAATATCCCAAGCCTGTTTTGCAGATTTTGTTGAATGGATGTGAGGAACAATGGTGCGCTTCACAGACAACATAATCAATGCATGAGCCTGCGCATCCTTTACATCCCAACAAGCTTGTTCTACCGTAGGCAAAACAACTCTAACAGTAGCAATCCTTGCAGCAAGACCTGCAACATCCTCAACATCGCTTACATCCTCAGAACCAGGATGTACATCAATGCCCTGCACAATGTTCCAGATGCCCTTTGACACAAGAACATGTTGCATCATATAAGCCCACATAGGGTAGTTGTCCCCATCAAACCTGTCCTCAACAGCAAACATCTTGAACACATCTGTGTTGTTGTTGTTAGCCATGGTAAATGCTGCACCTGATGTGAAAACTGCCCAAAAATAGGAGAAATGGAGTGAGAACAGCACGTGCTATATAGCACAAACCGTAGAAGACTATAAGGCATCTGTTATGCAAAAAACGGCACTGACAGAAATTCTGCACAAAATGATGAAATTGCTTGTGCAGTATTGCCTGTAGTGGAAACGGATGCCGAAATGAGCCCAAATAAAAAATTATGAGAAGATCGAGCTCTACGAGCACGTCCCAAGAATTTGTCGACCTGCGAATGCTTGCCAAAGCTCACTGAAATCGGAGAAAGTGAGCAGGCGTGTATTGGAGCAGCTGGCGACGACTAAGCCCAGGAGGACGCAACCTGCTCTGATACCAATTATTGGAATTAGGGTTGCAGAGAAACACACACAGCTTGGAGAAGATGAGGGAAGCTCAAGGCACACAATAGAGAGTTTATTACTTAGTGTGCAATGGAAAGATAGATAGCCCTAGAGTGTTGGGCGTATATACAATGCTCGGGGGAAAAAACCTCCTAAAGAGGGAAAAAACGCCCCGGCGGTCCTAGTGTGTTCACACACATCACTACCACATGTATATGGTAACAAGAAGATATTTGACATTTCTATCATCCCAACAATAGACTTCGATCCTAGTATTATCCGTACTAAGCCGTTTTAAAGGATTCAAATCAACTTGATGGTATCCCTCAAATTATAAAGTTGGTTGTCCTTCTTTAGCTGCCATATCTGGAATCATGGTTTTTACTTCTAATCCCCATTTCTCTATCACATCAAAGTTTTTGACATGTAAATATTGATTTCCATTTCTATCCATGTACATTTTTCCTTGTTTGTATGCCTTGATTTCCTCTTCGAACTCAATACCATGGTCATCAATGCGAATAGCATACTCTTCGTTAGGATCCAGTAAACTTGAGCTCCATGGTGATTAGTCTTATAAAAAGAGAGTATATGCTTATAGTGCATTGTCGTTCTGATTTTTGAGTGATTCGAGTAGGACGACATTTCAGATGTTGAATCCAAAAAAGTGTTTGAGACTTCTTCAAGGATAGTGTGCAAAGGATTGCCTTGATTCACACTTTCTTCGGTGGATACTCTACTAGAGGTTTCTCCAAATTGCCTTGGTTTCCTAGTAGATGACCAAATCTAAGGTTCATAAAGACTTGTGAAGCCCTTGATAGAATACTTACCATTGGATTGACTTGTTGTCAATTTTTTCCACTCGATTTGAGTGCAACTTCCTTCAAGGTGCCGATTCCTTGTCTGCAACCTGATTCCTATATCAATTTTGATCAAGTTAGGTATTCTTTCCAGAAGATTGTATAGTTTTTTATAACTATTGTGATTGGTCTATGTGTATCACTTCAAATCGAGCTAATTGAGTCAGCAGTTGAGACTTTCAAACCCTAATCTTACTAAAAGTCAAAGGACTAATCTGCAACTTGAAAACTGAATGAACATGTACCAATTTGGATCCGATTGAACCCAAAATTCCCCGGTGGCCTTGTATTATGTTGGTCTAACACTTTACAAGTTCAAAAGACAAAAATGATATGTGTTGCAGTAGTAAATAATCACGATTATTTACTTTTGTCAGTTTTTTACCAAATATACAACCTGTTAAGATCCCTGGACAAGTTTCACTAAGTTTGGACAAAATCTGTTCAAGTTTAGCAATCGTTTCGTGTCCGCAGACTTTGATTTCAAGAAGCTGGCTTAAGTCTCACTTTTGTGATCCAAATTTCACCAAAATTGATTTGTGTGGTCTACTTGATATGCTTGACCTTGTGGTATACTCGATTGTGCAAGTAATTTACCCAAGCTATGTTTTTGCAAATTTTTATCCCAATCTTGACACAGATCTGTTAAGTATCTCGACTTAAGCACCCTAGCCAAGTTTTATCAAGTTTGGATAATTTTTGGTTCAAGTGGTCATCAATTTTGTATGCTATGTGCGCATGTGAGCTCGGCATCCACGCACAACATTATCCATTGAAAAAAGAAATTTTTTTGAAAAAAGTTTAAAAAAAGAGTCAGAATATTTGAGACAAAAAAGAAAATTTGAAAACAAAAAGAAAATTATAAAAACCTTGCGTGAAGCCCCAAGCCAAAGCCCAAAGCCCGAGCCCGAGCCCGAGCCCAGACCCAGACCTCAATCCTCAGTCTTATGATATACTATACACACTACTTTATATATAAATACTAGGACCTCAAGTGAAGGAAGGGCGTGTGGGATAAGTTCCTTAAGTCCTCCACCATCCCCTTCACACTCACCCTTTGGACTTACTAATTCTAGTCTTCTTCACGACTAGGAAAAGACTACTTTTAGGATTCCTAGGGCTTTTTGTAACCAAATCGGGGGCTGTAAAGCACGATAGGTCCCTCTAGACAAAACGCTCGTTTTGATCTATCACACGCCATATTTTGTGGCTTGGTTAAAAACAAGGATCATAAAAACAAAAACATTAAGGGTAAATTTGGATTGTAAATACCTAAAAAACTAGGTGAGCGGCCTTTATGGGCACTCACCAATGCTTCTAGAGTATTGAGGTCACATGCACCTACCCTTTGGTTGTGTGCTAGAAGACGATCACAAAGAGAGTGTCTCGATTTATGCGGGCACTCATTATTCCTCCACCTTAGGCTCTAGACCCTCAGCGGGAACCCAAGGTAGTACCATTCATGACCCACATATTGCATCTAGTGACTCTTCCTCTGACTACGAAGTCATGGAAGGCTACCCAATGCCTAATCTTGATAGTTCAAACCAAGACATGCATGCCATAGGCCCACGGTCCTGGACGAGCGTGCTTAGCCGCTTGAAGGAAACTTTTAGTAGAGCCACTTGCTCCGAACATGGAGCTAACAAGGTAATGAAGGGGGTGGGGAAGTAAATTCACCATTCATGACCAACGTAGATCCCATGCTGCTGGAGAGTGTGCACATGAATACTTTATTCACTACACCCCGTGACTCCTCAGAGCTATTCCCCTCCAAGGTTATATTATCGAATGGTAGAAGCCTTGGCGAAGTGCAAGAGGTTGAGCGCTTTATCTTTGCAGCTAGGAAAAAGGAAATCAAGAGCCTACGCAAGGCGGGGCAATGGAGAGAGCTTAAGGAAAAGGCCCCAATGTCAACATCCATGCTAGTCGAGAAATCGAGTGCTCCTGGATTAGCACCCATAGAGAGCCACATTGCATCTAGTTCAAAGGACACCCCTAGCACCTAAATCCTAGATGGAGCGTTTCTAAACGAGAATTGGGAGTATGAACTACAAACGGAAACTCTAACCGACCTATACATAGGTCACACCTATCACGTGGGTTGGTTAGATTTCCTAGAATCCACAACGGGAGCTATTAGCATAGAGGAGCAACAACAAAGAGTTTGTGATGTCATCCATAGGGTTATTGAGCTGGAGAGGCAGAAAAAAGGGATCCACATGCCTTCAATGGGTCTCATGAGATTCTTGGATACAAAGAAGTCTAGGCAACCAACTTTATCGCAAATGGAGACTCCCTCGGTAAGCCCGATGGATCCTCCATATGTTGTTTTGCCACGGGTCTCAGTACAATCTGATCCCACAAGTGATAGATTTACCTTTCCAAGCTTAACTCATCTCTCTCATGATGACACCATGGCTACCATGCCTACGGGCATGTCAAAAAACACACCATGGACCTCATTTGTTAGTAAAGCACCACTACATGGTAGCCCAATGCCTGCAATAGTACCTACAAGTGTGTATCAATCATATGCACTTATGGGTCCTCATGCTCATGTAGCTCCTACCCCTATCATTGTTTCAACAACTTATGCTCCGCAACCACAGCATCCAAGCTCTTATTTCAATGGGATCATACCATCTAGCATTAGCATGTCACATATGACGTGTGCTATGCCTAAGGCCACACATATGAACTTTGGGCCATCACATGGCACAACACCGTACCAAACTTCAAACCCAAGGGCTTCCTATACGCCAAGCCCAATGCCAACCCCCATTCCACATGCAGTCTCGAGAGCGCATGTCCCCACTATACCTGGTCACTTAGGTGACTTGGCAACCTTTTCTCAAGCTATTGGTCGATCCATTGCTGAAAATACACGTAACACGCCTGATAGAGATCCTAGAAGTAAGGCAGTACCAATAGCCAAGATCACATAAAAATTTAGTGGAGATGGCCAGGTGAGAAAGCATATCAAAGTATTTGAACAAATATGTGATTCCCTACTAGGAGAACACAATGACCTGTATAAGAGTAATTCTTTAAGCCTAACCTTGAGTGGGAAGGTTGGGGATTGGTATAGAACCCTACCAATGGAAGAGAAAATGATTTACCCTACTCGTAGGAGACCATTCTTGAGGGAATATATATGAGAGGGAGTACTTTGGGGTGTAGCATCTTAACTATAGAAAGCCCAACGAGAGGAAGGAGAGTCGGTGAGGGAATTATTAGTTGCTTGAAGCATTTGAATTCTCGTTATAATCCAAATGAGTGCTTCAATAATAACCAATTTCTTGATAGATTCATTAGGGGACTACGACATGAGGATATCTACAATGGCCTAGTCATTAGAGGTATCACCACTTGGGAAGATGTCACCACCAATGCGATCCAATTGGAGGATAATTTAATGATTCAAGGTGAAAGAGTGTCTATTGAGCCTAAATCTACTAGCTCGGAAGCATTAGGGCATCAACCAATGACCCTAAATCATGTTGCTAAGGATCCAAAGATATTTGAGATGACTTTAGCAATTCTCACCAAGGCCATTCAAGAAAGTTTAGAGATATTTATGCTCCACAAAACAATCATATGTATCCAAGAAGGGAGAAACAATGGTAACTAGTTTGCTCTGGTCCGCATAGTACTAGTGAATTCCTTACTTTTAGAGTAAAAATTAATGGTAATTGCAATGCCTGTGGGAGGTATGGTCATCAAGCTAAGGATTGCATAGTATTTAAATACACAATGGCCAAACCAATGTAGTCATTAGAGGTGTATTCGTCTATGCAGGCATTGTGACATGGCATAGTGGGGACATGGTAGCCCAATGCCTGCATAGACGAATACACCTCTAATGACTGCATTGATGCCGTTTCCACCTCTTGAACAAACATCACAACACATGGTTCCTAGGGCCCAAAATGTTGTTCAAACAACACCCTTACCACCTCCAATACTAGGATAGCAACCACCATGTCCGAGAATCACTTTTGTGAATCAAGTGGGTTGTGAGACATCTATTCCTGGTTTGGAAGGCTTTGAGGAAGATATAGACCCTAATATTGTGTTTGCGGGTCGTCGCGATGGACGTCCATAGCATAGCTCTCAAGCTTAACATAAAATTATCGATACAAGGGAAGCGACTCGGATGAGGCATGGAAACTCACTAGGGTGTCAATCCTAATGAAGTGAACTCGAAGAGATGCAACTACTAACTCTACAAGCAAATCAAACGCACTAAAGCCAAGTAATCTGTCTATGTCCTTCTGCACAGCTCTATAATCATCACGTCCGTTTACTATGCAAATCATATCGGAATCGCACGAAACTTGAAGGGAAGCTACAGGGGACTATCAGGAACATATCCTATCACTATCAAAGCATTCTGGAGAGGTACACCGATCGCGATCGTTAGTCCCACAGTACGCAAAAACAGTAAACAGATGATCCTAAAGGGTCGTTTTAGGGTCCTTAAAGCCTCTCCTAGGGTCAAAACAACATAAAATACGCATATAAACACTCGAAACAACAATTTAAGGCCTAAACGGATGCATTTGAAACCTTCACCGAATCTTGAATGCTTAAACTTGAATGAAAGAGTAGAGTAAGAGGAACACAATGCAAGAAACAAAACTGAATTTGGATTACCGTAGCCATATAAGCGATGATTACAAGTTTGAGCAAAGAGGCAGCTCTCTGTGCGTAACGCAATAGTCACTTATCTTCAAAAAATGATCTCCCCTTCACACTAACCTTAGTGTATTATATACCTAGGGCTTTCTAAAGTGGCCAGCGGCCAACTTCTCATGGACCTTTACATACACCAATGGAAAAATTACATCTTTGACTCAGACTTGACATAGGCGATTGTCATTAGACTTTTATAGGGTTTGATGTATTAAACATCGGAAAAATAATGTGACCACATCAAAACTTTGGCCGGCTGACCCAACGGGCGGCTTGGCTAGGTGGGCACTTGTATGTTGTTATCACCGCCAAACACTCCCCCCTTCCTAGCTCGTGTCGTCCTTTGACACGACCATTTGTAGTCTGGTCTTCTTGTTGATGAGACTCCCCCCTTCCTTGATTGAGTTATATCTGGCATGTTTTGCTTGTTCAAATGGGGTGCCCACTTGCCTTTGATTGATGAACATGTGTTCTTTGTGATTTGGATGTTGTGGATGAGGCATTTGTGCATGTTGTTGCACATCTTGCTTTACCTTTCCATTTGTGCAGTTGGTCGATGATACCTGCTTCTTTGGATACTTTGCCTCGTGGTGCAGTTGACTTTTTATTGGAGCTCGTATCTCAAAATGTTTGAGACTTTGACATGTGTGCACTGGCATCAGCAATTTGATTTTCTTTGCCACTTTGTCGATAGAGATTTGTTGGTATCTCTGAAGATTAGAGTTGCTCTTGTTGAAGCGTAGTTGAGAACAATGTGGCCCCGATTTATGTCTTTGAAGATCGTGTAACAAATTCTTTATTGGTTTCATTTGATGGAAGGAATATATACAATAGAATAGTGATGGGTGTTTCTGAATTAAGGTCAAGAACCTGAATGACCAAAGGGAAAAACCCAGTGGGAAAAAATGCCTTTGGTATACGCTCTTATTGGGTTTGTACACTTGGAAGTTGAGTACCTGTTCATGCAAGGTGAGTGCTTGGGAGAAATAAAGTAAGAGTGTGTAATGCAAGTGCCAATTATAGGACACTCTATATGCACACAAGCGTTCTTTCAAGAAAATCATGCGGTGTGAAAAATGAGTTGTTGGGTGCTTCAAGGAACAAATGTAGCACACGTGATATCCAAGGACATCTCAATAGCTTCCACATTTCCAAGAAGGGTTTTTGATGTTGAAGCTTCGCCACTCATTACTCACTATGCATAGTGCGTGAGTGTCTTTTGGACTCTCTTCTTCACTTTACCAAACTTAAAATACATAGACTTGGACTCTTATGCTCACCTATACTAGCATGAGTGACACAACATAAATATGCTCAACTCCTCCACCTTGAGCAGTACCTAGAATAGCTAAGCCTCTTAGACCATAGAGAATATTTCTTGAAGCTTTGGGACTAATGCCTTGCTCATTTAGTGGCTCAGCTGCCCGACTCTTGACTTTTATGCCATGTATTTTTAATGGTGACTTGGACTTACCTGTTCATGGCTTGAAACCCAATGCCATAAGTTCTTGAGATTAAGGCCTCTATCATTGTGTTGGTATTTGGATGCCACCATCTTTTCAAGTAAGTTGGCATACTTCGACTCCTCTAGCTTCTTTTGTTGCATGGGATGTTCCGTAAGGAGGCCGCATTGTTGTACCTTTACTTTTTCTTCTTTATGAGGAGCCCGAGTTTTCAACAGTGGTTTTGGGACCCATTTTGTTCTTGCTTCATGAGTTGCTCCCTTGACTTGATGGACACTAGGATTTTGTATCCATACTTGGCTATTACCATTGTAAAATCCTTGTTTTTGTAGTAGAAGACGAGGGATCCATTTTGAGGTTGTTTCTCCCTTGGTTGTGCTTAGTCTCCATTGGCTCTTTGTTGTTGTTGATTGTCTTTGTGTGGGGTCCTTTTCTACTTGGTTGGTCTTAGTGGCTCTAGCTTGAGCAACTACTTTGGGTAACCATATTTGGGTGTTACCTTCATAGAATCCTTGTGCTTCAAGTAGCTTGATGGGAACCATCCGCTGCTGCATCTGTTTGTGTTGGGTATCTTTGTTGAAGTTTGACTTTGGTACCCATACTTGTTGTGTTTCTTTCTTGGAAGGTCTTTTCTTCTGTCCTTTTTTGTTTTTCTTTCTCTTGCTTGAGTTGTTTTTATTTCGTTGATAGCTTGATTCGTTCATTGTAGAACTTCTTTCTTGAGGTGAGTACATCCAGGCTGTTACTTCAGGCTTTTTGACCCAAACATTAATGTTTCCTTGGAAGTATCCTTGAGCAATGATTGACTCATTTGATGCTACCCACCCTATCACCTTTTTTTGTTGTGGTTGAACCCGTGTTTCATGTATCTAAACTGGGTTTTTGACTTGGATGTGCTCTTTGGATACCAACACTTGGTTGACATTCTTCGGCTTCTTCTGGATGCTTTTTTGTGATGGAAACTTTGGTTGATAGACTTTTTGCTTTGGTTCCTTGGCATTGTTGATGGTGTGGCTCTTGATGTAGAGGCTTCGTGGGAAATTTGATGGAATCTCGTTGAAGGTAAAGTCGTCTGGCGAGGTTGATATACTTCAATGTTTACCTTTTCTTTACTTTTTCCCGTGATGGTTGGCAATTTCTTCTCTACATGGATTTGAGAAGCTTCATGGAGTCTTACCGTTGTTGTTGTTGAAGCTTTTGATTGTTGTCGAAAGAAGATGTTCCTCCAGCTTTCTGTCAGGACCAAACTCTCTTTGATATGATGGGAGTTGATTATGTGGAAAGTATCTTTATACTCCCCGGTACTCAGTTTGAGTATAGCTTCTGCCACTCCAAATCTAGGAATCGGCATTTTTGAACTTGTGTAAACTGTTTCTTCTAGCTCATTGATTGGTGGATTCCCATCATGATCCACGTTCCATAAGTCATTAGATTCTTTGTTGCTTCTGGATCTATTGCGGCCGAACATGTAACCTTGAGCCCATTTTGTCCGCATAAATTGAATTTGATCATTGTAGGAGATAGTCCATCTTCTTCCTTGTCCCTGTTCTTCTTTTGATCTTGCGTTTGTTGAAGATTTGATGTTGAACTTGGAAGCTTTTCTCCTTCATCTACTTTCATTTGCACTTTTTCTGGAGTCGGCGTCTTTGAAACAGCTTTTGTTGTTTCTTCAGGTATGTCAATAATGACATATTCTTGTGGTTGATCTGCTTCCTTCATTTTTAATTTTGCCTCATGCTCCAGGATGTAGCTATCTGTCTCACTTTTTTTTCTTTCACACTCACAAACTTCATTAGCTTCCTTCAACACTTTCAACATAAAACATGAAACTAGGTCATAGCCTTCTTCATTACAAAACTTGGTTGGAGTTAGCTCATTTACACACACATCCAAGGTTGCCAATATTTGAGTCCATCCAGATGGCTCAAATAATTGCTCTGGAAAGGGTTTTGGTATGTAAGCTTCATTGTCCATTGATCTTTCTAGGATGCAATCCTCCTTCACTGAGCTTCCACACTTCGAAGCACCACACATCCAAAGTTCTTGTTTGGTTTGTAGCCACGCAGGTATCTCTTTCCCATTGACTATAGTAGAGTCAATTTCTTCTAAAGGAGTTCTATTCACATCTCTATAGCTATGGTCTTTTATGCTTATTTTTGTGGTGATCTTTTTATGTCTCAAGTAGATATAGTCATAGCCCCAATCTTGAACCATCTTAAGTTGATGCATGAAAGGTCTTCCTAAAATGATATCAAAATTGTTCCCTTTTCCAAAATCTACTATTGCAAATGTATGTTCATATTCAATTCCACAAGAAGTCACAATAATTTGCTCTAAGATACCCAGAGTTGTTTCCGTGTATCCATCTGCAAGTTGCAGCTTCATTCTAGTTTTCCTAAGCGTTGGTCTACCCCATTTTTCCCAAATGTCTTTTGTGACTATGGCTACTCCAGCCCCACTATCAAGTATAGCCAATGTTTTAACTCCTTTGTATTCCATAGGTAAGGTGGTGTTTCCTTCTTCTCCTTCGCAATATTCCCCCACCTTGTTTATTGGCACAGGTTTAGCGTTTGCACTTTCTTGTTGAGTTTTGTTTGATTGTTCATTTGAGGGTAGATCTTGAAGAGGTATCTTTAATCCCATCTTCCCCAAATTGTTGCCCACTTCATCCCATACATGTGGTCTAATCTTAAGTAGTTCAAATAGAGTAACGGTGCACTGTATTGGAGCTGACATCAACTCTTGCATACTCTTTGTATCCATCATCTTGGATATGGATTTCCTCTGAGATGACACCACTCTAGTCTCTGAGTCTGCCTCATGTTCTCCTATGTATGAGGGTAAGGTCTTCAAGGACTCTAGTTTGCTTTCAATTGAAACTTCCGTCCCTACATCTCCATTTAGAGATTGAATGTCTCCCTGATAGACTTCATGCCCTATATTGACCTCAGTTATGGGGGCAGATTGGAAAGTCGCACTTCCATCTTTTTCACTTCTAATTGCTTCCCACAATTCATTTGGCCATGGCTCATCTATCTCTGGGATAGGTGCCATAAATTGTGATCTTGACCTTGCATCATTAGTGGTGTTGGCCACTACTTGATCATCTAGTTGAATTTCTAGGTTGTTGGTTTCTTGTGTTGCATTCTTTGCTTGGACATCCTTTTGTGATTCTAGCTCAATGTTTCTTTGAGTTAATGTTTCAACAACCTTTGCGTTAGGCATTTTAAATCCAACACTTTTTGGTTTTGTTTCTGGAGGTGGAATTGGTGCTTCAAGCTCCATCATTGCCTGTGCAGTTTTTACCAATTCCTTACACATTTTCAACCTCTCAGTCTCTACCTCAGCATGAGGATATTTCATCCCTCATTGCTCTAGGGTTTGGTTGGGTTTCAATCTAGCCTCATATGCTTCCAGTGCAGCATCTAATGGCTCTAGGACTTTTTCTACCAACACAGATCCTCCGGAAGATGCCTTCCTCAGTTTCTTATCGCTTACCACCGTTTTGTTTTCCCATTCTTGCTTTAACCGCTCCTTTGTCTCTTGTAATTCTATTTGTAGTGTAGTTTGATTTGAAATTGTTTTTGCTTTAAATCTGTCTCTTTTGGCTTTCCAGGATTTTCTCCTAGTCCTCACTGACACACTAGTTGTTTCCCCTTGTTTGGGTTGTTGATCGTTCTCCTCATTAGCTTGGTCCTCAGCATTTTCTTTTGCTTGGGCTCTAGTCACTACCTTCAGAGGAATTTTGGGTTCTGCCTCTGATCCACTTGGAGAAGGTAACACTCCCACAACATTCATTGTTGTTTTCCTCTGTTTGTTTGGGTGTTTTGGACAATTAGGAACAACGTGTGTAATGGCACACTCCAAACAATATCCAATTATCTCTACACGAGAACAATTCTTGTCCCAATGATTATATCCACACTTGTAGCATGGTCCATCTTGTTGAGTCACTGGTGGCACACTTGATGGTTATTCTTGCTTAGCCAGAATGGTCTCTGGTCTACACTCTTGATTGGCTATGAACATCAGAGTGTCCTCATTCAACGAATAGAGTTTTCTCATAGGTTCTTGCCCTAGCCTAGGTTGTGATACCTCAGCTCTTTGTGAAGCCCTTGATACAACCCTATTTTGAAATAATGGATGATTCGGTAATGGAATTTGTTTTTCTATTTGATGTCCAAATAGTATCCCCCTCATGTAGGTTTGATTATAGTAGCACTCACTCATCTCATGATTGGTCCATTTTTGCTCAAAGGAACACCATTTTATTCGTTGTGCTACTTGCGCTGCTAGCTCATCTAGGTTGGTCATTAATTGAGACATAACCACTTGCCTTGTGTTGGTTTTACTAGATGTTAAAGGAGAATTATCCATAGTGATCTTTGTATCACCAATTTCCTCGCCATAGGATTTACAATTGTCAACTAGGTATAACGCTTCTCTCGTGACTTGTTCAAAGGAAGTACATCCTTTTAAGTGAAAATCTTTCTTGAGAGTTTCATTTTTCAAACCCTCTATGAAGAGAAATGATAATCTTTCATCCTGTGGTAACTCGCGTTCCCAACATCTCTCTATATATTGTTTGAAGCGTAGAGATGCTTCCTTCACTCTCTCATCTTCTTTTTGCTTGAATGCATAGATTTGGGACACTGTGTTATGCTTGATTCCCCTTTTAGAGAACTCCACAAAAAATTCTTGCAACAGTTGTTCAATGTTTGAGAAGGCATTTTTGTCCAACGGTTGGAACCAATTCAATGCTATCCTTTCCAAGGTTAAGCCAAATCCCTCATACTGTGTATGAAAATAAAATACTTGTTCGGATCTTAACACTTGTTTGAACAAGGATGCATGTACGTATGGATCCCTTAATCCATAATACTTCTTCTTGACACATTTGGCCAATTGATATGGTCTCATTGGTTCTGGTTCAACCATGTATCTTAGTGTGTTGGGGTCTCTCTGAAAGACATCCCTCATTCCTTCTTCTTGTCTTGGAGCAAATCCTGGTGGAATCCCCGTTGAGACATGTTTTGGAAATGTTGATGGATTTGTAAGTCTAATTGGTGGTCTCTTGGTTCCACTCAATGAGGTAGGAGCTACACTCCCGTGAATAGCTATTTTGGATGTTTGAGGTCCATTTGATCCCATAGTTTCAATGTTAGCTTCTTGCAAATCAGTCTCAAAAAACCCTGGTACGCTTACACTCGGTTGAAATTAGTAAGAAAATATTGGAGTACCCATGTATGTATATCTTTCTAGCTCAATTGGGCTGATAAGTTTGTACTCTCGTCCATACTTATCTACCATTAGAACTTGCACTCCCTGGTCATCTATGTATGTGAAGGCATAGAGGTTCTTGTAGTCTGTCAACTCTTCAATGGTGAAATTTAAACATCTATAGAAGTTGTTTTGATCCCCAATAGGTAACCTATAAAGTCCATCATAAGTGTAATCCGTTAGAACTCTCGTGGCTTCATTGGTTTTTATGAACCTCACGTTGGGTTTGTTGATTAGAGGATGCTTCTCCTCTAAGTCTCCAGCAATTTCCACTTTTGCTCTTTCAAACTCCCGTATTTTAGTTGATTGGTTTGGCTTCCACTGAGCTACATGATCACTTGACAAATATCCATGAGCCATGCCTTGAGGTTTGGCTTGATATGATTGATAAGCATCATGGTCTTGTCTCAACCCTCTTGTTATAGGTGTTGCAGTATTTCTGGTTGTTTGTGTAGGTGGCATAGCTCTGAGTTGAGTGGGAAACCCTAATGATGGATGCATTGTCATGTTTAAGCCTCACTCAATACTCTCAAGATGGTCCTTGATAAGAACACCTTGGCTTAGTGCACACAATCCCTTTTAGCCCCTGGTCAAGTCTCTAAAAAGTTAGGAAGTTGTGACTTTTTTGGTCTCTTGAAATTGGTTCTGGGTACCCTAAAAGTTTGGAATTAGAAAACCTAGAAAAATTCAGCTCTAAAATTATGGTCTAGGTGTGTGCTATTGCCCGCAAGCTTTCTTCCTAGCTATACCTGACTCAATTTGGAGTTGTCTATCAAAAGTTAGAGCACTTTTAGTGAACTGCACTTGGAACAACACTCAAAACAGTTTTAGGACCAGGACACAGGAACTTTGGCTTGTATCTTGGCTTCCAGAGGGTATTTTTCACTCAAACTTGAGATTTGGGATGCAGTCAAGGAGGTCTACAAACTTATGAAGTCAGATACCCCCACTATGTAGAGGTATACCGATCACGATCGTTGACCCCATGCCACAGATTTGGAAGATTTTTGCACAGTAGCTAGCCCTTGATGTCTTGATACCAAGTGTCTTTGTATTTTTGAATTTGGAGATGTTTTGATCAATGAAAACCCAAATCCCAGGTGGTTTTGCGGTTATTGGCTTGATTGTGTAACTGGGACTTTTGACCACTTTCTTTTGCTTTTTTGACTTTGCTCCTTTTGGAAAATATGTTGCACTAGATGTCAGCTACCTACTCAAAAAATTTCAATCCAAAATGTCACTGGGGTACACCAATCGCGATCGTAGTTCCAGCTCCTTTTTGCATGAAATTTTAGGAGTTGATAGACAAGGGTATGAATAGTCTATTCCCAAACCCACTTTGCATTTAGATCACAAAAACTTGAATTTTCTCAAAATTTTAGTCAGTGATCAGTGTTTGCCCTATTTGACAACTGTCTTTTGGTTTTTTGACCCTAGTTCTTTTGAGAAAGTTGTTTGTCTAGTTATCAGCTACCTACTCCCCAAGTCTCAACTCAAAATGTCACTATGGTACATCGATCGCGATCGTAGTTTTGAGCCCAAATTGGATGAAACTTGTGGATATGGTAGACAATGATGTGTACAGTCTACTTCCCAAATCTTTTTGAATTTGGACAAGAAAAAGTCATGTTTTCATCAGATCTTGATCTGCTGCAGTGGCTTTCTGACTGTCTGCTATTTTTGGCTATTTTGGTCACTTTTTTGAATTTTGAAAACTCCTGGTATCTTATATAACGTAGGTGTATGTGTGGGTAAAGTCTCGTCAAAATCTGGCACTGAGGTATACCAATCGCGATCGTAGTTTGGAGCCCAAATTGGATGAAACTTCACGAGCTTGTTCACTAGGCTATTATAAGACTACCTGCCAGACACTTGTATTTGGACTCAAAAAAGTCAAGAATTTGCAGTTTCTTGGTCTGAAGTGCCCGATTTTCCAATTTTCTCTGGTTTGATTGATTTTGATGTTTGATTTGGGATTTGAGAGATACCTAGGCTTGTCCTATGCATAGGCTATCCCTCTGCATGGTTTCTTTCCAGTTTTGATGTGTTTTGGTCTATTGAAAGTCAATTTCTATGCCAGTTTAGCAGTTTTTGACTTGGATCTGTATTCGGATGATTTGACAAGTATTTTGAGGTTTCTGGCTCTAGGTCCTTTAGACTTTTATGTTTGTATACACCTGAGGATCCCACATATGAAATCTGGCCAAAATTTGGCACTTAGGTACACCGATCGCGATCGTAGTTCTGAGCCCAAATTAGACCAAATTTGGCATGCTTGTAGTCACTGATGTTTTAAGGCTATCCCCCAAGTCTTTTTGCATTTGGATCACCAAAAGTCAAGATTTTGCAGTTTTTGGGTCTGTCAGGCTAGTTTTACCCAAGTGGCTTGATTTCCTTGATTTTTGATGTTTTTGGGTGTGGTTGCTTTAGACAAACTTGTTAGAATCTTATCAGGAAGGCACATGTCAAATCTTGTACAATTCTGACACTAAGGTACACCGATCGCGATCGTAGTACCTGGGCCAAATCTGATGAAATTTTGTCTACTCCCTCTGACAAGTGTTTCCCAGTGTTTGGTGCTACCACATTGTGATTTGAATCAATTTCATCTTTGTTTGGTCAGATTTTCAAAATTTCAGAGTCTTATAGCCTTTTTGCCAAAGTTATGGTTTTCTGGTTTCTCGACTCTAACTTTTACCCCAAATCTGACTGGAATGTGATTTACTTATCCTACTTCTAAGTACAGAAATGAAAGAACATAAGAAAATGAATCAAACAAAACAAACAGGATAAAAAACGGATGATGGATCAATACTCAATCAATACAAAGAAATTTGAAAAGAAAAAATGCTTAAAGCAACCTCACTCACAACTCCCTATATCTCTCAAGAGTAGATCTAGCCAGTCCACCGACCCTAGACTCCACTAAGTACTAAACCCCTATCTAGACGCTTCATTGAAATGTAAATGGAATGGAAATTATCTTTTGGAACAATAAGAAAACTCTGAATACGCACTCGGTCACTCATCACCTAAGATTCATTCCTCGGCAGCGGTGCCAATGTTTGCGAGTTGCCACGACGGATGTCCATAGCATAGCTCTCAACCATCAACATAAAATTATCGATACAGGGGAAGCGACTCGGATAAGGCATGGAAACTCACTAGGGTGTCAATCCTAATGAAGTGAACTCGAAGAGATACAACTACTAACTCTACAAGCAAATCAAACGCACTAAAGCCAAGTAATCTACCTATGTCCTTCTACACAGCTCTACAGTCATCACGCCCGTTTACCATGCAAATCATATCGGAATCGCACGAAACTTGAAGGGAATCTATAGGGGACTATCAGGAATAGGGTACACCGATCGCGATCGTTCGTCCCACGGTACGCAAAAACAGTAAACAGGTGATCCTAAGGGTCATTTTAGGGTCCCTAAAGCCTCTCCTAGGGTCAAAAAAACATAAAATACGCATATAAACACTCAAAATAGCGATTTAAGGCCTAAACGGATGCGTTTGAAACCTTCACCGAATCTTGAATGCTTACAGTTGAATGAAAGACCAAAGTAAGAGGAACACAATGCAAGAAACAAAATTGAATTTTTATTACCGTAGCCACAGAAGCGATGATTACAAGTTTGAGCAAAGAGGCAGCTCTCTGTGCGTAACGCAATAGTCACTTATCTTCAAAAAATGATCTCCCCTTCACACTAACCTTAGTGTATTATATACCTAGGGCTTTCTAAAGTGGCCGGCGGCCAACTTCTCATGGACCTTTACATACATCACTGGAAAAATTACATCTTTGACTCAGACTTGACATAGGCGATTGTCATTAGATTTTTACAGGGTTTGATGTATTAAACATTGGAAAAATAATGTGACCACATCAAAACTTTGGCCGGCTGACCCAACGGGCGGCTTGGCTAGGTGGGCACTTGTATGTTGTTATCACCTCCAAACATAGTGCCTATGGGATTGATGCAATTGAAGAAAGTCCACAATACTACATGGAGCACTATTGGGGACGAGTTAAACCTGTCTATCAAGTAGTTGCTCGTGCTGCAAAAGGCTAACATATCAATTACACTGCCAAGAGACCACCTCTTCAATGCTATGAATGTGGAGGTCCACATCGTGTAGGCGAATGTCCTATAAGGCTACAAAAGAATGCCACACTAATGCAAACCAATCAAGCGAGCACGTCTACAATGATGATACTTGTAACATTTAATGCACTAGTAACTTGTGTGTAGCGGAAATTGATAAAATAGTGAGCATTTTATTAAAGACAAGTTCTTAATGAGCATAGAGAGAGTACTTAATTCAGAAAGAAACATAGCAATTTACACCTAAATAATTTGGCATTGACAATACTTGAAAAGAGAGAGAAATAGAACAATTGACAGCAGTTGAGGACCGGATTTACATGGAGCCGATGGAGAGGGGGAAAGGGGAATACACCCAGCACAAAATGCAATGCCTCACTATAGCGCAGGGTATACACAACATCCCAATCCACTAGAGTTCACCTTCAAAACTCAACACTATCCGCAAGCAAATTGCCGCTTGCACACAACCATACGCACACACGCCTTGCGATGCAACCGACAAACTCACTCAGCTCAATTCATAGCCTTCCACACACACACAATGTCTCTCTATCTCTCTTTGCACAACCAATTTCGGGGGGGCACACACGCTGACACACTCCTGGAACCACACATGCACAAGCAGAGAAGAGAAGGGGGAAGGGGAAATGATGTCTAGAGATAGTAGAGAATGGTCCTCTTGCATAAACAACACCATGTACAACCAATCCCGTGCCGGCACAACCTCGGCTAAAAGACAATTCCTCAAAGCCTACATAGGCCAAGGAGCATCATGGCCAAAAAACCACATTGGTCAAAGACCCCAAAAAGATGAACATCTACCTCCTTTTATAGGGGTGTGTCTAGGAGACCTAAAAAAGAAATAATGGGTAAATTCCCATCTTGTGCACTTCACTTGCAGCTTCATTTGGAATTTCTTTTGCACTGCCACTACTTGGCATAGTCTATCTTTGGTAACTCTTGCATGGTGCACACATCTGTCCATTGTCCACCAACTCAGCCACCCGGATAGACTTGCACTATCCGGCTTCTTTCTCTTGCTTTACCATGGGATGGACCCCCTTTGTATTAGCCCTTGAAGCCTTTGAACTCTCTCTTTATCTCTTGTTGTCCTCCACTGGCGGGATAGGCCTCTTGGCCAATTTTATGATTCTCTCTCTCCATTCACTGTTGCATGTTGACCACCTGTCGTGGGATCCTCCCCTTGACCAGCCCTTTGAACGGCCTCGAGTTGCCTCTCCCTCAGGCTCACTGTCCATGGGACCCCACCCCTAAGCAATAGCGACATGGCTATTGGGGGGGGGGGGGACTCTTTAATTTTCAAAAGAAGCCCTCATGGGCAGGGGCACTTACGGGGTGCCACATCATCACTGCGCTACACTGCTCAGAGCCATCGACCACCGGCCAACAACTCCCCTGCACCACCAGGGTTGCCGAAAACCGCCAGATCGCCGCCGCTACTTAGGCGCGCATCACCACACACAGTGCCCCCTCAGGGCACACCATTGCCAAAAATAGAGCAAGGTATCTTGCTTGCTTCGATACCCACTGTGAGTCAGCAACAGGCTTTATGTAAAGTGTGAGCTTTATCCTAAAGTGTGAGTCAAGGAGAGAAGAGTGGAATTATCCCACATGCTGTGGAGCAAGGCTATAGAGCTACTTAAATCTCATTTCATGAATGAATAAACACAACTAAATTTTGCACTACATGCTTGTCTATGGTGAGCTTGTGCTAAGCTAAGTCAATACTCAAGATTGTGTTTATGAGTCCAAGATAATTCTATCTTGGAACCTAATTCACTTGAGTGATAACCTTGCTTACACACACACACACACACACACTCACACATTGATTCTATGTTACTCTTTCATCCACCATAGCTAGCACGATCCCATTCCCTACAATTGGTATCAGAGCTTTAGGTTATGCTAGCTAGAATTGTCATTATGCATTAGTGTGTTAATATATTAGCATCTCCATTAGATTGATCGGCATTTCATAATTATTGTTACGGTCCATTGACATTTTCATAATTGGTTGCATCTCTCACTAATTAAGCACTAATCTAGCTATGTGTGGGCATGTCCTTGACGCACCCAAGAGGCCACTACCCTCCATGGCTAGGTAGGCTTGATTAGGGAGAGGATTAGCATTTTTTTGTCTTGCATTTTAGATTGCCCTTTCGGGTCAATTTTTGCATCATTTGCCTCTTCAATTAAATTCATTGAACTCATTTTCCTTTTTGGATTTCTCACCTCATCCCAAAGTGCTCATTTCAAGCTTTCCATAGAGCCTTCAAGCTCTGAAATCCGAGCCCGAGAACTCCATTCAACCTATCCTCAATGTTACCTATTATTAGGTGTGTGTGTGTGTGTGAGTATGGAGCTTGCTAGCTTGAGTTTAACATTCTACTTTTAGGAGCTCTCTGACAAGCAAAGCTCGTGGGCTTGTTGGCTAGTGCGCTACAAACGGCATGTTGACCCGATGGGGTCTACGGTTCAAATCAGCTTGGCTATTTCAGGCAAGCTAGGCGGACCCAGGCTCGCATCAAATGCGATCTTTCGGAGTAGGTCGGTTTCGCTAGGGACTGTTCCTACCAAGCGGCGCTCCTTCGTGGTCGCGAATGCCAAAGGATTCTTCAAAATGGGTTTTTAAACCCTGTCGGCTCCACAAACAGGTAGTCCTGCACGCTCCTCGATAGCCCGACCTAGCCGCATCTGCACACTTGCCCGCGGTCTTGCCCACTGCCCCAACTTTGCCCCCACCTACTCATGGCCTTGCCCACTTCCTGGCTTAGGACCAGTTCCTGCAAGACCTTCAGGTAGCCAGTCCCACGGGGCAAAGCTTGAAAGTGTTTCCCACTTGCAACAAACCCAAAGCAACACGGGATCTTCAACTCAAGGGTAGATTCCCACACCCAAAAGGAAAAGGAGAACTTCATCAAACGTCCAAAGGAGACATTTGAGAACTTCAAAGTCTTAAAATAAAGAGCATCAAAAGCTTATCTTCAAAACATCAAAGGAACAAGCTTCTCAAGACAAACTCTAAAAGCTTCCTCGAGCAATCAAGTGATTTTTTGTGAAGAGTGGCTTCACCCCCATGAAGAGGAGCTTCACAAAAAATCAAAGGAATTTTCTCTTACTCTCTCTCTCTCTCTCTCTCTCATTAAAATTTTGAAATCTTGCAGCCAAGCACAGTAACTTGCAAATAAATATCGTTTTTCTTTATTTGTGTACCATGCATGTAAAGAGGTAGACACTAGCTAGGACAATCTCCTAAGCTAAGACCCCTCTATTAGCACAAATGGTGGACAAGGGAATAGAAAAATCCAACGGGGAAGGGTTTCAGACCTGGCAAACAAAGTTAAGAGGTTACCTTATGCAAAAATGTTTGTGGTCTGTCATCAGCACTGCCTTAGTGCAACAAGCCAAACCTGGTGGAGTGCACACTAGGGCATCTATACTCATAGCAAGTGCACAAAATTTGGCAAAGGACGAACAAGCATTAGGAATCATCATCACCTCCTTGCATGACAACTATGTGCATTTCATAGATGAATGTACGCATGCACATGATGCCTGGCATGTTTTAGAAAGAAATTTTGGAGCCAGGGCCAAAAGAAGTAAAGTTAGTCTCAAAAGACAACTTTACAAGATCACCATGATTGCAAGGGAGGACATTGCTAGCCTAGTAAATAGGCTTAAGAGCATTGCCACGTAGCTCACTTACATCCAGGTCAAAGTACTAGAAGACGACAAAGTGGCAATACTATTGAGTGCACTTCCACCTTCTTATGACCATTAAGTAACAATTCTTGAAGAAAAAGAACCGGCTCCACCTTTTCAAGATGTCATCAACTCAGTCCAAGCAGAAGAAAGAAAGCAAAGAGGTTCATTAACTCCATCAAGAGGGGCCTTTGTCACAACATCCTCAAGGGGAAGATATTCGCCATCAACATCATCAACCGGAAGAAAGTGTTATGAATGTGGAAGAATGGGACACGCAGAGAAAGACTGCTACACAAACAATCCTTGCAACAAATGTGGTAAGAAGGGACACCCATCTTCTTGATGCTACTCAAATGGAGGCAGTAGCAATGGAGAAAGCAATAGTAGTAGAAGCAACAGCAAAAGCAACTCACATGATAGAAGACAAAGGAGAGACCAACCTTGTCTTTTATGAAGACGTACTTTGAAGATGCAGCCTCTCTACTTGTAGGGGAGGACTTTCATTTTCTTGTGTGGATATTATCATCCTGTGTGGATGTTAACCCTCGTGGCTCACGGACACCCTATCGCCTACGACGGACACTGTAACCATATTATGTATTATTTAGAGTCAGGTACCGGGCTTGTCGGACCAATAGGGAAAGGTAGAGTGATCGCCGATGAGAGGCACACTCTAACACGAACATGCTAGGGTTAGTTGGCTAAGCATGGGCGCCCAAGTGTGAATGGGGTGAGCTCCTATAAAAGCCAACTAAACCTAATTTTTACTCATTCTCTCATTTGTGCAATAGAAGAGTGCTCTTGCTCCATCTCCATCTTCTTCTTCTTCTTCACCTCCTTGTGTGTGTGTGTGTGTGAGAGAGAGAGAGAGAGAGGGAGAGTGTGTGTGCGATCGAGCATTACGAAGGCACGACGGCGGCGAAGCGGTTGAGCGCGGCACGACTGTAGCTTCTTCTTCATCGCGGCGAGGAATCCACCACGAAGGCGAGCGTAGAGCGGTGAGTGACACACCCTTTGTTTTCTTGAGCTTGCTAGTTTAGGCTTGTTGTGTGCTTGGAGCCGTTTGTGGCTCGCACACGGTGTATTGGTAAGTCCCTTGCTTCGACAGTGCGGCAAGGAGCGCACATTTTTGGCGCCGTTGCCGGGGATATGCCCTACACTAAGCTCGGTTAGCACTTTACATTTCCTTGTGGTGCAATTTCTATCATAGGAAAGGCAGGGAAGGAGTGTGTGGAGAATTCTGTTTTTTGCGTTTTCTGCATTTGCTGTCAAGTTTCAATTTCTGCTATTGTCTGCGTTTTTCCAATTTCTGCAATTTCTGCATTTTCAAGTTCGGCGTTTTCAATTTCTGCGATTTTCTGCATTTCTGCGTTTTTTCAATTTTCTGCATTTTCAAGTTCAGCGTTTTCAATTTCTGCAATTTTCTGCATTTCTGCGTTTTTTCAATTTTCTGCATTTCTGCATTTTCAATTTCTGCGTTTTCAATTTCTGTATTTTCTGCATTAAAAAAAAAAAGTTTTTCTGGAAAAAAAAAATTTATTTAAAAAAAAAATAATAATAAAAAACCGAAAAATAAAAACGCGAGCGGGCGGCTAAATTTTTCGAAAATAAAAAACGTGACTCTTAAAACGGACGGGTTGGTTTGTATAAAAGGTAGATCGGGATCGGTTTCCCAAGCCCAAGCCCAGGCCCAGGCCTCAGTCCTCAGTCTTATGATATATACTAGACTCACTCTTATATATATACCCTACTCCCTCAAGAGAGAATGAGAGCATGTGGGACAAGTCCTCAACTCTCCTCCTTTCTCTTCCCACTTGCACCCTTAGACTTTCTAGTTTGGGCCTAGTTCCCTACTGGAAATTGATAGTTTTAGGGATTCCGAGGGCATAGAGTGACCAAACGGAGGGCTGTAAAGAACGGCACGACCCTCTGACCGATACGCTCATTTCGAGCTATCACACGGCCCATTCCACGACACGCTCTAAAAAATCTAGCAAAAAAACAAACAAAAAACACGCTAAAAACTAGTCACAAGGCCTCCTAGAGCAGCTTTTTGACACCTTAGGGTATCAAAAGCACATGCACTTACGCTCTGGGCGGGTGCTAGAACACGAGCATATTGAGGGTGCCTCTGTTCATACGGACACCCATTACCCATCCACGATAAGCTCTAGACCCTCAGCGGGGACACAAGGTAGCACCACCCAAGACCCTAAAATAGCCGCTAGTGATTCCTCCTCCGACTCAGAAATCATGGAAGCATACCCTACCCAAAACATTGAGAGAGAAGGCCATGCACCTCCCAAAGCTCCACAGCCTAGTACTAGTATGTTTAGCCGTTTCATGGAAACATTAGGTAGAGCTACTCGCTCGGAACCTGATGCAAATGAAGCACACGAAGGGGGTGGGGAAGTGGACTCTCCTTTCACATCGCACGTGGACCCCACACCCCCAAAGAGTGTCCATGTGGATATCCTACCAACTTCTTACCAAGAAGGCCCTGTTGAGCTGCCTCCTTCAGAAGTTCCCTCTAGAGTACCGTTGGTGACAAGTAAAACCACGGGGAGCCACATTGCTTCTACCTCACAAGAAACCATTAACACGTCGACTCTAGAAGGATTGTTCATTAATGATCATTGGACATACGACCTCCACACTGAGGTGTTGACGGATCTACACTCTGGCCACGCCTACCATGTAGGATGGATAGAGATTGTACAATCCACCTCTAGTGCCACGAGCATCGAAGATCAACAGAAAATGATCTGTAATGTTATCCATGGCATTATTCAATTAGAAAGGCAAAACCGAGGGGTAAATATACTCTCAACTGGCCCCATGAGATTTCTGGATACGAGCAAGGCTCAACAGCCTACTCTATCACAAATGGAGACTCCTCTAATGAGCCCCATGGACCCATCTTACGTCATTTCACCTGGGGTCTCTATGCAATCTGAGCCTCTGAGCGAAAACTTTAGCTTCCCTAACTTGGCTCAACCCTCTATCAAGGAAAACACAGTGCTCACTCCAGGGATAAGCCTAACAGAGAATGTACCGATGACATCTACGGTTAGCGCAGTGCCACTACCTAGTGTTGTAGTACCTAATATGGGGCCTCGACCATATCTGCCTCTAGCCCCTTATGCACACATGACCCCCACACCTCCAATTGTACCACTTGCTTATGCTCCTCGAGTGCCGCTCCCTAGCTCTTATCCGAGTGGACCTATGCCCGGTCATGTTCCATATCCTGCATCATCTATACATATACCTCTCCCACATATGATTCCAAGAGTACCTCCACCGGCCCTACCTCCTCACATAGGTGACTTGGCAGCGTTTTCTCAAACCATAGGTCGATCTATCGCGGAAAATATGCGTCATGCATCTGATAGAGAGCCTAGAAGTAAGGCAGTACAAATTTCCAAACTCACGCAAAAATTCAATGGGGACGAAGATGCTAGGAAACACATTGAAGTGTTTGAACAAGTATGTGATTCCTTAGGGGAACGCAACGAACTACATAAGTGCAATGCCTTAAGCTTGACATTAAGTGGGAAGGATGGAGATTGGTATAGGACCCTAAGGGTGGACGAGAAAACAATCTACCCTACCCTTCGAAGGTTGTTTCTAAAGGAGTACATACGAGAAGGTGTGCTTTGGGGTGTAGCATCTCAGCTACAGAAGGCCGAACGTAAGGAAGGAGAGTCAGTAAGGGACTTCATTAGTCGTCTAAAGCACTTAAACTCTCGCTGCCCTGTAAATGAGCGCTTCAACAATAACAAACTGCTTGATCGATTCATTCGAGGGGGGTTGAGGAATGAAGGAATCTATAATGGACTAGTGATTAGAGGTATCACAACCTGGGAAGATGTCACTGCCAATGCAATCCAATTAGAGGACAACTTGATGATAGCAGGCATGAGGGTGTCTACTGACACGAGATCCACTAGCTCACAAGCCATTGAGTATGAACCCATGACTGCAAAGCCCATTGCCAATGAGCCAAAGGTATTTGAGACATTCTTGACAGACCTCACCAAGGCAATCCAAGAGTCTCTTAAGGATAATCGACCCCCTCAAAATAGTCACATGTATCCAAGAAGGGAGCAACAATGGTGTTCCATTTGCTTAGGTCCACATAGCACTAGTGAGTGCCCTACGTTTAGAGTAAAATTTAATGGAACTTGCAACGCATGTGGTAGGTATGGTCACCAAGCTAAGGATTGTTTAATGATCAAACGTATGATGGCAAATAGACCACCTGTAGCCTGGACGGATGCGCCTCGAGCTCCTGTATTGATGCCTACTCCACCTGTTGAGCAACTACCGCAACACATGGTCCCTAGATCTCAAAATGTTGTACAACTACACCGCTACCACCTCCTGTGCTAGGACCGCAGCCCCCGCATCCAAGAGTCGCCCCTATGAACCAAGTGGGTTGCGAGCCATCAAATGCTTATGCAGATGGCTGTGAGGAGGAAATAGACACTAGTATTGCCTACGGACTTGATACATTGGAAGAATGTCCTATATACTACATGGAAGATTGTTGGGGACAAGTCAAGCCGGTTTATCAAGCTGCTGCTCTCGCATCCAGAGGTCAAAATATCAACACCCAGGCTAGGAGGCCACCTCTTCAATGCTACGAGTGTGGTGGACCACATCGAGTAGCGGAGTGCCCTATTAGGCTGCAAAAGAATGCTGCACAGATGCAAATGAATCAAGGGAGCACGTCTGCAATGCCAATACTCACATGTAATCGTTGTGGCATAGATCACTTGATTGCCCAATGCCCCTATAACCCAAATGCGCCTAAAATCACACCCCTAAATTTGGTCGAAATTGCTAGTGTGACGTCGCCAATACCACCCGTCGCACCCGCTTATGCGATTACACGGTCCATGCTCCAAGGGCCAGTCCATATCCTCGAAGAGAGAGATACCACGTCAGTTATCCAAGCAAAGAAAAAGAAGACACGAAGGAAGAAGTCGCAGAATACAGAAAATTCAAAGCCAAGTTCCAAAACAAACATAGGAACAGGAGATGACCCCGTGTATATGAATGACCTCGAGGATGATTCAGATTCAGTCGAGACAATGGAGACTAGAACCAATACCACAAAGGGAAAGACCGACAAAGAAAACCGTAACATGGAACCAAATGAAAACCGAATGAGAGAAAACCATAAAGAGCCTCTCAAAACACCACAAGTGTTTCCAAATCCAATCCAAGACCCCAAAGATAAACCGCAGGGGCAAAAAGGGAAGAATCGTAAAAAGAAGATTGGGACGTACCCAAACCCAGTAGACGAGATTGAGCAGGTGAAACATCTAAGAGGTTTAGTGGAGGAGACTCAAAGGAAACTAGAACCAGAACCCATGCAGGTCAAAATTCATGACACAGTGTTTCCCACGCAAGTTCATCCATCCCACATGAACCATAGACCGTTAGCCATATCTAGTATCATCCAAGAAGGGAGTGAGGACAGGACATCAGAAAGTGAGCATACACCCTTCTTGTTGGAAAGGATGTTTAACGAAGGAATACCTGATCCCATTGAGGAATATGAGATTCCATCCTCACCAGTTCCTAGTCAAGGACCTACACCCTGCAAAACGCCAATGAATGTTGCCAAACTAGTGGACTTCATGTCTTCTGAGGTCCGAACCACGATCATAGCAAAGCTGTATGGAGATCCTGAGTTATTCCTTGCACTTCGAGCATTCCTTAACGGAGAGCTACGAACGGGATTACCGCAGTTTGCGCAACCAAATAGGCCGACTCGATTATGATTGATGAGGAAAATCATGTGCAATCACTTGACTTAGATGGACACGAGTCTGTGATCGAGGTACCCATTAACGAATTAGGGCAGTATTTTGAAGGCGACGAGTCTAATGCGACCCTACCCATCACTACCAAGGGATTAACTATAAAGGGAATTCTTGATGGTGGTGCGGGAGTTAGCATCGTTACAAAAGATTGTTGGGAATCCATGGGAAAACCCCGCCTCATGTTACTAACATTGTGGTAAAGATGGCAAATGGTACCATAGCCAAACCTATGGGGATGCTCAAGGATCTTAAGATCAAAGTTCTAGGACACAAGGTACGACATACGTTCATTGTAATGGATTTCTCTAAACACCTTATGTCATATGAAATGATTTTAGGACGACCATTCATGAGGGAAGCACAAATGGTTCACGATTGGTCTAAAAATCATGTCTATTTGCAATTCCAAGACTCTGTCCTTAGAGTGGATTTGGTGACTGGTAAGGTACACCCCTTAGGGAGTAAAACCATTATTGATCATCGCTCTGACACCACAGTTCACTCGGCCACACTACAATATTGTTACACTTGTAAGAAGGATACAGACATTGGCCAAGATTCTCCTTATATGGATATCCTACCTGGGATGACTGAGTCGGACAATGTGGATTGGGTACACCTAGCATCAACCATAGACACTTGGGGAAATAGGGGGACGACTTGGGTAACACCTGAGGGGGATGAAATGACTATACCCTTAAATATGCTACAAGCAATGCATATCGCTTCTGACAAGACTCATCCTAAGGTAACGAAGAAAACATACAAGTGGGTCCCTAAAGCTTCTTTAGTGACCATACCTAGTGCTAAAAAACAGAAGCCTTGTAAGAAATGTACCACTCGCTGCAAGAAAAGTAAGAAAATGTTGCGATGGATCCCTAAACGACTATTGGAAGCCCAAGGCTACTATCAAGGAAATGATAAAATCTGGGTGCCAAAACGTAGATTGTGCTCTTACCTATCACCTGACCCAAGTGAGCCCAATCCCGTAGCTCCAAAACGAATCAATGATCGTGGAAAGAAAAAAATCACAGAATGCTACACACCCGCTCCCGAGCTAGTTTGGGTACCAAAGAAAGAACGATTTGTTCCACCTAGCTCAGGAAGGGGGGAGTCCCATGAAGATTCTAGCTCCTCATGTAATACATCCATAGAGGTAAAAGCTTCTACACAGCCTCCATCTATAGTAGCGGACCTCCATGAAGCTACAAAAGAATCCACACCTCCCAGTGTTCAAGAATCACCTGATGAACCACTTCAAGTTCGATCTTGGGAGAGTACCTTACCACCCTTGCAGCTTGATGAGGCACCTAGGGTAATAGAAAACTACTGGCAAAAATCCTCACCTATTACCAACTGGAATAATTGGTTTCAAAGGGTGGCAAGCTCATTTCAAACGGTATGATCTACCCAAGGAAGGGGGGAGTGTTTGCTGACAGTCATCATTCATTTGTTTCCCTCTCAACCTTTTTCCCTGACCTCTCAATTCCAATCTTAGGGAATGTACATATAAAGCTTTATACTCACAAAAAAAAAAAAAGAGCAAGAGCAATTAGCAAACGAGTATGCACATTAAAGTCAAAACATTGACTCAGACCTACACATGTCACATTTGGTACAGTGAAACAGAAACCTATGCCATAAAACACCTTTGATCCTCATCACTTGAGTGATGGAGGGTAGGTAAGATTAGTACGATAGGAGTGTTTCTGTTTTAGAGTTGAGTGATTAGCAAAGATCTCTTTTCCCACTAATGTGCCTCCTGGAGGTAGTCCTTTTGTTTTCTAGTGTGTACAGGAGCGTGTTGCTATTGATAGGATTTGGACCTTCATGGAACCTTCAAATCAAGCACGACCATCAACACAAACAGGTGTTTCTTGTCCATTAGCATTGCCGTTATCTTTTTGCATCTATGATTGTCTGCTTTGATTGTGATTGGTAGCATAATATTCAGTGCATTTGCTTAGTATCAAACATTTAATTCAATGTAATGTTTTGCCATAATCACTTGTCTAGGTTTAAAAATCAAGCAGTCCGACTAAGCTAGTTTGACCAAGTTAGGTGTTAGAGATCTTCTCTTAATACCATGGGGAATGCCTTCCTAATAAGCAATGGTTACTTAGGTTCTTAATCCGATTTAGGCAGCATTGTGTGAAATGTACTAGGGCTTTCTAGTGGGCTTAACCCTATTGACCTTTAGCTTAAGTATTATAAAGGGAGTTTACTAATGTGATGAGCCTGGGGAGGGTAACAGTGTTATATGACCCCCTGAAGTTACAAAATTAAAATGCTGAAAATGAACAAACAAAAAATCAAAGTGCCACAATGTAAAATTTTAAGCTGGAAGAGAAATCTCAGCTTGATTTGGTACTTCACTCACATGTATCGCCTATGGTACTAGAGCCCTAGAGGTTCCCAGTGTGGGCGCTTTTCCTTGAAAAGAAAAAAACCCAAGGCATACAAAATAAGCACACACATCATAATTGAATCAATGTGAAAAGACTTTGGGGGGTCAAAGGAAAGGTAATCAGTCAGGCGATGATTTCATGAAAAATTCCTTTTATGGTAGCTTAACTACAAGGTTTTCTAGATATAGCCTCTAGTCAGCCCTCGAACATGAATACTTGGCACTCGCGATTAAACAACTTAATTGACCATAGAAAATTAAGAAGCTTACCCATGGTATTAATATTCGATCTCTAGTGCCTTTTGACCGTCAAATTAGAGACCCCAGACTTGTTTAATTTTCTACCTTTACATCTGTTTATGCATTTGATTACATTGCAATTTAATGTTCATTGCTAACAAATTGTTTGAAATTCTTTTACCAATCAATTTGTCTACCTAAAACTGCATATGCTTTTTAAGAGAATGCAATTACTGTGCCAATGTTGTTTGATTTTGCAGTGACTGAAGAAGGCTAAGGACATTCATCTCAAATGCTCTTCCACCTCGACGAACCAGCTTCAACTCAATAGCTTCCGAGGACGGAATCTACATCAGGAAGGGGGGCATGTTAACCCTCGTGGCTCACGGACACCCTATCGCCTACGACGGACACTGTAACCATATTATGTATTATTTAGAGTCAGGTACCGGGCTTGTCGGACCAATAGGGAAAGGTAGAGTGATCGCCGATGAGAGGCGCACTCTAACACGAACATGCTAGGGTTAGTTGGCTAAGCATGGGCGCCCAAGTGTGAATGGGGTGAGCTCCTATAAAAGCCAACTAAACCTAATTTTTACTCATTCTCTCATTTGTGCAATAGAAGAGTGCTCTTGCTCCATCTCCACCTTCTTCTTCTTCTTCACCTCCTTGTGTGTGTGTGTGTGTGTGTGTGAGAGAGAGAGAGAGAGAGAGAGAGAGAGAGAGAGAGAGAGAGAGAGAGAGAGAGAGAGAGAGAGAGAGAGAGTGTGCGATCGAGCATTACGAAGGCACGACGGCGGCGAAGTGGTTGAGCGCGGCACGACTGCAGCTTCTTCTTCATCGCGGCGAGGAATCCACCACGAAGGCGAGCGTAGAGCGGTGAGTGACACACCCTTTGTTTTCTTGAGCTTGCTAGTTTAGGCTTGTTGTGTGCTTGGAGCCATTTGTGGCTCGCACACGGTGTATTGGCAAGTCCCTTGCTTCGACAGTGCGGCAAGGAGCGCACAGTGGATTTTGTCAGCCTGTGTGGATTTTACCATCTTGTGTGGATACCAGCTTATCATCCTGTGTGGATCATGCATCTTCAGTATTTTGTAATAGTACAAACCTCAATGGGAGGATTGTAAAGTGTGAGATTTGTTCCAAAGTGTGAGTTAAGGAGAGAAGAGTGGAATTATCCCACATGCTGTGGAGCAAGGTTGTAGAGCTACTTAAAGCTCATTTCATGAATGAATAAACACAACTCTATTTTGCACTACATGCTTATCTATGGTGAGATTGTGCTAAGCTACGTCAATACTCAAGATTTTGTTTATGAGTCCAAGCTAATTCTATCTTGGAACCTAATTCACTTGAGTGATAACCTTGCTTACACACACACGCACACATTGACGCTATGTTTCTCTTTCATCCACCATAGCTAGCACGATCCCATTCCCAACACTTTATACCACTAGCTTCTTTCCCGTGTCCATGCATGTGGAATTTTGGGGCTTCCATGTGGCACCTTGTGGTCAGGCCACCCCCAAACAATTTTTCTATTTTTGTTTAAACCCATTGGATGCAAAAAAGACCTCCTTTAACTTCTTGTACTGCCGGCAAACCATCACCTGCTCATCTATTTGTCGAGCCGTAGAGCCCGCTCAAAAACTCACTGAGCCGACTCCTCTTCCCCCGACTTTGCCACACTTCACAATTCTCCAAGCCCCCGAATTGAGGCCGCACAAAACACGAATATTCATCTGTAGCCAACTCCGAACAAGTGCACCCAATCTTCCAGCTTCATTATCTTTTCGCTCCGGACTCCGTTTGATGTGTAGTGAATTCTTGCTAGCTCCGTATGATGCATACCCTGCTCTAGAACCTTGCCGCAACTCAAAGGACGCCATATTGCACAATTCTCCATGTGGTCAGACCTAGCCCCCATCAAAACTTCAGCTGGCCATAACTTGGTATCCGTGGCTCCTATGTGCAATTTGAAAAGACAGGTATGCTCCATACATCGAGAACTACAAGCCTACACCCGGACTTCCACTTGGACCACGTATCCCCAACTACCCTGTTTGGCAAGAATCTACAACACATTGAACCTTCAACCTGCAATAGCTTGGGCTCCGTAGCTCGGTTTGATGAGCCGCTTGGACCTGCTCCTTCAATAGTTCAAGCTCTATGTTCTTGAACCCAAAAGCTACACTTTGCACATCCTTCACCTGCTATCCACATTAGCCCCTTATGGAGCCCTTCTTGGCCCATAAACCGCATCAGTCATACACCTCCGCTGTTGCTTCCTGTCAACCCATGATCTTCCTAGCTGCTCCAACCTTTTGCCAAGCTGCTGCTAGGCAGCACATATCTGCCCATTCCACCTTCTAAGGTCAACACACTTTGGCTGTACCATCATTGCCCATGCCCTAGTTGAGAATTTATGCTCAACCACATAAGAGCTTTATTACCCTTTTAACTGCAAAACCTGGCACACACTATGAGAAAACCAAAACCATATGTACACAGGTTTATTATGCCTACTATCAAACCTTCAAGTGGGTTGCCCCACCCCCTGTATCATATAGATTCCACCTAGTCCTTCAAGGTCGATCAACACCTCTTGCTCTTCAGCTTCAATCTCTTGTTCTTCAATCACCTTTTCTACCACTGCATCATGCTCCGCCAAGGAAAAGAGAACCTCATTCTCTATTGCACCATCTTTGTTTTCCTCCATAGGAACGACTGCTCTATATCTCTTGGCAAAATGCTGCACCTGTTGCACGACCATGGTACATTCCACCGCCACTTTCATCAGCACAACCATTAGCATGGAACCACAAACCACCTTCACCTGCATTCCATCATCTATAAGACTAGACCGCTCCATTTGGTCTTCATCATGCATCTTGACTTGCTTTGTTCCCTACTCTTCTTGCACATGGGATACGACCATATCATCAAACACATAAGAGGGCATCTTTACCTTTACTAGCTTAAGTTCCGCAGACTCTCTCTCTGCGTCATAGGATGTGGACTCATTCGCACTACTCTCCTTGCTTGTCTCCGGGATATGCGAGCGTGTACCGTCATCATCATCGTCATCATATATCAACTCCGTATTAGCATCTTCATCCGCTTGCTGCTCCACAAAAGCTTGACCATCTTCCCCACTTTGCTCACCTTCTTCGTCAGCTCTTGAACCCTTGATATCTGCATCTTGATTGAATGCTGCTATCTTTTCATGCAAACTTTCCACCAGAACAGGCTTTACCTCTTCAACCCGCACCGGAACCTCCACATCAGTTACCGCTTTTGCGTCTTTGTTCACCTTAATATGGAGCTTCTCCTCGTTGACAAGCTCATCAACCCTCGGCACATGCACTTCACATACTGGAAATATCCAAGGAACATAACCAACACTTCAACATGCTTGGCACTCCGAGCACTTGGAACCATCCTTGGTTGAACCAAAGAGAACTCTGCTACCTCCGCAATAGGAATATAATCTGTTGGCTTTAGCATGCCCAACTCCAGCTTCCGCTTTACCTTTCTGCTCTTTATCTTTGCTAGATGGACCATGTCTTCGTATGTATATGCACCGTCTTCGACCTTTTCTCTAATCCTCCGATGTAAACACACTGGCAACTTTGATAGCTTCAAATAATGATTGCTTTTGACCCTAGTAGCAACCTCTAACTGCTTCCAACCAGCTTCAAACTACTCAATGAAAATGGAGAAATCTTTACTTACATCCTGCCGTATCGCCTTCAGCCTTGTACTAGCTTCTTCTGCTGTAATCACTTTCCAAAACCGCTCCAAAAACTGACTTTGCAATCTTTGCCAACATTCTCGATCGCTTCTCCCTAAACCATCAAACAACACCTTCGCTCTTCCTCTCATCAACAGAGGCACCATCTGCAACCTTTTTGCATCTGTTGATATACGCATCAACATCTGCCATAACTCGAAATCTGCTAATCAATTCTTGGGCTCTTCAGCGCCCGTAAAGATGGGGCCAAAACCTGGCTCCACCATCTCTGTCAGCTTCAAACTCGACCATCAAACACCTCGAGCATCAGCCAACAACTTTGTCGGATAAAAAACACCACTTCCAATCGCAAATTGGAGCATCAAACAACTCCTCAGTGGGGGCACCAGAAGATGGAGAGGGGGAAAGGGGAACACACCCAGCACACAACGCAATGCCTCACTATAGCCCATGGTATTCAAGCACCCCAATCCACTAGATTTCACCTTCAAAACTCGACACTATCCGCAAGAAAACCGCCGCTTGCACACAACCATACGCACACACGCCTTACAATGCACAGACAAACTCAATCACTCCGTTGTGCTCAATTCACAGCCTTCCACACACTCACAACCTCTCTCTATCTCTCTTTGCACAACCAACTTCGGGGGGCACACATGCCAACACACGCTCGGAACCACATGTGCACAAGCAGAGAACAGAAGGGGGAAGGGGAAATGATCCCCATAGATAGTAGATAATGGTCCTCTTGCATAAACAACACCATGTACAACCCGTCCCGTGCCGGCACAACCTCGGCAAAAAGAAAATTCCTCAAAGCCTACATAGGCCAAGGAGCATCATGGCCAAAAACCACATTGGTCAAACACCCCAAAAAACTGAACATCTACCTCCTTTTATAGGGGTGTGTCTAGGAGACCTAAAAAAGAAATATGGGTAAGTTTCCATCTCGTGCACTTCACTTGCAGCTTCACTTGGAATTTCCTTGCACTGCCACTACTTGGCATAGTCTATCTTTGGTAACTCTTGCATGGTGCACACATTTGTCCATTGTCCACCCAACTCGACCGCCTGGTTGGACTTGCACTATCTAGCTTCTTTCTCTTGATTTACCATGGGATGGCCCCCCTTTGCATTAGCCTTTGAAGCCTTTGAACTCTCTCTTTATCTCCTGATGTCCTCCACTGGCCCGATAGGCCTCTTGGCCAATTTTGTGACTCTCTCTCTCTCCATTCACTACTGCATGTTGACCACCTGTCGTGGGATCCTCCCCTTGACTAACCCTTTGAACGGCCTCGAGCTACCTCTCCCTCAGGCTCACTATCCATGGGACCCCACCCCTAAGCAGTAGCGACATTGCTATTGGGGGGGGGGGGGGGGGGGGAACTCTTTAATTTTCAAAAGAGGCCCTCATGGGCACGAGCACTTATGGAGTGCCACATCATCATTGTGCTACATCTCTTAGAGCCACCGACCGTCGACGAGAAACTCCCCTGCATCACCAGAGCCGCCCAAATCCGCCAGATTGCCTCCACTCGGGCGCGCATCACGACACACAACGCCCCCTCAGGACATGCCATTGTGAACAATAGAGCAAGTATCTTGCTCGCTTCGATACCCATTGTGTGTCATGCAGTAGGCTTTATACCACTGGCTTCTCACCTATGTCCACGCATGTGGGATTTTGGGGATGCCACGTGGCACCTTGTGGTGAGGCCACCCCCAAACACTTTTTCTATTTTTGTTTAAACCCATTGGATGCAAAAAAAACCTCCTTCAACTTCTTGTACTGCCGGCAAACCATCACGTGCTGATACATTTGTCGAGCCGTAGAACCCGGTCAAAAACTCACTGAGCTGACTCCGTCTTCCTCTGACTTTGCCGCACTTCATAATTCTCCGAGCCCCCGAACTGAGGCCGCAAAAAAAATGAATATTCATCTATAGCCAACTCCGAAAAAGTGCACCTAATATTCCGGTTCCAGTATCTTTCCGCTCTCGACTCCGTTTGATGTGCAGTCAATTTTTGCTAGCTCCGTATGATGCATACCCTACTGTAGAACCTTGCTGCAACTCAAAAGATGCCAGATTGCACAATTCCCCATGTGGTCAGGTGGGAACCAACCTAGCCCCCGACAAAACTTTAGCTAGCTATAAGTTGCTATCTGTGGCTCCTATCTGCAATCTGAAAACACAGGTAGGCTCCATACATCAAGCACTACAAGCCTACACCCTGACTTCCACTTGGACCACTTGTCCCTAGCTACCGTGTTTGGCAAGAATCTGCAACACATTGAACCTTCAACTTGCAATAGCTTGGGCTCCGTAGCTCGGTTTGATGAGCTATTTGGACCTGCTCCTTTAGCACTTCAAGGATGACATTCCTAGACCCAAAAGCTTCACTTTGCACATCCTTCACGTGCTATCCAAATTAGCCCCTTATGGAGCCCTTCTTGGCCTATAAACCGCTTCAATCATACACCTCCACTGCTGCCTGTCAGCCCATGATCTTCCTAGCTGCTCCAACCTTTTGCCAAGATGCTGTTAGCCTGCACATATATGCCCATGCCACCTTCTATGGTCGACACACTTTGGTTGTACCACCGGTTCCCCCTCCATAAATGCTTTGTATTATAGGTTCTCCCATCAAAGGAAACTTTTGTACAATACAATATTTGTGTTCCTTGACAAAACTTGTTGGTGCAATGAAGATGGGAGCTTCATGCAGCAAATTATGCTTGAAAATCACACCTAGTGTCCCAAGTCTCAATCCCAAGACCTCACACACCTTCAAAAATAGTGAGAGCTAGTAGGGAATGAGGATAGATTGACAGGAAGAAGAGGTATCTTACAAGAAAGAAGTATTTCTCATCACATAATCACTCTCAATATCTTAGCATAGCTTAGTAATTAGCATGGTAGAGGCGGTGAGCATGCATTGGATCTTGGCTCTTGGTTGCCTTTTCATCACAAAGCCAACAGTTGTTGGTGTAGTCCTCCCTTCCTACAAGCATGGAGTAGATGATGAGATTTCCATTAAAGCTTGAGAAGGAGATAGTATTATTTACTTCACACATGAGTTCGTGTCAGTGTGTGTGACATAACACCTTGCAAAATCAGCCCCCTCTCACTCTTGGTTGACCCCTCTTGCTATTTCCTCCTTCTGGCCCCTCATTGGCTCATCCCAAACTTAGCCAATAGGAAATTAGAGGTCAAATGGAGAGCCTTGTGACAAGTGTCCCTCTTGGCCCTTTAGTGAGAGTTTTAGGTATTTAAACAATTCAATTAAACTCTCATTGGACCTCTTAGTCTTCTGGCCAATAGGAATCAGGCAAGCCATTGGGCTGTTGAATGCTCATTGGACCCCTTGGTAGACTGTCCCAATAGTCTTCTACGGAGCTTAATTTCTATTGGTTCTTTTATCAAGCATTTTTAAATTGATTAGACTAAATTTACTATAGCCTAATTCTCATTGGTCCACCTCTATGGCCATCCAATAGGATTGGAGGGGAGGTTGGGAACAACTGGACTAGGAGCTTGACATGTGTCTAGTATTCCTTTTGTGTAAAGGGGAAGCCTTGGAGTGTGTGTGTGTTTGTGTGATGAGAGGACCTAACTAGCTAGGTTGAATGAAGAGCATTAAGAGCTAAAACCACAGAAGCTGTGTGCAAATTCCTTCTTGATGAGGTGATTTTCCGTTATGGTTGTGTGGGAAAGATCACTGCAGACAGAGGAGAGCTGGATGCCGAGGAAGCAAGGGAGTTCTTTTCCAAATTAGGAATCAAGCTTTCTCTTACTACAGCTTACAACCTTGAAGGCAATGGAAAGAGTGAAAGAGGGCATCCTCCTATCATCAAAGCTTTGGCCAAGGCTTGCGAAGGAAGAGTTGGTGAGTGGCCAAAATTGTTACCATATGCTTTATGGGATGATCATACAACACATAGCTCAGTAACTGGCTACATGCCTGCGGAGATAATGTATGGTCAAAAGCCAGTGCCCCCTCCTTCCTAGAGATGTGGGAAGACTTTTTAGTCTTCCCCATGACCATCCAGTTCCCCTATGCTTTGGCCATTGGATAAAAGGTTTAATTTTTAGAACCTTAGCCAATGGAAGTCTTAATGGAGCTAAACCTTAGGTCTTTTAAGCCCCATTCAAGCACATTTCTCTTTTGTAGGCTATTCCCCTTTGGATCCCTATTTTTCCTCCTTTGGATCCTTGACAGAGACCAGTCTATAGCCTTACCAATATTCTAGATTTTACTTCCCCATATTAAATGATCAGTTTAACATGAGAAAATAATTTTGAACTATTAGATATTATTTTTTATGACATTATATCTCTCTTGAAATCATAGTCGTCCTCGATTATGAGGTAGAGAAGATAAATCCTAGTCATTAGTTCGTTTGCTAGCAGGTAGAGGACCCCGTTTTTACCCTACGACATTGTCCTAGAACGGATAACTAGCCCATTTGGTGCTTGAGAGCCTTAGCTGTCGCAAGCATGTCTGCACATTAGTCTGTATCAATCTTCCATAGTAGAGTGACAAGTTTTACTTGGTGTTCGAGAGACGTTGTCTCCAAAAACATGATCTAAGCATGCATACTTATTAAAAATTGTGCAAATAAAGAAAAAGAGAGTCTTATAAGACAAAAACTTTGTGCATTTATACATATTTACATTTTCTTACTCTAAGGAATCATTGTAAGCATCGACAAGGTTTAGGTTATCCTTTAATTGTATTCCTTGAATCCATCTAGCATCTTCAAAAGGATAATTTTTAAACTTGATAAGATATTGTTGGATAGTCTTACCTCCTCGTAATACCTTGTCTTCATGTCGGAGGATGGACTCGGCTTGCAAAACTTCTTCTTGGTCTTTGATCTCTGGTGGGTCTTTAATAATTGGTTCTTGAGGTGGATCTCCTTTGTAAGGCTTTAGCAGGCTCACATGGAAAGTACTCTGTATGAGCGAATGGCTGGGCAACTTGAGTTAATAGGCCATCTCATTGATTGGTCTAAGAATCTAGAAGGTACCATAGTACCTTTTTGCTAACTTAGCATAGTACTTTTGGTGTCCCGTAGTATTCTTGCTTGTTGTGTGCCTTAATAAATCCTTGGGAAACTTAAGCAAGACCCAATCATTTTGTTTAAAGGCTAGGGATCTTCTTTTCTTATCAGCAGTAGCCTTTTGCCTTTGCTGAGAGATGGATAAGACATCCTTAATATTTTGGAAATATTCTTGCAGGTTTTGACTGTATTAATCTGCAACGAAGATCTTCCCATGTACCTTGAGTAGCAAGGGACTTTTTGATCTTCCCTCTATCACCTCAAAAGGTGCTTTTCCCCATGAAAGTATGTACAATGTAATTGTAAGCACACTCCACTAAGGGTAAGTACTTGTAATGGTCTCGTGATTTGTGAGAACTCTTCTATGAAACGTCTATAGTATGCACAGATACCTATAAAGCTTCTTAGTTCATGTAGATTCCTTGGATTAGGCCATCCTTTTATTACCTCTAGCTTTGATGGATCCATTTGGATGCCATCTTGAGAGATAATGTGACCTAAAATACTAAATCTCTTGTAAGAAAAACTCACTTTTCTTTCGACTAATATGAAGTTCATTCTCTCATAAAACTTGAAATATTACCTGGAGGTGTTGCTTGTGTTCGTTTACTGAATTAGAGTAGATGATTATATCATCAAAGAACAGTCCAGTAAAGGTTTGGTGAGGGATGTTGGTGAGGGATGAATAGCTTCTCTATTAAGTGGTTATATGTGACTGGTGAATTGGTCAAGCCAAAAGGCATGACAATGTAATCGCAAAGACAAAACGTAGTGCAAAATGCGGTCTTTACAATGTCTTGATCAACTATCCGTATCTGATGGTAGCCACTTGTTAGGTCAATCCTATTCAAGTAGGTTGATCCTTGTAGCTTATCAAATAGGTCTTCTACCCGTGGAACAAGAATTCTATTCTTGATAATGATCCTATTTAGTGTTCTATAGTCAACACACATACGATATGTGTCGTCTTTCTTTTGCACTAATAACACTGGTGAACAAAATGGAGATGAGCTAGGCCTAACCATGCCTTTCTCAACTAACTCATGCACTTGCCGCATAATCTCGTGTTGTTGAGCATGGGTCACTCTATAAGGAGGTTTATTAGGCGGTGAACTTTCTAGAAGAAGTTCAATTGCCTTGTTTGGGAGGTAGTTCACAAGGGATATCGTCAATAAAAACATCTTGGAACCCCTTGAGGAAATTGGATAACTCTAATTACTTTTGATTGTTTATCTTTATTTTTGCTAAAGCATTCATTTTGAGAATCTTTAACAAAAATCATGTACACGGAAATAGAGCTCTTTATTGACTTATTGAAAGCTTGTTGAGATGTACAAGAGGCATGGTATTACCCAACTCCTTAGCATGTATGTACATATCTTTTTCCCTAAACCTAAAGTAGATTTGCCTTCAGGGAATTTAACATTGGCAGCCATGTGATCAAACCATGTTGCCCCTAGGATTACATCCTCATGCTTGAGAGGAGAGATAAAGACTTCGTCCTTGTCCACATAGCTTTGGACATGGAGCCTCAATTTCTCAATTAAGGGAGTGACTAAGGCTTCTTGCCCCTTGAAAGCACGATCGGTAGGTAGGACATCTCCCATCTCATAGTCTTGGATGACTAGCTTGGTGGCCAACTCTGTGGATATGAAATTGTGAGTAGAATCAGGGTCAAAGAGAATAAAGCATCATGTTCCCTTTTCCCAAGCATGGCATAGAGGAGATCCTTTGTGATGAGCGTCCTTTTTTTGAATTTCAACCAAGGTAGATCTAGGAGGCTCATTACATGTATTCTTATGGGGGCAAGCAAGATAGGCATGCCCTTGCTCCCCACACTTGAAACTACAGTTATCTTTCCGATAACACTAGACTAGCTCTTCAGGAGAGATTTTATTTTGCCTTTATAAACTCCCTTCTCCTTATCTTTATTGTTGTTGGTGTTGCCTTTGGGAGACTTTTGGACGTTGTCCTTCCCCTTAGGCTCGTTACAATCCTTGTTTTCTGTGGGCTTAAGATTTCTCTTAGCCCCTTGTTGGAAATTGATTTGTGAAGCGACCATGGTATGGTGTATGACCGCAAATGTGGTGCATGGCCTTTGGGAGTTAACATACTCTGCCATATCCTCAGTTAAATCTGCACAAAATTGTTGTTTTTTCTCTCCAAAATCCATCTTTTTGAAGACAGTGGCTTTGAGATGTAAATACCAAAACTTGTCTACATATTTGTGGATAGATTTGTAGGGAGAGAGCTTCAAGCTTCACCATTCAGTGAGTACTTTGTCTTTGGCATCGGTAGCCAAAAATTGCTTCATAATGTAACCTCTTAAAGCTTTCCATGTTTGTGGAGTTTCTCCGTTTTCTCTTAGGCTAGACCACCATTGCCTAGCGGAATTTTGAAAATGCATAGCTACATGGTGTAGCTTAGAGGACTCCGTGAAGCCTCATCTCCAAACGCCGCATCGGATTCTTGGATAAAGGCGAAGACTTTATCCTTAGCACCAAAAGTGCCATCGTAGGTAGATGTCCTTCCTTTATTCTCCTTTTTCATTGAAGACACCCTACTCTATTTCCACAAAGTAGAGGTATGAGCAATAAAAGAGAGGAAGTCCTCTATCCCCATCGTTTATGTGGTTATAAGGGTCATACGCCACAAGCCAGGTCGATAATCTAGGATTCTAGAGAAACTGTTTTCTAACATAAAGATGAAATCCCATTGAAATATTTAGAATCCATAAACAACGCCTTTTTCCCCACGTTTAAGAGGCACTGCCGCCATCTATAAACCATAAATATGATATGAGACTTAGTCTAAACTAAATAGTAATCTTGTGTCCGTAGATTTGGGTCATCTCGACTCTTGGCACAATCAGTCTCTACTTTCACTTCTCTTAATAAGAGGGAGTGGAGAGACCACCCATCCTTGACTCGCAACCTGAGCCAGCCCCCACTTTCCACCCCACACTCACATTTTTTACCACACTGTTTTACATATACAAACAGTGTTCCTTAATTAATTCCAAACACAGGTTCTTTTATACATCCTTCAAACAATACGAAAACAATTCAAACAAGGCCTAATGAAGACAACCCTATTATGCAACAAACATAACTTTTCCAATTTCTCATGAGTTTGCCGCTACCCGCCGACTTCCTCTATTTAACCAACAGAGCCTTTGCAAAGGATTTATTCGCTAATCGCGAATTGCGCAACCTTTTCATCTCGCTAACCGCAAGGCATCCTGCTAACTGCGAGGCATCTTGCTAACTGCCAGGCATCCCGCTACCCATGAGGCATCCCGCTAACCGCGAGGCATATTGATAACCACGAGGCATCTCGCTTCCCGTGAGGCATCCCGCTAACCGCGAGGCATATTGATAACCACGAGGCATCTCGCTACCCGCGAGGCATGCCGCTAACCGTGCCAGGCATCCTGCTACCCGTGAGGTATCTCGCTAACGCGAGGCATCTTGCCAACCACCAGGCATCTTGCTACCCACGAGGCATCCCGCTAACTGCGAGGAACAAAAGAAAGACGATAACCTCAGCTTAATCTCCGCTAACCGCGGAATCATCTTTCATATCAATGAGAATCCACTTATCAAAGCATAACAATTTATTAAGCAATAACAATTCAACAAACATTGACAATTTATCAAACAATTCTTTTACTAATCTATGAAAACATATGCTTGTTTCTTGTGATAGAATCACATTTCTTGGACAATTTCAGGGGTTCCCTATGCTTAGCTTACCAGGTCAAACATGAATAGTAGTGCAGAATTATAAATTTGTCTTACCAGATTTGGAGCGTGTGCGGCTAACTCCTGTGATGGAGGTTGGACAGCTTCAACTTCTTCTTCGGTTGATGCTTCCGTGTGAGATACGTTCGGAGTAGACACCTTTCTTCCCACCTTCCTTGGTGGGGCAACAGCATGGGCGTCCTTAGAACTTCGCATGCACGCTTCTGAGCCATAGCTTCGGAATAGAGAAAAGAAAAGCGCGTTGTTGGCGAGAGAGAGAGAGAGAGAGAGAGAGAGAGTTCGCAAACCGGGAGATGGCACATCGACGATTGGAGATGGAGATGGCTTGAAGGTGAGAGGTTAAGTGAGAGATCCTCCCTCCGGCACGTCATTGCAAGAGAGCTTCTGCTTCTGTATATGTGTATGTTCAAAGTGAGGGGAGAAGGTCCTTTACATAGACCCTAGGGGGGTGCTAAGAATACTGAGAGGATTTCAAGAATAGAAGAAGAAAAAGCTCGCGCATCATCATGGATCTATTTTTTTTTTTTTGTGACGTTTGCGAATCTTATGTGCAATTGTTTTAAAAAGCTCATTAGGAAATTTCGGAGGTCATTTGGAGGGCCATATGAAGGAGAGAGAAAAATAGAGTGCGTCCAATGAGCAAGAGGGCTACGTTTCGTAGGAATATATGTGGAAAGACTCAAAAAATAGGAAAATACCCTAAAAACTTTCACGAATCTAGGATTGTGGCATCGTAACTTCTTTGCTTTTATCGAGCTGTTAGGTGCGTGTGTGGTCCCACTGCTGATATTCTTTTATGGTAATTAACGTACTAGATGGTGACCATTAAGTCTGCACAAGATATTGGAATTCTAGCTAAAACACTTTCCCTCCATTAGAATGCTTTCAAAGTGAATCTCCCTCCACTAAAGCTTTTCTCTCAGAGCTATGGCTTCCATGTCTTCTCGCCCAAGAAGCTCTAGGTGTTTATGGTCTCTGACACCAACTACCAACACATGCACTCTTCCTAGAAGGCCAAGTAGTAGCATATCCTCAATTACAATATCAACTTCAATAAGTGCAGAGAACCAATGGGTTGGACAAAGGATAAACAAAGGTTCATGGGTCCTCATGCAACCAAGAAGACCCAAGAGGTCTAGTGCTATCAATGTTTACTGCTCAGCATGGAAGGCCACAATGTTGGATTTCAAAGTTGAAATTGGCAAAAGATCTGTAAAGGAAGTTCTTGTTCAGCATGTGTTTACCCATACAGACGATATAGAAAACGGTGAAAATGTGTCAGATATACATCAACCACGTTGCAATTGTAAGTATTCTTGACATCTAAACTGCATTTGATTTGTCATTTCACTTATTGATACTCTCATCATAACTTTTCTTATATATTTTGCAACGTTTATCCCTCTTCTTATGAGCAATGGCTCCATTCTTCACATCTCAACTACATTAGATTTGTCATTTTGACTTATTGATACTCTTAGTTTAACTCTTGTTATATATTTTGCAGATGTTATCCCTCTTCTTATGAGCAATGGGAGGCTGTGGAGTGCATAATAGGCCTCTTCCTTGTTGTTCATGCCCACATTGGTTCTCTATAGTATTCAAGGAGAAGCAGCAAAAGCCTCGTTGATGAAGGAATATTTTTCTATGACCACTTCTACCAACTCAGCCCAGGGAATAAGAATGTTGGTGAAAGTGACTCTACCAACTGATTGGAACACTGTGGACTGGCCAGTTCCTGAGGAAACAATGGTGGAGGCAATGCGAAGTAAGCTCTACAAGGATATACAGAGGTCTCTACGTAGCTCTATTCCCACCAAACTGGTTAGAATTGCAAACTTTTGTCCTATTGCACTGTTCATAGAGTTGTTTCATAACTACAATATACGTGTTATGAAAACTATGTTCATGTGCAAGTCATTTTAGCAGTCATCCTATGACAAACTTCTTGACAGAGGATGGTATGTAAAGAAAGATATTGGCATACGGTGCGAGGTCGCACTTGACACTCTAGTTATCAAGTACATGATTGCAAGCCAATCACTGTTAGTATCCTTTTGGTATATGCAATCACAAATGTTGAGAGGTAAGTACATTCCTATGGACCAGGTTTCTGCAGGTTTGGAAGATAATCCTGCTATGGATGTGGATGTGGAAGTGATTGATAAAGAGCAAGGCCTAATGTTGATGATTACAATAAGGGAGCTATGCAGTCTTCTGCAGTTGCGGCACGACATAATTGAAGAGTCAATGGACAGGGCCCTACCTTTCATATTTTTCCTTTTTCCTAGCTGGCCGTAAGCTGATGCGGCATAGGGAAAAAGATATTTAGTGCAAAGAGTTGGATGGTCGGGTTGAAATAGTGTCAATGTAACAGAGATTCTTGTGAACCCAAGTGTACACGAATGAATTTCAATACATGAAGTTTTTTGAGCTCATTTGTCAATTGTGCTCTGTGAATATAAGTGTTCTTGAAATACATTTCTTTAGCCATTTCCACCTCTCTCTCTCTCTCTCTCTCTCTCTCTCTCTCTCTCTGTGTGTGAATGTTAGGCAAGACAAAGACATGATAGAAGAGTCATCTTAATTCATTAGAAAGTACAAACTCGTCCGTGAACAATGGACTGAGATACAATTTTTGTAAGTATGGAATCAAAATGTCTTCAAGGTAAAAATCAAAGGAATGCCCCTCGAAAGAGGGTGGTGAGATAGTTGTTCCTGGTGGATTTAGTTCTCCCTTTTCAGGAGTATCATCAATCAGTAGTGTATTATTTGCATCAAAGGGTACATCGATTTCGCTAAACGGTTTGTACAAAAGAGGTAAATGTGGTTTTTTAGGGTGGTAGTGGCCCTCGACGGTAACAAATTTTCTTTGATCAAACAAAAAGGCAAAATCTGACGTGTGAGCGCCGCATACACTATTGTAACTAGTGGCGACAAGTTTTGCCTTTGCATTGAAGACCATATGGCAACTCTGAAGCGTGGAAGAAGAAACTGAATAAATTATTTGGTTCCTGGACGAACCACGACTCGACAAGTTCCCATCCGAAATGTTTGCAAATCCTCGAAGGGGTCTGCTATACCCAAAGGCACGCGCATCAGCAGCAATCCATTGATGTCCAAGATAATCAACCTCTGTAAAAGTTGACAAGTACATATAAGTAGTTAGAAGCTGAACATATTTTTCCATACTTGAATAGACACTACCAGAACAACCATATCTACAGGTAGCAAGGGTCCATATTGGGTCTCTATAGTGTTGTTGTCGTTGTTGCTATCCTCTGCTTTAGCTTCATCGTCATAGTCATCATTCACATCTTCATCAAGGGTCTCCCCCATGGCTCTTTCTTCCTCATTCAGCGTTTCCTCCAAGGTCTTTTCCTCTGCCTCTGTTGTCCGGTTTGCATCGTCCATATCCTTTTGCTCATCCGTAGGCCTGCTTTCCTCATCCATCCTTGCCTCATCCACATCACTTTGCTCATCCGTAGGCCTGCTTTCCTCATCCATCCTTGCCTCATCCATATCCTTTTGCTCATCCGTAGGCCTGCTTTCCTCATCCAGGGTTTCATCCATGGGCTCTTTTGGCTCCTCCACTGGCTTACTTGTCTCTTTCATTCTCTCCTCCATAAGCCCCTCTCCTCGTACACTAGCACCTTCCATATGCTCATATGACCTTTCTTCATCCTCGGCTCTTTCATCTTCGGCTGATATGACCCCCTCGACCCGTTGTGATTCCATTGTATCTGATGCAGGGGTTTGTCGTGGTGGCACGTCATGTATTGTCATATCAATTGTGCAGTCGTCCAAGCCACTATCTTCAAGTTCTCTGGGATTCGACATAGTGAGCAGGTGTTGTATTAGACTTACCCGATATCTTTGCAAATAATCATATGTGTAGTTTTGCACATCACTCTGCAAAATTGAAAGACCACATGGTGAGAAGTCTTGTATAAAGAAAACCAAAACTGACTGAATGCATTGCCAAATGGTTACCTTAGTCATGAAAGGTTTTAATGCAAAGTAGATTTGCAGGACATATTCTGCATGGAGAAGACATCTCCAGCCGCCGCAAGAATTTCCATCAGTTTGATTTGGTACAGGTACATCTTTGATTGGGGCCTTGTATAGTTCATACCTTCCACATAGCTTGCCATAAGCAAGCAACAACCTCTTTATACAACTGCACAAAGTAGTATCAAGATGTTAGCTTGAGGCTTCAAATTTACATGGATATCTATAAGAAACACTTTCTGATACATAACACTTACAGCCTAATTTCAGGGTGGGTTCCTTTTATTGAATTGAACACCCACACTACTCGCTGCTCAACATCAAGGCATATGAGACTCCAGTGATGGTTGTTCTCATATGGAAAGATGATGACATTTACTTCCAGCATAGCACAGTGGAGAAACCAACTCTCAAATGTGCCAGATGGACTGTTCTTCTGTCTAATAATCACTGACATTTGTGGATTAAGAAGAAACACCTCCATGTGGGTGTGCAGTGGAAGTTTACTTTTGATCAAACTGCAGGGAGTGTACCTAAGTTAGTACACCTATAATCCGAGTTTTCAAAGTTAGCAAGATAGTAACACTTACTTAAGACAAGCATAGATAATTGTGTCTGAGATCTGAGCATCTGGATTCAACAATAAATTAATGTCCACTTTTTCTAGAGCCAGCTTTCTGGCTCCATCTATAAATGGTATCTCTGCAAGCAAACCATCCTTCATTGAAAGTAGAGTTTCTTTGTTGCTTGCCTCTATGGACAGGGTCACATTGCATTCTGTTTGCCTCTGGGACTCCACTGCTACTTTTTCTTTCTCCTTAAGCTCTGCTTCCCTCATGTCCTCTGTTTGGCGAGCAACCGTCTCTGCCCTTGCCCTTGTATTCACATCATGTGTGACATCTACAATTGTGAGTTGTGGCAATAGCTCAAGGGGGTATAGCAAAACTTCCCTCATTTTCTTATCCTTGCAGACATTGGGGACCAAAAGTTTGTCATACCTGTCATACCTCCACCTTATCCTTTTTAGTGTCTCACTATCTTTGTCCATTACAGTCACCCTGTGGGCATGGGCTGCTACAATGGTCATGTCACTGAAGTACTCAAGCAGGAAGTCCTCTGCTGCTTCCTGTAGAGCCATCAATGCAACCACTTTCCACCTTTTAGTGCACCAGGTAGCTTCTTCACATATGGACCTCACCATCCTCTGAAAGGGTAGCTTTGGTATGCACAAATCAACACATTTCTGTGCCTTCATTATTTCTCTGAAAAGTCCCATGCAGCTCTGTAACTTCTTCACCCTTGGACCTTTCAAAATTTTATTTGGTTTTCTAGGTCTCTTCTTTGGGGTTGCAGACCTGCTACTTGCCTTAGCTGCTAACCCTGGTCCCTTGCCTGGCTTCCTTGTAGTGGCCTTTGTTCTAGCCATTTCACTGTATAAAAATAGAGGAGTCTCTCTCTCTCTCTCTCTCTCTCTCTCTCTCTCTCTCTCTCTCTCTCTCTCTCTCTCTCTCTGTGCATAAAGGAGGGGATGTAAAGAATGTAAGCAACTACCGGACTATAAAGGAGGGGATGTAAAGAATGTTAAGCCTTTGCATAAAGGAGGGGATGTAAAGAATGTAAGCAACTACCGGACTATAATGATTGGGTCTCTTATGGAAAAGTTGTTTGGGTGCATAATGGAGATGAAATTGAGTGATTGGGCTGAAGAGAATGACAAGCGTGCAAAGGGACAAGCGGGTTTTCGTCGATGCCATAGCACCAGTGATCATCTTGTCACTCTTCGTGTTCTCATGGAGGAAAGTCGGTTGAAAGGCAAGCGATTGTATTGTTGTTTTGTGGACTTTAAGAAAGCCTTTGATATGATTCCACGTAACAATTTGTGGAGAAGGATGGAAGAACTCCAAGTGCCAAGTGAGTTTATGCTTGCGGTTTCTCGAATCTATGAGAAGGTGATTTGTCAATTGCGCATGGGAAGAGAAATTTCAGAAATTTTTGTAAGCACTATTGGGGTTAAACAAGGATGTCCATTGTCACCAACTCTCTTTGGTCTATGCATCGATCAATTGGAACAAATGGTACTTGACTTTATGCAAGAAGAAGGCATTGAAGAGGTCACTATTTGCAATGCGGTAATCATGCTTTTGTTGTATGCGGATGATGTAGTGCTTCTAGCACACACTTTAGAAGATGCACAAAAGCTTATGGTTGTCCTTGAGAACTTTTGCTTGCATAGTGGGCTGATTGTAAATGAATCCAAAACAAAGGTTATGCTTGTGAAAACCAACCATAAGGAGAAGCCATGCATTGTGTACAACAACGAGACACTTGAAGTTGTTGAGAGCTTTAAGTACCTTGGCCTTGAGGTTCCATCCAATCACAAGTGGCATGAATGTGCTATGCGTCGTTTGGAAGCGGGAAAGAGAGCATATTATGCATTTGAGAACATGTGTAATGCAGGAAACATCAAGTGTTGGGTTCTCAAGAAGTATCTTTTTGATGCATTGGTGACACCGGTTCTTCTTTATGGAGTTGAAGTGTGGGGCGGGAGCATCTCAAAGTCTACTTGGAAAGAGTTTGAGAATGTCCAAAAGCGTTTTCTTACAAACTTTCTCCAAGTTAAGACACAAACACCATATATGCTCCTACTTCTTGAGTCGGGATCTCTTCCAATTGAGGTTATGGGCATGGAAAGGGTTGTGGAGTACATGATAAAGATGCGTCAAAACCCCTCACATCGACTTCCTACAATTGCATGGGAAGCAAGCAAAAAGGTTCAAAAGACGCATAAAAGCAAGATCTTGAGCACGGGATGGATGCAAGACATAAAGAAGTGGTTTGGGAGATGGGATGCATTACACTTGCTACATGATGCTTCAATTGACTCTCAAGTGAATGAAGCTTTTCTACAACGTGTATTACGGCTTGGGAGAAATCCGGTGGGTCACGCTTCATACACTACACCACCTATATTGCCCCCAACTACAAAACCATGTTCTTCGCTGAGAGAGGAAACCGTACTCACACTTACATGCTTGAACCTATTCCCTTGTCCGCGATACGCACTATCGCAGCAATTCGGCTTAGCTCCCATTTCCTTCGATGCGAGATAGGGCGTTGGGGCAATGGAGAAGAGTCAAATCGATTGTGCACATTATGCTCACTGCAAGTTCGAGAGTCTGAGTACCACACACTACTAGAGTGCTCAGCTTTTGATCACATCCGAACTTGCTTCTCTCACATTTTCAGCCATAACTTAGACCTACACACTTTCCTCTCCCAGCCAAAGTGTGGGCTCTCCATTGCGACTCTCATCACTACAATTTTGGAGCATCGAGAGTCACTCATCAGCCATACACATACTACATCACATGTAACTTTGGTCCCATAGGTCATATTTGACCTCCGAGGAAGATAATAAAATCTATCTATCTATCTCTCTCTCTCTCCAAAAATTATCCCATTACTAATGGCGCGCGTGAAAGATATTTTGACCCCAAAATACACCTCCGCGCACCGTTAGTATAAGGGAATAGAAAGACTCTTTCTCTTTCTCCCCCCTTCCCCAGTCATACACACACATACATACACACACACACACACACACATACGCACACTCGAGGATACACTCCCTCTCTCTCACTCGTTCTACTTGCGTTTCCACAGTACTAAAGGCACGCAAAGAGACATCCAAATTGGAGGTGGCTGTCTCCGCGCGCCTTTAGCACACACACACACACACACACACACACACACACACAGAGGGAGGGAGGGAGACTCATTATTGTCAGAGAGAGAGAGAGAGAGAGAGAGAGAGAGAGAGAGAGAGAGAGACTCATTACTTTGAGAGAGAGAGAGAGAGAAAGCAACAAGAGAGAAATAGAGAAGACAGATCCCATGGAGTTTCTGCAAACTCCACCAACAAAAGGTGATCTCTTACTCTGTCTCTCTGTATTTCTAACAATAGGTATCAAATTGTGTGTGTGTGTGTGTGTGTGGAAACAAAGAAAAACCCATACTGTTCAACACACACACACACACATAGACAGACACAGATAAAAACACAGACACACACTCTCTCTCTATATATATATATCTCTCTCTCTTTCTGTCGGTGTACTAAGGACGTGCAGAGACAACCAAATACCGTCTGCAACTCTCTCCGCGCGCCTTTAGTACATTCATGATACCTGCCTCTCTCTCTCTCTCTCTCTCAATAGTACTAAAGGCGTGTGTAGAGAGGTGCAAAGAGTCTGTGGTCGTCTCTGCGTGCCTTTAGTACATAGAGGCAGAGAGAGAGAGAGAGAGAGAGAGAGAGAGAGAGAGAGAGAGAGAGAGAGAGAGAGAGAGAGAGAGAGTCTATGTGTGTTTTTTGGTGTGCTTTGGAGAGGGGGAGAGAGAGAGAGAGAGAGAGAGAGAGAGAGAGAGAGAGAGAGAGAGAGAGAGAGAGAGAGAGAGAGAGAGAGAGAACAAAGACTTGACATGTTTCTTGATGAATAGGATTAAGGTCCAGTAGGCAGAAGAGGCTAAAACTAGACCCAGAGCTTATGCCAGGATTCCAGCCTTTGCAGGCTCAGTTGCTTAGCGTTTCTGCCAAAAGAACTGTTGACTTTTGTCAGGACATTAATCAAGAAGAGTCAATTTGTGAAGATGAGTCAGAGAGGTCAGCAGGCCAAGAGGATCCCTCACCTTACAAGGGTCCCTCACCCTCTACAGTACTTGTCAAGAAAAATACAAGAAAGAGGAATATAGACTTCCCAGATGATGCAGATCTCCCAGCAAGCAGTCCCTGTGCAAGTAAAGGTAAAGCCAAAGAGGATGTGACTTTTGTGGAAGACCTAGCTGTAACTGATGAGAGGCTGTTCAATTTTGCATCATCTTGTGGTGCTGGAGACAAATATGAACTAGTTCATTCTATGTTTAACCCAAAATTTGATATTGAAGACCTTTTAGCTCAGCACAGTGAATTCTTGCAGTCCTACAGAGATAAATTTGAACTGATGGTGCAGGTAGGGAGGGTTGTTCTGCCCATTATGACTATCGTTCATTTAAATGACTGCAGTGGAAAAGGACAGGGACTGAAGAAGTATACGGAATTACCACCTGCTTGCCGACATTCAGCCTGCCCTTTGCACCAAAAAAAGTGCAACTTATTCAGGAATCCTTTGGCTTTATGATTTACCTGAACAGCCTGTTTGGATTCCTCATGTAGAATCCTGATGAGGTGTTAGAGGAGGAGGATGCAGCACCAGACGAAGAATGCAAGGAGCCAACACATATACAAGAAGTCGAGGAGGTTGAAGATATAGTCGACCTTGAGGTTGAGGCAATTGAAGTACAAAGAAGTAAGATGCTCTCTGTGAAAACCATAGAAATCAAACTACCCTTGGATGTCAGTAACTTCACTGAGAAGCATGCTCAAATGATGCTGCCTGTTGTGCCTGGCTTCAGGATTGGAGACAGGACCTATATCTTTTTACATGATGTGCAAAGCATCTTTTATTTACGAGAGGACTTCTCCCTAGCTGTCATTTCCAAAGTCCAAGAGGAGAGGAGTGGATTTGTTTCAGAGGATAGTAGTGATGATGAGGCAATGGAAACATCCAACAATCCAATGAAATGCCTTCGAAGATGCTTTGAGAAAGCTGAAAAATACAAGGAGACACGACCTGATGAAGCCACCTTCCAAGCAATAAGACAAAGCCTAAGACCATCAACAAGTCACAAAGAAGTGGAGGATTGGTTTAACCACATCTGTAGACCTGTGGCAGGAAAACCTCTTTCTGCAGAATGAGAGCTTCATGGTAACTCTGTGTGTGTGTGTGTGTGTGTGTGTGTGTGTGTGTGTGTGTGTGTGTGTGTGTGTGTGACTTACTCAGACATGATATGTGCAGTCTTGGATTGCTGACAAAGATGACTTACTTTGACGGTGGACTCGAGAGTATCGTGGAAGGGATGCGGCCCTAGCACAGTACCTTTTAAAGCTTTGCAAGTCGCCGATAGTAGTTTTTCACAATTCCATGTCACAAGAGGGTTCAATAGCAACTTACACATTAAAGACACTATCACGCTTCTTGGGTGGATCCATGCTGCCCAAAAGTGCAGATAAAGTCATTCTTGTGGACAAAGTGTTTTCCAGAGATTGTTTTGGTTACTGCCCGGGCTATACAGGTGGTCGGGCAGTGTATAACTACACTTACACAACAATGGCACTAGCTCTTGGGAGACAAAACCTAGAAGAACTTTTAGAGTATAGCAAACATCTCATGATTCATTACAAGGGTGATGTGCCAAAAAACAAAATTGAACCTTCAAAATCTTGATACACTTCAAGTAGCAATTGTATAAGATCATGTATTACAGACATTTTGTACAATGTCATCCACTCAGAGTATCTTTCTCCACTTGTGGTTCACATACACCATTGTCTCTCTCCACCTTCGTTGACTTTCACGAGCACCGGAGTTGTTGTATGCCATTGATTTTTTAACTTTTTGTTGTTGTAAATGTCTGATGGCTTATGCTGTTGCGAAGAGGCCAATACTTCTTTTGTCTGCATTCGATGAATGATTCTACGATAGAACCATTCAAATAGTTCTCTCAAACTGTTAGCCTTGATTCGAGAGCCACCATGTCGTGTGTGCCTGAAATAATCATTTCTTGCCATATAATGAGACTTTTCCATCCCTTGGGTATTCCATATTGCCGGGTTCCCATACTTTTGTATAAAATATGGTAAATGATTGAAAATGATGTGCTGGATATGAAAACAGATTACTTAGAATGTTTTACACTACATAGTTACACATAAAAGGTAATCAAATACACAAAAATACCATGTAGTGAGTAATCTGGGTGTCTGTCCATGCTGTCTTGAATGATTTTTTGAGAAGGTTGAGATTCTCCTTGAACTTGTTCATATCACCTTGTGACGAGTCATCTTTGTCGCACATCAAAAATAGGATGTCTATTGATCGCCAAACCTAAGCCTTCGCGTTACGAGTAGTTGGTTCTTGATCTTTGACTGCAATATGTAGCTTTTTCCAGCTCTGATACTCTACCTTGCTAACATAAGATGTGTTATATATTTTTCCATGTTTTGTTAGCTTTGGATCCCGTATTCCTTGGGGTTTTGATAAAAACCTCCGTCCCTTCACCCCACCGATGGATGGTTTGCATGGGACATCCTTCTCAATAGTTGATATCTTTTCATCCCGCTGGATTTTCACATTGCCACCATGAAGCCCCATATCCGACAGTACCAATTCTAAGCACTGCAGGGCCACTTGTCGCTCTGCTGAGTTCTTGATTTTTCAAGCAAACCCGATATATAAGTAGACCAATTTCTCCACAATTCTACAAAGGGCATGCATTGTATAGATGTGGACATTCACAAGTGGTATTTTCAAAACCGGTCGAAAAGCAGGGTCCTCAATGTGACGTGTTGGAGCTTTTCTCCACCACTTTGGGTCCATGACCTTTGTAGGCTCCATGTAGAACAAACACGGTGACTTTTCCATTGCACCCATTCCACAATTATACATTAACTTTAATGTTTTGAGGTCACCTGCAAGATGCCATTGAACTTGAAAGTCTCCCCTTCCATCTAGACGTAGTACCTCTCCCTGGTTAGTCTGTCGATCAATCACCTCCGGAATATTAGTTTGATGGAACATCCAATATAGAATCTCATGATCTTCTTTCTTTACCTGCAACACAAAATAAATGAGACTTAAGTAGATGTGAACATTTGAGTTTAGCTGAGAATCTTGCTTACCTCAAACGCACCAAGCCACCATATGTTAGATTCTGATTGAACACTAAAATACAAAGAATCATCATTGGGACACTTTGAGAGGGCTCTATTCATTAAAGTAACAGTAACACACTCTAGCCTTTTCTCTTTAACAAGCTCACACTCATCCAGTTTTAACACAAAATGTAATACCCCTCGTGACTCTTCAAATGTGATGTTGTAAAACTCCACCATTCTCTTCTGTAACATCTGCAGGTCCATAAAAATATTATTGAACTCATCATATGCCATGTTTGCTCCATGGCCACTATAAGTTGCTTTAATATGAAAGGGTTGTCCAAGATATTCTCCATGTGCGTCATTAAGCTGAAGCAAGCTGAAGCCTCTCTTTCCAAACACTTGAGGCTGATGGTAAAAGTTTGGATTTTATACCCTTCTTAACAAAGATGGATGAGACAGATTTTTGTATAGCTGAATATCCTCTTTTCCTCTTTTGCTTACACTAAGTGAATCAAGTGTGCCTTGTATCTCTTTTGTAGGCATTGAGTTCTCTGAAATAAAGTGGTCCACTACATTTTGTTGTAGGACCTTAAACTTCTTGTCATGTACTATATCTGCTGCCAGACTTCTACTTATAAGTGGCTTCAATCTCTTTCCTATATTGGCTTTGGGGTCAATGTTTTCCTTGTCAAGATAGATTGAATCTCTACATGAAGACAATGCATAAGTAAATAACAGAAAATTTACTTCACTAACACTATTTAGGCACATGAAAACAATGCATAACAAGAAAAAACAAAAAAATTACTTAACTAAGACAATTTAGCCAACCAAGAAGCATCACCTTAATGCTCAGATTCTTTTCTTGAGACCTCCGGATGCAACCTGCAATGTTTCAAGATTGCGCAATTTCTTCTTTCGGATACGACCACCCAAGATGGTGTCCTTCATTTGACAACTTCGTACCTTTCTTTTCAGTTCCTGTACCTCTGTTTTGTGTTGCAAAATGGTAACCTGATCTGTAGAATGTAAATGTGAAAGACGAACAATCTCACATTGTTGAGCTTGGAGAATGCCCTTATAAGTTTCAGCTTCCCTTGTAAGAGATTTACAATAACCCAGAAGGCCCTTTTCTCCATCACCAGCAAAGGTCAATAAGCTTGTAGGATTGACAAACGGTGGAGACGCATTAGTCATTGGATTCTTAGGATAGAGAGAGCCTCTTGTCCAGATATTTATGTGTTTAGCTCCCTGAGCTTTGAGCGTGTCTATGGATGCGGGAGGTATATGTGTGTTTGCTTTACTACGCTTAATCAATGGTTGGTACTCATTGTCCGAATCAATGTGAAGGTGATATTTGGCTCGTTTTTGCATAACATTTGTGCCATTTGAGAAGTGCGCCATTAGCCAAATGTGCAGGTTTAATGGAAAGTGAATAGGCGGCTGCGCCTTCGTCCCTCCATGTTAGCCTCATTCCCTCCATGTTGATGAGGTTCATTCAATGCAACTGAAAAAAAGATTATCCTCAATCATTACGAACGAATGTTCAGAAGAGTAAAGAATCTACTTAAAGTACACTTTTTGAACTTTTACCATGAAAGACCCACCTCTATTATTCGCCATATTTTCTAGAGAGAGAGTGCAAAAAATACATTTTCTTAGAGGGCCCTCCAAATGACCTCCGAAATTTCCTAATGATACTTACAAGTTCCCATTCTATTTTGAGAGAGAGAAAGAAAAAAGTATCCTAATTTTGACTCACCTCTCTTTCTTTCCTAAAAATACTATCTCTAAGCTTTTTCTTCACACATGGATTAGGTTCCCACATAAACCTATTGTTCCACATAAAGAAAGATCATAAATAAATAGATTTTGAACCCGATTTTCAATTCGATTGCTCTGATAAACTCCGATGACTCACAAAATTGAGAATCTCAATTACTTTGCAAAATAATTGAAATGACTTATATGGATAAATGTTGGGTACATTACAATCTCCCCAACTTAGGGATTTGAGATGTCCTCATCTCGAGAAAAAGTGAAGATACTCCTACTCTAATTACTAGCGACCATCATTATGTCAAAAAGCGTGAGGTCTTTAGTGTGCTTCACTTGGTACTGCTGCTCCATTAGTCAGCCATGGGCAACTATTCCAATAATGTTCCAACTCCCCACATTCAAATCAATAGGGTACTTTTCAAACTTAGACTTATCCAGTCCACTAAAAGCTCAATCGTATGACTTAACCAATCATTACTTATTCAATTCATTAAAAATCAATCACATGACTTAACCAATCTTGACTTGACCAGTCTATCAAAACTCAATCATATGACTTAACCAGTCATTATTGTCTCAATCACATGACTTAACCAGTCATGAGTCATCCAATCTCATGACTTAACTAGTCATGGCTCATTCAATCCACACAAAAAACTCACTTACATGACTTAACCAGTCAAACAATTTCTTTGTAGAAAACAATTCAATCTTCTAATCATAAAGTCATTAAAATGTCATTTAGGGGTCTACAAAAGATCTCTCCATGAAAAGAAATATAATAGAGGTTTCAACCATAACTATGGTACACGTCAATCGGCATAACATAATATCTCTGAGAGTCCGGTAATGGGTATAGAAAACCATACACATGAGGAATCTTGAAGCAGCCAACTAAATCTTTTAACCTAAGCTTTGATACCAATTGTGAGGTCCCCAACCCTGAGAAGATTGGGGCGACTTTGATAGATGGCCTTCCTTTATTCTCCTTTTCCATTGACGACACCCAACATATCTACACCATCACTTTCTTTAGAAGAGGAAGAGGATGAAGAAGATAGAGAAGAGGGTGACATCTTTCTCGCCTTTTTCTTCTCTTGTTTTCTCTCGTCCCTCTTTGAATTATGGTGTAGAGAAGTATGGGATGGTATTCTCTGTTTACGGGGTGTTGGAGAGCGTTTTGCCTGCCGTCTTCATGGAGCCATCATTACCGAGGTGGCAGGAGACTCACTTCTTTCTCGTTCTTTTGGTGGGGCCTCTACTGTTGAAACTTGGGTTCTCCTTTGGGAAGGAGATGCGTCATCGAGTAGTAGATTTTTGAGCCCTTTGTACGGATCCTCTTCTTCTTCCCTTATCGGAGAGTGTCCTTTTTTGGAAGTCTCACTAGGAGGCTTCCTAGGTACTCTCTCTTCTTGGTGGGGAGTTTGAAGAATACCATGGGTGCGCAATTGTTGTAGCACTTCACCTTAGAGGGATGGGTTGACCAGGGCTTGTTGTAGCCTAGAAACAAGATAGTTTACAAGCATAGGGACATCATTAGATTCTCTTTCATTAGAAAAATCAAAGCTATCAACATTCATTTCAATTTCTTTTCCTTTGTCAGCCATAATATAAAATTTTAGGTGTAAACTTTTACTTGTACTTTGGCACTTCAAGCCATAGCTCCTAATCCTCTTTACCTTCAAAGATAAGCACTCAAGCATCTATATGTGTGGCTTGAATATTCTTAATTGCAAGGAATAGAAGAGAGGGTTCAACAGAGCCAAGAGAGCACCGGTTCTTGTCAAGCTTCTAATAGCTCAATAATGGTTAATACATAAGAAATCCCCGTAGGACTCCATTACTAAGACCATAGCTCTCGACGGTGTCCCCGTTAACTGCATAAAGCAGGCGTGCTTCAAGGATGAAAAATCCCTATTCTACTTACTCTTTTGCAATTAATAACACCAACCATTTGTAGCAAGCTTGAGGACCTCTCTTCTTGAGCAAGAAAAGAGGAACCAATAGCTCTGATACCAATGTAACAGTTAATGCACTAATAACTTGTGTGTAGCGGAAATTGACAACATACTGAGCATTTTATTAGGAAAAAGTTCCTAATGAGCATAGAGAGAGTACTTAATTGAGAAAGAAACGTAGAAATTTAGACCTAGTTAATTTGGCATTGACAATACTTGAGAAGAGAGAGAAATATAACAATTGACAACGATTGAGGACCGGATTTACATGGAGCCGGTCCCCCCTCCATAAAGGCTTTGTATTATAGATTCTCCCATCAAAGGAGACATTTGTACAATACAATTCTTGTGTTCCTTGACAGAACTCGTTGGTGCAATGAAGATGGAAGCTTCATGCACAAAATTATACTTGAAAATCACACCTAGTGTCCCAAGCCTCAGTCCCAATACGTATACACCTTCAAAAATAATGAGAGCTAGCAGGGAATGAGGATAGATTGAGAGGAAGAAGAGGTATCTTATGAGAAAGAAGTATTTCTCCTCACATAATCACTCTTAATAGCTTAGCATAACTTAGTAATTATCATACTAGATGCGATGAGCATGCATTGGAGCTTGGCTCTTGATTTCCTTTTCATCATAAAGCCAAGAGTGCTTGGTGTAGGCCTCCCTTCTCACAATCTTGGAGTAGATGATGAGATTTCCATTAAAGCTTGAAAAGGAGATAGTCTTCTTTACTTCACACATGTGTTTACGTGAGTGTGTGTGTGTGTGTGTTGGCGGATATGCCACGACGGACGTCATCATAGCGAGAACTCACCTAGCATATAATGTCAACTGAGGACGGATCTCGACCCACAGGCGCATGGAAGCAAGCAAAGTGTGTTAACCTCTACTCGACCGACTAATGACTACTTCCTACAGAGATATCAAATCTACATGCCATCGGTTCTGTGAATGTGAGAGTCTCCTATAATGCTACCACAAGCCAAAAGCCCATCAAACGATCTTGAAGATTCACGAAAATCAAGGGAAGTCCTACACATATTGGAATGTCGCTATCCCTAAAATATCGGACCACAAATCCTAACCCAATACCCTCCGTGCAGAAAACGCGTAGTATGTTTGGTCGAATTTTACAGGTCACTGTTTCTAAAATCTAACATGCCTAATGCGTAGCTCTACTCGCTCTGATCACGTGGATATGCTGAAATGAAAAAATGGAAAACGTTTACTCACCAAAACTCCAAAAGTAGCTCGTGGGTGAATCCGCCAAAACACAGACGAACGCGCATGATTTAAGCATCAACACGTAGCTCTCCTCGTGGGCAACATGCTGCTGCTCTCCATTTTCTATTCCAACCACCGTAGCTCATGTAGCACACACACACACTCTCTCACTCTCTCGTAGTCTCCCAGACGACACAGAAGATAAGATTATTAGAAGTCCCCTTACAAAGATTTAGGTTTTGGTTTATATACTAAGCCTTAGAAAACCTAATGTCCAGCCAAAATGACCTGATTTGTCCCTACGCTTCTATAGAGCTTATTTACAACACCGTGAGCTGGCTTTGCTCATCCAATAAGCATTTGCGGCCAAAATACACTTGCCAACTTAAAATATGAAGTTCCTGTAAACATTACAAAAGTGGCCGTAATGGATCAAAATGATAATAACGGGATATTCGATCATGTCCATGAGCTTGTATCTTCACATTACAACATCCATCTTCATCTTCATCACTTCATCAGCATCTTCATATGGAGTCTTTAGAGAATATTTGAGGAATATTCATAGAATCTTTGTGAAAGCGTTGTTGAAAGGTGGCCTGTCAACACTCTCCTCCTTCGAATTCTTGTCGTCCCCGACAAGACCCTATGTCTGCAATGGCCTTGACGAGTGCTTCATGTTTTGGTGTTAGTTGAAGCTTTTGTTTTTGTGGTTGCTTCTACTTGATGCTTTGTATCTTGTAGAGGTACCTTTTTCTTGTACATGTAGTGTAGTTGAAACCATAGCTCTCCCCCTCCGATTGGTTGTTGTATCGTGAATAGGTTGAGTGAGGTTTGTTGTTGCAACAAGTCTTTATCTTGGCAGCTCTGTATTGTTTGTTCTTTGGGTGTCATCCTGCATGTGTACCTGTAAACTTGAAGCCTTCTTGAATTTTTTCTGGGCCGCTCCCCTTTGATTTTCCAGTTGATGAGCATGTAGTTGTTTGGGGATGTCGTTGGTCTGCTTTTCTGTGTTTATATAAAAATAAAATAGTAAAAATAAAATGTGGTGTATATTACAAAATGAGGTCTTGGATACCTGGAGAGGACTAAAGGGAAAAACCCAGTGCGAAAAAAATGCCTTTAGTCACAATTAAATGTAAGGCTATATGTAGTTATGTTTTGATGTAACCGAGTTTTGTTGGGTTAAAGTACTTATGGTCAAATGGATACTATTATTGACTGGATATACATTGGATAAGTGTTAGTAGCTTGAAGTCAGAGTCGTTGTTGTTGAGCAAATGCTTATGAAACCTGTTACCGCTTCGTCATCGTCATTTTGTTGTGTAAGTGCATGGGTGAAACACAAATTGTGTCAAATGCAAATGTCCAATGATGGGACATTATATATGCTTGCATAGATAGATGCATGGGAAACAATATGTTGTGCGAGAAGAGTTTGAATGGGTGCTTCCAGGAGTAAACGTAGCTAGAGAAGCAAAAATATATTTGGCTTCAAGAACTGCCGTTACTCACAAGAAGGGCTGTTGATGCTCGAGGTTTTTTCAGTCTCTTCACTGTGTACATGTGTCTGAGTGTTTTGTGGATTACTCCGCCTCTCCACCAAATAAAATTGTTATACTTTGACTCTTTTGCTCACCTACCCAGCATGAGCGACTCAATTTTACAATATGCTCAACTCTTCCAGCTTGAGCTATAATCTAAATATCTAGACTCATAGACCACAAAAATATTAAGACACGAAGCTTGGGTCTAACGCTTGCTCATTTAGTGGCTCAACTGCCCGATTCTTGACTCTTATGCCATGATTTTTATGGCGACTTGACTTACTCTCGGGAGCTTTTGACCAAGAATAGGTTTTGAAATTCAAAACTCCCATCCTTGAAGAGAGGATTTGTAAAGGACCATACTGGCAATATTGGTTTCTTTTGCCATACCTGGGTGACCTTGGTTGTCAAAATTTCTTTTTGTTGTTGTTGGTCCCTTGGTTGAGAAGATTGGCTCGCTCCATTCTCCGTAACAGTTTGTCTATCATGTCTTGACATTTCTTGAGAGCTAGAGATGACTTCAATCTTCTTTGGTATGTGTTGTTCTTTTGGCACCAATTTCTATCTGCATCGTGTGATTAGCGTGTCTTTGAAGATATCCTTTGCCTTGACTGCTGTGACATTGTCCTTGATTTTGCCTTCCGTGAAATTGTGATTATTTTCAAGCTGAAGTCGTCTGATTGAAGAATGTTTACTTGGCATCTTTGGTAGCCAGATTCTCCGATTTCCTTGATAGTAACCTTGTGCTTGAAGAATTGTAGATGGAACTTCCCATGATGTTTTTGATGTCGTATTGAGATGTACAAGAGTGCCATTTTTGGGATTATCTACCGATGAAGTCCTATGTTGGTATGAAGGCCAGCTGGATTTGAAATTTCCTGCGTACCTTTGGCAAGCCTTGTTGGTTGGTCTTCTTTGGCGATATAAATATGAGCTTTGTTGCTTTTGGGTACGCTTTTTGAAACCTTTATCCACCACATAAGCCGAGGTCTGTGGTTTTGGTAACCAAAGTTTCTTTTGACCCTCATAATAGCCTTGCTCTGCTAAGTTGTAGGGGGAGGCTATCCATCCCATGTGTTTACCTTTCGACAATTGGCTAGGATCATTTACCCATATTGGGTCCTTGAACTTTATTTCTTCAGATTTAATGTAGACCTTTGAAAACCTTTGGCGGCGGTGATCTCGCAGTGTAGGGTATTTCGGTTGAAAGATTTTCTTTGGAGTCTGCCTTTTATGTGTAAGCATGTGGTCAGTTGATATAGAACCTTTGTCTTGAACCTTTTTGGGTTGGATTGAAGACTCTGATTTAAGGGGCTGATTCTATTGGTAGGACATTTGTGGCCTCATTTTGGCTTTGCCTTTGTCCGCAACTGATAATCTTGTAGCAGTAGTAGGCTGGCTTTGTTGAGAGCTAGTCGTGATGACCATCATTGAAGATTCAGATTCTTCTTCAAGTGTTTTTGCCCATAGCTTGGACAAAATCAAATGTGTACTCATTTGGAAGAATCCACTACTAGGAATTTGTCTTTAACTATCTTTGACTGTAGTTTAAGGATAGCTTTTGCAATCCCCAAACGTGTGCCCTTAACTCCATTTGATAGGGATACCTATACCTGAATTTCATACAGTTCTGGCTTATCCACAAGTAACCACAGCCCATAAGACATGACATTAGTCGTGGCAGTTCCATCTATCTCTGCTGTAAAATTGAATTTTAGTTTCTCATGCACATCCAACGAGAATTTAATCTTCTTGTTGGCTGCCAAGTAACTGATGTCCTCTTTGCTTTTGGTACTTGTCTTGGGCTTTTGTGCCTTGGAAGTGTTGAGATGTAGAGAGAAAGAGAGAGAGAGAGACGAGACAAGAGACACACCATATACGCTCCCAAAGACTGATTCATATTGAGGACAAGATACAAATATATAGGTGAGACCAAGTTCAGTAGAGTGAGCCATATATAGCTCCAACACCCCCACTCAAACAAAGGTCTCTAGCTTTGGATGAAAAAACCCTTGGGGAGTTCAAGGGAAAAACCCAAGCCCCTATACAATGTGAAAATATGAACCAGCGGTGATGATGTGAAAGTGAATTGTGTATCTATGTACAAATATTCAAGTGACTTAGATATCACAATGTGCAAATGTGGAGTGTGCATAGTGCATGGTACCTAAAAGATTACAATGTCATATGTACAAAGCTATTACAATAGCAAAGAAGCTAATCTAGAAAGAGTGAGGCCGAAGCAACTCGAAGCTCCGAGCGCAAGAGGATGACACGTGACTCATTGAGGCCTTTGGTCAAAATGTCTGCAATCATCTGGTCACTTGGACAATGCTCAACCATAATGGTTCCTTTACGTACTTCATACCTGACATAATGATAATGGAGAGCAATGTGCTTTGACTTATTATGTTGAACATAGTCTTTTGCAAGACTAATAGCACTTTGGTTGTCACACCGCAAGGGTGTTCTAGAAAGAGGAGAGTGACCAATATCAACCAGCATTTGTCGAAGCCAAATCAGCTCACGAGCTGCAAGTGATGCCTCAACATATTCTGACTCAGTCGTAGAAACTGCAACACAACGTTGTTTCTTGCTGGTCCAAGAAACAAGACAACCATTTATAAAGAAGAAATTTCCACGAGTAGATCGCATAGATAAATGTGAGCTTGCCCAGTCTGCATCTGTGTAACCCAAAAGAGAAAGAGATTGCATAGAATCCTATGTGAGTTGTCATCGATAGACTAAACCAAAATCTGTAGTGCCTTTCAAGTATTTCAATACACACTTTGCAACGGACCAATGCTTAAGAGAAGGACATGCAAGATGTTGTCCAAGATAATTAGCAGCAAACAGAATATCAAGACGAGTGTTCATGCCAACAAACTGAAGACATCCAATCAAGTTAGCATAAGTTTGATTTGTGACAAGTTGACCGCCATTGTCAGAAGTGTTCTTCGTAGAGCTCGCAAGACAAGGTGTGTTGGCTGAATGTGCAGATTCCATACCAAATTTTTGAATAGTATCTGCAATAAACTTTGTCTGTCGAAGGAATAAAATACCTTTTGTATGGTTCTGCTGGATTTGAATGCCAAGACAAGAGTGAATCTCTCCAAGATCCACCATATCAAATGCAGAAGACAATAACTTTTTCACTTGCTGAAGAAATCCCAAATCATTGGAAACAAGGATGGTATCATCCACATAAAGAGCAAGAATCACAAAACTGCTACCTTGGCGTTTTATGTATAAGTTGGGGTCTGACGAGCAAGAGATGAATCCTTTAGAGGTGAGAAAAAGATCAAATTTTGTATACCAGGCTTGCGAAGTTTGTTTAAGACCATATAGTGCCTTATGGAGTTGAGCAACAAGGTCTTCTTTACCTGGAATAACAAACCCTTCTGGTTGTTCCATATAAATTTCCTCTTTCAAGTCACCATTAAGAAAAGCAGTTCCCACATCCATTTGATGAGCTTCTAAATCAAATTGAACAGAAAATGCCAATAAAGCTCGAACACTTGTAATGCAAACAACTGGCGAAAAAGTCTCTTGATAATCAACACCAACTACTTGGGAGTAACCTTTTGCAACTAAACGTGCCTTGAACTTGTCAAAAGATCCATCTGGTTTTACTTTTGTCTTATACACCCACTTACATTTAATAGTTGTACGACCAGGAGGTAATTCAATTAGTATCCATGTACCTTTAGAGATAAGAGAATCATACTCTGCTTCCATAGCCTCTTGCCATTGATCCTTTTGTGGTGAAGAGATAGCTTCATCATAAGTAACGGGATCTTCAGAAGTAGAGAAGCATTATCAGCATTATCGTCATCATAAACATGACATGAGCCATGTTCAAAATCAATAGGCAGATCAACAAAAATATCAATATCATCATTGGCAAAATTTGGAATGGATGGTTGTGAAGAGGAAAGTTGCTCTATAGGAAGAATTTCATCTTCTGAAAGAAATGGAAAAGCCTGAAGCAATGATTTAGTATCATCAGAATCATCCATGGACCATGAGCCTCCCATAAGCTGTTCGTTAAAAGTAGCATCACGATTCACAATTACTTTCTTGGAGGAAGGGTCATAGAATTTGTAGACTTTGGAAGTGTCAGAATATCCAATAAAAATAACTTTAAGACCAGGATCATCAAGCTTTGTTCGTGTTTCTTTGGGAACATGAATATAAGCAATACATCCAAAGGTTCGAAAATGAGATACAAAAGGAATGTCACCTATCCATGCCGTGATGGGTATCTTACCAGAGGGTGCAGTAGTAGGAAGATGATTCTGAATAAATGCTGCTGTCAAAGTAGCTTCAACCTAGAAAACACAAGATAAGCCAGAATGAATCAACATACATCTTACATCATTTAGAATAGTGCGATTCTTTCGTTCAGCAACACCGTTTTGTTGAGGCGAATATGGAATAGTGTGTTCATGATGAATTCCACTGTCAGCACAGTAACTCACAAACTCTCGAGAAATATATTCGTCTCCATTGTCACTACGAAGCTTCTTAAGGTGATGACCAGTTTGAAGTTCCACAGCCTTGTGGAATTGTTTGAAAACAGATAAGGCTTCAGATTTTTGTCTAAGTAGAAATACAGTCGTATACATTGAGAAATCGTCAATGAAAGTAATGAAGTAGCGATATTGTGATCTCGAAGAAGGTAGAGGTCCACATATATCAGTATGAACAAGATCCAATATGTCATGAGAATGAGTTGTATTTGAAAGAGGAAAGGGTTTACGATTGTGTTTCCCAAGAGCACAAAATTCACAAATTCCCATATGGGGATGGGCTTTAAGATCCATGCCATGAACAAGATCATGACGTTGAAGATCAAGGTGTTTTGAGAAATCAGCATGAAGAAAACGGTGATGCCATACTTTGCAATCATGATCACCTGGAGCAGTGACAATATTTGCTACAACATCGTTGAGAGAGAGTTCAAACAAATTACCGTTTTGAGGAGCAGTGGCTATAGTCTGTCCATCTTTCTCAATTCGGCATTTGGTATGATCAAATCCAACAAACAGACCAAGATCAACAAGTCTAGCAACTGAAATAAGATTACGTTGAAGATCTGGTACATGTAATACTCCTCGCAAAATTCGAGTGGAAGAAGATAAGGTACCAAGATATAAGTCTCCAATACCCTTTACTTGACAAGTAGTATCATCAGCAAGATAAACAACACGTTGAACTAGCAGTGGATGATAGTTATGGAGCCACTTAGACTGATATGTCATATTTCCTGTAGCACCAGAATCGACAATAAAAAGTGATCCATCACGTACATGAAGTATTCTGTCTGGAGAAACTGAACATAGGACGCAGCTTGTTTCTGGTACAATGTTGTTTCGATGTTCAGTAGCATATGCTCTATTCCGATCTGTGTCGAATCGACACTTATAGCACATATGAGTGGGATGATCCGATCGTCCACAATATTCACAAGAAGAAGAAGAAGAGTCTCTATATAAACGTGGTTGTTTTGTGGTAATATTGTGTTCTTCATCATATTGAGGTGGCCAACAATCATCTTCAGTATGGCCATTTCTGTTGCAGTAAGAACATTTCTTATTAGGAAATTTGAGATGAGAGAAAATATTACCGCGACGGCCACCTCTGTGGTTTCCTCGTTGAAATGGACGCCTTCGAGCATAAAAAGCACGGTCCCTCTGTTGTGACTCAGTCTCCTCTTGTGAAATCATAGCTGTATCGTCACCAACATTCCGACAATCTTGACGTTGAGAGTATTCAATTAAACACATGCAGGCTTGGTCGAAATCAAGACCATCTTTATTAGAGAGAATAGTAACAATGTTATCATAAGAAGAGTCCTTCACCGTATCAAGGAGAAGTGTAATCAGTTGCTTTTGTGGAACAGGATCACCGGCAGCAGTAGCAAGTTGATTAATAATAGATTTGAAAGATTCAATATGTCCCTTCATGGCAGTACCAACTTCATATTGTAACTTGTTAAGCAACCCTCTCAAAAGTATTTCTGTAACAGATTTCTTCTGAAAGTTTGCAATAAGGTACTTCCATACGTCGTGGGAAGTAGGCAGTTCATACATATCAAGCAAAAGGGAATCAGTAAGAGCAGAAATAATATACCGATGAGCTGCTTTATCACGTCGTTGCCAATCTGTATAGGCAACATTCCAATCCTCAAATATAGGTCCTTGAGTGATAAGCACATTATCATTATCCGTATCACAACAGGCTGAGACAGACAAACACGATTTCCAAGAACAACATCGGAGAGTTCATCGCCTTCAAGAATTAACAACATCTTTGCTTTCCAGCCTGGAAATCCTTGACCTTGGAAAGGAAGAATAGAACATTGACCAGAAGGAAAGCCGTTGACGAGAATATTCATAGCCATATCTTGTTGCGAGAAGACGTATAAGATAAGATCGCAGAATCTGCACACCATATATGGTGAAGGCCGCAATTGAGAATGAGAGAGATATAAGTACTGCGTTCTTTCAACGATAAACGTCAGAAGGATGCTCAAGGAACGTCCAAAGATGTGAGAGATGTCACCCAAAAAAGGTAGGGTAAAAGAGACGTTAATAATAAACGAGTCCTCAAAATAGAGTGGCGTGCGACGCAAGATTGACGGCCACAATACGAATAGAAAAAAGCTAAATCTTTTCGAAAAAGTTAATGCCAAAATAAGAAAAACGATCGCGGACGCTTCACGAAGAAGTAGGACGAAGAAAGCTGCGTCAAGCTCAATTGCAGTAAAAACAGCATAACTTTCTACTGCGAACTCCGATTGACGCAAACCTAGAACTCAAATCGAAGAGCTCGAGGAGACGAACAAGTTTTGCATGAAAAGTGCCATTGCGCTATGCTCCATTGCTCTTTTCCCGTTTCTCCAAATTTTGAGCAGAACAGCAAGAAAAATTGAGATGAAGTTCAGGGTGTCATCAACAAGAAAACATAATCAACGATTAGATTGATTAGAAATAAACGCCACATAAAACACTAATCATATTCTTCTTAACACAAAACAACCACAGTTAACAAGAATCAACGCTCAAAAATAAAATTCGTAGCAATTTTGAATCTTACATGCGAATCGCATACACATACTGTTGTGCCACCATGAATTGAATCGGTGCGTGATCGTTACCACTCTGATACCATGTTGAGATGTAGAGAGAAAGAGAGAGAGAGAGACGAGACAAGAGACACACCATATACGCTCCCAAAGACTGATTCATATTGAGGACAAGATACAAATATATAGGTGAGACCAAGTTCAGTAGAGTGAGCCATATATAGCTCCAACAGGAAGCTGTTTCATCCTCTTGTATGTTGAACTTCTTTGTCATTTGACTAGTTGTAGCATGTCCCAAGTGCTTACTATCTTCTGATCTATAGATTTGGGGAAGGTCTATAGCCTGAGCTGCTTGTTGGTCTTCATTGCTAGTTTCTCACTATGATGCCTTGACCCTTGATTTCAGAAGCTCTCTGTCACTTTTTACTTCTTCTAGCACTTGAAGGTCATTCAATGGTGACTTTTCTTCTTGGAAATCTTTTGAAGCTTGTGTAGCAGGATGTTGAGGTTGACTCTCTTCTTCTGATGCAATGGTCGCCGTGGCCTTTGGTTCCCATTGTTCCATGGGTTTTTGAAGAGTCTCTTCTCGAAAATATTCATTCATATCCTGCATTGCTTGTCCTTGGTAGTCAATTTTGGAGTCGGTCATTTCCCTTTCTTCTGTGGGTTCTAAAACTTCAGCTACATCTTCTTTTAGCTTCTTTTGCTCTTTGATTTCTTCAATCATCCTTGTAGAGTCTACAGTAGAGGAATTTTCTTGTAGAATTTCAGCTTCATCCATTGATTCAACTTGCATGTCTTTGTCTCGTGAGGTGACACTAACTTTTGTTGTTACCTCTACCACCTCTTCTTGGGTTTTCTTACCATCTTAAGAATCTTGGCTTCTTTTGCTCTCAAACCTTGAACTGCGAGCTTCATCTTCATCACCTTGTGGATGCTTTGACTTGTCCTCACTGAGGTTCTTTAAGCGATCTTGAATCAGCTGATTCAATTGATCTTTTTTAAAAGCCTGCTTCTCTATGATAATGCCAAATTTGGTGATTTTGACAACTTTGAGCTAGTCAAACACTCAAGATTTTGATTCAGATTCTAGGGTTTCCTCAAGCTGTTTACCCATTCAAATGATTTCCAATTTTTTCTAAACTTGGTGTGAAGGCTTCTTTTATGCTAAGAAACACTTTCGTTTGGTCAAAAATTGGTATGGCCCCCCAAATCTAGCCTTGAGACATCCTACGCGTAGGATGTCTATCTGCTCCAAATGATCCAAATTTTGTCCCACTTAGTCCCCTAGATCCTGGAAACACTCTGGTGATATCAATTTTGCAAAATGTTGCCCCAAAATGGCCCTAGAGACATCCTACACGTAGATGTCTCTTGCATAATTTTCCTGACTGGAGTATTTTTTATGCTTCATTATGGTCTCTACACTTGATATCAATCACAATCAACACTAAAAAGCACAGAAATCACTCAAAACAATCACTTTATGATTTTTTCTCGCTTTCTAGCTTTGCCTTTTGACTTTTGGACACCAAAAACATGTAAAAACACTCAACTCAGCATGTTATAAGGGTAAAACATACCCACTGAACACACTGGTGACCTCAAAATTTTCAAAATCTTCACAGTTTTACCTCTAGAGACATCCTACACGTAGGATGTCCCCAATGACAGAATTGTGATTTTTTCAGTTCTAACTTTCTCTTAAGCTCTACCAACCCCTTTGGACTACTCACAATAATGATCAATCATCAAGCAAGCATCCAAATGCAATATTACTTTTTCCTTGATTTTATGTTTTCACAACTTTGATGAGCCTAGTAGCAAATATGACATGCATGATATGCTCAAGATCAAAATCAGCACGTTCTACTTACTCTACTCCTACTCATCACATGGGATGGTGAAATTTTTGATGCTCAAGTCCCTTTCTAGCCTCACACGGACTCTCTAGCTGACTTTTCACCTCTTCCACCTCACCAACTCCCCATCAATCCACACCTATCTCAAGTCCCTTTCTAGCCTCACACGGACTCTCTAGCTGACTTTTCACCTCTTCCACCTCACCAACTCCCCATCAATCCACACTTATCTCCTACCTAATACTACCTAAGTAGAAGGATCTAGGCCAGACACAGGCTCCCTAGACTCCCTCTAAGACCAAAAGAGTCCACCACTCTCCGATCCTATCTAAAAGAATAAATATACTCTAGCAAGCCAGAGGGACCTCTATCCTCAAGGACTAGTCTTGGTCACCTACTTAGGGACCTCGTCCCTGGCAGCGGTGCCAATGTTGGCGGATACACCGACGTCAGCATAGCGAGAACTCACCTAACATATAATGTCAACTGAGGACGTAGCTCGACCCGCAGGTGCATGGAAGCAAGCAAAGGGTGTCAACCTCTACTCGACCGACTAATGACTACTTCCTACAGAGATATCAAATCTACATGCCATCGGTTCTGTGAATGTCAGAGTCTCCTATGATGCTACCACAAGCCAAAAGCCCATCAAAAAATCTCGAAACTTCACAAAACTCAAGGGAAGTCCTATACATAGTGGAAGGCCACTATCCCTAAGGTCTCTGACCACCAATCCTAACCCAATACCCTCAGTGCAGAAAACACGTAGTATGTCTGGTCGGATTTTACAGGTCACTTTTTCTAAAATCTAACATGCCTAATGCGTAGCTCTACTCGCTTTGATCGCGTGGATATGCTGAAATCCAAAAACGGACAACGTTTACTCACCAAAACTCCAAAAGTAGCTCGCGGGTGAATCTGCCAAAACACAGACGAACACGCGTGATGTAAGCATCAACGCGTAGCTCTCCTCGTGGGCAACACGCTGCTGCTCTCCATTTGCGATTCCGAACACCGTAGCACACACACACGCTCTCTCTCACTCTCTTGTAGTCTCCTAGATGACACAAAAGATAAGATTATTAGAAGTTCCCTTACAAAGCTTTAGGTTTTGGTTTATATACTAAGCCTTAGAAAACCTAATGTCCGACCAAAATGACCTGATTTGTCCCTAGGCTTCTATAGAGCTTAATTACAACATCGTGAGTTGGCTTTGCTCATCCAACAAGCATCTGTGAGCCAAAATACAATTGCCGACTTAAAATATGAAGTTCCTTTAAACATTACAAAAGTGGCCATAATGGCTCAAAATGATAATAACGGGATATTCGATCATGTCCATGAGTTTGTATCTTCACATTACAACATCTATCTTCATCTTCATCACTTCATCAGCATCTTCATATGGAGTGTTTAGAGAATCTTTGAGGAATCTTCATGGAATCTTTGTGGAAGCGTTGTTGAAAGGTTGGATTGTCAACAGTGTGTGTGCTATAATGCCTTGCAAAATCAGCCCCCTCTCACTCTTGGTCGACCCCTCTTACTATTTCCTCCTCTTGGCCCCTCATTGGCTCATGCCAAGCGTAGCCAATAGGAAATTAGAGGTCAAATGGAGAGCGTTGCGACAAGTGTCCCTCTTTCCCCGTTAGTGAGAGTTTTAGGTTTTTAAATAATTCAATTTAACTCTCATTGAACCTCTTAGTCTTCTGGCCAATAGGAATCAGGCAAGCCATTGGGCTGTTGAATGGTCATTAGACCCCTTGGTAGACTGTCCACTAGTCTTCTAGGGAGCTTAATTTCTATTAGTTCTTTTATCAAGCATTTTTAAATTGATTAGACTAAATTTACTCTAGCCTAATTCTCATTGGTCCACCTCTATGGCCATCCAATAGGATTTGAGGGGAGGTTGGGGGCAACTAGCCTAGGAGCTTGACATGTGTCCAATATTCCCTTTGTGTAAAGGGGAAGCCTTGGAGTGTGCGTGTGTGTGTTTCTCTCTCATCCCCTACAAAATGGGCTCGCCCCCTCCTTCCTAGGGATGTGGGAAGACTTTTTAGTCTTCCCCATGACCATCCAATTCCCCTATGCTTTGGCCATTGGATAAAAGGTTTAATTTTTGGAACCTTAGCCTATGGAAGTCTTAATGGAGCTGAAACTTAGGTCTTTTAAGCCCCATTGAAGCGCATTGCTCTTTTGCAGGCTATCCCCCTTTGGATCCCTATTTTTCCTCCTTTGGATCCTTGACAAAGACCGGGATCTGCAGCCTTACCAATATTCTAGCTTTTACTTTCATGGTACTTCCCCATATTAAATGATCAGTTTAACATGAGATTTTTTTTTGGGAGTATTAGATATTAGTTTCAATGACAATACTCATGTGTCATTGATGTGGAATAGATCATTTGATTTCCCAATGTCCTAATAATCAAAATGTGCCAAAGATAACGCCAATGAATTCAATTGAGGTTACAAAGGATCCAACACAAAGTACGCATGTGGTACTAGTATATGTACTCACATGATTGATGCTCCAATACCAAAATTATATAGAGGCACAACACCAATTGCCCAATCTCAGAAGAAGAAGAAAACACGAAGGAAGTGACTGAGTCTGCCAATGTGGATTGGGTCCACCTAGCAGCAACCATAGACACTTGGGGAAATAGGTGGACAACCTGGGTAACACCTGAGGGGGATGAAATTCCACCACTCGTACCTTTAAATATGATGGGAGCAATCTTATAGCTTCTGATGACCTACCAGATGAAGGCTTGACTAACATTGGGACCAATAACGTCTCAAAAGTCTATAGCCCTCATGATTCAAAGTCAGAATCATCAATTGAAATTGACTCTGAAGACGAAGAATTTGAGTTAAATCTTGGTGAAAGTGTGTGGTGCCCTAGATGACAATCTATCCAAAAGAGGAGAAGACACGAGTAGCAATTCATCTAGTGACTCTCCACTAAACATCGGCCATAATAAAAAATTAGACAAGAAGAATAAGAGATATAAGAGGCAACGATATCGAGCAAATGCGCATGCTAGAATAAATGAAAAGAAATCTATCGTAGAATGTCTTAATTATATAGGGTCTTGTGATGCTTATTAGAAGTTGGTAGATAACTGGGGTGAATAACTTCAAAGCGTTATGTGGTGTAGTCCATAAACCATTGACATTGCACAGCTAGAGGCTACAGAGAAGCCAAAGTTGAGCCGTACCGTAAGGAGACGACAAAATCAAGAGCTAGCTTAACATCAAAAGGAAGCGGATGAGATATCACAGTCCACAGAACAACAAGACCCCAAAGACTTACACCGTGCACCTGAACATTTCAAATCCTACACCACTAAGGAACATAAGGTTGTGTATACAAAGGCACAGAGGACACCTATCAATAGAAGCAACACAGTCTATGATGGTCCAGCGATAGTTAAGGAAATAGAGTTAGCAAACCTAGGTGAGGAGTCCAACTTGTTTTCATTGCCCAAGATATGACAGATACTAGGGAGTATGTACTTAAAGAGCTTCTCAAAGAATTAAAGGACATATTTTCTTGGACATATCATGATATGAATGGTGTTCCACCTTCCCTGGTGCAACACACAATTCCCATGAATAGCATGGCTAAACCAATCCAGCAACATTGACCCTACCTAATGAATCCTAAGTATGCAAATATTGTTCAAGAAGAGATTGAAAAGCTTGTCAAATATGGATTCATATACCCTATTGAGCACTCAGAATGGGTGTCTCCAATAGTTATTGTGCCAAAAAAGAATGGGAAACTCAGAGTGTGCGTGGATCTTAAGAAGGTCAATGTCGACACTAGGAGGTACCATTACCCCTTGCCATATTCAGAACATGTTCTTGAAGGATTTGTAGGAAAGGAAGCTTATAGCTTTTTAGATGGGTACTCTGGATACAATCAAATCAAGATTGCACTATAGGACCAAGCTAAAATGGCTTTTATAACCAAATTTGGACTGTTTTCATTTTGTGTTATGGCTTTTGGCTTAACCAATGCCCCTGCTACATTCCAAAGATTGATAAACACTGCTTTTAGAGAATATTTGCATGAGTTTTGAGACGGGAGTTTTACGAAGCTTTCTTAGATGAACTTTGTGTTTATTCCTCTTGGAAGAAACATCTGTCATGCTTATGGAACGTGTTTGAGAAGTGCAGATTGTATCGCATCTCCTTAAACCCTTTCAAATGTCAATTTTGGGTTAGACATGGAGTCATTTTAGGGTATATAGTGTCCAAAAATGGAATCTCCACATATGAGATCAAAATTAAAGCCATTTCCAATTTTCCACCACGTACAAACTATAAAGCACTTCAAAGGTTCATGGGCCATGTTGGTTATTACAGGCGGTTTTTTTAAAACTATGTTGAGATAACTCGTCCATTGTATAAGCTTCTTATTGAGTTCCATTGGACCGCAAAGTGTGACCATGCTTATGAGTCATTAAAAAAGACCTTAACCAGTGCTCCCATTCTACAAGTTCCCGATTGGAATGTAATTTTCCATGTGCATATTGATGCATCGAACTTTGCTATTGGGTGTGTTCTAGCTCAACCAGGAGAACATTAATTGGACTACCCCATTAGCTTTGCAAGTCATCAATTAAATGATGCTGAGAGGAACTACACCACTACAGAGCGCGAAGATTTAGCTATGATTTATGTAGTGAAGAAATTTCACTACTACCTTCTTGCCAACAAGTTTGTTTTATATGTTGATCATCAAGTATTGTTGTATCTAATAAATAAACCTTGTTCCATGGGAAGAATTACACGATGGATGTTAATTCTTCTTGAGTTTGATTTTATCGTTGTGGTGAGACCTGGTGAAAGACTTGTTATAATGGATCATTTGTCTCGCATACCCAATGGTGAAGCCCCTACTAGAATTGATGGATGAATTTCTTGATACTTCCCTATTCCTAGTTGAGGCCATGCATGAATGGAGTGAGAAGATTGTGAACTTTTTAGTTAACAGTTTTCCACCCAAAGAGCTTCATAAGGATATAGCTCAAACATTGTTGAAGGAATGTGAACCTTATTCTCTAATTGCAGGAGCTCTCTACAAGCTAGTTAAGGATGACATTCTTAGATGTTGTGCTCGTGAGTATGAGTATTTATAGATACTGCAAGAAGCCACATGGGTATAGCCGGAGGACATTTCTCAGGGGAACTAACCACTAGAAAGGTGTTGCAAGCAGGCTATTTCTGGCCTATCTTATTCAAGGATGCATCAGTTTTTGCAAAAGGGTGAGATGAATGTCAATGTTACAAGATCACACAACAAAAGGATAAGATGCCCTTACATCCTGTTAAAGTGACTCAACCATTTGAAAAATGGGGTTTAAAATTCATAGGCCCAATTAGTCCGGCAGCTCGTAACACTCAATCTTGATATTATCACTACCACTGACTATGTGACAAAGTGGGCAAAAGCCAGGGAGACATGCAAGGCTGGTGCAAGGTCAACTGCCAAGTTTCTCTTTGAGAACATTAATTAAATATTTGATTGTCCCTTTGGAATTGTAAGTGACAATGATACTAATTTTTAAGTGGAGTGATAAAGGAACTCACAACAAACTTAATGATAGCTCACCATAAGTCTACACCATATTACCCACAAGCAAATGGCCAAGATGAGACCACTAGCAGGACCTTAATTTCTATCTTGACCAATACAGTGGAGGCTCATCGCATAGATTGGGACTTGAAGCTGACATCATCTCTATGGGCAAGAAGAAGTTATACCATGGGAGTTTTTATATTCCTAGTCTATGGGTATCTTCACAAGAAGGTTGGGATGGTAACCCTTTAGTTGAGCGTTTATGTATCCTTGAGAGGTTAGACAAAGAAAGGTGAATGGCTGTGCAAATGCACTTGTGGAGAAAGATAGGAGGAAGAAATGGTTTGAATGTCATCTAAAGAGAAAAGATATCAATGTTGATGATAAATTCCTTAAGTATGCAGTGCAAAACGAGAAGAAAAAGTTGAAGTATGCAAAAAAAGGACCATATAGAGTATGCAAAATCACTCCACAAGGTACTATTCATGTGGAAACTCTTAACGGAGTTGAAACCATTGGATTCCTCAATGGGAGAAAGTTTAAAAGATACTATGATCCTTTAATCCAAGAGGAGCTACGGACCATCCATTAAAAAAAAGGCAGCCAAAGGCACAAGCAGAATTGAAGTAGATACAAGCTCAAAGAAGAGGCTAAGGATAGACAACAATCCATAAGACACCAATGAGAGGACAACCTTGGAGTTACACATGCATTTCACGTGGAAACAAAGGATGATTGGTTGGTGGACTCTGACACACCTCTATGATACCCTATTGAGTTAAATAATGCCCATGGGAAAGTGCTATATAACACTTTATTGGAAACGGGTGCTAAATATGATCTATTGTCATATGGAGTGTGATGCCAGTTGGGAAAGCCGTCTCTATTTGAGAGTACTATCCAAATCAAGGGTGTCAACAAGAAAAAAACTAAAATTTTTGGAATCTGACACACTTTTGTCAAATATGACAATGGGGTTGTAGCTCAAGAATTTTTGGTCATGCCTAATAGAACTATGGAAGGCAACATAAACCTAGGATGCACGTGGATGATAGTGACCAAACTAGCATGGAGGTCCCTAGAAGCATCAATCACAAACCTGTTGCCAACCCTCCTCTGCCTAGGTGCCAGTCTCAAAAGGTTAACCCACCTGTGTTGCCTATGTTCTTGAGGTGGTTTGCTTTAGAGTCCATGTATTGCTTCTAACAATTAGAGGGAAATAATCTATGGACACAATGGTTGGTTTCTCTTTCTCACTATGCAGAAGGGACCAATAAGTGGACTTTTAATTCAGTGGATGAACTATCTTTACATTTAGAATCTTGAGTTCTCTCACCACAAAGGAGACTTGGGGGAAACCAATTTGATTACAGACTCTATGTTAGTTGGACAAGTTTTTTGTAACACCATTAGATATAGCATGATGTAGGCACATTGTGGTAGACTTTTTTGTTGACATGAAAATTACATCTGGCTATGTATATGTACATAAGGACCCCTAGACAAAGGATGGACTACATGCTCTTCCTGGGACTAGGTCTTATGTGGGTTGGTCAATCACTACATTCATGACTATCTTGGGGTCTCTTGAATGTGGATTACTCCCCATCCAATCCAGCCTCATTGGATAGCAAGGTTGGTTGTGGTTGTAGCATCGGTCTTCTCTCGGTGATCTAAAGAGTATTTTCTCATGGAATGTGCAAGGATTAGGTGGACCCCAGTTTCAATCTTAGAGGGGTCGCTTGCACCAAAAGCGCTTCAAGATGTCTTGTGATTTAGGGGCACCATCTTTGTGTTTGGCATTATGGTTAGATTCTACATGGTTGTTATGAGACCTTTTGGAGAGCTGCTTTTGGGCCTAGAGGCATCTAGGGATGTGTATAAATGACCATTGCAAAATCATGGTTGTAGGCCGTTGTGGCCAAAGGTTTTATTATTCCAGAAAGGGCCTAATGGATTACTATGCAGGTTCATGGTTTCCTCATGGTCTTCCAAAAAATCTTTGCATCTAGTGTGGCAAGTGCATTTGAGTTTTGATTGCATATTGTGGAGTCCTTGACACATGCAAAGTAGTGTTGTGTCGAGGGAGACTTGAACATGTTGGAGAGCCCCTCATATAGGATTGGAAGTAGTCATGCTATTGTGCATTGGGCTGAGTTGGAATCTTGGGAGCGCTTACGTATGACCTTGAGGGTTTTAGATATTTGGTAACATGGAGTCTTTATGCACCTCCGAGATAGCTTATCTTTCTCTCTCTCTAATTGCAAAGTAGTAGGATTGAATCTATCTTAGATAGATTTCTTCTATGCCAGTGACCGCACCTTTGACATGGAAGGACATGTTTGCATTTTGACAGGAACTACCTTTTTCAAATCATGCATTAGTGATTCTTACTGTGATAGACATATAGAGGGTGGGAGTGAAATGTTGCAGATTCTCAAGAGGATTTTTTTGGATACAGAGCTCAGAGAATGGGTGGTGGCACTTTGGATAGAGAGTTTGAGCACTCAGGGCACCCCTTCTAGTAGAGTGGCAATTGGACTTGCTTGACTACTTGTATGCTATCTTTGATTGTTATTCTACCGTTGAGCTTGGTGGTTTCCTCTTCCTTGTCCTCTTCCATGATATTCACCACATTATATTCCTCTTTCATAACATGTACTATGCTCTCTTCCTCTTCCTCTTCCTTTGTTGTTGAAAAAGACCTGTTCAGAATAGTTTCTACCCTGCATAGAGGAGTCTTCCTCAGACTCCTTCTCTTCCACAATCAAGGACACCAAATCTATAGATGAGGGAATTTTTTCTCAAAGTTGGATACCAATTTTTTTTTTTTTTTAAATTCTAGACCCAAACCTTGTAGACATACTTCCACTTTATAACCATCATCAATTGTAACACCAATCGATGCAAGTGACTCACATAGACAAATTTTTCTTTTGTATTGTATTTGGTTCATTCTTCAATTGTAGCTTCCTTGACTTTTTGTTGGTCACATCCAATGACAACAAGGTGTTCCAATACTCCTTAGGGGTGTGAGAATCTTGTATTTTCCCAATCACAGTGTCCTACACACTCACAAAAACTCCAATACATGACTTTTGGAGCTCCCTGGCTCTAATCTTTAACACTAGGTTGGTAATGGGACACTTTTATGTCGTGGGACACTTTTATGTCCTGTTAAGTGACCATTTTCCTTGAACTATGTCAAGAGTTTCAAAATGGATTTTGAGGTGCTATCTATCTAGAAAGTTGTCTCATGAGCTGAAAAAAACTCGACATTTTTTTGAAATATCAATTCCATCTTTAACCTTGTCCTTGCACAACACTTCACAACCTAAACTGTGTGAAAAAACGGGTCCTGTTTTTGGCTTTTTTCAACTTTTTGCAACTATACCACTCTAGAATTCATGTTTGTGAGGTCTATAATGCTAGAGAACTATCTTTAGTAGTCCTCAACATGTCCCGATGCTTCTAGGGAGAAATAAATGTTAATGTTGTAAGTTATGACCACATTACAAAAATTTTCAAATCCTGTTTTTTAGCCAATTTTAGCTCCTCTATGATTTTTTTGGTGTCTTTCATGATATCCAAATGCAATTTTGATTTTCTATGTCACATATTGTAACATAAAGCTAATATTCCTTGAGTTTTGGGGCACCTAATACCCTATTTTGCATAGTAGACAACGATGGTTAATTTTTTCATTTACAGAAGAAAATGAAACATTCTAGTATATCAAGTATATCTTTTTCAATATTGTTAGTTTCTTGTGACAACTATGTGCATTTTGTAGGTAGTGACCATATCTAGTCATAAGGATCAAATTTGGCTAGATATTGAATAGTTTCTATGGGATTCTACAACTCATAATGTTGAACCCAGTTTTTTCATGTTTGCTGTAGTTAGCGCTTCATCTTTGTCCCCAAGATTCCCCTTGGTAAGAGATGTATTATTCTTTTGACATGCTCCATGGCTCCTTATGAACCTAAAGGACAATGGGGAACTAAGAAAACATGCATATATTATTTGTATTGATCGTGGCTATAGAAACTTTGATGATAGGTTTGCAGAATGGTAAAAATTCAACTTTTTTGTACCTATTTCTTTTGGCAAAACAAAAAATAGTGAGTGAGAAGCAATTATATGTTCTGATCAACAACCCATTGAAGTTAACTAGGGAATTTATCTCAAGTCCTACAAAAATCCCTAATCTTATTTTTATGCAACAAAACGTAAGAAATGACTGTTTTGATGAAAATGTACTGGTCCATCAACTTTGAAGGCTTGGTGTGACCAAAAGATGAGAAATTTTACAAGTTTCTTATTTTTTCCATGTGTAGTAGGCCTTGAACTATAACCTCATGAAAGGATTTTACAAAATGAGTGGATCTACTATGGTTTTGGAGGTTTTTTTCAAAACCCTGAAAGGACACCTTTATGTCCTATTAGGTTACCAACCTAGTGTTAAGCATTTTTATCAGGTAACAATGCTGTTGTCTCATGCTCTCCATCAATGTACTCCCAATAACCTTTACTCATATGAAAATTGTTCATTCTAAACTTTCAAACATGGATGTTGTTCTTGTCTAGCTTCTCATTGACAATCTGATTAAGTCCATTATTTTTGCTAAACAACATGTTTTCAAATCTTCACCGAGTCTCTAAGTAGTCTGCTAAAAATAATTAGTTACCATTTGTAACCACAATATGCATACATACATATGTCACCTGGAGCAAAAACGAGACCACACAAGATTTTTGTGGAAAATATTTTTATAAAAAGCGGCATAGTCTAGCTACAATTTCCATTAGATGGCCAAATACTTCTCGGATGGCCAATTTTATTGTAATTGAATGGTAAGTGGGAGAGTTGGCCACCAAAAGTGAAAGCATGGTAAAATCTCCAAAAGCTTGCAACTATTCCTCGCTAAAAAACTAGCGCTAGTTTTCTACTTGGGGCACACTCTAGCCAGCTCTGCAGAGCCTATAAATTCACCTACAAGCCTCAATTTTCAGTGTCGTCTATTGCTCTACTACCGCAAGGCTATATGTATCTATTATATGGAGTGGTACAAGATATTCATCACCATCTCCATAAGCTCTTCTCTCTCTCAAGAAGAAGAAGAAGAAGAAGAAGAAGAAGAAGGACACTCTCTCTCTCTTGTTACCATATACATGTGGTAGTGATGTGTGTGAACACACTAGGACCGCCGGGGCATTTTTTCCTTCTTTAGGAGTTTTTTTCCCCCGTGCATTGTATATACGCCCATCACTCTATGGCTATCGATCTTTCCATTGCACACTAAGTAACACACTCTCTATTGTATTCCTTGAGCTTCCTTCGTCTTCTCCAAGTTGTGTGTGTTTCTCTGCAACCCTAATTCCAACAATTGGTATCAGAGCAGGTCATGTCCTCCTGGGCTTAGTCACCAGCTGCTCCAGCACACGCCTGCTCACTTTCTCCGATTTCAGTGAGCTTTGGTGAGCGTTCGCAGGTCGACAAATTTTTTGATTTGGGCTCATTTCGGCCTCCGTTTCGACTACAGGCAGTACTGCACAGGCTATTTCGTCATTTTGTGCAGAATTTCTGTCAGTGCCGTTTCCTGCATAACAGGTGCCTTATAGTCTTCTACGGTTTGTGCTATATAGCACAGGTTGTTCCCGCTCCATTTCTCCTATTTTTGGGCAGTCTTGACATCAGTTGCAGCATTTACCATGGCTGACAACAACAACACAGATGTGTTCAAGATGTTTGCTGCTGAGGACAGGTTGGATGGGGACAACTACCCTATGTGGGCTTATATGATGCAACATGTTCTTGTGTCAAAGGGTGTCTGGAACATTGTGCAGGGCATTGATGTACGTCCTGGTTCTGAGGATGTAGGCGATGTTGAGGATGTTGCAGGTCTTGCTGCAAGGATTACAGTTGTTAGAGTTGTTTTGCCTACGGCAGAACAAGCTCGTTGGGATGTAAAGGATGCGCAGGCTCATGCATTGACTGTGTTGTCTATGAAGCGCACCATTGTTCCTCACATCCGTTCAGCAAAATCTGCAAAACAAGCTTGGGATATTCTAGCAGGTCTTTATGCAAGCCGCAATGAGGCTAAAATTGCTTTGTTGCGTAAAGAGCTGGAGTCGAAGATTATGCATGAGGAAGATGATATGGACACCTTCCTTGCTAGTGTCAAGGATATCAATGAGCAGCTTATTTCCACAGGTGAATTTATTTCAGACAGTTCCCTTTTGCAGACTATTCTTGATGCCTTACCAGATTCCTACCAGACTTTTGCTAGTACTTGGAGACTGAGGACCCAAGAAATCCTGAAGTTGTCAAGTTTGATGCATTATGCACATTGTTGTTGCAAGAGTCACTTTCTAGAAAAAACAAGACTAGGCGGCGTGCAGTTGAATAGGCTTTTATTGCTTCTCAAATAAAGGGTGGTAACAGTAATGCAGCCACTTCTTATGGTTCTGCTGTGAGTGGAAAAAATTTTGTTCCTAATGCTTCTGCTGGTAGTACTTCGTCTGGCAATTCTGGTGATAAGGGCAAAAAGAAGATGCGTTGCCATTATTCTAAAGCCAATGATCACTTGATCAAGTCGTGTCCTAAGTTGAAGGCCATGGAGGCTAAGAAGAAAGAGGGTGGTTCCACTGTAAATGCTGGTTCCACTACAAATGCAGCCATTGTTGAGTCTTCTGTGAAAGGAGACTGTGTTGCTGATGTTGATGCAGAATGGGCTTTTAGCGCAGAGTGCACTTACAATCCTACTGTCCATGATGCATGCTTGTCAGTTGCTGCAGATTCACATGTGTGGTATTTCGACAGTGGTGCTACAAAGCACATTACCTCACATCGTGAATTGTTTACCTCTCTTGAGTCTGTCCCTCATGGGAATTCAGTCACTTGTGCCAACAACGCCTCTTATCCAGTTCAGGGAGTTGGAAAGATTGTGCTCACTGCTGCTAATGGCAGTTCCTTCACACTTGTTCATGCACTTTATGTACCTGGGATCAAGAAGAATCTCTTGTCTGTATCCGCACTTGCTAGACTTGGACTTGTAGTCAAATTTGTGGATGACAGATGTACAGTTCATGATCTCAGTTTTGGTGATGAAATTGTTGCATCTGGCTTTTTGTGCCGTGGGTTGTATAAGCTCACTTTGTATGACAAGTGTGGACAAAATTTTGCAAATGATGTTGCAGATTCAAGGGCTATTTCAGATGCAAAACTTTGGCATGCACGTTTTGGTCATCTGAATTTTGCCAGTTTGCTGCGTTTGCAAAAATCTGATATGGTTGCTTCTTTGCCACCTCTTGAAGCACCTGTCAAACATGTTTGTGAAGGCTGTATTTTGGGGAAGATGCAGCGTTCTAAGTTTGCAAAGGATGGTTCAGTTCGGGCCACATGTAGGTTGCAGCTTGTGCATAGTGATGTTTGTGGGCCCATGCAAACTCCGTCCTTGGGCAATTACCTATACTTCGTGACTTTCATTGATGATTACTCCAGGCATGCATGGGTATTTCCGCTTAAAGTGAAGTCCAAAGTTTTTATGTGCTTCAAACAATTTCTGGCTATGGCTGAAAATGTCTCAAAATGTACTATGGGCACCCTCCGTTCTGATCGAGGGGGGGAGTATATGTCTCATGAATTTAATGCATTTCTGGCTAGTCCTGGGATAAAACACCAATGTACAATGCCTTATACACCTCAACAAAATGGTGTTGCTGAGAGGAAAAACAGGTCACTGACGGAAATGGCACGATGTATGGTCAAAAGTCAAGCTTTGTCGCATTCTTTTCGGCTTGAGGCCATTATGGGTGCCACTTATGTACTTAATAGGTGTCCTACAAAAGCTTTGCAATCTATTACTCCATATGAAGCATGGCATGATAGAAAGCCTTCTATTGAGCACCTGCGTGTTTTTGGCTGTTTGGCATATGCTTTGGTGCCACAAGTGCAGCGCAGAAAATTGGATGATAAGGCTGTCAAATGTATTTTTGTTGGTTATAGTGCTAAAAGCAAAGGTTACAGGTTGTATCATCAGCAAACAAAACGTATTCTGGTTTCACGGGATGTAGTGTTTGTGGAAGATTTTGTTCAGTCCTTGCTGTCATGTACTAGAGACAATAATGTAAGCTCATAGGACATTTATGACACTTTGTTGCCTCTTTTCAGTGGTGGAAATACGAATGTAAGTTCCAATGAGGAAAATGTATAGACTATGGGGGTTTCTGAAAATGTTCTAGATCAGCCTATTACTGATGTAGATGTACATGATGTACTTGATGAGGAAAGGGCTGAAAATGAGCAGGCTAGAGGTATGCCAAAATGGCTGGTGCACACTTTGCGTGACAGTAAATTGGATGCACCTTTGTCTAGTCGTACTCGTTCCGGCTATCACCATGCATCTTATGCATCAGATTGTTATGCTTTGGCTGTGTCTAGCTTACATGATGTTGAGGAGCCTCTGACTTTTGATGAAGCACAAAATTCATAAAATTGGATGGCTGCCATGCAATCAGAATATGATGCACTTATAGAAAATGACACATGGATTTTATGTGATTTGCCTCCTGGCAAAAAGGCCATTGGTACGAAATGGGTTTACAAGTTGAAATGCAAGCTGGATGGTGAGATCGATCGCCATAAGGCTCGACTTGTTGCAAAAGGTTATGCACAGCAAAACGGCATAGATTATGAAGAGACTTTTTCTCCCACTTGTCGTATGACTACTGTGCGTTTTCTATGTGCATTGGCAGCTCATTTTGGTTGGGATGTACATCAATCAGACATTGTTACTGCTTTCTTGAATGGTGACATATTTGAGGAAGTTTATGTAACGCAGCCTCGCGGTTTTGTCATAAAAGGACAAGAGGACAAAGTGTGCAGATGTAAGAAGGCTTTGTATGGGTTGAAGCAATCTCCTCGTGCTTGGTATGAGAAAGCTGACACTCATTTGTTCAAACAAGTCTTTCGTAACAGTCCAAAAGAAAGCACATTGTATGTAAAGCGTGAGGGTGATGTACTTCTCATTGTGGTTCTTTATGTTGATGATTTGCTGATCACTGGACCAAATGAGAGACATATTGCTGAATTTAAGGCTGATTTGAATGCTACTTTCAAGATGAAATATTTGGGGCTGTTGCATCATTATTTGGGTATACAGTTTAAGCAGTGTGATGGTGGAATTGCCATGTGCCAGAAAAGTTACATAGAGACATTGCTATGTAAGTTTGGACTTGAGGATTGCAAACCTATTGCCACTCCCATGGAAGCAGGTTTGAAGTTGAGTCTACATGATGCTAGTGATCCTGCTGATGTCACTCTTTACCAAACTGCTGTTGGCTGCCTCATTTATGTATGCAACACGAGGCCGGATATTCAGTTTGCAGTCTCACAGGTTAGCAGATTTATGCATAGCCCAGGGTCTAAGCATTGGCAGGCTGTCAAGATGATTTTCCGCTACCTTAGTGGCACTTACATCTTGGATTGTTTTCTCCCAAGGGGGGATCATTGCCGCCAGACTTACATGCTTTTTCGGACTCAGATTGGGCGGGTTGTTTTGACACACGAGTGTCCACAAGTGGTTTTTGTTCATGCTTGGCAGTTCATGTATATCATGGTTGAGCAAGAAGCAACGTACTGTGGCCACTTTGAGTTGTGAGGCTGAGTATAGGGCTCTACTTGCTTATTATCTTCTCTCTCATTTCACAGTGTACGCGCTCTCCGGAAGCTTTTGTGGCAGAGATAATAGAGAATCATCAAGATAATTTTGTTGATCAAGTACATACTTCTTGAGTAAGCTGACGTGAAAAACATCATGTACCTTTATGTGTGGTGGTAACAAGAGTCTGTAAGCTTGATCATTAGTCCGCTCTATGATTACAAAAGGTCCACAATATCTAGCACTTAGCTTCTGATGGCCGGCTTTCGAAACCGTGACCGTGAGAACCATACTCCAAGGAAGGGAAGGCTTGTTACCAAAAGAAGAAAAAAAAACAAAAAAAAAAAGAAACCCTTACCATTCACCATACCCCCCCAAGGTTAACCACTAGTGGGGTGCAGCCAATTTGGTCACACCCCTCCATTATCGCCAAAAGACGAGCTCTCTCTCTCCTACTGCCCACCATTCACCATACCCCCCCAAGGTTAACCACTAGTGGGGTGCAACCAATTTGGTCACACCCCTCCATTATCACCAAAAGAAAAGCTCTCTCTCTCTCCTACTGCCCGGATCCGCCAATATTCTCTCTCTCTCTTCTACTCTGCCGCTGCATCAACCGGCCCGGTAGGTGCATTGGTGCTTTTGTCACGCCCTCCGGCGGGCCGTCACAAATATTATCCTCCCTCTCTCTCTTCCAAATATTCTCCCTCCCTCTCTCTGCTTGTCCACACTCCAGCCCCAGTGGGCCACTACACCCCCCCCCCCCCCCCCCCCTCTCTCGTCTACACTCCCTTCGACCTTATACCCCCCCCCCCCCCCCCCTTCTGTTTTCTTCCCCCTCCAAACCTGGCGGACCACACTAACACAACCCCCCCTATCTTCACCTACCTCTCTCTCTCTCTCTCTCTCTCTCTCTCTCTCTCTCTCTCTCTCTCTCTCTCTGTTGACCTCCGGGTCAACAACACAACATAACTCAAGTTTCGTACCAAAGTCTTATCTTTTGCGAGTTATCAAATGCTGCGGATTATGGCTATAAACGTCATTTGTAATGAGTAGTTATTCTATTTTCAGAAGCCGGGGTGCAATGGCACTTCCAGATTGTAAATACAAAGACATTTGACCCATTCAACCCCATTTTTTGTTAAACCTAAGATAGCCTTAGTATATAAGGTACCTAGGTCATTTTGTAAAAAGACTTTATCATAATCAAAACTTAGCGCTGCCGTCTACTGTGTGTGAGAGAGAAAGAGAGTGAGTGTGAGCTTTATCCTCTTGCTATGCCTGGCTCGCTCATCACATTGGAGATCCGACTGCACCATTGCTGTAGGCTCGAGGAGAGCTACGTGACAATGCCAAGCATTCCACGCGAGACAAAGCGCACATGCCAACACATCTACGAGCTATTTGTGGCCGTAAGTGTATCAAACGATGTCTGTTTTCTGCGTGCTAGTAGTCTATAGAATCGTGGCGACATAAGCTACGAATAGGTACTCATAAATTTCAGTTTCGGGCACTTTCAAAATTTGGCTCTGTCATCCTACACGTTTTCCGCAGATGGGTTTAGAGTGAGGTTTTTGAGTGTAGAAGCTTAGAGACAAGTGTATCCTAGTGAGGGGATGGTATTCCTTAAGTTTTGTATGAATTTGGCATGATTAGGTGAGTTACCTTTCGTATGTATGTATGTGGCTAGGTGGTGTAGTTGAGAGCAGTGAGGGTCTTGATTGTGGTTTAGTTGGACTTCCTGAGTGTTGTATGTGTAGGATGGTCTCAGCCTGACAAGCTTAAGAGATTTCCTCCGTGTGCCTATCGTGTCATCTGTGTCCTCGATTGACATTATGCTTATCTAGGTAGTGTTTACATGCACTTCATGGGTGTGTGAGTCACTCGTCCAACATTGGTGCCGTTGTTGCTGGGGACACAAGGCCCTAAGTAGGTTTCCTACTGACACTCGTGTGATGCTTGCTTGATTTAGTTTTGGCTAAAGAAAGCGTTTTGCTTAAGTGGATCCGGAAGAGGATATTCCGCGATCAAGTGGATAACCAAGAAGCGTGTGTTTTGCCGAGGGTCTGCGACTAGATAGGTTTAGTTAGGATCTGTGGATTAGAGTAGTTGTTGGTGGTCGAGTGATTTGTGAGGTGATAAAAGCGTTTACTAGTCCGAGTGTGGCAGTGAAGTGTTTTTCTACTCATAGATGCAAAACTCCATATGATTTGTAGGAGTAGCTTTAGGTAAGTGATCCGATTCTGATCTAGAGCTATTCAGCACTGAATTATTTTCTAAAGTGCTTGATTGCATTTGGAAATCACAGAAAAGTGTGCTTTTGAGGGTAAAAATGCATTAAACAAGCTTTTGTGGATATTTTTTGTATGGATGACTAATGCTGTGCATATAAAAGAGCATTTGCAAGGGTTCTATGAAGAAAACCTACAATTCTGTAAACATAGAAATCCTACGTGTAGGATGTCTCAAGAGGGTTCTGGAGACCAAATTTGAAAATTATGACTGCACCAGTGTGTTCAAAAGGGGGGGTTTACCCTAAGTATACATTGAAACTAGAGTTTTGACCAACTATTGACACCCAAAAGACCAAAGACGAAGTGTCAAAAACACGAAAACAAGAAACTTAAGATTCTGAGCACAATTTTGCATAAAAACTGGTAGGAATTCTTGAAAAATAGTGATCAAGACTTGGGGATGCCTGTGGATGAATTTTGCCAAAAAATTTATCAGACATCCTACGCGTAGGATGTCTAGAGAGTGATTCTGGAAGCAAAAATCAAGTTTTGACATCATACCCATATTCTGCATGATGTGTTGGAAACACACACAAAGCTCATGTCATTTGGACTTATAGACTGAGAGTTAAGGGGATGTTACTCTTTCAGAGAAATATTTTCCCAAAAGTGGTGATTCTGAGCAATTTTGACATCCAAAATTTGCTATGATCACATATTCTTGTTATATGCATCAAGAAGCACCTTGGGTAGAAACAAAAGTCCATTCTGAGAAAAAAGACATCCTACGCGTAGGATGTCTACAGGGTGATCTGGGCACTTTTTTGAAAATCTGAGGTTACCAGTGTGTTTAGAAGGTAGTTTCTACCCCATTTTCACCTGAAAAGTGGAAATGTGACCAAATTTTGACAGATCAAAGCCAAAAGACAAGAATTGCCAGGCATCCTACCCAAATTGTGTCCAAGGCCTAATTTTGAGACCAAATGATAGGATGACTCCAAAGGAATGTTCTAAATGTTGTATTGAGTGCATGTGATAAATATCATCTCATTTGGGTCAGTGAAAGGAAGATTGAACAGACTTTAGTATTTTTTATTGAAAAAGGAAAGAATAGCTAGTTTTGGGGTCTTTTGACATCCAAATTAAAATCTAAGCATACCACTGGGTTACTGACACCAAGGGGAAGCTGTGGGACAAGTCTGGGGTCAAAAAGGCCAAAAAGACATCCTACACATAGGATGTCTTCATCATGATTTAGCACTCCAAATCAACCTATGAGCATACCACAATGATCAGCACCTTAAGGAGAGTCTGTGATTCAAATTTGGGGCATGATGAGCAGTTAGACATCCTACGTGTAGGATGTCTAAGGCATGATTTAGAGGCCAAATTCAAACTGTGGACATAGCAGGGTGTTGTATAGCCTTAGGCAAGCCTCCTAGTCAATTTTGATTCAATTTGGAGTTGATTTGACTTGGGAATTCATCAGAATAGACATCAAGCTTTTGGAACAGATTCTTGATTATTTGACCAACCTATAGGTGTCAGAATCAAAAAGTAAAAATAGATGTGAGTTTAGCACATCAAGGGGAAGCTATAGTGCAAGTTTGAGCTGAAGCAAAGCAAAAAGACATCCTACGCGTAGGATGTCTCCAGGGTCATAAAGTGGTCAAAATTCTACTTTGGCCATATAGGCGGGTTCTAAGTGTCTCAAGGATTCCAAAACTTTTTTCAAAAGTGAATTTGGACCTTGTTTGGCCTATTTACCAAGCAAAGACATGAATTGTCAGACATCCTACTCTTGGAGTGCACTAGAAGCTTATGCAGCCTAAATCTTGACCTATTGGGATCCAAATTCAATTTTGAGCATACCATTGGGTTGCTGAGCACTGGGAGAATCTTGGGATCAAGTTTGGACAAAATCTGAGCAGTTAGACATCTTACGCGTAGGATGTCTCCATTTTGATTTAGGACTCCAAACCAACCTATGAGCACACCACTGTGATCAACACATCAAGGAGAAGCTGGGGTGAAAATTTCAAGTCATTCAGAGCAAAAAGACATCCTACGCGTAGGATGTCTCAAGGCCATTTTTAGGTCCAAATCAACTTCTGAGCATACCATTGTGTTGCTGGACTTAAGGAGAGTCTCTGGACCAAATTTTGTTAAATTCTGAGCATATAGACATCCTACGCGTAGGATGTCTCTAGGCCAGTTTTAGGGACCAATTGTAATTTTGACCATACAGGAGTGTTCGCAGTGTCAGAGAGATCCCAAATCTTTTTTTTCAAAATTGAATTTGGACTCATTTTGACCATTCTAAACCGCATTTCACTGTTTTAGCCATAACTTTCACAAACGGTATCGGATCGGAAAGGTTTTTATATCAAAACGTAGCCTGAGAGCATCTCTACAGACCTTAGAGAAAAACTTGAAAAAAAAACGTGGTTTGAGGCCTCAAAATACATCCGCAAGTTAGGGGTGTCTGAAAGCGACAATCTGCGAGAATTGTGACGAAACGGTTGCGGTTTTGGACATAGTTTCGACTTGTCCCTAACCAAAGCACTTGAACACAATGGACTAAGTCTACTTGAACCAAGAAAAAGCTCTTAAGCCCAGAAATCATGCCTACCCTAGATTCAAATGCAGCTTACACAAGCTTGGAGATCCCGACGATAGAGGAATATCCTCCCACAATGGATCTTCCAAACTTTCAATTGATAAAGACCCATCTTGTTGAGAGAGTTTGGATGATTGGTCATGAGAGTGAAGGACTATTTAGATACATTGACGACAATGAGGTCAATCTTTATAGGTGCTCAGATCCATACCTAGAAGAGATAACGTATTACAAGCTCTTATATGTCTACACATACGGAGTCGACTGTCAATGGAGATCTATAGTTGTCGACAAGTATGGACGAGAATACAGAGTTGTAGAAAGCACAAATCCACAGACTGTACTAGAAAGAGATGGATATTTGGTCAATGAAGGACCACAAATGCCTCCACCAAACACGACAATTCCTATAGGAATTCCAAGAAGAGAGCCACCAAGATTCCCTTCAAGAGCGATAACAAGAGAAGGATTGGGAGAGTCTCTGGTTAGACTTGTAGACAATCGACGAGTTAGACCATCCCAAGTCCAAAAATGGGTAAACATAAAATACTCCGGAGATAAAGATCCGAGAGATCACGTAACGGCTTTTAGAAGAGTGATTAGAGCAGAGGAAGTTTCAGATTTTTCAACACAGTTTGCGGGATTTGGATTGACTCTAGACGATGATGCAGCTACATGGTTCGACTTGGTGTAAAAATAGGATTTTGAGACCCTAGATGAGTTGTTTGAGGAGTTTATTAAAGAATTCTCGCCAAAAGGCATTGCTCACAACACGGTCTCGCAAATCCATAGATTCAAACAAAAAGAGAATGAATCAGTACACAAAGCATCATTACGGCTCAAGAGATATGTTAAGCTATGTTCGAGAGCGGAATTACCTACGCAAGCACGACTGATGCTGATCTTTATCCAGGGAATGAGACATGCGGGCCTTCAAGGATCTGCATATGATAAGGAGGATGACGCTAAACGAGTTGATCAAAGAAGCTCTTTATCTAGTGGATAACTGTGAGGCATACAAAAAAAAGGACTTAAAGAGTCAAGGAGATGACACATCCTCTCAGCACAGTGTTTCACAGATAAGTGAGTCCATTGCCAAGCCAACAACACCTATTGATCAAGAAAAGCTTATCGACGACTTGGTCAAGAGGTTGATTCCTCTTGTAAGGTCTGATTCAGGAGAGCCAAAGTGGTGTGAAATTGAGAGAAAATGGACGAACCATATAGAGTAAGAGTGCTATTATAGCATGGAAAATGCTAGGGAGAGGTATGTACAACTTGTTCCAGAAGCATCTACTCCACCTAGATACATTACGGGGAATACGCCAAGACCAGTAGGAGTTTTAAGGCCACAGCTTGTCTTAGGACAACAACCTCCGCTGCTGCCAAGTGCTAGAATATGAGATACATGCCAATGATGGAAGCATCAAATAAACCAACGCCAGTACCAGCTACAATGTGGTATAGCAACCAAAGTGAGTATTAACCTTCGGAGCAACAAAATGTGAGAGAAACACATGGAGTGGTGAGGCCGGTACAACCTCCACCTCCTGGGTTTAAGTCAAAAGAAAGAAGGTATGAAATGGACGAAAGGACATTGCGATTCATTGCAAATAGCGGATTATCTAGGTCAAAGCTTGCTTATAGCCAAGAGGAAATGCTAAAAGAATCTCCTCAACCAGAGACAGATTGTCACAAAAGTCGTGACAACCACTTGGTCAAACAATGTCCTCATACGCAGATCACTGAAGTAAATTCCTATTGTCTTGAGTATGGCATCACTCACTTGATCCCCGATTGCCCGAAAAAACCAAACCAAATCAGGAAAATCACAAAAAATGTATTAGGGATTGTTCAGCTACCTAATAGCTCAGAAAATGAAAATGTTGTACCAGTTCAAGTGGTTACGAGAGCACAAGCTCAAAAGAAAGCTGATGAGAATCCAGAGACAAAGAACACGGAAAGTGACACGAGTCCAAAGATAGATGATGGACCAAAGACAGATGCACCTAGTCAAAAAACCAAGAGCAAACGAAATAGTTGGAAAGCTATAAAGACTAGGATGAAAGCACACAGGGAACGAGAGCAAAAATCCCTAGTTGAGAAGCTTACCGAAGCTGAGGAGAAGATAAAACAACATGAGGAAAAGGAGGCGCCTTCTCTTACACAGATGGTTAAACCTCTAGAAGAACCATCCACGGATGAGAAACCGAGAAGTGCTAGTTCAGGAGGATCTGTGTTGGTAGAGAAGGTTAATGAGACATTAGATGCCCTCTTGAAAGCCTATGATGAAAGGCTCAAAAACAACCAAACCCAAGAACACAGGTGGATGAAATATCCCTATGCGGAACTAGAAAAGCAAAGGTTTTAAATGTGCTAGAAAATGATTCAAACATCCCAAGCTTTACTAGAACCACCAGTTACAAAACCTGAGGATGTGATCCGTGTCATGCCTACACAAGTAATCCCACCAAACCAGGAACTAAAAGTGCCAAACTCTAGTCATGAGCACAAAACAAACCTCAAAGACCCAGCATTAGAACCAAGGAAAGTACTGAATACCACGGATAACTCTTCCCAGGGATTTCACCAAGCTATACTTGAGGAGTGTAAAGAGATAGATGGTCTTGACAAATTGTGGAAACAAGTCAGAGAGGCCAATGAAGTCGATGACCTAAGAAGACGAGTAGACAAGACTGGTGATGAACGAGGAGTGTTTCTACCATCAATAGAGGAATTTGAGTCTGGATCTCAAATGAATCTAGACGTGCGATCGTATTGGGGCGACAAAGGATCTGTACAATCTATGGATAGTCAACCCCATTCGCTAAGAACACTACCGTGCTACATGGGAGAGTACGAGACCAAGTCAAATGTGGTTGCAGTCCCATCACAGAGACTCTCTCCCAACAAGGCCATCGATTCAAAGGGGCTAGTAGATATTCTATCTACCCCAGTCACCTATACAATAATGTTAGCCGAGTTGCTCAGAATAAGACCAAACATGTGGGCTAATGTGGATAAATGTCTAGAGAAATTTGGTGTAAAACACCAATGACTCAAATTGAGGAAGGCATCAAAGAGCTTGAAATGCCTCAACTAAATACTAGGCCAGTGCCATTAAACAAGGTAGGCGAGTATTACAAGGGAGAAGATGGAAACACCACCCTTCTTATGGAATTCAATAATGTAAAAACCATGGCAATCCTTGACAGTGGAGCTGGTGTGGCCATTGCAACCAAAGAGGTTTGGAAAAAATGGGAAAACTTGCCTTGATATCCACACGAATGACCCTGCAGCTTGCAGACGGACACAAGGGAAAGCCCTTAGGACTGCTAGAAAAAGTACTTGTTACTTCTTGTGGCATTGAATATGAACACACTTTTGCTGTTGTTGACTTTGGCAAGAAGAACAACTATGACATCATTCTGGGAAGACCATTCATGCGACAATTGAAAATGGTCCAAGATTGGGGTTATGACCATATATACCTGAGACATATGGAGACCATAACAAAGATAAACTTGAGGGACCATAGCTATAGGGATGTGACGAGAACACCGATTGAGGAGTTTGATTCCGCCACAGTAGCAGGATCAGAACTTCCAGCTTGGTTAGGTAAGCCTAAAGAACTGTGGATGTGTGGAGCTTCACAATGTGGTAGCTTGAAACGTGAGGAATGTATCCTAGAGCAGGTTATAGAGAATAAGGACTATATCCCAAAACCATTTCCTGAAGAAGAGTTAGAGCCTTTTGGATGGGAACACATCTTGTCTACTTTGGACGTGTGCGCCGTGGAGGATGCTCCCACAACAAAGTTTTGTGATGAAAATGGCTATGATTTCGTTCCTTATTTTGCAGTGAGTGTAATCCAGGAAAACGAAGAGAACCAGACATCAACAAGCTCTCGACATAAGGAGAAAACAAAGAAATGTGGAGAATCAAAAGATGAAGAAGACGACGAGTTCTATGACTCTGTAGAACACTTTGAGTTTCAAGAAGATCAACGACCCGGGAATCAATGTCATCGCTACATGAATAAAGTGCATCAAAAGTGGATTCCAAAGTCCTCGGTGAAGACACAGCCACCACAAGCATCCTCATCCATGGCTCCTAATAAGGATGCAAAGACTCAGCTAGGAGGAATACGGCCAGAGCAATGAGCTTACAATGCTCTAATCAATGGGCTAGAAAAGTCCTCCAAAAAACTACCACCCACGAGCAAACAGATAGTAACTTTTCACTACTAGCCAAAAAATCAAGAGAAAGTACAAGAAGTCAACCTTGCTGAGGATAGTAGCGATAGTGATGAATCTTACGACATCCCCTATCATCAACTCAGGCCATCACTATCACCAACCCCTTCAGCAACAACCATGACAGGTCAAAAGAACCGGAAAACAAGTCAAAGCCAAAAAGCTCGACAAATCTGGATACCAAAAAGCCAGATCCACCAAAAACAAATATGGATCAAGAAGACAAAGATCTCTAATGACAAATCACAAGATCCAACACCAAAACAAAAACAAGGAAAGTGTGCACGAACGGGTAAGAATATCACAAAGTCTCAAGATTTCACAACTCAGGTTTGGGCTCCAAAGAAGTTGATTCAAGCACAAAAAAGTTAGGAATTCATTTGGATTCCAAAACAACCACAGTATCAACTTTCAAAGCCTGAATCCCGTCACCAACCAAGCGTACAAGGGCTGAAGCAAAGACCACTGTCGACTCACACAACAAAAAGGTGGATCCCAAAGAAGTCTCTTCAAACACAAACGAAGCACGGGAAAGTATGGGTTCCCAAACGAGCGTCAGCAACAAAACAACCAATAATCGCTAAGAAATGGGTCCCAAAAAAGAACAACAAAACTGCTGTCAATGCATCGTCGCTTGAATTCTTACAATTCTTCCTACGATTACAGTACAGTTAGAAGAGAGCAAGTCGCTTCAACCAAGCAACGATACAGGAGCTTCAAAGACCATTACATTGCTTAGAATAGGAAGCCTCGCCAACAAATGCCAATAAGCAAATTGCTTATACCCACATCTTGCACAACATAAATCTTTTCCATGCATAATAGGGCTACATTACAAGGCCTGCATAGGCACAACTTTTAATTGCCCAAGCACAACACATACCCTTTGCGATACCCTGTTGTAAAGGATGACTCAAAATAGGAAGGGGAGAGGCATTCTGAATGTGGACCTAACATTATGACTATTAGAGGGCAATGTTTTGTGAGATGCATTGAATTTTTGCGTTTTATTGTGATAATTTTTGGAAGAAATTTAGAGTATTTTCCCTCATAGTAGTGTTACAGAGGAGTATGGGGACAAAATCCATATATGACATGTGTATAGTGGATTTTGTCCTAACATGTGTATAGTGTACATAGAATTTAGATTTTGTATAGTCAACAAATCCACTAGGGTTTGGATTTTTTATATGGATTTGGATCCCCCAGGGACATGTGTATAGTGTACATAGAATTTAGATTTCTATTTGAATGATTTTTCTTTTGTTAAGTCGTTTTAAGATTTTCTTTGTTTATTATTAAGAAAAAATAAAAAAATCCATAATCCACATGAAGAAAATACTGACGAGAGGCCTGAGCACTACAAAGAGAAGAAGGTACAGGGAAATGATGAAACTTCATGAAGTATGTCTCAGCAGCCACTACAATAGCCAAAGAACTTATCACAAAGCAGTGTCAACATGCAATCGACAAGTCATACAAGTCAGAGTCGAGTAGCTAAGCCACAAAATGAGTGAGGTGTTAGTCCCAAAGCTTCAAGTAATATTCTCTGTGGTTTAAGCGTCTTAGCTATTCTAGGTACTGCTCAAGCTGGAAGAGTTGAGCATATTTACGTTGTGTCGCTCATGCTGGTATAGGTGAGCAAAAGAGTCGAATTCTAAGTACTTAAGTCTAGTGAAGTGAAGGAGAAGGTCCAAAAGACACTCACGTACTGAGCACAGTGAGATACGAGTGGAGAAACTTCTACATCGAAAACCCTTCTTGGAAAGGCGGAAGCTATTGAGACATCTTTTGATGTCACATATGCTACATTTATTCCTCAAAACACCCATCATCTCCTTCTTTCACATTGCATGCTTTTGTTGACAAATTTCTCATATGCATATAGAGTGTCCCATAATTGGCACTTGCATCAGGCACTCTTTCCGGGTTTCACCCAAGCACTCACCTTTCATGAACATGTACTTCACGTTCAACTGCTCAACTCCAATAAGAGCGTATACCAAAGGCATTTTTTTCCCACCGGGTTTTTTCCTTTGGTCATCCAGGTTTTAGACCCTAATCTAAAGACACCTATCACCATCGTCTTGTACATATTCCTTCTACATCAACAATAACAAAATGCTACTCAAATCAATTGACAAATGAATTGGAGCACGAATTTCAGATCATAGCATACTTCTCCTCAATGGCGAGTCGAAGAATGGCCTACAATGACAAAGAACAGGAACAAAGAAGTTACCAATGAAGAAGAGCAGACACAAAAGTAATCAGAGGATCACAAAAGATGAATGGTTATGCTGATAGATGTCCGCTCTAATGGATCATAGTTCTTGTTGTGGTTTGACAAAGTTACAAGCACTGAAATAGATGAATCCAAAATGACAGCAAAGACCACATCGCCATCGACAAATCAGGTCATGTCAGGGACGACATGAACGCGGAAGGGGGGTGTGTTGACCGCCGGGTCAACAACACAACATAACTCAAGTTTCGTACCAAAGTCTTATCTTTTGCAAGTTATGAAATGCTGCGGATTATGGCTATAAACGTCATTTGTAATGAGTAGTTATTCTAGTTTCAGAAGACGGGGTGCAATGGCACTTCCAGATTGTAAATACAAAGCCATTTGACCCATTCAACCCCATTTTTTGTTAAACCTAAGGTAGCCTTAGTATATAAGGTACCTAGGTCATTTTGTAAAAAGACTTTATCATAATCAAAACTTAGCGCTGCCGTCTACTGTGTGTGAGAGAGAAAGAGAGTGAGTGTGAGCTTTATCCTCTTGCTATGCCTGGCTTGCTCATCACATTGGAGATCTGACTGCACCATTGCTGTAGGCTCGAGGAGAGCTACGTGACAATGCCAAGCATTCCACGCGAGACGAAGCGCACACGCCAACGCATCTACGAGCTATTTGAGGCCGTAAGTGTATCAAACGATGTCTGTTTTCTGCGTGCTAGTAGTCTATAGAATCGTGGCGACATAAGCTACGAATAGGTACTCATAAATTTCAGTTTCGGGCACTTTCAAAATTTGGCTCTGTCATCCTACACGTTTTCCGCAGATGGGTTTAGAGTGAGGTTTTTGAGTGTAGAAGCTTAGAGACAAGTGTATCCTAGTGAGGGGATGGTATTCCTTAAGTTTTATATGAATTTGGCATGATTAGGTGAGTTACCTTTCGTATGTATGTATGTGGCTAGGTGGTGTAGTTGAGAGCAGTGAGGGTCTTGATTGTGGTTTAGTTGGACTTCCTGAGTGTTGTATGTGTAGGATGGTCTCAGCCTGACAAGCTTAAGAAATTTCCTCCGTGTGCCTATCGTGTCATCTGTGTCCTCGATTGACATTATGTTGATCTAGGTAGTGTTTACATGCACTTCATGGGTGTGTGAGTCGCTCGTCCAACTCTCTCTCTCTCTCTCTCTCTCTCTCTCTCTCTCTCTCTCTCTCTCTCTCTCTCTCTCTCTCTCTCTCTCTCTCGGAGCGATCCCGAAAGTCTTAAAGGATCCTCTCTCTCACTCTCTCTCTATCCACTTTTCCTCTCTCTCTCTCTCTCTCTATTCTCTCTCTCCCACCCCTATCCTCTTCCCCCCCCCCCATCACAACCACAAATCCCCTCTCTCCCCTCTTTTTCCCTTGGTGGGAACCGCCGCTAGGCATTTACTCTCTCTCCTCTCTCTTAAGTCTCTCATTGACTAACCCTCTCACCAGCTGTCGAGCCTGCCTCTCTCTCTCTCTCTCTCTCTCTCTCTCTCTCTCTCTCTCTCTCTCTCTCTCTCTCTCTCTCTCTCTCACGCTCGCACCCCGGACCCCGGCCCTCGCGGGCGCCTTGGATATACACAACCACACACACACACCACCCACCCCCCTATCCTCTCACCCCCCCCCTCTCTCCACACCCTCTCCCTCTCCCTCACGCTCGCACACTAGAGGCGGCCACCCTTCGGCTCGCGCGCTCTCACACACAGCCTGTGTAGCGTCGTCCCCACAACCACACTCACACACACACCCTAGCACCCCCCCCCCCCCCCCCATTCACCATCTTCCCCCCCTCCGTCTCTGCGTTGCCAAGTCTGGAAGAATTTTAAAAAATAAAATAAAAAAATTATATATATATATATATATATATTAATACCCACCCCCCCGTTCCCATGCACGCATACGCACACACATCTATATATATATACACACATGCTCACCCACATATACCCACATACATACACACGACACGCATATACGCACGCACCTAAAAATACAAAAAAAAGAAGGAAAAACGAAAACAACATCGACATCGACAAAGAAGAAGACGGCCCGAACACACGACACTGACAACAAAAAGAGCAAATGCGCCGAAGGCATGTCTCGTAAGACCCCGAAAAGACATACACGCTACTCCAACACACCGGCAACACACCATTCGCCGCGGCATCACACAACCACTACACCATTTTCAATAATTCGTAGGTTATCATCATCATTTTTTCAGTTTTCACCCAAGCCTTGTAAAATTCCCAATTTGTAAATTTCCTCTCTCTAGGTGATGGTCACAAAGGCCCACCTAGAGGTTTTCATTTTAAATAACTCCCAAGACAAAGCAAGGGTCAACCACAACGGACCCACCGCCTTGCTTTGTCTCCCTGATTAGCTTACCCTAATCAAACCGAGATTACTCGAATCCAAGCAGCCAACACTTATAAAAGGGCACTGAGAGGTCACTATCGGGGGGGGGGGGGTTCATGAGAGGTCAGCACTTGGTAGAGTTGTAGTGTGAGGAGTTGACACTATTGGCATGAAGGGGAGGGGACTTGTGTGATGGTTTGCTTTAGGAATTGCACCATGTGAAGGGAGCCACATCCACCTCTAGACTCCAATGGTCGATGCACACACACATACACATTCTTGGTAGCAAGTTTCACAATCATCGAGTCGTCTTTAGAGAACGCGCCGAGTAGTTTCACCATCTTTTCTCCCTACCTCTCTGTCACCACGGTGTGCCACCTCGCTAGAAGGAAGGTCATTGTAAATACTGCAAAAATAATTCTCCCTCACACCCCCGAGGGTTTTCATCATTTGTCAATGTGTGTGTGTGTGTGTGTGTGTGTGTGTGTGTGTGTGTGTGTGTGTGTGTGTGTGTGTGTGTGTGTGTGTGTGTGTAAGTTTGGGGTGTTCACATCATCGTGGTCTGCGTCCTAGCCACTAAAAGCTAGGTGATGCTCCCTATTCTCTTTATCGTGACCGGCTCGAGGAGTGCCATCGGCCCCCGGCGTTTTAGAGTTCATTGGGGTTCGGGTGTTGCTTTGCTCCGGTTAATTTGGTGCCCCCACTGAGGAGGGCTTCTAAGAAACCTTCAGTCTAAAATGCTGAAAGTGACGCACGCCATCGACGAATGGCTGAAGGAATTTTCTAACTGGAGGACGGAAGAGGAGGAGACTAAGGAGGCACTAGCCGCCTTCATTGAAGTACTATTGTTACGCTGCAGTGTTGTGAGTATTCAAGAGGTAAATTCTTCATCTCGTGTTGCTCATTCTAACCACAAGTTGAGAGCATCAGGTGGGAGGTTTATGAAGTGCCATCACTGTTGTCAACCAAAAAACATTGTCAATGAGTGAGCGAACCTTTCAACAACACTTCCAAAAAGATTCCATGAAGATTCCTCAAAGATTCTCTAAATATTCCATATGAAGATGTTGATGATGTGATGAAGATGAAGATGGATGTTGTAATGTGAAGATACAAGCTCATGGACATCATCGAATATCCCGTTATTATCATTTTGAGCCATTACGACCACTTTTGTAATGTTTACAGGAACTTCATATTTTAAGTCAGAAATTGTATTTTGGCCACAGATGCTTGTTGGATGAGCAAAGCCAGCTCACGGTGTTGTAATTAAGCTCTATAGAAGCCTAGGGACAAATCAGGTCATTTTGGTCGGACATTAGGTTTTCTAAGGTTTAGTATATAAACCAAAACCTAAAGATTTGTAAAGCGACTTCTAATAATCTTATCTTCTCTGTTGATTAGGAGACTACGAGAGAGTGAGAGAGTGTGTGTGTGTGTGCTACAAGAGCTACGGTGGTCGGAATCGCAAACGGAGAGCAGTAGCGTGTTGCCCACGAGGAGAGCTACACGTTGATGCTTACATCATGCACGTTCGTCTGTGTTTTGGCAGATTCACCTGCGAGCTACTTTTGGAGTTTCGATGAGTAAACGTTGTCCGTTTTTTCATTTCAGCATATCCACGCGATCAGAGCGAGTAGAGCTACACATTAGGCATGTTAGATTTTAGAAACAGTGACCTGTACAATCGGACCAGACATCCTACGCGTTTTCTGCACGGAGGGTATTGGGTTAGGATTTGTGGTCAGAGATCTTAGGGATAGCATCCTTCCAATGTGTGTAGGACTTCCCTTGAGTTTCGTGAAGTTTCGAGATCGTTTGATGGGCTTTTGGCTTGCAGTAGCATCATAGGAGACTCTCACATTCACAGAACCAATGGCATGTAGATTTGATATCTCTGTAGGAAGTAGTCATTAGTCGGTGGAGTAGAGGTTGACACCCTTTGCTTGCTTCTACGCGCCTACGGGTCGAGCTTCGCCCTAGTTGACATTATATGTTAGGTGAGTTCTTGCTATGCTGACGTCCGTCGCGGCATATCCACCACCAACATTGGCGCCGCTGCCGAGGACGAGGGCCCTAAGTAGGTGACGGAGACTAGTCCTTGAGGATAGAGGTCCCTCTGGCTTGCCAGAGTACTATTTTACATTTAGATAGGATCAGAGGGTGGTGGACTCTCTAGGTCTTAGGAGGATTCTAGGGAGTGTGTCTCTAGCCTGGATCTTCCTTCTTAGGTAGTATTAGGTAGTAGTAGGTTGTGGTGTAGAGAGTAGGAGTTGGAGTGGTAGATGTGGTGGTAGGTTGACTTGAGAGTCCGTGTGAAGCCAGGAAGCAACCAAGACATCAAAATCATCATCTCCCATGATGAGTAGGAGTAGGGTAAGTAGGATATCTTGATTGTTGATCTAGAGTACTTTATGCATGTCTTATTTGCTGTTAGGCTCATCAGAGAAGTGGAAAACGCTAAGTAGGAAAGACGGTAAATTGTGTTTGGAAGCTGATTTGAAGTCCAAAATTTTCTGTGATTATTGCTGAGAGCTCTACAGAGCATATGGAGTACTATTGCCAGAAAAAATTTGCATTTTAAGACAGTAGACATCCTACGCGTAGGATGTCTCCAAGGGGTTTTTGGGCAGGAATTTGAGGAAACTAAGGTTACCAGTGGATTTAGAGGGTAGGTTTTACCCTAGTAACATATTGACTTGAGTGTTTTTCCCTATTTTTGTTGACCAAAAGCCAAAAGGCAGAGTCAAAAAGCGTAAAATTTCAGAAAAGGCTTAAATTGAGTGATTTTTGCATGTTTTTGCAAGTGTGAAGCATACTTGCACTTGCTGAGAGCATAAGGAAGCATCAGGGACACTTCAGTCTGAAAAAATAAGCAGTAGACATCCTACGCGTAGGATGTCTACAAGGTGATATGGACATTTTTTTGAAAATATGAGGTTACAAGTGTGTTTAGAAGGTAGGTTCTACCCTATTTTCACTTGGAAAGTGGAAGTTTGACCAAATTTTGAAAGATTAAAGCCAAAAGACGAGAATTGCCAGACATCCTACCCAAATTGTGTCCAAGGCCTAACTTTGAGACCAAACCATTGGATGACTCCATAGGCATGTTCTAAATGTTGTATTGAGTGCATGTGATAAATTTCATCTCATTTGGGTCACTGAAAGTGAAGATTGAAAAGACTTTAGCGTTTTTGGACAGACAAAAGGCAAGAATAGCTAGTTCTGGGGTCTTTTGACATCCAAACTCAAATCTGAGCATACCAGTGGGTTGCTGAAGACTAGGGGAATCTTTGGTCCAATTTTGGGTTCATTCTAAGAAAAAAGACATCCTACGTGTAGGATGTCTACTGCATGATTCTGAGACCAAAATTCTACTGTGACCATACCATGCTTTCATATAGCCTTAGAAAAGCCTCCTAGGAAAATTTGGTCCAATTGTGGGAATCCTTGGGTCCTGAATTTGGGTTCATTCTAAGAAAAAAGACATCCTACGTGTAGGATGTCTACTGCATGATTCTGAGACCAAAATTCTACTGTGACCATACCATGCTTTCATATAGCCTTAGAAAAGCCTCCTAGGAAAATTTGGTCCAATTTGGAGTTGATTTGACTTGGGAATTCATCAGAACAGACATCACGCTTCTGGAATAGATTCTTGATCATTTGACGAGCCTACAAGTGTTGGAATCAAAAAGTAAAAATGGCTATGAGTTTAGCACATCAAGGGGAAGCTACAGTGCAAGTTTGAGCTGAAACAGAGCAAAAAGACATCCTACGCGTAGGATGTCTTCAGCTTGATTTAGGACTCCAAACCAACATGTGAGCACACCGCTGTGATCAGCACAACAAGGAGAAGCTAGGGTGAGAATTTCAAGTCATTCTAAGGAAAAGGACATCCTACTCGTAGGATGTCTCAAGGTGATTTTTAGGTCCAAATGAAAATTTGAGCATACCATTGGGTTGTTGGACACAAGGAGAGTCTTAGCTTCAAATTTGGGCCAATTCTGAGCAAATAGACATCCTACGCGTCGGATGTCTCTTGCATGATTTTGAGGCCAAAACCCTACTATGACCATACCATAGTGTTGTATAGCCTTATATAAGCCTACTAGTCAAGTTTGATCCAATTTGGAGCTAATTTGACTTGAAAATTCACTAGATCGGACATCTGGATTTCGAAACAGATACTTGATCATTTGACCAGCCTACAAGTGTCTGAATCAAAAAGTAAGAATAGATGTGTGTTTAGCACATCAAGAAGAACCTTGGATTCAATTTTGGGCTAAATCTGAGCAAAAAGACATCCTACCCATAGGATGCCTCAAGGTCATTTTTAGGTCCAATTGAAATTTTGAGCATACCAGTGTGTTGTTAGACTCTAGGGAACCTGTGGTTCAAATTTTGGCCAGATCTAAGCAAAAAGACATCCTACCCGTAGGATGTCTCCAGGTGTTAAATGAACTTCTGAGGAGATTTTGACCTCATACAATTGTTTATCATGTCCTATTAAGCTTAGCCATCAAGTTTCAAGTCATTTGGACATCATTTGCTCCAAAAAAAGACATCCTACCCTCTGAGTGCACCAGAAGCTTATGCAGCCCAAATCTTGACCTTTTGGCATCCAAATTCAAATCTGAGCATAGCATTGGGTTGCTTGACTCAAGGGGAATCTAGTGTTCAAATGTTCCATAGCATCTTATAAGCCTGCCAGTCAATTTTGGTCCAATTTGGAGCTCATTTAACTTGAAAAATTAGCTGATAGAGTATCCTGCTTCTAAAATAGATTTTTGAGCATTTGACCATCCGAGAGGTGTCAGAAACAAAAAGTGAGGATACCTAGGGATTCAACACACCAAGGGGAAACTTTGAACCAAATCTTACTTCATTCTGAGCAGAAAAACAATTTGGGCGTAGGATGTCTCCAAAGGGTTTTTTGGCAAGAATTTGGGAATTCTGACACCACCACTGTGTTCAGAGGGTAGTTTTTACCCTAGGATCATGTTGACTTGAGTGTTTTCCTATGTTTTTGATGTCCAAAAGTCAAAAGGCGAAGTCAGAAAGCAAAAAATTCATAAATTGCTTGTTTGGAGCGATTTTGACATTCAAATGAAATTCTGAGCATACCAAGGTGTTCCTAGACTCAAAGAGAACCTTTGAACCAAATCTTGCTTCATTATGAGCAGAAACAAATTTGGGCGTAGGATGTCTCCAGGCCAGTTTTAGGGTCCAGCTGTAATTTTGACCATACAGGGGTATTCACAGTGTCACAGAGATCCCAAATCTTCTTTTAAAATTGAATTTGGACTCATTTTGACCATTCTAAACTACATTTCACTATTTTGGCCATAACTTTCACAAACGGTATTGGATTGGAAAAGGTTTTATATCAAAACGTAGCTTGAGAGCGACACTACAGATCTTAGAGCAAAACTTGAACTAAATGTATGACTTTTGCAACCCTTTAGGTCAACTTTGAAAAAAACGTTGTTTAAGGCCTCAAAATGCATCCGAAAGTCAGGTGTGTCTAAAACCGACAGTTCGAAAGAATTGTGAGAAAACGGTCACGGTTTTGAACATAGTTTTGACTTTTCCCTAGGAGAGGGGCTAGTGAGCCATAAGCGAGGTCATCGGCTAGAGTCAACACAGGCTCTGGAACAGACCGCTCAAATCGACCTATAGTGGACACGAGTGCATGTGAGATTTTCATTATCGGGAAGGTGAAATTTGGAACCATATTTGGTCTCTAGGCCTTTAATTGATCATTAAAGATTGCTAAGTTAGCAGATTGAAATTATCTTTTGGGAAAACCATTGGTCACCTACGGGAAGGTGTAAAAGTTAACTATGGCCTAGTGTAAAATTTGAGCGTCCATACACAAATCTGGTAGCAACAGTAAGACCATACACGAGGACTTTTGATTTTGCAACAACAGTCGCAAGTTTTGGAGAACCTTAACACAAGATTTTTGCTAGCAAATCACTACAACTTGTGCATAATTCTCTTGTGCTAGCTTAAGTTTAGTTCAGCTAAATGTGAACTTGAAAGTCACTTCCGAGCCCACGGAACAAGTGTGGCCGTCAAAGGCACGTCAAGAATTTTTGCATTCATTGTGAAAAAGTTTGCTAGCTAAATAGAATTTTGCAGATTGTGTGCTAAAGTGAACACAGGTTAGCTCGACTCAAGAATCGCTACGAAGGGAGCAGTCATTGCAGTATAGTGGTAAGTTGCATAACTTATCATAGTGCTTCCGATAGATCGAGGCCTGCAAAAATTCAAAGCAAGCACCCAGAAAAGTTAGTATCAACCTTCGCAAGAAAGGGAGCTAAGAAGTTCAAGCAATGCAAGAAAATCCCAGTTCATAAAACTCAGAGATTAAGGCATCCACAAAAGCTGAAGGATCTCAAGCCAAAAAGATCGACACAAGGGTGCTAATAGTTTTTATTAGCATTGAGGCAAGCAATTAGACTTATCACTGAACATGTACAACAAGGGGGTCAAGACGAAAGCAATGGCGTCTCAAAGGAATCAGACCAGCCGAGATGAAGCTTCAAGTACATCCACAGAAATTACAAGAGAGAAAATTTGGATCTATCTAATTGGCCACTACAAAGGACTACCATGCTATGAGGACGTCAATCGAAATATGTACATCAAGAAAAAGAAAGATACAGAGGAAAATCGGACACCTCAACATGTGGAAGTTGAAACAACGAAGAATGTACTACACCCACATCCAGATTTCATGGAAGGCTGCCTGGGATCAATTTACATGAGGCACAGAAAATACATCGACAATGAGATAGAAATGTTGTACAAGGATCAACTTACAGAACTCTACGTATATCCTCCAAGTATTTTTTTGTACAAAGCTCAAGATGGGAAACGGAAAATTGGTACCCTATATGTAGATGAGGACGGACACTACTATAAAGCTGCCACAAATCATGAAGTTCCTGTAGAGAGTAACCAATATTTTGCAGCTGAAATATTTGGATCAAGAGGGGAAGACTACAAATCTGAAGGTGGTAATGTTTATCATCTAGTCATGGCTTTACCTCTTGATACACAGCTAGAAGAGCTAACAAGTACATCTGTCAATGCACAAATGAGTGGCACAACACAAGGCACAACATGGAAAGACACGGCACAAGTCTTGTGCGCTGCACCAACACAAGACAAAGCACAAACACACCAAATTGCACAAATAGGGAATACGTCGGAAGTACCAGCTATGAAGATAGCACAACTTCAAAAAGAACTAGCTCGGTCTCAAGATCTACTTAACAGAGCACAACAAGTCATATCATCAGGCATTAAACAGATGCCAACATCAGATATGGAACCCTCTCAGATGGGGGGAGTTCAAAGTCAACAAAGAGACCCTATCTCTTCAAGAGCGGGATTAAGAAGTCCAGTTCTACAAGAAGCAGTATCCTTTTCAGGAGCCCAAGTGGAATTTCAAGAAGCATTGAAAGATGCCGAGCCGGAGAAGAGACCAACGGAAATTCACAATGCCAAATGTAGAAGGTCAGGTCAAGATGTCATTGTGGTCGACAAATACGGTAGGCACTATGAAATAGCCGATGTGAAAAATATGGATGAGTTTAGCATTTGTGGGCAACCTGTAAGTCACATGCTTGGACCCCATCCAGGGAAACGAAAAACAAAGATTTGGTTCGATCTTCACCCTCGGTGCAAACCTTGCCAAAATCAACTCAAAAACATAGCCCTAAGGCTATGCAGAAGCCCCACGTCAAAGACCATATGCCGATGAAAGAATTAGCATTACAACTGCTAGAAAGAATGGATAGTGATTTGATCTTGTATGCAAGCAATAATGGAATCTATTTTCAGCTTCTCAAGGACAAGACGATGGAGGATAAAGAGACGAAGCTAGTGGATACACCTAAGTCAGTCGTAATCTATAGGTACATTCATGTAACTCAAATGTCTTATTTGTATCGAGATACCATAGGATAATGATTTGCTTCCTCATCCAAAGAATGCAAATGCTGAGATAGAGGCATATTGCAACCAGTGTGCCATCAGTCATTTAATCAAGGACTACCCAACAAAGCTCTACCTGGAAAAGAAGAAGCAACAAACCAAAAGCAAAGTTCAGACAATGACAATCGTAGGGAACGGAAGCAAGAACCCCCAACGAGATCTCCGGAAAAGAAGCAGATCTTGTCGTAGAGCACAAAAGATAGGCTCAAGACACAGTTGCTTGAAGTCAAGGGTGTCAACGACATTATCATAGAGAATCGGGCTTTCAAAAAAGATCAATTGAATCAGCTGATTCAAGATCACTTAAAGAACCTCAGTGAGGACAAGTCAAAGCATCCACAAGGTGATGAAGATGAAGCTCGCAGTTCAAGGCTCAAGAGCAAAAGAAGCCAAGATTCTGAAGATGGTAAGCAAACCCAAGAAGAGGTGGCAGAGGTAACAACAAAACTTAGTGTCACCTCACAAGACAAAGACATGCAAGTTGAATCAATGGATGAAGCTCAAATTCTACAAGAGAATTCCTCTACTATAGACTCTACAAGGATGATTGAAGAAATCAAAGAGCAAAAGAAGCTAAAAGATGATGTAGATGAAGTCTTAGAACCCACCAAAGAACAGGAAATGACCGACTCCAAGATTGACTACCAAGGACAAGCAATGTAGGATATGAATATTTTCAAACAGAGACTCTACAAGAACCGAACAATGGGAACCAAAGGCCACAACGACCATTGCAGCAGCAGAAGAGAGTCAACCTCAACATCCTGCTACACAAGCTTCAAAACATTTCCAAGAAGAAAAGTCACCATTGAATGACCTTCAAGTGCTAGAAGAAGTAAATAGTGACAGAGAGCCTCTAAAATCAAGAATCAAGGCATTAGAGTCAGAAACTAGAAATGAAGACCAACAAGCAGCTCAGGCTATAAACCTTCCCCAAAGCTATAGATCAGAAGATAGTAAGCACTTGGGACATGCTACAACCAGTCAAATGACAAATAAGTTCAACATACAAGAGGATGACAAAGCTTCCAAGGCACAAAAGTCCAAGACAAGCACCAAAAGCAAAGAGGACATCAGTTACTTGGCAGCCAACAAGAAGATTAAATTCTCGTTGGATATGCATGAGAAACTGAAATTCAATTTTACAGCAGAGATAGATTGCACTACCACAACTAATGTCATGTCTTATGGGCTGTGGTTACTTTTAGATAAGCCAGAACTGTATGAAATTCACGTACAGGTATCCCTATCAAATGGAGTTAAGGTCACCAGTTTGGGGATTGCAGAAGCTACCCTTAAACTACGGTCAAAGATAGTTAAAGACAAAGTCCTAGTAGTGGATTCTTCCAAAATGAGTACACATTTGATTTTGTCCAAGCTATGGGCAAAAACACTTGAAGACGAATCTGAATCTTCAATGATGGTCATCAGGACTAGCTCTCAAGAAATCCAGCCTACTACCGCTCCAAGATTATCAACTGCCGACAAAGGCAAAGCCAAAATGAGCCCACAAATGTCCTACCAGCAGAAGCAGTCCCTTAAATCAGAGTCTTTAATCCAACCCAGAAAAGTTCAAGACAGTGCTTCTACATCAACTAACCACATGCTTCCACATGAAAGGCAGACTCCAAAGAAAAATTTTCAACCGAAATACCCTACACTGCGAGATCACCGCCGCCAAAGGTTTTCAAAGGTCTACATTAATGCTGAAGAAGTAAAGGTCAAGGACCCAATATGGGTAAATGATCCTAGCTAGTTGACGAAAGGTAAACACATGGGATGGATAGCCTCCCACTACAGCTTAGCAGAGCAAGGCTATTATGAGGGTCAAAAGAAATACCAAAACCACAGACCTCGGCTTATGCGGTGGATAAAGGTTTCAAAAAGTGTCCCCAAAAGCAACAAATCTCATATTATTATTGCCAAAGGAGACCAACCAACAAGGATCGTCAAAGGTATGCAGGAAATTTCAAATCCAGCTCGCCTTCATACCAACATAGGACTTCATCGATAAATAATCCCAAAAATGGCACTCTTGTACATCTCAATACGACATCAAAAACATCATGGGAAGTGCTATCTACAATTCTTCAAGCACAAGGTTACTATCAAGGCAATCGGAGAATCTAGCTACCAAAGATGCCAGGTAAACATTCTTCAATCAGACGACTTCAGCTTGAAAGTAATCGCAATTTTACGGAAGGCAAAATCAAGGACAATGTCACAGTCAAGGCAAAGGATATCTCCAAAGACACGCTAATCACACGATGCAGATACAAATGGATGCCAAAAGAGCAACACATACCGAAGAGAATTGAAGTCATCTTTAGCTCTCAAGAAATGTCAAGACATGATAGACAAAGTGTTACGGAGAATGGAGCGAGCCAATCTTCTCAACCAAGGGACCAACAACAACAAAAAGAAATTTTGACAACCAAGGTCACCCAGGTATGGAAAAAGAAACCAATATTGCCAGTATGGTCCTTTACAAATCCTCTCTTTGAGGATGGGAGTTTTGAACTTCAAAACCTATTCTCGGTCGAAAGCTCTCGAGAGTAAGTCAAGTCACCATAAAAATCATGGCATAAGAGTTAAGAGTCTGGCAGTTGAGCCACTAAATGAGCAAGCGTCAGACCCAAGCTTCATTTCTTAATATCTTTTGTGGTCTATGAGTCTAGATATTTAGATTATAGCTCAAGCTGGAAGAGTTGAGCATATTGTAAAATTGAGTCACTCATGTTCGATAGGTGAGCAGAAGAGTCAAAGTCTAACAATTTTATTTGGTGGAGAGGCGGAGTAATCCACAAAACACTCACGCACATGTACACAGTGACGAGAGTGAACTTCGAGCATCAACAACCCTTCTTGTGAGTAACGAAAGCTCTTGAAGTCAAATATATTTTTTCTTCTCTAGCTACATTCACTCCTGGAAGCACCCATTCAAACTCTTCTTGCACAACATATTGTTTCCCATGCATCTATCTGTGCAAGCATATATAATGTCCCATCATTGGACATTTTCATTTGACACGATTTGTTTTCCACCCATGCACTTACACAACAAAATGACGATGATGAAGCGGTAACAGGTTTCATGAGCATTTGCTCAACAACAACGACTCTGGCTTCAAGCTACTAACATTTATCCAATGTATATCCAGTCAATAACAGTAGCCATACGGCTATAAGTACTTTAACTCAACAAAACTCGATTACATCAAAACATAAGTACATATAGCCTTACATTTAATTGTGACTAAAGGCATTTTCTTCCTAGTGGGTTTTTCCCTTTGGTCCTATCCAGGTATCCAAGACCTTCATTTTGTAATATACGCCACATTTTATTTTTTTATATAAAAACAAAAAAGCAGACCAACTACATGCTCATCAACTAGAAAATCAAAGGGGAGCGGCCCAGAAAAATTTCAAAAAGGCTTCAAGTTTACAGGTACACATGCAAGATGACACCCAAAGAACAAACAATACAGAGCTACCAAGATAAAGACTTGCTGCTACAACAAACCTCACTCAACCTATTCACGATACAACAACCAATCGGAGGGGGAGAGCTATTGCTTCAACTACAGTAAATGTACAAGAAAAAGGTAACTCTACAACATACAAAGCATCTAGTAGAAGCAACTGCAACAACAAAAGCTTCAACCAACACCAAAACATGAAGCACTCGTCAAGGCCACTACAGACATAGGGTCTTGTCGAGGACGACAAGAATTTGGAGGGGGAGAGTGTTGAAAGGCCAACCTTTCAACAACACTTCCACAAAGATTCCATGAAGATTTCTCAAAGATTCATCAAAGATTCTCTAAAGATTCCATATGAAGATGTTGATGAAGTGATGAAGATGAAGATGGATGCTGTAATGTGAAGATACAAGCTCATGGACATCATCGAATATCCCGTTATTATCATTTTGAGCCATTACGGCCTCTTTTGTAATGTTTACAGGAACTTCATATTTTAAGCCGGCAATTGTATGTTGGGCACAGATGCTTGTTGGATGAGCAAAGCCAGCTCACGTTGTTGTAATTAAGCTCTATAGAATCCTAGGGACAAATCAGGTCATTTTGGTTGGACATTAGGTTTTCTAAGGTTTAGTATATAAACCAAAACCTAAAGCTTTGTAAAGCGACTTCTAATAATCTTATCTTCTCTGTTGATTAAGAGACTACGAGAGAGTGAGAGAGTGTGTGTGTGCTACAAGAGCTACAGTGGTCGGAATCGCAAACGGAGAGCAGTAGCGTGTTGCCCACGAGGAGAGCTACACGTTGATGCTTACATCATGCGCGTTTGTTTGTGTTTTGGTAGATTCACCCGCGAGCTACTTTTGGAGTTTCGGTGAGTAAACGTTGTCCGTTTTTATATTTTAGCATATCCACACGATCAGAGCGAGTAGAGCTACACATTAGGCATGTTAGATTTTAGAAACAGTGACCTGTAAAATCCGACCAGATATCCTACGCGTTTTCTACACGGAGGGTATTGGGTTAGGATTTGTGGTCAGAGACCTTAGGGATAGTGGCCTTCCAGTGTGTATAGGACTTCCCTTGAGTTTCGTGAAGTTTCGAGATCGTTTGATGGGCTTTTGGCTTGTGGTAGCATGATAGGAGACTCACATTCACAAAACCAATGGCACGTAGATTTGATATCTCTGTAGGAAGTAGTCATTAGTCGGTGGGGTAGAGGTTGACACCCTTTGCTTGCTTCCACGCGCCTGAGGGTCGAGCTTCGTCCTCAGTTGACATTATATGTTAGGTGAGTTCTTGCTATGCTGACGTCCGTCGCGGCGTATCCGCCAACAGAGTGCCAGCAATGAAGGCAACGAAGGGGCTGAAATCTTCTACATAGACATTCATCGTGATGAATACATTCACATCAATGGAGGAAAGGAAACAGTGAGGCATCTCTTCCCTAAAGAAACTGCAGTCAAAGTTATAACCTTTACTCCAAAATGGCCTAAAGGGGCTGCTCGAGCCAAAGGTAAGGAAAAGATAAGCCAGTTGCGAAACAAATGACAGTGAAGGGAGAAGCATCTGGCCAAGTAAGTGCTTCAAGCTCAGAGAGCCGGGTTGTACCCAGCTTGCCAAAGAGGAAGTCATCCGAAGCTAAGTGGCGGAAGGTCGCCTATCGATTCGCACGACGCATGCGATTACTACCAATCCACTTTGACAATTCTGAAGAAGAAGTGGTAAGAAGATTCCGATGTCCTAAGGAAGAGTGGTTTGGCTACTGCTCTCGCTGTTTTAAAAGACGGGTAGAGGGCCTTCCTCCTCTCCCTGTACAACTTATCCTGAAGAAGCTCTCCACCACGGGTGAAACCGAGTGGGCTAGAGACTAGTTGCAGCTGAATGGAGTGGAATTCATGTAGCACGCCGACTACAGAAATTATCTGTAATTGCTACTAGCTAAGAGGCTGGGAGTGGTCAGACGCGTCGCCATCACCCCGTACATGCTGAGTGACGAAGGAAAGGTAGAGCCCATGAAAGGCGACGACCTCCTGTGGATGTGTCGACTCATCAACACTGGCACGGTAAGAGTATAAGTAAGTAGTCCACCCTCTGTGCATGATGGAAAACGGGCCAACAACATTCCCGTTCAGAATCTTGCAGCATATGCATGTGAATATCTATGTAGATAGGAAAATTTTCTACCAACAGAAGATCGTGTACCTATTCGGTGCGGCGGTACTAGGAGAAATCCTTAATTCCCCAAACCCTATCAGTCTCCCCATATTGGATTACCATCATTCCTTTAATGTTTCTATCTTTATCCTATTTTAACCTATCCACCCAACCCTGTAAAAAGCCGCTATGAGCCGCTACTGTCATTAATCTTAAAAATAAAAAAGTAAAAAAAGGTTTGTAATTTCCTGAGTCACTACCATGGCAAGTGTTTCTTTCCTCACGTTCAGTGGAAAGAAGGGAAAATATCTCAGCACCATCGACTTTTTGGATGATTTTGACATTGCTTGTGTCGTCTCTAATAAAGATGACGACGCTTCACGACTTCGAATTTTTCCTCTATTGATGAAAGTAGAGGCCAAGTCCTGGTATAATGCATTACCCCAGGCTACCAAGAATGCATGGGATGTGTTAAGGGCTGCTTTTGTAAAGAGGTTTGGTGGAGGCACAACCTCGGAGAAGCTATGGCATATACTACTAACGGAATTGAAGTAGGGAAGTCTGCTAGAGTATGCCACCTACGAGTCCAAATTTGTGGACTTATGTGAGAGATGGGTTGCCTCACTAGAGGAAGGCAAAGGAGCGCCTAATTTCCTAAAGAAGGACCGTTTGCTGGTCTGTGGTTGCCGCTTAGAGAGAAGGTGAAGGGAAGGTTTCCTACAACATATAAGTTGGCAGTAGAAGTATCCCGCCTTAAAGACAAGAAGATGCACATGCAAGCAAGAGTAAAGGAGTTAGAGGAAAAAATCTCGGCCTGACCAACCCCAGTGGCTGCAGCAGCCAGTCATAGAGCCCAACCACAAGAGGCATCAGAGGAGCAGCAAGACCTCCTGAGTCTCATCACCACCCAACTAGAGAGTTTATCCGTGCATATGGTGCAGCAAAGGCATGCACCTATCAGGAATCCAGAACAAGGGAGAGGACAACGAAGGCAAAAACAAGAGTACCACTGCTACAATTACGGGGAAGACGGCCATGGTATGTACTACTGCCCACATCAAAGGAGGCGGAATTTCAATAGAGGGGAGATACAGAATCAGATCTCTCCGCCAAGAGCAAGACGACCACCACCTAGGAAACCAGGGCCGATCCCATCAGTCCAGATCCTTCGACCACGTGTACAACAACAACCACCAGCACAACCTCTCATTCCAACACTACCCTCACAACATGCTCTAAACCAAGCGGTGGGTGTTATTAGCTTGGAGGCTAAAGGGAAGGCAAAGGTAGAAGAATCAGTTTGAGAGAAGCACAAAGGGAAAGCGAAGGTAGAAGAAGTGGATGCTATGGGAGTGAAGCGTGCCAGGCACGAGGAAGCCTTTCAAAGAGAAGATAGAATGAAAGGGAAGGCCGAGTCTAGCAAGCAAGCAACTAAACCGCGACAGAAGATAGACATCATGGACTTCTCACTAGGTGAGTATGCAAAACCCTATGACTTAGTTGAGGATGTGTTAATGCAGGGCCCGAAGATAACTTGGCCCCAATTACTCCACCTTGCACCAAGAATAAGGAGGCAATGGACAAAAATGGTGAGTACCAGGAAATCAAGACCCAGGATAGCTGGGGCTATCTATGGAAGGGATCTCGACAACATCCTACCAACCATGGATTCCCACATCAAGGGGCAACGAATCTCAAATGTCTACATAGATGGTGGCGCGGAAATATGCATCATGAGTGAAAAGATGATGCACCATCTAGGACTAGAGATAAGTACGTCGGCACCCTGTCGAGCCAAAATGGCAAATAATGTAAGAGTGAAATGCGTGGGCATTGTGAATGCGGTCAAAGTACAAGTATTCAATACAGAAGTGGAGGTAGACATCTTTTTCATGCCACACAAAGGGGAGGGCTACCCCATCATTCTTGGGAGGCCTTGGCTTATGGATATGGAAGCTAAACAAGACTGGAGCACCGTAATGATTGAGATGAAAGACGCTAAAGGGAAGTCCATATTCTACGACATGAGGATTGGGAAGCAACGCAAAATGATCTTGGAGGCTTCAGAAGATGAGTCCACCAACGACTATTCGTGTACCTTAGGAGAAGAGACAACCACCACCGATGTAAGTGACAGTAGCATCGAAGTGATGGGGGTCATTCTTAAAGACCCAAAAAGATTGACACAATCTGAAACACCCCCGACAAACCAAGAGGAACCATCGGTACACAATCCTTAGAGGATGCAGGTAAGTTACAAAAAATGCTCTCAAATGAGATGAAGAAAGGAAGGAATATGTCTCCATGTTAGGTAACCTCACTACTTTGTTCATTGATGGCTATGATAAGATCACAGGAATTACAATAGTGCAACACCACATAAAACTCAAGGAAGGCAGTAAACCCGTAGTGCAGAAGCTCATAAGACTTGGAGTAATCCAACAAGAGGCACTACTTAAAGAAGTGAGAAGTTTGCTACAAACAGGTTTCATCTACCCTGTCGAAGACTCAGAATGGGTCTCCCCAGTAGTAGTCACACCAAAAAAGAATGGTAAATGGAGAGTCTGTGTGGACTATAAACCTCTCAATGCAGCCACGAAGAGGGATCACTTTCCCCTCCCATTCCAGGATGAAATTCTCAATGAAGTGGTGGGTCACCAATGATACACAGTGTGTGATGGCTACTCAGGATACTTCCAGATTAGCATTGCGGAAGAAGATCAGAAGAAGACAAACTTCATCACACCTTGGGGATGCTTTGCTTATAGGGTGATGCCTTTTGGTCTCACTAATGCCCCGGCCACATTTCAGCGCTATGTGACCTTTGTTTTCCAGCCCTAATTTGGAACATCAATACGGGTTTCATGGATCATTTTTGCATCTATAGTTCATGAGCCCTTCATTTAAGCAAAGTCTATGATGATTTAACCAGGCTGCAAACCTTGGGTGGCCAGCTCAACGTGGATAAGTGTCATATTGGTGAAAACAAAGTCACTCTCCTTGGCCATGTAATTTTAACAAAAGGGATTGAGACTGACCCTAGCAAGATTCAAGCCCTGGTATCTTTGTCGTCACCCACCACCGCTAAGCAGTTGGTTTCTTTCCTTCAGAAGGTAAGATACTTAAGCAGGTTCATTCACTTGCTATCTCAAGTGGTCCTCCCCCTACAACAAATCACCCAGAGGGATGTCTTCTCATGGAGTGAAGAAAATGAGCAGCAATTTACCGAGGTAAAGAAAATCCTAGCTAAGCTTCCCACCATTTCACCCCCTAAGTGGGACGAGCCATTTTATGTGAACCCTAGTGTAAGAAGTGATACACTTGGATCCGTGCTAATGCAAAAGACCCCCAAATTTCTTTCATGCGTCCTATTTACTTCTCTAGTCGTGTCATGACCCCGTTGGAAAAGGGATTTACCGAAGTAGAACACATGGTTCTGGCACTAATGTTTGCTACCACAAAGTTCTGCTCCTATCTCCTGCATAGACCCTTTGTAATCCTGACAATGGAAGAGATTTTCCCATATGAAATGCGACACATGGATGTCTCATCTAGGATCTCTAAGTGGTTAATTAGATTACAAGAGTTTGACTACACTATGCAAGTAGAAAACTCCACCAGGGCTAGTTTAGCGGGAATTCTCACTCATCGCCACTATGAGAAGAAGCTGAAGGTCAACACGGAAGCAAAGGAAGAAAAACCAATGGTAGAGAGTCCTAGGCTAGAAAGAGCTCACTCTCTTTTCTTTGACGGAGCATACAAAAGAACAATGGACCAGTCTGCAGCTGGCATAGTCATTTTCAATAAGCAACAAGAAAGAGTATTCTCCATCGGGCAGTTATTACACTCCCACTCCAACAATGAAGTAGAATATGCAGCCCTAATTCTTGGGCTGGAACAATGTATTTGACAAAGAATTCAGCGCCTAAATGTGTTTGGCGATGCTTTGCTTTTAATAAGGCAAATAAATGGCACTTGGGTTTGTAAAAATCAGGTTTTACTTGGTCAACTACGCCAAGTTAAGGATCTTCTAAGGAAATTTGAAGCAGTGAAACTATTTCATGTCCCAGAGCAGAAAATCAGGAGGCAGATGCTCTAGCCAAAGAAAGAATACAAGACGTTCCCGTAGGAGCAATCAAACTAAAGCTACCCCTCTTCCAAGGTAGTGATGCTATGCTGATATCATCAGCTTTCTAGATACAGGGGAATGTCCGGAAGGATACACCAAAGGCCAGAAATAGTGGCTGGTAAGGAAGGTAGTGATGCTATGCCTGATATCATCATCTTTCTAGATACAGGGGAATGTCCGTAAGGATACACCAAAGGCCAGAAATAGTGGCTGGTAAGGAAGGCTACCAGATACCGCCTTGTAAATGACCACTTGTATTGTAAGGGCAAGGATCATATTCTCAGGTGGGTGACAACCTCCAACGAAATCATAGAGGCAATTTCAAGTTGCCATGATGGCGTCTGCGGCGGTCATTTTGCTCTAGATATCACCAGTAGGAAGATTCTACAAGCAGGATACTCTTGGCCTAGTTTGAACAGGGATGTACACCATTGGTGTAAAACATGCAAGGCTTGTCAAGTGGCCAGTGATTGCACATTAACCTACGAGCCACAAACTCCTATCATCTCATATGGTCCATTTGAGAAATGGGGAATAGATGCAATCGGTCATTTACCAAGGGCCCAATCAGGTAAACTGTACATCATAGTGGGTGTAGACTACATGACCCTATGGGCAGAAGCAACAACCACCACCCGCATTACAGCCCGAGAGGTAGCAAAGTTCATTTTTTAGCATATCTGTTGCCATTTTGGCACTCCTCTAGAGATAATATTAGATAGAGGACCAAGTTTTAGAGGCGATCTGGTGGGAGAATTGATGAAAAAGTTAGGTATCACACGCCGACACTCCACAACATACTATCTACAATGCAATGGTCTGGTAGAGAAGGTAAATGGAATGATCTACAAAATCATCACAAAGCAGGTGAACAATCACACAGGAGAGTGGGATAAACATCTCATGGCAGCTCTGTGGGCCTACCGAACGACGTTCTGAACATCACTAGGTTTCACCCCTTTCCATCTAGTTTATGAAAAGGAGGCAATTCTACCCATTGAGGTACAGATAGCCAGCTTACGAGTCTTGGCTAGCCAGATACAACGCCCAATTGTAAATCTACGAAACCACATCCTGGATCTGGAGAGGCTCCAACTAGATAGGGAAGAAGCAATCAACCACTATGTAGCGCAGGCAGAACGATGCGGCTCACTTTCAATCAAGGGCTTAAAGAGAAGGGCCTAGAAAAAGGTATGTTAGTGTGCTGAGATACGACAACAGATTTGACACCAGGAAGGAAAAGAAATTTCAACCCCGATGGGAAGGACCATTCATCATCAAGAAACACTATGACAACGGCACCTATAAGTTGATGGAAGCAGATGGGAGAATTCACAAGACTAGAGTCAATGGATGGAGGCTGAAAAGGTATTTTCTTAGGTTTGATCCACAGTTCATGCTAGACATTCCAGAAGAAGGAGAACCCTCTAACTACACAACTAAAGATGTAGAGGAAGGGCTAGAAGCATGAATGCCTCTAGCCAGATGGGAGGGCTAATGATGGTCGGCTTTCAAAACCATGACCGTGAGAAGAACCACACCCTAAGGAAGGGAAGGCTTGTTACCAAAAGAAGAAAACAAAAAACAAAAAAAAAGAAACCCTTACCATTCACCATACCCCCCCCCCCCCCCCCCCCAAGGTTAACTACTAGTGGGGCGCCGCCAATTTGGCCACACCCCTCCATTATCGCCCAAAGATGAGCTCTCTCTCTCCTACTGCCCGGCTCCGCCAATATTCTCTCTCTCTGTCCTACTTTTCCGCTGCATCACCCAGCCCGGTAGGTGCGTTGGTGCCTCTGTCATGCCCTCCGACGGGCCGCCACAGATATTATCCTCCCTCTCTCTGTTCCAAACATTCTCCCTGCCTCTCTCTACTTGTCCACACTCCAACCCCGGCGGGCCGCTACAACCCTCCCCCCCCCTCTTGTCCACACTCCCTTCGGCCTTATACCCCCCCCACCCTCCCCCCCCCCCCCCCCCCCCCCCCCCCCCCCCCCCTTATCTTCACCTAGCTCTCTCTCTCTCTCTCTCTCTCTCTCTCTCTCTCTCTCTCTCTCTCTCTCGGGAGCGATCCTGCAGGTCTTAGAGGATCCTCTCTCTCACTCTCTCTCTATCCACTTTTCCTCTCTCTCTATCTATTCTCTCTCTCCCACCCCTATCCTCTACCCCCCCTCACAACCTCCCACCCCCTCTCTCTCCCTCTTTTTCCCTTGGTGGGAACCGCCGCTAGGCATTTACTCTCTCTCCCTCTCTCTTAAGTCTCTCGTTGACTAAGCCTCTCACCCCCCCCCCCCCCCCCCTTCGTTTGCGGCCGCTGTCTCTGCATTGCCAGGTCCGGAAAAAATATATTAAAAAAATACATATATATATATATATATATGTGTGTGTGTGTGTGTGTGTATATATTAATACCACCCCCCTCGTTCCCACGCACGCATACGCACACACATCTATATATATATACACATACGCTCACCCACATATACCCACATACATACACACGACACGCATATACGCACGCACCTCAAAATACAAAAAAAAGAAGGAAAAAAGAAAACGACATCGACATCGACAAAGAAGAAGATGGCCCGAACCACACGACACCAACAACAAAAAGAGCAAATGCGCCGAAGGCATGTCTCGGATGACCCCGAAAAGACGTACACGCTACTCTGACACACCGGCAACACACCATTCGCCGCGGCATCACACAACCACGACACCATTTTCAATAATTCATAGGTTATCATCATCATTTTTTTAGTTTTGACCCAAGCCTTGTAAAATTCCCAATTTGTAAATTCCCTCTGTCTAGGTGATGGTCACAAAGGCCCACCTAGAGGTTTTCATTTTGAATAACTCCCAAGACAAAGCAAGGGTCAACCACACCGGGCCCACCTCCTTGCTTTGTATCCCCGATTATCTTACCCTAATGAAACTGGGATTACCCTAATCCAAGAAGCCAACACCTATAAAAGGGCACTGAGAGGTCACTATCGAGGGGGGAGGGGGGGGGGGGGAGTTCATGAGAGGTCAGCACTTGGTAGATTTGTAGTGTGAGGAATTGACACTATTGGCATCATAGGGAGGAGACTTGTGTGATGGTTTGCTTTGGGAATGTCACCATGTGAAGGGAGCCACGTTGACCTCTTGACTCCAATGGTCGATGCACACACACATACACGTTCTTGGTAGCAAGTTTCACAATCATCGAGTCGTCTTTAGAGAACGCCACCAAGTAGTTTCACCATCTTTTCTCCCTACCTCTCTATCACCACGGTGTGCCGCCTCGCTGGAAGGAAGGTCATTGTAAATACTGCAGAAATAATTCTCCCTCACACCCACGAGGGTTTTCATCATTTGTCAATCTCTCTCTCTCTCTCTCTCTCTCTCTCTCTCTCTGTAAGTTTGCGGTGTTCACATCATCGTGGTTTGCGTCCTAGCCGCTCAAAGCTAGGTGGTGCCCCCTGTTTGCTTTACCGTGACCGGCTCAAGGCGTGCCATCAGCCCTCGGCGTTTTAGAGGCCGTTGCGGTTTGGGTGTCACTTTGCTCCCGTTCACTTCTTACACTTACCCATTGACAAAGAACTACGTTTGGGTTTTACTCTCAGAAATACCGTATCGCCCTCTTCAAAAAGTCTAGTCGATTGTTTTGGATTGGTATAGCTCTTTTGTCTATCTTGAGCAGTCTTAATATCCTGTCATATAAGATTGGTTTGTAGTTGCATTTCATCCAACATTTATTTAGATGCTTGAAGAAGAAGAAGAAGAAGGACACTCTCTGTCTACTTGCTTATTATCTTCTCTCTCGTTTCGCACTCTCTGGAAGCTTTTGTGGTGTATACCTCTACGTAGCTCTCATCACCGCTCTCTTGTGGCAAAGCAAGAAGACTTTTGACAACCCCTAATCGATTCTAAATCACGATGAGAAGCTCTAAACTCCATAGCCATCATCTCTCTCTCTCTCTCTCTCTCTCTTTCTCTCTAAACTTGTTTTTTCACATACGAGTGCATGTATGGATTTACGAGTACGTACAAAGTTTCCCCATGATTATTTCATTATGTTTAACACACTGATTTATGCACGTGATGTGTTTATGGTCACGTGCGTGCATAAAAAGTGATTTTTGTTTCACGTCATAGAGGCAGTAGGAGCACTGTTTTGGTCATAAATCACCAACCCCTATGAATCAGCCCAAACCCTCTATATTAGAGATAAAAAACATCATTTAGAACATTTTCTCTCGTAGGTATCATGTGAAAAACACGCACGAGCTAAGAGATATGGTCAAAAAATAGCTTGCTGCCCACTGCACAACCAAATGTTTTGGACTCTAGGCTCCTTGGAGAACCACTATATAGATTCACCAGATGGGCAAACCCACCTAACCAATTGAAAATCTTTATGAGACTTGATAATAAGTGAATTTAGGTCTCCGTTATCACCTCGAGAATGTGAATTATTAAATGCTCTATAACCGGTTTTACCTACACGCGTAGGGGTGATACCAAGGGGGGGTACCATACGACGTTGTGAGTTAACCAAGATATTTTTATATATTTTATGGTTTGTTTTGGTGAGTTGATTTCAATTATTATATGGCCATAAACTTATGTGAGAGTATATGGTTAAACATCCCGAACCGCATAGGCATATATGATTAAAGTGGCTTTCTTTTGGGGTTACCGTTTGTTGAATGAGTACCATATGGGTGAAGTGATGTGATAGAGTGATAGTATATATTATAGAGATAATCTTGATGCATTGGTTGAGTTCAAATACTCTCAATTGCATGTTTTGCATGCTCCCAAAAATGCCAAAAAGTTATTTTTTGCATATGTGTGAAGTTATGGTTTATGGTTGACCTAAAGGTCGGAGCTGTTTTGCATCATATTTATGGTGATTGAATGTTATTATATGATGTATGGAAACTCATAGATTGATGTGGATGTCGCATATGCATGGTTGTGATTGCTTCCCACCTTCCTAGGTAAAAACTAGCTCTATGTGCTAGGGAGGTGAAGTGCAGATGTGATGCATCAACTTTGCATGGTTGGATGTGATAAATGTTGTATGTTTATATCATAATTATTTGTTGGTCGGACTCTTTTTATGCATGAAATAATCACGTCTTAAGAGTCACATGTGTGTAGACTCCGATTGATTGCAGGGGATGTGTCAAACTCTAAGTGTGGAAGTTGGTTCATTGTGATTATGATTCATGGTCAAGGGCTAGGATTCCCTTATGGATTATGGTTGATATTCTATGGTATACCACGGTGTGGTTGATGGTTTTTTTTCCTCGATATGGTTATGCTGCCGAAATTTTTGTAGCCATGCTATGTTGTTCTAAAGTGGTTATGCAAGATTGGTCGTGCCTCACCCAAGTATGGTGGAGTGCTCAACCGTGTGATGTGATTGGAATATGGTTTATGATTTTGGGATTGGATCATGAGGTGTTTTGGATGGTTTATGGTAGATGTGTAAGGGTAGAGACCATGTACAGTCTAACTGCTTGGAAAAGATTGTTTGTGCATATGGAAAGTGCTATTGAGTGGCATAAAATGGTAACCATCTTTTTGCAACATTTGTCAGCCTACTCAACGTCCTCTTCCTCATATGTGTATATATTTTTCTACTCTATTAAGTTATCTAGAGTAAATTACCCCTCTTCGTTTAACCTTTGTGGTGACACATACATTATACTCTTCCCAAAAATGTCACCTTAGTCATATATTTATATTACCACCCTTTTCTTTTTTGCTTTGTAAATAGAATAAGCATACAATAACCAACTATATACCCCCAAACTTTCTTACCTCTTGTGAATTAGTAGTAGAAAAATAATATATCCATCTTCCACCTCATATAGATAAATTCCCATGGAAATCAACTCTCCACTTGTCTTTACCAAAGATTATGGTCCCTCTCTACAAGTCTTCTATGCCCCCTACATAGGTGGCCCAATATCTCTTAAGAATATACATATAGTTTCTCTCCTTTCAAAAAGACTCCAATTGTATATTCTTTTCACAAGCAAATAATATTGGGCACTCCTCTATTTGTTTAAGCATCATAGCCTTTTGAAAAAGCATGATTCCCCTTGGATGCATACAAGCAAAGGTCCCATACAAGAAGACTTGGAAGCAAAAGGTTCCCTAGCATAGTGTGGACCTTCCAAACCGAATTCCTTGGTGCATGGGCATGAAGAATAGTCCAAATTCATATCAAACATGTTGAGAAGGTCAATTTTGCCTTTTGAAGCATGTCATTCCGAGCTACAGGTAAAAAGTTATGGTCAAAATAGTGTTAATCTGTCAGATTCGCAGCAAAAGGGAACTGTAAATCAAGTAAATCAAGAGGGTGAGATCTTATTTTTACCCTAATCATCTTTTAGAAGAGCAATGAGTGTTCAAGGTCACTTGCATGTGATGGGACCAGCCTAAAGATGCTTTCTAAATGCCAAGACAGACAAGTTGAGATACCCCGCAGGAGCCACCCGTAGGGCCTCATGGTGGGGCCCACCTACATTATGCACCCCTATGGAGCTTTCACGGTCTAAAATGATATTTCTGGTCAATAAATAGGCCCTTTAATTTCCAATATTCAATGAGTGGTCAAAGGACACTTAATTAGGTCTAATCACTTACTCTAATTAAGTGTAGCATAATCCCACTCCTACACAACTATAAATAGCCCCCCTTGGAGAGACTCGACGACACACACCTATATTTTCAACTTCATGTTGTTTCTTGATCAATAGTAGAGGAAACCCCAACTCTCCCTCTTTCACATCCTCCCTCCTAACCCTCCTCTTTGGAGGAAGTGCAACTCTATTCTCCACTCTTTCCATTCTACAATCTCTTACTCCATCAACCCAATAAATCATTTGTAGCACCTCAATAACTTGTAAATACATCATGATCTCTCTCATGGTTATGTTAATGATCATGAAATCATCTTCAAAACTTTCAAGTGTCGCAATTCGTGATGGTTAGCCAGCGTCTGTCCTCCCCTTAAAAGGTGTGCGAGAAATCAAGTAACTGTTCTATTCTCAATTTACCATTGGTTTGTTTCTCCACACTTATTCAATTGGTCTAAAGAAATTTCTCACTCCAACTCTCTTTTGCTTCATTACATATGCATGTGGCTACCTCTCATGGTGATTTTATTTGTGTCACGGCATTGTATAGATGGAGATGAGCTCTCTATGCAAAGTGTATTAGTTTGATGTAAGTGATTCTCTTGTGTGTTTGAGAGGCAAGTCTTGTGCGCATGATTTTTTGATGAGTGCTTGAGAGAGGAAGAGTTTGGATGTATTATGGGTATTCTTATGGGGAGAAGGTGAATGCTATTCCACAAATTGCATATTTCATTTTGATGCACGGCATTGGGTTGCATAATCGTTGATGGTGTTCAAGTGTCCAAAGTGTATATAGAGTAAGGGGGTTTTCAAAGTGTGTTGCTTGAGTGGGCGAGTGCAAGTGTTATTTTGATTGGTTTCCTTCTCCACTCCCAAAAGAAGGTGGTGCCCCAAGTAGTGTGCGTACCTCTTTACGAACATTTGTGAGGGTAGGCCCATTGGTTTGGGTTTAGAGGCCCCATTTCAAAAAGCTCACCTTCATAAAGTGGTGCCCCCATGGAGGAACATATTTCCAAGTTACCTTCAAATTTTTTAGTGATGAACAATGGAGTTCCCATCTATCTATTTCATTTTGCACAACACATTAGAGTAAATGTTCACATAGATAGAAAAGTCTTTTTCCAACAACGCATTGTTTTTATGTTTGGTGCAGAAAGACTTAGAGAAATACTGGCATCGCCCAATCCAATTATACTTCCAATCATCAATTATGAAACTTCTTTTGATGTTCACGTTTTCATTTTGTTTTAAAGGCAGGAACAAGGAGTGGTGAATGGGTGCTCAAGGGCCATATGAAGGAACGAGGTCTTCAAACCAACAATGAGGAGTAGCACATGAATCACAATCAAAACAATGAACCTTTTAGGCCTATTTCTCGGCAATCCATTCATATATTCATTGCAACTAATTTTAGGTTTCAATCTATCATAAGGAGGATATTTGGATCCACTCGCCTCAATGAAATTAATGCTTCAATTAATCCATTTATTCTACCTATGATAAAGTACGAATTAACAATGGATGTGTACATCTTCATTTTAATGTAATCAGATTTATAGTGTCAACAATCTTGTGCGGCCCGTAAGAGAAAAGTTTCTTTTAAAAAAAGAAATTTCAAAAAGTCTAAACAAAATGTCAAGTTCTTTTCCCACGTTCTATGCAAGAAGTGGGGAAGATGCGCAAGAGTTTCTTGACAACTTGGAGATGGCACATCTCATATCCGGGAGAGATGAAGAGGAAGTAAAGCTATGAGCCTTCCCGTTGGTTCTAAAAGCAGAAGCTAAAGCATGGTATGAGACCTTGCAGCCCCAAATCAAGTCCAATTGGGAGAGACTGCGAGCAAGCTTCCTCTCCATGTTCGGGCAAGGTGATACTTCTGAAGGACTATGGAAATGTCTTATTGGACATAAGCAGGTATCACTTGAAGACTATCCCTCTTATGAAGCAACCTTTGTCAATCTATGGGGTAGGTGGGAGGCTACATTAGAAAATCATGGTGGTGCACCTAACTTTCTAAAAAAAGAGAGATTCATGGTTGGCTTGTATCCACTTTTAAAGGCTAAAGTAGAGCTAAAATTCCCATCCACCTTCGAAGAAGCACATGAGGTAGCCATCATCAAGTTTAGAAAACTACACTTCCAAGCACATAGAGCAAGGGGTTTGAATGAAGTGGGTGAGAGGGAGTCTTCACAAACCATGGAAGCACCAATTAGGGCCCCTCTTGCACAATCTTCACAAATAGGAGATAACTCTCAACAAGAGGTTTTACAAAGGCTAACTCAACAGCTTGAGAACCTCACTTTGAATCTAGTACAAGGCATACCTCAACAACGACAACCAAGAGAAGGGAATCGCAATCAACGAAGACAAGCTCAAGAGTTGCGATGTTGGAATTGCAATGAAATGGGCCATGGCATGTACAATTGTCCACATCCAAGGCGACTTCCGGGAGACATATATCCCCCCAGACCGCCTCCTCTCATTGTGCAGCAAGAACTAGCTCAAGGCCCACAAATCCTTCGTCGACCACCACCACCAGCAAATATACCTCCCGTCCCACATGAGGAGGAAGAAAGAGGAGTCAACATCATCAAGCTAGAAGAGGTAATAGATGAGCATACTCTAAACTTTGATGTTATGCCGGCAGAAAAACGCACAAGAGCACATGATAAGGATGAAGACATGAGAAGTGAAGGAACAAATTCAACTAGAAGGGACAAGAAGAAGAAGTCAAAGATGGAAGAAGCTGAAAGTAGCAGGAAGAAAAGATCAAGGCGAAGGGAAATTGGTATCAACGACTTCCCATTGGGAAAGGATCTAGAGCCCTACAACATCCTAGAGGATTTACAAACCCAAAAGCCAAACATTTCATGGCCTCAACTTCTACACCTATCAGCCAAAGTAAGAAGGCAATGGCCAAACTTGGTAAGTACAAGAATTCCAAAAAAGAAAGCAAATCTTTCCATTAAGTTTGTGGCCTCAAAGCTACAAAAAGATGTGGAACCCATTGTGGATGCTTACATAAGGGGTAAAAAGGTGTCTAATGTATATGTTGATGGTGGAGCTCAAATGTGTGTGATCACGGAAAAATCAATGAACAGGTTAGGGCTTGAAATTACAAAGTCCTCTAATTGTCAAGCTAGGCTAGCCAACAACTCAAGTGTGAAGTGTTTGGGGATCATTGAAAATGTAAAAGTCTCTGTATGTAACATAGATGCACGAGTGGATATGTATGTCATGCCAGCTAAGGGGGAGGGCTATCCCATCATCCTAGGGAGGCCTTGGCTCATTGCTGTGAATGCAGATCAAAAATGGGGAAGTGGTCGTTTGATTCTTAAGAAGGGTCAACCGGTGGTGTATGATTGGCGAGAAGGAAAGCAACTAGATATCAACTATGAAACCACGGCAGATGAAGAGAGCGAGGAGGAGAGTCCTTACTCAAGTGATGAGGAAGCATCAACCAGTGCATCAACCAGTGAAGAGGAGTCTTCTTTGGAGGTAATGGGAATTGTATTCAACGCCAACACTCAAGATGTTCCTGTAGAAGAAAAGCCAACAGACAATCACACACGAGGGGATGAAAGATGCCACCACCTTGAAGAAGGATTTGAGAAGATTCTTGCAAAAGATCTTACTTGTGAGGAGAAGAGGTCCTACATCAATATGTTAAGGAGGTATCCCAATTTGTTTATCACTGACTACTCACAAATAAGAGGTGTAGATGTAATAGAGCATCGAATTGAATTGAAACAAGGGACCAAACCTGTGGCTCAAAAGTTAAGGCGACTAGGATTTGTGCAACAAAAGGCTCTCCTACAAGAAGTGAATCGACTCTTGAAGACTGGCTTCATCTATCCAGTATCCAACTCCGAATGGGTATCACCTATTGTAGTCACTCCCAAGAAGAATGGTAAGTGGAGGGTCTGCGTGGATTACAAACCCCTCAACGCTGTGACAAAGAGGGACCACTTCCCTCTCCCTTTCCAAGATGAAATTTTGAATGAAGTAGCAGGTCACGAATGCTACACTGTGTGTGATGGGTATTCACAAGCTTGAGAGCTCTACCTCAATGGGGAGAAGTGCCTCCTTTTCATAAACTAGATGAAAAGGGGTGAATTGGGTAGATACCTTGAAAGATGTCCTATACGCCCAAAGAGAAGCCGTCAAATGGCGATCCCAATCACTAGGCCGGTCCACAACCTGCTTAGAAATGATCTTACATATCATTCCATTCACTTTTTCCACCAATCCATTGCCTTGAGGATAGTAGGGTGTGGAATGCAGGTGTTTCACTTTTAACCTCCTCAAGAGATCATTCAGAAGGTCAGCCCTAAAACCCAGGCATCGATCTGATAAGATTTCTAGGGGTGTTCCAAACCTACTACAAATATGATCAAAAATAAACTTTGATACCTCTTCAGCTGTGATTCGGGTTGTGCTTGTTGCTTCCGCCCATCGTGTCATGTAGTCAACACCCATGATGATGAAAACCTTCCCTGTAGAAGTACGAGGTAGGGGACCTATTGCATCCACACCCCACTTTTCAAAAGGGCCATAAGATATTATTGGGACTCGAGGCTCATATGTTATTCGTCTATCCCTAGCAATTTGGCATGGCTTACATGCCTTACACCAATATTGGACATCACGATGTAAGCTCGGCCAAATAAACCCTGCTTGTAAAATCTTCTTACTTGTAATATCTTGAGAAAAGTGACCACCACAGACATCATCATGACATGAAAGAAGAATTTTCTCTATCTCTTGCACACCTGGTACTCTCCTCAAGACCAAATATTTCCCTTTGTGATATAAATCATCTCCGATCAACTGGTAAGGTGTGGCCTTCTTAACTAGTCTATGTCTTTGCACCTTGTCTAAGTGTTTGGGACACTCACTTGCTTGTAGAAATAAGATAATGTCTTTTAGCTCCTCTTGACCTTGATATTTGGGTTCATATAGTTTCACACCTCCTACTGCCATTTGAAGCTTTTCATTTGCGAGTAAGTCTGCTTCCTTGTTATGAGTTCTCACAATGTGTTGTACCTGTGTTGCTTTAAAACCCTTCATCAAAGCTCTTACAATACTAAGCCACTCAAACAATGTATGATTCTTGCACCTCCAAGTCCCTTGGATTTGTCTGACCACTAGCAAAGAATCACCTTTTATAATAAGTCTTTGTATGCCTAATTCTTTGCATTCTTCTAACCCAAGGGTTAGAGCAGCATACTCAGCCTCATTGTTAGAGTGAACACTGGGTAGAGTGATACCTTTTCTAACCATTACCTCCTTTTGTGGGTTCAAAATGATGATTCCCCATGTTGCTTTGTCTTGTTGGCGTTGATAAGCTCCGTCAAAGCATAAAGTATGGGCATTATCAATCTCCTTCACTTTGAACTGTTTTGAGCCTTCCTCTCTTTGTAGTCGTGATCCTTCCCTTTCTCTCACTTTGTAGGTGAGAATGTCTGCAAGTCCTGCTCTTGTGCTATCTTCTACAAGGAAAGTGTATTCAAATTCTTGGAGTTCAAGCACCCACTTTGCTATTCTAGATGAGAGGCTCATGTGTTGTACTACATATGGTAGATTGTGCTCTAAGGTGAGAAAAACAAATGGCACAGGGAGAAGATACGATCGAAACTTCCTTACAGCAAACAAGATTGCAAAGACCACTTTCTCCATTTCAGTGTATCCCTTCTCGGCCGGAGTCATCACCTTGCTTGCAAAATAGATCGGCCTCATGTATGATGTTTTAGGATCTTTTTGCATCAAAACAACACCAATTGCTTCGAAACCTACACTTGGAGTGACATAGTAGGTCTCCTTTGGATCTGGTGGCATTAGGATTGGGAGAGAGCTAAGAATGCCCTTCACTTCCTCAAAACATTTTGCATGTTCCCTCCCCCATTCAAATGTAGATTGTCTTGCCAACCTATGCAAAGCGGCGATGGCTTCTGCTAGGAGATGGATGAAGCGAGACATGTACCTCACTTTGTGGTTGAAGGTCATTAGCTCCTTAGTTGTTGTTGGTGGAGATAATGACAAAAGGGCCTCTACTTTAGAGGGATCCACTTGAATTCCTTGTGAAGAAACCACATGGCCTAGCAAAACCACCTGAGATTCTCCGATATGACACTTCTCTGGGTTGAGTTGTCCCCCAAATTGATGGAGCCTCTTAAGCCCCTCTTCAACCTTTTGGCAATGAAGTGATCTACAACTATAAATACAGAAATCATCCATAAAGACTCTTATAGATTTTCCAAAGAATGGCTGAAATACAAATATTGTGAATATCATGAAGGTGCTAGGAGCATTGGTGAGCCCAAAAGGCATTACTCTGAATGCAAAACATCCCCAAGGTGTGATGAAGGTGGTTTTTGGTTGGCAAAAAAACCAAAAGAGGTTCTACATGAAAGGATCTTAGATCTCCAACGACTTGAGCTAGATAGAGAAGAGTCCATTGATCACTACATCACCAAAGCGACAAGCCAAAGGGATAGAATCAACAAGAATCTCAAGGGGAAAGGATTGAAGGAAGGTATGTTGGTTCTTCGCTATGATAACCGACTTGATACTCGACTTGACAAAAAGTTTTTGCAAAGATGGGAGGGACCTTTCATGATAAAAACAAAGTTTGCGAATGGTAGTTACAGATTAGCAGATTTATCAGGAAAACTCCACAAGACCAGAGTCAATGGATGGAGATTAAAGCCCTACTTTCAACGTATCAATCCGTTGATAGGCAGTCATCTGCCTACATCGTCTAAGCTCCAAATTGACATGGCTCCCTTCGGCTTGGCAAATGCTTCACCTTTTTTTAAAGCTTTGATGTGCAAAGAAGTACCAACCTTGGAATCTGAATATACCCAAGGCAACCCTCCCATCTCCGATTTATGGGATTGAGGTAATGAAAAGCAAGTCTAATGGAGTAAAAGAGTACATGACACTCCTCCTATTGAAAAAAAAAAAAGTGGAAAAGAAAAAATGACAAAAAAAAGAGAAAAAAAAAGAAGAAAAATAAGCAACACCATCCTCCTAAAGATATGAATATCTCTAGGCTTGGGGGAGGGCTAATATGAGTGGCATAAAATGGTAACCATCTTTTTGCAACATTTGTCAGCCTACTCAACGTCCTCTTCCTCATATGTGTATATATTTTTCTACGCTATTAAGTTATCTAGAGTAAATTCCCCCTCTTCGTTTAACCTTTGTGGTGACACATACATTATACTCTTCCCAAAAATGTCACCTTAGTCATATATTTATATTACCACCCTTTTCTTTTTTGCTTTGTAAATAGAATAAGCATACAATAACCAACTATATACCCCCAAACTTTCTTACCTCTTGTGAATTAGTAGTAGAAAAATAATATATCCATCTTCCACCCCATATAGATAAATTCCCATGGAAATCAACTCTCCACTTGTCTTTACCAAAGATTATGGTCCCTCTCTACAAGTCTTCTATGCCCCCTACATAGGTGGCCCAATATCTCTTAAGAATATACATATAGCTTCTCTCCTTTCAAAAAGACTCCAATTGTATATTCTTTTCACAAGCAAATAATATTGGGCACTCTTCTATTTGTTTAAGCATCATAGCCTTTTGAAAAAGCATGATTCCCCTTGGATGCATACAAGCAAAGGGCCCATACAAGAAGACTTGGAAGCAAAAGGTTCCCTAGCCTAGTGTGGACCTTCCAAACCGAATTCCTTGGTGCATGGGCGTGAAGAATAGTCGAAATTCATATCAAACATGTTGAGAAGGTTAATTTTGCCTTTTGAAGCATGTCATTCCGAGCTACAGGTAAAAAGTTATGGTCAAAATAGTGTAAATCTGTCAGATTCGCAGCAAAAGGGAATTGTAAATCAAGTAAATCAAGAGGGTGAGATCTTATTTTTACCCTACTCATCTTTTAGAAGAGCAATGAGTGTTCAAGGTCACTTGCATGTGATGGGACCAGCCTAAAGATGCTTTCTAAATGCCAAGACAGACAAGTTGAGATACCCCGCAGGAGCCACCCGTAGGGCCTCATGGTGGGGCCCACCTACATTATGCACCCCTATGGAGCTTTCACGGTCTAAAATGATATTTCTGGTCAATAAATAGGCCCTTTAATTTCCAATATTCAATGAGTGGTCAAAGGACACTTAATTAGGTCTAATCACTTACTCTAATTAAGTGTAGCATAATCCCACTCCTACACAACTATAAATAGCCCCCCTTGGAGAGACTCAACGACACACACCTATATTTTCAACTTCATGTTGTTTCTTGATCAATAGTAGAGGAAACCCCAACTCTCCCTCTTTCACATCCTCCCTCCTAACCCTCCTCTTTGGAGGAAGTGCAACTCTATTCTCCACTCTTTCCATTCTACAATCTCTTACTCCATCAACCCAATAAATCATTTGTAGCACCTCAATAACTTGTAAATACATCATGATCTCTCTCATGGTTATGTTAATGATCATGAAATTATCTTCAAAACTTTCAAGTGTCGCAATTCGTGATGGTTAGCCAGCGTCTGTCCTCCCCTTAAAAGGTGTGCGAGAAATCAAGTAAGTGTTCTATTCTCAATTTACCATTGGTTTGTTTCTCCACACTTATTCAATTGGTCTAAAGAAATTTCTCACTCCAACTCTCTTTTGCTTCATTACATATGCATGTGGCTACCTCTCATGGTGATTTTATTTGTGTCACGGCATTGTATAGATGGAGATGAGCTCTCTATGCAAAGTGTATTAGTTTGATGTAAGTGATTCTCTTGTGTGTTTGAGAGGCAAGTCTTGTGCGCATGATTTTTTGATGAGTGCTTGAGAGAGGAAGAGTTTGGATGTATTATGGGTATTCTTATGGGGAGAAGGTGAATGCTATTCCACAAATTGCATATTTCATTTTGATGCACGGCATTGGGTTGCATAATCGTTGATGGTGTTCAAGTGTCCAAAGTGTATATAGAGTAAGGGGGTTTTCAAAGTGTGTTTCTTGAGTGGGCGAGTGCAAGTGTTATTTTGATTGGTTTCCTTCTCCACTCCCAAAAGAAGGTGGTGCCCCAAGTAGTGTGCGTACCTCTTTACGAACATTTGTGAGGGTAGGCCCATTGGTTTGGGTTTAGAGGCCCCATTTCCAAAATCTCGCTTTCACTATTATGATTGGACTCATGTGTTATGTTTCTCATGGCAGTGTCGCTACAAGACTAGGATCACCTACATCACTTAGCCTTAGACTAAAGGCATATTGACATGGGGATTTGCTGGATTGGGGGTGTTGCCTAGGTATTCTTCCTTTTGTTAGGCTCATCTACACGGTTAGTGCATCGAGGTTTGAATGACCTACAAGGCTAACATGTCAAGGATTTTGCCTTGGCTTTTCCTGAACAGCCCGATGCTGGGTATTGAAGAGATGTGGTGCCTAAACTGTTATGGTTGGTGTTGAGACCCTACCACCTACTGGTACTTGGGATCCTTTCAGAGCTCGGGTTCATGGAGGGAGGCGATGCGGCCTCAGCTTATGTCTTGCTCAGGTAGGTTGGAGGTGTTTTGGCTCTCTTTCGATGAAGTGAAATTCTCTCTATCCATAGTAGAGCGGAAGTGGATGGGTGGACCGGTCGATCCCTACACAGGGTCCGGTGCTGTCATAAACTCTTTTTTTGATGTTATGATATACCCAGATTTTGTCATTGTATTAATACATGGTTTTTTGTTCCATTTAAATGGGCATTTGAAGATTATCTGTTGTCATCTTCTCATGTCTTTATGCACTCTATTTCACTTTCCACTATATTCTCACTCTCTCTCTCTCTCTCTCTCTCTCTCTCTCTCTCTCTCTCTCTCTCTCTCTCTCTCTTCCCACAATGCACTATACATATATATTCACCCTCCACAATGTTGTATTTTTCTTGAGTATGCTTTCATTCATAACACCCATTCAAGTGTAGCACTAATCGCTAGGTACCTTTAGATGCAATCCGGATCATGGCCTAAACTCCATGCTTGGTCGGATGCTGAGAACTCCTCCCCTATGTAAATGCTTCCGTGCAACTCTGATGTATATTGAAAATTTTATAAAAGTGTAAGTTTTATATGAGCACATAGCGGACATGCATGGTTACCCAAGTAGCTCATACCTTTAAAATAGAAAGAAAGAACAAAAAAGGATCAAGCATTGAACAAGTGTCACTTATAGAATACAGATAGATATGGGTTTCAAATTACTTACTTAAAAACTCACCAAAGCCTGCCCAATCGTGCATGGTCCACATGAGAATGCGTTGCACATGGGCATGTCGTCAATTGACCAGTTTGGACATCTCAACCACATCAATCCTTGTCCACAAGATTTGAAGCTCTTCTACAAGTGGTGCTAGATAAACATCTATGTTATTTTCCTTGTAGTTCCCTAGAACAATTAGTGACAATAGACGATAGCCCTTATTGATAGCCAGCCATGGTGGAAGTTTATAAGGGAGTGGAAGCTAAGCCGAATGGTTGTGATAGTACGTATCGCTGACAAGGGGATAGGCTCAGGCATGTAAGTGTGATTACGGTTTTCTCTTTTAGCAAAGAACATGGTTTTGCAGTTGGGGGCGATATGGATGGGTCCTATAAAGTATGAAGCATGACCCACTGATTCCTCCCAAGCCGTAATACATTGCCGTTGTTGCAGAAAAGGTTCATGCACTTGAGTTTCTATTGAGGCATCAAATAGCAAGTGTAATGCGTACCATCTGCCAAACCGTTCTCTTTATGTCTTGCATCCATGCCGTGCTCAAGATCTTGCCTTTATGCGTCTTTTGAACTTTTGTGCTTGCTTCCCATGGAGTTGTAGGGAGTCAAAGTGAGGGGTTTTGATGCATCTTTATCATGTACTCCACAACCCTTTTCATGCCCATAACCTCAACTAGAAGAGATCCCGACTCAAAAAGTAGGAGCATATATGGTGTTTGTGTCTTAACTTGGTGAATTTTGGTCAAAAACACTTTTGAACATTCTCAAACTCTTTCCAAGTAGACTTTGAGATGCTCTCAAAACTCCATAAAGAAGAATCCATGTTATCAATGTGTCAAAAAGGTACTTCTTGAGAACCCAACACTTGATGTTTTTCGCAATATACCTTCTCTCAAATGCATAGTACACTCTTTTTTTTGGCTTCCAACTGATGCATAGCACATTCATGCCACTTGTTATTGGCCATAACCTCAAGGACAAGGTACTTAACACTAGATTGATAACATGACACTTTTATGTCTTGTTAACGATGCCATTTCCTAAAATTATTATAGAAGATGCGTATTTGATTTTTTGAATGTTTGATAACCACAAAGATAGCTTATTAGTTGAAAAAAACTTGGAATTTTTTGGGGCTAGTGATTTTGGCTCTAATATTGTGTTTCACAAGGATTTTCCAACCTTAATTGTCCCAAAAAACATGTACTGTTTTTCACCATTTTCCATAAAATTGGCCATAGACCATCCTAGAATGCCTCTAAGTGGCTTCTAGGGTGCTGCATAATTAATCTTTTCCATTCTAAAGGTTTTCTAATTCTTTTAAGGCATGGCATGCGTATCTATTCAAAGTTATTGCCTAATGATTAAAACTTTTTCGTGTAGATGTAGGGAGACATTTTACACTTTCATGAATTTTTTGGATATGTTTATGCTACATGAAGGTAGTTTTGATTGTGCATATAGTCTGATAACTATGTAAAGCTTCTTTCATGAGTTCTAGGGAGCCTCATACCCCAAAGAGCTAAAATTACAAAGTCGGAAAGAAAATTCCACTTTACCAAAATCACACTCATTTTGAATTAGAAATGTATTATGTTCAATATTGATCCTTAGATTCAATGAACATTATCAACATCTAGCTTAGGTCTATATCTAAGCATAAAAAACCAATTTGGGTATAAGCAGCTATTTTTCAAGGAGGCTAGGATGGCTACAATGTGAAACCCAATATTTTCATTCTCGTAGTTTTTGTGTCTTATGGTTGTGTCTAGAATGATTTTAATAAGACATGTTTTCATGTCTTTGATAGCTTTTGGGTGTCAATATGAGGGTGAAGTACCAAGATATATCACTAGATAGGTTATATAGTGTAGAATATGGGTGTGGGAAAGCAAACATGGAGGATAGGTCAGCAAAATGCAAAAAATACCACTTTTTTGTATCTAATTCTACACATAGTTTAAGAATTTTGTGGCTATAGTAGCCATATACTAAGACTAGAAACCCATTGAAGTTCATAGGAAAAACAATTTTGTAGCATGGAAAAGTTTATATATGATGTACCATGGGGGTAACCGTAAAATTATGTTGTTTTTTATCAAATGCAACACTACCTTGGATTTGGAAGCTTGTCATGACCAAGAAATCAAGAGATACGCATGCTACTTATTTTTGAAAATTGGGGTGGGTACTTAGCTTGAAGCTCATGTAAAGATTTTTGAAAATTCACACATATACTATGAGTATGGAATTATTTTTCCAAAACCATGAGAGGACACTTTTATGTCCTGGTAGGTTACTAAACTAGTGTTACTCAAAAACTTCAAGTGTCTCATTGTTGTACACAATGCATGGCTTCTCCTTATGGTTGGTTTCCACAAGCATAACCTTTGTTTTGGATTCATTCACAACCAGCCCACTATGCAAGCAAAAGTTCTCAAAGACAACCATAAGCTTTTCTGCATCCTCTAAAGTGTGTGCTAGAAGCACTACATCATCCACATACAATAAAAGCATGATTACCGCATTGCAAATAGTGACCTATTCAATGCCTTCTTCTTGCATAAAGTTTATCATTTGTTCCTATTGATCGATTCATAGACCAAAGACAGTTGGTCACAACGGACATCCTTGTTTAACCCCAATACTGCTTGCAAAACAAAAATGTAATTCCTCTTTGCATGCGCAATCGCCACATCACCTTCTCATAGATTCAAGAAACCGCAAGCATAAAATCACTTGGCACCAGTTGGAGCTCTTCCATCCTTCTCCACAAGTTGTTTGTGCGCTCCTTGCCGCACTGTCGAAGCAAGGGACTTGCCAATACACCGTATGCGAGCCACAAACGGCTCCAAGCACACAACAAGCCTAAACTAGCAAGCTCAAGAAAACAAAGGGTGTGTCACTCACCGCTCTACGCTCGCCTTCGTGGTGGATTCCTCGCCGCGATGAAGAAGAAGCTGCAGTCGTGCCGCGCTCAACCGCTTCGCCGCCGTCGTGCCTTCGTAATGCTCGATCGCACACACACTCTCCCTCTCTCTCTCTCTCACACACACACACAAGGAGGTGAAGAAGAAGAAGATGGAGATGGAGCAAGAGCACTCTTCAATTGCACAAATGAGAGAATGAGTAAAAATTAGGTTTAGTTGGCTTTTATAGGAGCTCACCCCATTCACACTTGGGCGCCCATGCTTAACCAACTAATCCCTTGAATGTCCAAGTTAAAGTGCGCCTCTCATTGGCGATCACTCTACCTTTCCCTATTGGTCCGACAAGCCCGGTACCTGACTCTACCAAATACATAATACGCGTCCATCGTAGGTGATCGGTGTCCGTGTGCCGTGAGGGTTAACATTGCCCCCCTTCCTGATGTAGATTCCGTCCTCGGAAGCTATTGAGTTGAAGCTGTGTCGTCGAGGTGGAAGAGCATTTGAGATGAATGTCCTTAGCCTTCTTCAGTCACTGCAAAATCAAACAACATTGGCACAGTAATTGCATTCTCTTAAAAAGCATATGCAGTTTTAGGTAGACACATTGATTGGTAAAAGAATTTCAAACAATTTGTTAGCAATGAACATTAAATTGCAATGTAATCAAATGCATAAACTGATGTAAAGGTAAAAAATTAAACAAGTCTGGGGTCACTAATTTGACGGTCGAAAAGCACTAGAGATCGAATATTAATACCATGGGTAAGCTTCTTAAATTTCTGTGGTCAATTAAGTTGTTTAATCGCGAGAGCCAAGTATTCATGTTCAAGGGCTGACTAGAGGCTATATGTAGAAAACCTTGTAGTTAAGCTACCATAAAAGGAATTTCTCATGAAATCATCGCCTGACTGATTACTTTTTCTTTGACCCCCCAAAGTCTTTTCACACTGATTCAATTATGATGTGTGTGCTTATTTTGTATGCCTTGGGTTTTTTGCTTTTCAAGGAAAAGCGCCCACACTGGGAACCTCTAGGGCTCTAGTACCATAGGCAATACATGTGAGTGAAGTACCAAATCAAGCTGAGATTTCTCTTCCAGCTTAAAATTTTACATTGTGGCACTTTGATTTTTTGCTTGTTCATTTTCAGCATTTTAATTTTGTAACTTTGGGGGGTCATATAACACTGTTACACTCCCCAGGCTCATCACATTAGTAAACTCCCTTTATAATACTTAAGCTAAAGGTCACTAGGGTTAAGCCCACTAGAAAGCCCTAGTACATTTCACACAATGCTGCCTAAATCGGATTAAGAACCTAAGTAACCATTGCTTATTAGGAAGGCATTCCCCATGGTATTAAGAGAAGAGTTCTAATACCTAGCTTGGTCAAACTAGCTTAGTCGGACTGCTTGATTTTTACACCTAAACAAGTGATTATGACAAAAAATTACATTGAATTAAATGTTGGTTACTAAGCCAATGCGCTGAATAGTATGCTACCAATCACAATCAAAGCAGACAAACATAGATGCAAAAAGATAAGGGCAATGCTAATGGACAAGAAACACCTGTTTGTGTTGATGGTCGCGCTTGATATGAAGTGTAAACGAGAGAAAGGTTCCATGAAGGTCCAAATCCTATCAATAGCAACACGCTCCTGTACACACTAGGAAACAAAAGGAATACCTCCAGGAGGCACATTAGTGGGAAAAGAGAACTTCGCTAATCACGCAACTCTAAAACAGAAACACTCTGTCGTACTAATCTTACCTACCCTCCATCACTCAAGTGATGAGGATCAAAGGTGTTTTATGGCATAGGTTTCTGTTTCACTGTACCAGATGTGACATGTGTAGGTCTGAGTCAATGTTTTGACTTTTAAGGTGCATACTCGCTTGCTAATTGCTCTTGCTCTTTTTTTTTTTTTTTTTTTTTTGAGTATAAAGCTTTATATGTACATTCCCTAAGATTGGAATTGAGAGGTCAGGGAAAAAGGTTGAGAGGGAAACAAGTGAATAATGACTGTCAGCAAACACTCCCCCCTTCCTTGGGTAGATCATACCGTTTGAAATGAGCTTGTCACCCTTTGAAACCAATTGTTCCAGTTGGTAATAGGTGAGGATTTTTGCCAGTAGTTTGCTATTACCCTAGGTGCCTTGTCAAGCTACAAGGGTGGTAAGGTACTCTCCCAGGATCGAACTTGAAGTGGTTCATCAGGTGATTCTTGAACACTGGGAGGTGTGGATTCTTTTGTAGCTTCATGGAGGTCCACTACTATAGATGGAGGCTGTGTAGAAGCTTTTACCTCTATGGATGTATTACATGAGGAGCTAGAATCTTCATGGGACTCCCCCCTTCCTGAGCTAGGTGGAACAAATCGTTCTTTCTTTGGTACCCAAACTAGCTCTAGAACGGGTGTGTAACATTCCATGATTTTTTCCTTTCCGCGATTTTCAATTTGTTTTGGAGCCACAGGATTGGGTTTACATGGGCCAGGTGACAGGTAAGAGTACACTTTACGTTTGGACACCCAGATTTGATCATTTCCTTGATAGTAGCCTTGGGCTTCCAATAGTCGTTTAGGAATCCAACGCAGCGTTTCTTTACATTTCTTGGAGCGATTGGTACGTTTCTTACAAGGCTTCTGTTTTTTTGCACTAGCTATGGTCACTAAAGAAGCTTTAGGGACCCACTTGTATGTTTTCTTCGTTACATTAGGATGGTTCTTGTGTGTCTCAAGCTTTCTTTCAACTACATTAGTTGAAGCTCTAGAGAGTTGGGCTATGGGGACGTATGGTTCAACCTCCTGGACATGCAACGTCTTGGGTTTTATTTCCTTGGGCAATATCTCAGGGACTATGGCTTGAGTGGTAGGGCTAAGAGTTGGTTTTTGCGTTGTAACACCCCCAGTCCCCCAATCAATAGTGCATTTGGTGGCTATCATCCACGTGCGACCTAGGTTTATATTACCCTCCATAGTTCCAGTAGGCATGACCAAAAAGTCTTGAGCTACCACCCCATTGTCATAACTGACAGAAGTGTGCCAGATTCCAAAAACCGCAGTTTTTTTCTTGTTGACACCCTTGACTTGGATAATACTCTCAGATAGAGGTGGCTTCCCTAACTGACACCACACCCCATAGGATAGCAGATTGTATTTAGCACCCGTGTCCAATAAGGCGTTATATAGCACTTTTCCATAGGCACTATTTAACTCAATGGGGTATCGTAGAGGTGTGTCAGAGTCCAACCCATCCTCTTCGTGTGCTCCATTTGCATCAGGTTCCGAGCGAGTAGCTCTACCTAATGTTTCCATGAAACGGCTAAACATACTAGTACTAGGCTGTGGAGCTTCGGGAGGTGCATGGCCTTCTCTCTCAGTGTTTTGGGTAGGGTATGCTTCCATGATTTCTGAGTCGGAGGAGGAATCACTAGCGGCTATTTTAGGGTCTTGGGTGGTGCTACCTTGTGTCCCCGCTGAGGGTCTAGAGCTTATCGTGGATGGGTAATGGGTGTCCGTATGAACAGAGGCACCCTCAATATGCTCGTGTTCTAGCACCCGCCCAGAGCGTAAGTGCATGTGCTTTTGATACCCTAAGGTGTCAAAAAGCTGCTCTAGGAGGCCTTGTGACTAGTTTTTAGCGTGTCTTTTGTTTGTTTTTTTGCTAGATTTTTTTGAGCGTGTCGTGGAATGGGCCGTGTGATAGCTCGAAACGAGCGTATCGGTCAGAGGGTCGTGCCGTGCTTTACAGCCCTCCGTTTGGTCACTCTATGCCCTCGGAATCCCTAAAACTGTCAATTTCCAGTAGGGAACTAGGCCCAAACTAGAAAGTCTAAGGGTGCAAGTGGGAAGAGAAAGGAGGAGAGTGGAGGACTTGTCCCACATGCCCTCATTCTCTCTTGAGGGAGTAGGGTATATATATAAGAGTGAGTCTAGTATATATCATAAGACTGAGGACTGAGGCCTGGGCCTGGGCTTGGGCTTGGGCTTGGGAAACCGATCCCGATCTACCTTTTATACAAACCAACCCGTACGTTTTAAGAGTCGTGTTTTTTATTTTCGAAAAATATCGCCGCCCACTCGCTCGCGTTTTTTTTTTTCCCAAATTTTTTCTTTTAAAATTTTAAAATTTTTTTTTCCAAAATAATATTTTTTCTTTTAAACTTTTTTTTTTTTCAATTTTTTTTTTTTTGTTTTTTGACGCAGAAAAACGCAGCAATTAAAAAAATGCAGAAATTGCAGAAAACTGACAGAAAAACGCAAAAAAAAATGCAGAAAATGCAGGAAAACCGCAAAAAAATGCAGAAAATGCACAGAAATTGCTGGAAATGCAGAAAATGCAGAAAATGCAGAAAAAACGCAGAAATTGCAGAACTTGACAGAAATTGAAAACGCCGAACTTGAAATTGCAGAAATTGAAAAACGCAGACAATAGCAGAAATTGAAATTTGACAGCAATTGCAGAAAACGCAAAAAACAGATATCTCCACACACCCCTTCCCTGCCTTTCCTATGATAGAAATTGCACCACAAGGAAGCGTAAAGTGCTAACCGAGCTTAGTGTAGGGCATATCCCCGGCAGCGGCGCCAAAAATGTGCGCTCCTTGCCGCACTGTCGAAGCAAGGGACTTGCCAATACACCGTATGCGAGCCACAAACGGCTCCAAGCACACAACAAGCCTAAACTAGCAAGCTCAAGAAAACAAAGGGTGTGTCACTCACCGCTCTACGCTCGCCTTCGTGGTGGATTCCTCGCCGCGATGAAGAAGAAGCTGCAGTCGTGCCGCGCTCAACCGCTTCGCCGCCGTCGTGCCTTCGTAATGCTCGATCGCACACACACTCTCCCTCTCTCTCTCTCTCTCACACACACACAAGGAGGTGAAGAAGAAGAAGATGGAGATGGAGCAAGAGCACTCTTCAATTGCACAAATGAGAGAATGAGTAAAAATTAGGTTTAGTTGGCTTTTATAGGAGCTCACCCCATTCACACTTGGGCGCCCATGCTTAACCAACTAATCCCTTGAATGTCCAAGTTAAAGTGCGCCTCTCATTGGCGATCACTCTACCTTTCCCTATTGGTCCGACAAGCCCGGTACCTGACTCTACCAAATACATAATACGCGTCCATCGTAGGTGATCGGTGTCCGTGTGCCGTGAGGGTTAACATTGTTTTTGACATCATATCAAAGGCTTTCTTAAAGTCCACAAAGAAACACTACAATGGCTTGCCTTTTAGTCGACTTTCCTCCATGAGAACACGAAGAGTGATAAGATAATGAATGGTGTTATGGCATCAGCAAAAGCCCACTTGTCCTTTTGCGTGCTTTCCATTCTCTTCAACTGAATCAGTCAATTTTATCTCCATTATGCACACAAATGACTTTTTCATAAGAGACTCAATCATTAAAGTTTGATAGTTATTTACATTCTTTAAATTCCCTCCTTTTGTGCAAAGGCTTGACCCAATTAGTACTCCAAACACAAGGCATACCATGTTGAAGTGCAAGGTTGAATTGATCACACATCCACTCATGCATAAAATCTCTCATCCATTTAATCATTTTTGTCTTGATACCTTGAAGATCTCCCACTTTGCAATTGGCCAACGTTTTGAGCCCACCACACACATCTTAAATAGTAAAAAAAGACAACATACATGGGAGTGCACCATAATATGGAAAATTTTCAGCATTTGGTTGCTCATATACTTTCTTACAATGTGTGTACATATCTGCAAGACTCAAGTTGCCAAAATTATCAACTCGCTTGTCCCTCAAGTTTCTCCAAAATATTCCATGCATATGCCTTTTCTTGGACTTCAAAATATTGATGCTTTACTTCCCATATTCTTCTCTTATTTTGAATCAATACCTTGTATGTATGCAAATGAGTTTGATAGTTATCTTTGTCCATAGTTGCATCAAGCTTTATCAAGGAATTTTGAGCTTCTTTAGCAAACCACCTTTTGTGTGGTCTATCTTTGTTGATACCATGGACATGCTTTACGGAATATCATTCTTTTGCACAATAACACGTAGCCTTCTTGAAAGCTTCTCATTTAGTTTCAAATGATGCGTCATATTGAAACTTTGTCATCCACCATAACTTTTGCTCAATCATTTCAATATACATTAGTTCTTGTTTGAAATCCATACATAGTGATACCTTCTCTTCCCTTTGACTGAGATTATCATGCTTAGTTGCTTATCTACGTGCAAGGTCAATACATAAGATCCGATGGTCTAATTTTGAGGTCCAATGGCCAAGAGTAAAACTCTTTATGTGATACATGATGGCTTCAAAGAGTAGCATATAGTCAATCACACTATCTCCATTACGTTTTCTACACGTAAAATCCACCGCTTCCACTCCACAAAGATACACCATTGGCAATGAGCATACCCCTGCTATTGCACATGTGTAAAAGTAACTTTCCATAGTGATCCAGATCTTTCTCATCCATTGAAGTATGATCATACAAGTGCACTTCCTCCGACTCTCTTGAAATGTATGGTATATCAAACTTTTGAGTATCATGTTGCAATGTTTTTGTGCACACATTCATATCTCCAAATACAATAATATCACCTTTGCCTTTAAAATAAAAAATATTCTCCTCTAAATAAGAAAATGGCTGATCTCTATCAATGCAAGCTAAAAAGGGGGAATCATGATGAGGATTCTAGTAATCGGCTACAAAAATAAATGCTCTTTTTTATATCTCATAGTTTTTAGCCATGTAGAACATTTGTGCTTGTCATCTTTCACAATCGATATAAAATCTTCCAATCCTTTCTTAACCATACATGCTACCCCTCCTTGCACTCTTGTTGCTTGATATTGTTTGACCACATCAATGAATGTACGTTGTAATCCTCCAACCCGTTAATTCTTTGTGCAACAAGAAATACAACATTGTCTTTTCTTGTTAGTTCATCTATGCCAACCCACGCATTCCATGAGTAATCATTGCAATTTGAATAGCATACTTTCAATTGTAACTTGGCCTCATAGGTCGCACATTCTTATTTACTTGAGGGACTTGCCTCCTCCTTGGGCACATTTTCTTCATGAGATATATCCTTGTTTTTCTTATTCCTCTCCTCACATGCCTTGTGACACATATTTTGTTGCTTAATAGTGAGATCTTCACATACAGAACATTTTGTATCCCTAAAGTAGATCCAGCTATTATCAAGGATAATCTTTCATTTGGTCTCATCCCGAATGATGCATACAATTGGTCATTCTCCCGAGTGAGGAGCTCCTGATTACCCACTCTTTGTACTCCATAAACCATAACTCCTACCATGCCAAAGTGAGTTTTAAATAAATCTTCAATAACAATGGCAAGAGAAGGATGTGTCTCTAGCTTCTCTTTGGGAATTCAACGAATAAAAATGTTCTTGAAGTGTCACTCCCGTTCCTTCAACTCCTAAACATCCACATTCTCAACATGATTTGTTTGAACCAAAGATTTCATGAGGGAGGAATGAGGAACCATATTGTTTCCTTATACCCAAGACTTGTTTGTGCATATTTTTTTCATGTTGCATAAATCTTGGCTCATGGTATCAAATTTCTACTCTTCTACTTTGCTCCCATGCGCTCCTTCAAAGCATTCAAGTCCACAAGAAAGCATTTACATTCCTTGACTTTTGCTTCAAGATGTATCAAACCGACAATTTGTATCTCAAGTGTCCACTTGAGATTCTCATTCTCAACCACAATAACCCTTAGTGTGCCATTCTCCATTGAAAGTACCCGTAAGTATTCACCTTGTTTGTTTACAGTCTCTTGCAACGATACCAAGTATGCCGCCATGATCATGATTTTCAATGTTGTTGGTTGAGTGGTTGTGCTACTATATCCACACTTAGGAGATTTTGGATCATTTTCTACAATGGTTGTGGACCTTATTGAAGAAGACATTGTATGTAAAATAAGAGATGATAGTCAACTTCTTCCAACTTGCTCACTTCAAAATGCTAATGCAAAAAAAGCCTTCCATAACTGTCATTTTTTTTGCTTTTGTATCAATGCATAGAGGGCACCATGCTTTTCAATTGAGGCTATAGATCACCCAAATCAAAGTTCAGATGAAGAAGTTATGATCAAAAGAGAAGAGAGAGAGAGAGAGAGAGAGAGAGAGAGAGAGAGAGAGAGAGAGAGAGAGAGAGAGAGAGGTAGAAAGAGAGATAGATAGATAGAGGAAAAGAGATAGGTAGATAGATAGATAGAGAGAGAGAGAGAGAGAGAGAGATTTTATTATCGTCCTTGGAGGTCATATATGACCTAAGGGACCAAAGTTACATGTGATGTAGTATGTGTATGATTGATGAGTGATTCTCGATGCTCCAAAACTGTGGTGATGAGAGTCGCAATGGAGAGCCCACACTGTGGCTAGGAGAGGAAAGTGTGTAGGTCTAAGTCATGGCTGAAAATGTGAGAGAAGGAAGTTCAGATGTGACCAAAAGTTGAGCACTCTAGTAGTGTGTGGTACTTAGACTCTCAAACTTGCAATGAGTATAATGTGCATAGTTGATTTCACTCTTCTTCATTGCCCCAATGCCATGTCTCACATCGAAGGGAATGGGAGATAAGCTGAATGGATGCGGTAGTGTGTATCGCCGACAAGGGGATAGGCTCAAGCATGCAAGTGTGAGTATGATTTCCTCTTTCAGCAAAGAACATGGTTTTGTAGTTGGAGGAAATATGGGTGGTGTAATGTATGAAGCGTGACCCACTGGATTTCTCCCAAGCCATAATACATTGGCTTTGTAGAAAATCTTCATTCACTTGGGAGTCAATTGAAGAATCTTGTAGCAAGAGTAGTGCATCACATCTCCCAAACCACTTCTTTATGTCTTTCATCCATCACATGCTCAAGATCTTTCTTTTATGCGTCTTTTGAACTTTTTTGCTTGCTTCCCATGCAATTGTAGGAAGTCGATGTGAGGGGTTTTGATGCATCTTTATTATGTACTCCATAACTCTTTCCATGCCCATAACCTCAATTGGAAGGGATCCCAACTCAAGAAGTAGGAGCATATATGGTGTTTGAGTCTTAACTTGGAGAAAGTTTGTAAGAAAACATTTTTTTACATTTTCAAACTCTTTTCAACAAGTAGACTTTGAGATGCTCCCACCCCACACTTCAACTCCATAAAGAAGAACGGGTGTCACCAATGCATCAAAAAGGTACTTTTTGAGAACCCAACGCTTGATGTTTTCCGCATTACACATGTTCTCAAATGCATAATATGCTCTCTTTCCCACTTCCAAATGATTCATAGCACATTCATGCCACTTTTGATTGGATGGAACCTCAAGGCCAAGATACTAAAAGCTCTCAACAGCTTCAAGTGTCTCATTGTTGTACACAATGCACGTCTTCTCCTTACGGTTATTTTTCACAAGCATGACCTTTGTTTTGGATTTTTTCACAATCAGCCCACTATGAAAGAAAAAGCTTGCAAGGACAACCATAAGCTTTGGTGCATCTTCTAAAGTGTGTGTTAGAAGCACTACAACATCCGCATACAACAAAAGCAAGATTACCACATTGCAAATAGTGACCTCTTCAATGCCGTCTTCTTGCATAAAGTCAAGTACCATTTGTTTCAATTGATCAATGCATAGAACAAAGAGAGTTTATGACCATGGACATTCTTGTTTAACCCCAAAAGTATTTACAAAACTTTCTAAAATTCCTCTTCCCATGTGGAATTGACTTATCACCTTCTCATATATTCAAGAAACCGCAAGCATAAAATCACTTGGCAATTGGAGTTCTTCCATTCTTCTCCACAAATTGTTACATGGAATCATATCAAAGGCTTTCTTAAAGTCCATAAAACAACAATACAATCGCTTGCCTTTCAATCAACTTTCCTCCATGAGAACATGAAGAGTGACAAGGTGATCAATGGTGCTATGGCTTCGACAAAAACCCGCTTGTCCTTTTGCACTCTTTTCATTCTCTTCAGACCAATCACTCAATTTCATCTCCATTATGAACCCAAATAACTTTGCCATAAGAGACCCAATCATTATAATCCGGTAGTTGTTTACATTCTTTGCATCCCCTCTTTTATACAAAGGCTTGACCCAATTAGTACTCGAATCATAAGGCATACCATGTTGAAGTGCAAGGTTGAACATATCACACATCCACTCATGGGTAAAATATTCCATCCATTTGATTATCTCCGGCTTGATACCTTGAAGATCTCCTGTTTTGCGAGTGGCCAACTTTTCAAGCCCACTACATACATCCTAAATAGTAAAAAAAGAGAGAAAACATGAGAGTGAACCATAAAATGGAAAATTTTCAGCATTTGGTTTCTCATATTGTTGCCTACAATGTGTGTACATATCCACAAGACTCAAGTTACCAAAACTCTCAACCTTTTTGCCCCTCAAGATTATCCAAAATCTTCCACATGCACGTGCCTTTTCTTGGACTTGAAAAAGTTTTTGCTTTACTTACCATCTTCTTCTCTTCTTTTGAATCAATGCCTTGCATGTATGCAAATGACTTTGATAGTTATCTTTGTCCATAGTTACATCAAGCTTTATCAAGGACTTTTGAGCAAAAGAAAGTTATCAAGAAAGCTTTTTGTTCTTGTGCATTTATCAAGGACTTTCTTGAAAGCTTTATCACCTCTTCCTTTGAAATAAGCAATGGCCTCTTCTAAATTTAAAAATGGATGATCTCTATCCATGCAATCATAAAAGGGGGAATCATTATGAGGAATGTAGCAATCGGCTACAAAAATGGGTGCTCTTTTTGGTGTCATAATTTTTAGCCATACATAACGTTTGTACTTGTCATCTTTCACAATTGATACAAAATCTTTCAATCCTTTCTTAACCATACATGCTACCTCTCCTTGCCCTCTTTGTTGCTTGAGATTCTTTGATCACATCAATGAATGTACATTGTAATCCTCCAAGATGTTAATCCTTTGTGTATTATTCTCCCAAGTTTCAACTAGAAGAACAACATCGGCTTTGCTTGTTAGTTTATCAATGCCAATCCCCACATTCCATGGGTATCCATTGAAATTCCAAAAGCATATTTTCAATTATAACTCGGCCTCATAGGTCGTGCATCCCTATTTGCTCGAGGGACTTGCCTCCTCCTTGGACACATTTCCTTTGTGAGAGATCTCGTTGTTTTTCTTATTCTTTTTCTCATATTCCTTGCGACGCATATTTGTTGATTAATAGTGTGATCTTCACATACAAAAAATTTTGTATCCCTCAAACAAATCCAACTATTATCCAGGATAATCTTTTGTTTGGTCTCATTCAACATGGTGCATCCAATTTGACGTTCTCCCCAGAAAGTAGCTCCTTGCTTACCCACTCTATGTGCTCCATAGACCATAACTCCGAACATGCCAAACTGGGTTTTGAAGAAATCTTTAATAACAATGGAAAGAGAAGGAAGCATCTCTAATTTCTCTTCGAGAATTCCACGAATAACAATGTCCTTGGAACATTGCTCCTGTTCCTTCAACTCTTCACATCCACATTTTCAACATTCTTTGTTTGAGCCATAGATTACATGAGGGAGGAACTAGGAACCACATTGTTACCACATACATGAGCCCAAGAGTTGTTTGTGCATACATTTTTCATGTCGCATACATCCCGGCTCATGGTGTCAAATTTCTCCTCTTTCAATACATGGTCATGCTTTAATTTGCTCATGTGCTCCTTCAAAGCATTCAAGTCCACAAGAGAGCACTTACATTCCTTGAATTCCTCTTCAAGTTACATCAAATGTCTTCTTTGCATCTCAAGCTAGAGAGAGAGAGAGAGAGAGAGAGAGAGAGAGAGAGAGAGAGAGAGAAAGAAAGAAAGAGAGAGGGAGAGAGATGGGGAAAGAGGGAGAGAGAGGTGGGAAAATAGGGGGAGAGAAAATTAAAGTGATGAAGAGGACATAGAGAGGAGATAAAGAGAAAGAGGGAAAATATGCATATATATACATATAGTTATGTATACATTTGTATGTGTGTGTGTGTGTGTGTATGCATGTATATAAGCACTAAGAAAGGGAGCATAGCACCCAATGGTTGAACGTCTTCTCTTGGGTATAATCCCTTTTTAATTGAGGCATTGCGGTATTTGGTTCACTCATTTATGGATTACTGCAAAGTACCCTTGATTTTTCCATGATTGAGATTGTGATGATATCTAAAGAGGTGCCACTAGACTATTGGCACTATTAACCCCTACTTAGGTCTAATAGCAGATATGTATCTATGTGAGTGAGTATGTATGTATCTATATGAGTGTATTGTGTATATACATGTATGTAATCACTCAGTATGCTTGTATATATGTATCTATGTGAGTTTATGAGTATGTATATACATATATATGTGTGTGTCTATGTATATGATAGACCTTGTGTATATACACCCAATTTACCTCTCTTTGCAAATTGGGTGTAGATTAGGTCTATATTAAGGTGGTAAAGTAGAGGGAAATGCTACCATATACATGTGGTAGTGATGTGAGTGAACACACTTAGGACCGTCGGGGCATTTTTTCTCTCACTACGAGGTTTTTTCCCCCGTGCATTATATATACACCCATCATTCTAGGGCTATCTATCTTTCCATTGCACACTAAGTAATACACTCTCTGTTGTGTGCCTTGAGCTTCCTTCGTCTTCTTCAAGCTGTGTGTGTTTTTTTGCAACCCTAATTCCAATAATTAGTATAAGAGCAGGTTGTGTCCTCGCGGGCTTAGTTGCCATAGCACCTCCATCATACGTCTGCTCACTTTCTCCAATTTCTATGAGCTTTGGGGAGTGTTTTTAGATCGACAATTTTTTTGGGAAAGCTCAAAGATCTTGGTTTGCTCAGAATTTTGATTTGGGCTCATTTTCGCCTTTGTTTCCACTACGGGCAGTACTGCACATGCTATTTTTTGATTTTGTGCACAAATTTTGCTAGTTCTGTTTTTTGCATATCAGGCCCCTTATAGTCTTCTATGGTTTGTGCTATATAGCACGTGTTGTTCTCTCTTTCCTTCTCTTGTTGTTGGGTAGTTTTCACATCAGGTGCAACATTTACCATGGCTAACAACAACACAGATGTTTTCAAGATGTTTGCTACCTGCTGAGGACAGATTGGATGGGGACAATTACCCTATGTGGGCTCATATGATGCAACACGTTCTTGTGTCAAAGGGCGTTTGGAACATTGTGCCGACCATTGATGTACGTCCTGGTTCTCAGGATATAGGCGATGTTGAGGATGTTGCAGGTCTTGTTGCAAGGATTGCTGATGTTAGAATTGTTTTGCCTATGGCTAAACAAGCTTGTTGTGATGTAAACGATGCACAAGCTCGTGCATTGATTGTGTTTGTGAAGGGCACCATTACTCCTCACATTCGTTTAGCGAAATCTACAAAACATGCTTGGGATATTCTAGTTGGTCTTTATTCAAGTCGCAATGAGGGAAAAACTGCATTGTTGCGTAAAGAGTTGGAGTTGAAGATTATGCACGAGGAGGATGACATGGACACTATTCTTGTTGATGTCTAGGATATCAATGAGAAATCATTTCTACAAAAGAAATCATTTCAGACAGTTCCCTTGTGCAATCTGCTCTTAATGCCTTACCAGATTCTTACCAGACTTTTGGTAGTACTTGGAGACTTATGACCCAAGGAAATCTTGAAGTTGTCAAGTTTGATGCATTATGCACATTGCTGTTGCAAAAGTCGCTTTCCAAAAAAAACAATACTAGACAACGTGCAATTGAACATACCTTTATTACTACTCAAAGAAAAGGTAGTAACAGCAATGCAACCACACCTTATGGTTCTTCTGTGAGTGCAAAATTGCCTGCTCCTAAGGCTTTTGATGGCAGCAATTTGTCTGAAAACTCTCGTGATAAGGGCAAAAAAAAGATGTGTTTCCATTATTGTAAAGCTAATGATCACTTGATCAAGTAGTTTCCTAAGTTGAATGCCAGTGAGGCTAAGAAGAAAGAGAATGGTTCCACTACTAATGCTAGTTCCATTGCAAATGCAGCTATTGTTGGGTATTTTGTGAAAGGAGACTGTGATGCTAATGATGCAGAATGGGCTTTTGGTGTAGAGTGCACTTATAATGCTATTGTCCATGATGCATGCATGTCAGTTGTTGTAGATTCACATGTGTGGTATTTTGATAGTGGTGCTACAAAGCACATTACCTCACATCATGATTTTTTCACCTCTCTTGAGTCTGTCCCTCATGGGAATTCAACTACTTGTGCCAACAATGCCTCTTATCCGGTTCAAGGAGTTGGAAACATTGTGCTTACCACTGCAAATGGAAGTTATTTCACACTTGCTGATGCACTTTATGTACTTGGGATCAAGAAGAATATTTTATTTGTATCTACACTTGCTAGACTTGGTCTTGTACTCAAAATTGTGGATGATAGATGTACAATACATGGTCTCAATTTTGGTGATGAAATTGTTGCATGTGTCATTTTATGATGTGGGTTGTATAAGCTCACTTTGTATGACAAGTGTGTAGAATTTTACAAATGCAATTGTGGATTCTAAGTCTAAAGTTCAGATACAAAATTTTGGTATGCACGTTTTGGAGATCTGAATTTTACTAGTTTGCTGCGTTTGCAAAAACTTGATATGGTTTCTTCTTTCGTACTTCTTATAGCACTTGTCAAAAATGTTTGTGAAGGCTGTATTTTGTGTAAGATGCAGCATTTGAAGTTTCCAAAGGATGGTTTAGTTAGGGCCATAAGCAGGTTGCAGCTTGTGTATAGTGATGTTAGTGGGCCCCTGCAAACTCAGTCCTTGGGCAACTACCTTTACTTCATGACTTTCATTGATGATTTCTCCAAGCATGCATGTGTATTTTTGCTTAAAGTGAAGTATGAAGTATTTATGTGCTTCAAACAATTTTTGTCTATGGCTCAAAATGTCTTGAAATGCACTACGGACACCCTCCATTCTGATCAAGGGGGGGAGTATATGTCTCATGAATTTAATGCATTTTTGGCTAGTCGTGGGATAAAACACAAATGTACAGTGCCTTATACACCTCAACAAAATGGTATTGTTGAGAGGAAAAACACAACAGTTATGGAAATGGTGCGATGTAGGGTGAAAAGTCAAGCTTTTCTACATGCATTTTGGCTTGAGGCCATCATGTGTGTCACATATGTACTTAACATGTATCCTACAAAAGCTTTGTAGTCTATTACTCCATATGAAGCATGGTATGATAGAAAACCTTCTATTGATTGCATGCATGTTTGTGGCTATTTGGCATATCCTTTGGAGCCACAAACACAACATAAAAAATTGGATGATAAGGTTGTCAAATGTATTTTTGCTGGTTATAGTGATGAAAGCAAAGGTTACAGGTTGTATCATCCACAAACAAAGTGTATCTTGGTCTCACAGTATGTTGTGTTTGTGGAAGATTATGTTCAGCCCTTGTTGTCATGTGCTAGAGACAATAATGTAAGATCACAAGACATCTATGACACTTTGTTGCCTCCTTTTAGTGGTGGAAGTTCAGATGTAAATTCAATGAGGCAAATGTACAGCCTATGGGGGTTTCTAAAAATGTTATAGATCAGACTATTACTGATGTAGATGTACATGATGTACTTGATGAGGAAGGGCTGAGAATGAGCAGGCTAGAGGTATGCCTAAATGGCTAGAGCATAATTTGCGTGATAGTAAATCGGATGCACCTTTGTCCAGTCGTACTCTTTTAGGTTCTTGCCATGCATCTTATGCATCAGATTGTTATGATTTGGTTGTGTCTAGCTTACATGATGTTGAGTAACCTCTATTTTTTATGAAGCACATAATTCAAAAAATTGGATGGCTACCATGCAATTAGAATATGATGCACTTCTATAAAATGACACATGGACTTTATGTGATTTGCCTCCTGGTAAAAAGTCCATTTGTACAAAGTGGATTTACAAGTTAAAATGCAAGCCAGATGGTGAGATTGATTGTTGTAAGGCTCAGCTTGTTGCAAAGGGTTATGCACAGGAAAAAGACAGATTATGAGGATAATTTTACTCCCACTTGTCATATGACTAATGTACATTTTCTATGCGCATTGGTAGTTCATTTTGGTTGGGATGTACATCAATCTGACATTGTTACTACTTTCTTGAATGGTGACATATTAAAGGAAGTTTATGTAATGCAGCCTTGCAATTTTTTCTAGAAAGGACAAGAGGATAAAGTGTACGGATGTAAGAAATATTTGTATGGGTTAAAGAAATCTCCTCGTGCTTGGTATGAGAAGGCTGCTGAAACTCATTTGGTCAAACGAGGCTTTTGTAACGCCAAAAAATAGCACATTGTATGTAAAGTGTGAGGCTGATCAATGGACTAAAGGAGAGACATACTGATTAAGTTAAGGCTGATTTAAATGCTACTTTCAAGATGAAATATTTGGGAATGTTGCATCATTACTTGGGTATACAATTTAAGTAGTGTGATGGTGGTGGTATTGCCTTGTGACAGAAAAGTTACATACAGATGAGATAGAGATATTGCTATGTAAGTTTGGACTTGAGGAGTGCAAACCTATTGCCACTCCCATGGAAACAAGTTTGAAATTGAGTCTTCATGATGGTGGTGATCCTACAAATGTCATTTTTTACCAAACTAATTTTGGATGCCTCATTTATGTATACAACATGATATTGGATATTCAGTTTGCAATCTGATAGGTCAGCAGATTTATGCATAGCCCAAGGTCAAGGATTTTTTGCTACTTGAGTGGCACTTTACATCTTAGCTTGTTTTATCCCAAGGGGGGATCATTGCTGCCAAACTTACATGCCTTTTTAGACTCAAATTGGACTAGTTGTTTTGACACATGAGTGTCCATAAGTGGTTTTTGTTTCATGCTTGGAAATTCATGTATATCATGGTTGAGCAAGAAACATGCCACTTCTAGTTGGGAGGATGAGTACAGGTCAATCTTCACAGGCTACAATTGAGTGTGTACGGCTCAGATGCCTTATGACTGATTTGGGTGTTGGACCAGACACTGCCAACACTATCTACACTGAGAGTCAGAGCGCATTGGCAGCTGCGTGGAGCCCAGTTTTTCATGCTCGCACAAAGCACATTGAGGTGCATTACCACTATGTCAGGGAGAGACTCTCAAAAAGAGAGATAATTTTGGCTTATGTGCCAATGGAGGACAACCTTATAGATATTTTCACAAAGGCATTGTCTCGTGAGAAGTTTGAAGCTTTCCACAAAGCTTTGGGGTTACTCCCCTTTGTGGATTGATCCTGTCGTTAGGACATGGCACTTTACTTTACTTCATATGCTAGCTGTCATTCATCGCATCACTCCAAGGGGGATTTGTTACCATATACATGTGGTAGTGATGTGTGTGAACACACTTGGGACCGTCGGGGCATTTTTTTCCTCACTATGAGGTTTTTCCACCTGTTCATTATATATACACCTCATATACGCCCATCATTCTAGGGCTATCTATCTTTCCATTGTACACTAAGTATTACACTCTTTATTGTGTGCCTTGAGCTTCCTTCATCTTCTCTAAGCTATGTGTGTTTTCATGCAGTCCTAAGTCCAACAAAAGAGAGAGAGAGAAATAGAGGTGTAGAGAGAAAGGGTTGGGTGTAGACGAGTAGAGGTGCGTAGATTAGGTATATGGGGATTAAAAATAGGCTAGTTCATTATACTTTCCAACCAATCCCTGGTTGGTTCACATTTTTAAATGGAAGATATCTTCCAACCATTGCATTCTTCCTTTGGTTGGTTCACATCCCATGTTGACACCCATCTAGGGTGGACATTGCCTCTAGTGAACTCTTGAGGTGGTAAATCCAAGCAATGGATTCTGTGGCTAGTTGTTTGCTAGTATGAGTGTATATTTCTTTTTGTTATTTGCAGGCATGGCCCTCTTAAAACTTTGGAGGTGCCAATACATCTACAAAAGTTCCTTCATTGATGGTAGATCTGGATCTGCAACATCCATGATCTTTATAAGTAGCTACCTTTGACGCAATAATTGTTTGGTCTCTATAGTGAAAATCAGTTTTTGGCCTAAGGTATTTCATAGCAGAACACACTATGGGGGATCTAGAGAGGGACTTCCTACGTCCAAAGCATCCCACCAATGGCACCTCCATCTACCCTCCCTTCTTATCGACCCCCCCCCCCCCCCCCCCCCCCCCCCCCTTTCCATTGCAGTGACCCACATCCCATGCATCACATGGACCCACACCATTCCATTAATCTCTTTCTTTGTTCAAGTCTTGTCAACAGCCCACAATCTCACATCGTTGGCCCTGTTCAAGCCCAAGCCCATTGCTACTCCTCGTGGGTCCTCACAGATCTATTGCACTACAGCCTGCCTAACCCCTGCATGCCAAAGAGCCCTCCATCTTGCACAATCGCATTGCCCAATTGTCTTGACTAACTAAGCCTTGACCATCTAGTATCATTGTTGACAAGTCTTGATCGCATTGCCCGCTTTTCTTGACTTGACTAAGACAATCGCATTGCCCGCTTGTCATTGTTGACAAGACAATCGCATTGCCTGCTTGTCTTGACTAACTAAGCCTTGACCATCTACTATCATTGTTGACAAGTCTTGATCTAGCATAGTGGTCTGGACCCTCACCAGCTTGCCCTCGTCGTGATGTTTTCTGCCAGCTAGAATCAAAATTTTACTATGCAAGAAAAATCAAAGAAAAAAACCGATCTTATTTCTCCATTTTAAAAGGGTCCCCTTCCCACACAAAAGCTTGTCCCAAGGACACTTGCATTGAGCCCTCCTTTCAAGGGGTTTTCATGTGCATCTTCAACACCTCGAGACTCAAATCCATTCAATTCATACTACTTTTCTATGAGCTTGGCGAAGGCTCTCTTGCAGCGCTAACTTTGAGCTTCAAAGGGGATTTTGGCAAGGAACAAAGAACTTTCATGATCCTTTCTCTAAGTATGAAAGAGATGTATGATATGAAAGACAATAAGAAACCTCTTACACAAGATTCATTCACAAAATCCCTTAATAAACAACATTCAATACATACACAAGAATTAGGAATCTGTCAGGCGTCTGAATTTGAATTGAAAATTGAGTACGCAAAAAAACAGGAATTCGACATTGCACAAGGCGTCAATCCTCTTCTTCTTCTTCATTACACATGTTCAAAACCTCAGGGGGTGCACTATGTAATCATGTTAATGTATAACGTGAGTTCAAAAGGAGGGGTTTTAAAATGCAAAAAATTTAGGCAATTTAACAGAAATACATTAAAATAAGATGTTTTTATATTCAATTTTGGAGAAAAACCTAAAATAAGGGTTCATTTTATTCATTCAGACATGTTAAAAGAGGGGTTTTTTTAATACCCCGTGAACGTATGTTATATAGGGGGGTACTAAATGGTGAACCCCCGGAGTCCAAAATGTTACAACTACCAAGGAATAACCCGTTTTAATATATGAAGAGGTTTTGTCCCTTTCACACTACAAATCCTAAATGACTACTTCTTGAAAAAACTACAAACACTCAAGTGAAAATATGAAACTACTCCCATTTTAAGTTTAACACCTGGCACAGCTCGGTGGTAGAAAGTTTTTCCCAACAAAAACTTTGGACTCAATTCCCACAAATCCCTTGTTCAAAAAACTTAGTGCTAATAACTATATAGAGTGCAAAGTGAAGTGCCTAGAACTTAATCCAAGATTCACAAACTACACACTACATAATCACTAAACACCGCCCATTGTCTCCCCAAAGGATTTCATTGATATCCCAATTTGTGCACCATGAAGAGTGATTTACAAATGCACCATTTATTGACAACGTGCCAAGGCTGGGAACCCATGAAGTAAATCATCATCCATGAGAGCTTATAACAAAGAAACTTGTAGAACCAATGTTCTATCATCAAGATTTTACTCCATGAACATTTAGTAGAAATAGCCGAATTTGGGTTAAGGATCCTCTGCAACCCTAAAATTTGCCTTACTAAAAACTGCATCTCTTTGCAAATATGAAATTCATCAAACATATCCTCAAAACATCTTTTGAAGAAAACAAATTTCTCCAAGAACCATGGAAAACATGATTCAAATGATCCACAAACATCTCCTCTTCAATATCCATCATTCTTGGCAAATCAAAGTCAAAACAATTCCCTCTTTGCAACTCAATCATTCCATTCATCAGAGTCTGCAACTTTTGCAAGAAAAACATCGAGAACATCAAATCCCTTTGAACTCCACAAGCATTTTGCAAAATCAGGTTCAAAACCTTCATCTCCTGATCATCGTTTTGCAAAATCCGATCTAAACAATATGAGAGTGATAATATTGAATCATCAAAATCAACATCTTCCATTTCCAAAAAATGATTTGCACGCTCAAAATTCAAGTAATCTAAAAAAATCATGGAAGGTTGAGCTTCATCCACTTCAAACACTTCACAATTTGGATCATTTGCAACTTTGATCTTGGTAACCATCATTGCATAATTCAAAAACATCTCCACACTCAATGTTAATGACCAGTTTGCTGCAAATAGTCTTTTAGATAAATTATGTTTTAGTTCAAAATGCAATATGAACGGTTTGATATGAAAACAAACCTTGAAAACCATCAAACATTTCTTATTCAACATTTCCAATACTTGTGGAAGAAGATTAGAATCAACTCGGGACTCCACTTTCTTTGAAAAAAACCTTTTCGTGATCTTCTTATTTCATTTTAGGGCAAAAAGAATCAAATTGGTCTTTGTTTCTTGCGTACCACTTCAAATCCCCTTTACAAAGGAGTGAACTCTCCTCTTCTTCAAGTAATTCCACGTCTTTAGGTCCATTTTCAAATTTAGGTATACATTCAAGAACAAATTTAGTTTTCTTTTCATGTTTAGGTTCACGTTCACGTTCAGATTCAGGTTCAATTTCAGATTCCTCAAAAAGACTGAAGAAATATTCAAGATAGGATGAAATATTTGCAACCATTAGACACTTCCTCTTGAGCATCTCCAACATCTTTGCATGTAGATGAAACACTTGCAAACTTGATGTAGACTCCATATGCCAAAACAATTGATTTTCCTGAAAATCTTGATTCAAGAAACACCTAAACTGATCTACTGCTTCATCAGATTGATTTGATTCAAGGCATAACAATAACCAATTGGCCTCTCCTTCACACAATAAAAAACAACACCAAGATGGCTTGCACAAATTTCTCCTCAAAAATAGAAAGAAATCCACTTTCTAGCCACAAAACAGTCCAATCATTGATATCTTCTTGAAACTAAAAACTTTCAGGTTCATTTTCAAACTTCTTGCACTCCATTAACACTTTAAAGGACTTCACATCAATGTTTTCCATTGTAGGTTGCATGACTTGACTTTCATGAAAAAACACATGATCTTTGATTTGAAACATATTTGCCTCCAATCAACCAAACTCAACTTCACTTTGGTTAGCAAAGTCACTTTGCATCACAACATGAAAGAAATTCCCAACAAAACCACCGTTGTGGAAGTATGAACACTCAAGAGAACCATCATAAACTTCAATGTGAATTGGTTCACTTTCTACTTTCACTTGAAAACATCTAGAAAATTGCTCCTTATAGAGATTCAATAATTGCACTTGAGCAATATGAAAACACTGGACTAAATAGACTTCAAGTGATTGAACTTGAAAACTTTTGACTTGTGTTCCGTGAATTTCCTTCCACTTCTGTGCTTCTTGCACAAAGCATGTATAAAATATCTTTCCGCATAAAAAATAGATAAATCCATTGAACCCATCATCGATGTCATTCAACATGAACAAGTAGAACCATTGAGAGAAAATGAGATCATCCATATCCCCTTCATCCGCAAAATCACACAAAAAGATAGAAAGCATCTTCAAGAAAAACCAATTGATTATCATCATCAAGAATTTGAAAAATACTTGCATCTTCATCAGTCAAAACCATCTCCTCGCCATTAGCAAAACCATTGATATCAGGAACTTGGTATAAATCCTCAAGAACATCATTAAGAAACTGAAGTTCCTTGGAAAAATATGCACTTCCAATCTAACTGAATTCTCAAAAGAGCTAACATCATAAACATCACTCACAATGACATCATAATTCAAGACACCTTCCATAACACCAAGGTTTGAAGAACAATCCACATTCATGATTCGAGTAATTTGAAGATTGAAATCCTCAATTTGATTATGCTCATCCAAAACAACTTGCTTAAGAGCATCATTAACTTCACAACAATAAGATATATGCAAATCGGCTTGAGCTTGAACCTGAGGAAACTCCACCATCAATGATTCCTTCACTTCTTGAAGTTGATTGACTTTGGAAATTGCTTCATTTGTTATTGCGACCATACTTAAATACCTCTCATTCTCCAACTTTAATGAGAGATTTCTGATCATCTTTGCTTGAGAAACAACAAGACTTTGAAATTCAGCAAATTCAGGTTCATGGCTTCTTTGAAGATCAGTAATTTGTGGATCAGGGACCTTCATTATGGAACTTTGTAAATCAGGAACCTTTGACATCAAAACTTGCAATTCAGGGACCTGAAATTCAAGATCCTTGTTTTTAAAACTTGAATAGCTCATATCCACTATTGGAAACTGGTTTTTAGTCTTCAAGACTCCAAACAACACTTCTTCATCGATACAAACACCTTTCGAACTGTCACTTGTGAGATACTCCTCATTAAGATCCATAAAAAATTGATTCATCAGATCCTCCTCATCATTAGCACACATCATGTCTTCATCTATGTTCATCTCTTCCACTTCATGACACTGTAATCTGATCTTTTCGTGAATATTAACCTCTTCAAGATTGATGTCCAATGTTGGTATATGGGTTTTTATGGGATATTGGTGGCTTCTCTGGCTCCCTTCTTTTCAATCACCAATTCTTTTTTCGGGTAACTTTCATCCTCTTCCTGCAAAGAGGCGAGTCTCTTTGATGTGAGGTTTGGGGATAGTCGGCGATCCTCTTGGCTCTCTTGGCTCTTGAGTTGCTCCTCACTTCCTCCATTATCTTTTGGACTTCATCTCCCTTGCTTTGAACAATATCTCCTTCTTCAACTAACTTCTTCTCTTCAATAATTTGTATATCTAAAACTTTAATCCCATATTCATTAAGAATATCAAAACCAAGTTGAAAAACTTTAGGTGCTAAAAAATCAAATTCAAGTTTTGAAACTACAGGTGCCTAAAAGTTGTTGGTAACTGAAAACAGACAACTTGACGACGTTTTATGTTGGAAAAAATAACAGGCTATTGAAAACACCACTGAGAATCATCATAACTGAGATAATCATCAAAATCATCTTCATAGTGCTCTGAAATACATTCAGACGCTTCCTGCAACCTTGATATTTGTCGAGCCATAGAGCATGACTTCATCTTCTTACCGAAACAACTACTATGCCACTTGTCTACATCATCAAGAAGACCAAAAAACCAATCTAGTGCTACCATATACATGTGGTAGTGATGTGTGTGAACACACTAGGACTGCCAAGGCATTTTTCCCCTCTTTAGGATTTTTTTCCCATGTGCATTGTATATATGCCCATTCATTCTAGGGCTATCTATCTTTCTATTGCACACTAAGTGACACACTCTCAGCTGTGTGCCTTGAGATTCCTTGTTCTTCTCCAAGTTATGTGTGTTTCTGTGCAACCCTAATTCCAACAATTGGTATCAGATTAGGTTGCGTCCTCTCGGGCTTAGTCGTCAGCAACTCGAGCATACGCCTGCTTGCTTTCTCTGATTTCAGTGAGCTTTGCCGAGCGTTCACAGATCAACAAAAATTTTGAGAGAGCTCGTAGAGATCAGTCTGCTTAGATTTTTGATTCAGACTCATTTCGGCCTTTGTTTCCACTACAAGCAGGTCTGCACATGCAATTTCGTCATTTAGTGCAAATTTTTGTCATTATCGTTTTGTGCATAACAGGTCCCATACAGTCTACTGCGGGTTGTGTTATATATAGCACATGCTGGTATCACTTAGTTTCTTCTCATTTTACACAGTTTTCACATGAGGTGCATACATTTTTCATGGTTGACAACAACACAAATCTATTCAAGATGTTTTCTATTGAGGACATGTTGGATGGTGACAATTACCCTATGTGGGCTTACATGATGCAACATGTTCTTGTGTCAAAGGGCGTTGGGAATATTGTGCAGGGCATTGATGTACATCCTAGTTTTGAGGATGTAGGCGATACTGAGGATGTTGCAGGTCTTGCTGCAAGGATTGTTGCTGTTAGAGTTGTTTTGCCTACAATAGAACAAGCTCATTGGGATGTAAAGGATGCACAACACATTGTTGTTGCAAGAGTCACTTTCCAGAAGATGGTTCAGTTAGGGCCACATGCAAGTTGTAGCTTGTGCATAGTGATGTTAGTGAGCCCATGCAAACTCCATCCTTGGGCAATTACCTTTACTTCATGACTTTCATTGATGATTACTCTAGGCATGCATGGATATTTCCGCTTACAGTGAAGCCTGAAGATTTTAGGTGCTTCAAATATTTTTTGGCTATGGCTGAAAATGTATCGAAATGTACTATAGGCACCCTCCCTTTTGATCCAGAGGGGAGTATATGTCTCATGAATTTAATGCATTTCTGGATAGTCGTGGGATAAAATATCAATGTACAGTACCTTATACACCTCAGCAAAATGGTGTAGCTGAGAGGAAAAATAGGTCACTTACAGAAATGGCACGATGTATGGTCAAAAGTCAAGCTTTGCCGCATTCTTTTTGGCTTGAGGCCATCATGTGTGCCACTTATGTACTTAACAAATGTCCTACAAAAGCTTTGCAATCTATTACTCCATATGAAGCATGGCATGATAGAAATCCTTATATTGATCACATGTGTGTTTTTGGATGTTTGGCATATGCTTTGGTGCCACGTATTTTTGTTGGTTATAGTGCTGAAAGAAAAGGTTACCGGTTCTATCATCCACAAACAAAGTGTATTCTGGTTTCACGAGATGTAGTGTTTATGGAAGATTCTGTTCAGCCCTTGCTGTCATGTACTAGAGACTGTAATGTAAACTCACAGGACATTTATGATGCTTTGTTGCCTCTTTTGAGTGGTGGAAGTTTGAATGTAAATTCCAATGAGGCAAATGTATAGCCTATGGGGGTTTTTGAAAATGTTACAGATCAACCTATTACTAATGCAGATGTACATGATGTACTTGATGAAGAAAGGGCTGAAAATGAGCAGGCTAGAGGTATGCCCAAATGGCTGGTACATACATTGCATGACAGTAAATTGGATGCACCTTTGTCTAGTCATACTTGTTCAAGCTCTCGCAGTGCATCTTATGCATCAGATTGTTATGCTTTGGCTGTGTCTAGATTACATTATGTTGAGGGACCTCTCTCTTTTGATGAAGCAAAAAATTAAAAAAATTGGATGGCTGCCATGCAATCAAAATATGATGCACTTATAGAAAATGACACTTGGACTTTATGTGATTTGCCTCCTAGCAAAAAGGCCATTGGTACGAAGTGGGTTTACAAGGTTGAAACACAAGCCAGATGGTGAGATTGATCGCCATAAGGACAACTTGCTGCAAATGGTTATGCATAGCAAACAAGGGATAGATGATGAAAAAAAAAATTCTCCCACTTGTCATATGACTACTGTGCCTTTTCTATGTGCATTGGCAACTCATTTTGGTTGGGATGTACATCAATCAGACATTGTTACTGCTTTCTTGAATGGTGACATATTTGAGGAAGTTTATTTAACACAACCTCACGGTTTTGTCAAGAAAGGACAAGAGGATAAAGTGTGCAGATGTAAGAAGGATTTGTATGGGTTGAAGCAATCTCCTCATGCTTGGTATGAGAAAGCTGACACTCATTTGGTCAAACGAGGCTTTCGTAAAAAAGTCCAACAGAAAGCACATTGTATGTCAAGCATGAGGACAATGTACTTTTTCGTGTCGTTCTTTATGCAGTGGATGATTTGTTGATCAGTGGTCCCAATGAGGCACGTATTGCTGAATTTAAGGCTGATTTGAATGCTATTTTCAAGATGAAAGACTTGGGGCTGTTGCATCATTATTTGGGTATACAGTTTAAGCAGTGTGATGGTGGTATTGCCTTGTTACATAGAGACATTTCTATGTAAGTTCGGACTTGAGGATTGCAAACCTATTGCCACTCCCATGGAAACAAGTTTGAAGTTGAGTGTACATGATGATAGCAATCCTGCTGATGTCACTCTTTACCAAACTGTTGTTGGCTACCTCATTTATGTATGCAACATGCGGCCAAATATTCAGTTTAGAGTCTCACAGGTCAACACATTTATGCATAGCCCAGGGTCTAAGCATTGACAGGCTGTCAAGAGGATTTTCGACTACCTTAGTGTCACTTAACATCTTGGATTGTTTTATCGCAAGGGGGAATCATTGCCGCTAGACTTACATGCTTTCGTGGACTCAGATTGGGCTGGTTGTTTTGACACGTGAGTGTCCACAGATGGTTTTGTTTTTATGCTTGGCAGTTCATGTATATAATGGTTGAGCAAGAAGCAACCTACTATGTCCACTTCATTTGTGAGGCTAAGTACAGGAAAGACTTCACAGCTACGGTTGATTGTGTATGGCCCATATGGCTGATTTGGCTGTTGGACAGGACACTGCCATCACTATTTACACTAACAGTCAGAGCGCATTGGCAGTTGAGAGGAACCCAGTTTTTCATGATCGCACAAAGAACATTGAGGTGCATTACCACTATGTCAGGGAGAGGCTCTCAGCAGGAGGGATCAGCTTGGCTTATGTGCCAACATAGGACAACCTTGCAGATCTTTTCACAAAGGCATTGTCTCGTGAGAAGCTTGAAGCTTTCCGCAAAGCTTTGGGCTTACTCCCCTTTGTGGACTGATCTTGTCCTCAGAGCATGGCACTTCCCTTTACTCATGTGCCAGCTCTCATTCACCGCATCACTCCAAGGGGGATTTATTACCATATACATATGGTAATGATGTGTGTGAACACACTAGGACCACCAGGGTATTTTTTCCCACTTTAGGAGGTTTTTTTCCCGTGCATCGTATATACGCCCATTCATTCTAGGGCTATCTATCTTTCCATTGCACACTAAGTAACACACTCTCAGTTGTGTCCCTTGAGATTCCTTCATCTTCTCTTACCTGTGTGTGTTTCTCTGCAACCCTAATTCCAACATCTAGATCCTCTTAAGCATCGCACATGTTCTGATATCATGATGCATCTTGAAAACTTTACATAATCCGATACAATTCCATGGAAAACTTTGGCATGCAATACTTGACACAAAGCTCCTCATTTTGACAAGGCATACACATGTAAAGACATTGCTCCACATAGTGCCCATTTTTTTGACAAAGAGAGCACTTCTTTTTCTTCTTTGCCACCATAAATAAATATCAAAGCAATAACAAACAATAATAACGGCATACTTAAATAACCTTCAAAAGATTTCATAAATATGTATAGTGCATAACCTTCATACTTCCAAAAATTAAAAATTTCCTGCAATAGCAAACTCCAATTGCTTGAAGTGAAATGGAATCCACTACACAAAAACTATCTACACACAGAAATTCCTGAAACTGCACATAAACTGTCAAGAACCTGTAAACAACTAAAACTGTACGGAAACCATTTCAGACTCCTGAAACTCTTGTTTCAACCATCCTTTGTGCTCCTTTCACTTTATCATCATGGCTCTACCATCATAACTTGCTTGTGCCCCTTCTAGGCTCGCTCCTAATCATGCTCAAGGCATGAAACCACATCATAGGATCTCCAAGTGTTATTGCCTCTCATCCCAACGTCCAAGAAAGACAATAAGAAGCCTCCTACAGAAGATTCGTTCACAAAATCCCTTAGCAAACATTGTTCAGCACATACACAGGAATTAGGAATCTATCAGGCATCTGAAGTCAAATTGAAACTTGAATACGCAAAAAATAGGATTTTGACATTGCACAAGGCATCAATCCTCTTCTTCTTCTTCTTCATTCCACACCTCCAAAACATTAAAACTACCAAGGAATAACCCTTTTTTGATATGAAGAGGTTTTGTCCCTTTCACACTACAAATCCTGACTACTTCCTGAAAAAACTACAAACACTACTGAAAATATGAAACTACTCCCATTTTGGGTTTAACAATGTTATTTAATTTTGAGATTATGAAAACCCCTAGTAAGAACCAAGCCACGGATCCCCATGAGTGTTTTCTCATTTTGAGAAAATCTATTGCAACAAGCACTATGTCCACGACTAGAGTTTCCTCAAAGATCATGCTAGGAACCAAAAGAATCTTAGAGATAACAAAGGCAAAGTACACATTGTGGAAGAATAATAAGGTAATTTCAACAGTGCCTATATGAAGATGTATTGTAATGGGTTTTAGACACCGTCACAAACACCTCCATTCCGACCAGAAAGTAATCTAAACTCTTTTTTTGTGACTTGTGACCGTGGACCAAGCGAAATACCACAATTACTTTCATTTTCTTTCAACATGGTAGTCTGAGTATTGTCATTTATTATTAAACAAATGTTTGTTTGCTTGAATCAATTGATGGCTTTATAAACTTTGTTATTTATGACTGCTCAGGTGTCTAGAAATCATCATAAATTTTTCTTGCTTGAATCAATGGGCAACTTTATACATGTAGCATTTATAAAATTACTCTTGACACCAAGTAAGACTATCAAAACATTCACATATCAATTTATCCACATTTGGTTACACCACTATATCATGATTTTGTGATCGGTGTTGCCTAAATCAGAGAATCTACACCAATGAGATGTGCTACTGAAATCAACGAATCTACACTTTTGCTACCTAAATTAGTGGATCTCCACTTAATATGGTTTAAAATTGTAAATCTGTAATTTGTCAATGTGCTGCCTAAATTGATGAATCTATACTTGTGCTACCTAAACAAGATTTGCATGGATAATTGGTGGTGCCTAGATTGGTGAATCTACACCAAGATGAGCATTTACACAGTGCCTAAGTCGGAAAATTTATGTGTTGAAGTAAGTTCAAGTATTGAAGTATGTAAAATTATTGATGAACATCCCAAATCACTTGAGATCATTTGAGTGTTTGTGTAGTTTCATGATAAATTATCTCAGTAAAAGCTCCAACCAATGTAAGTACAAACCATGACACTAGAAATAATTTATTTTGTAGCTTATAAAACAATGTAGACAAGTAAACAAGCTCTGTTTTCTAAAAATGTTTGACGATATTCTTGCTTGTTGTAAAATTATGTCGGTATATCCTCGTGAAAATATCTACAAAGAAAGTCAGTAGACAAGTAAACAAGCTCTGTTTTCAAAAAATGTTCGACGATATTCTTGCTTGTTGTAAAATTATGTCGGTATATCCTCATGAAAATATCTACAAAGAAAGTCATTTAAAAGAAATGATACGTAAAGGGTGGATGGGAATTAGGAGATCTTAAAATGAGGAATGAGGTGGAGTAAGCACTTGTGTGGTGTATTATATATATATGGCATCTCGGTATAAAGATACATAGAGAGAGCTTACTTAGTAGAGGTAATTGAAATGATCTTACTAGATATATATTTTCAAAATGCATTGAGAACTTTCATATATGGAGGGTCTTTGATATGGTAGCATTGTAGTTAGCATTATCTGCAAAATCAAAGATAAAGCACTAAAGGTGATATTTAACAACAATTTAAGTGTACACTAAATGCATTATTATTTTAAAATTTGTTAGTGATAAAATTAATTGGAAGTTGAAGACATGCAGATTTGAGTACAAAAGTAAATAATGAAGGTGCTATTTATAAAATGGTTTGCAAAGATGGGGTAACTAGTGGATATCAATTCTATATCAAAGAAATACTAAGCTCATACAATAATTGCAAATGAAACATTAATCATAACACTTGTAGTTAGGGGCCATTGCACTTTTTAGGTTTACTATATCCTCCTTGATTCCTCCTAATATTCACAGCTTAGCATAAAACCATAAACCTTGTATGTGACCCTGAAGTATACTTAGAATCTTAGAGTCTTACCTAAACTTAAACATGGATTACTATGTACATACTTGAAGACCTCGACATCATGGGATGAACAATTGATATTGCTATAGTGATTCCCTTGAGTGTACTTTCCACCTCCATAGTAGAGAGACCTTGGGAGAATCTCACCTTGCTAGGTATGACAAAGTATTAAAGATAGAATATTGATAATGCAGTTATATCATTGGATGTTTTCAATATAAAAATAAAAATGCTTGTGTTTGTTATACTAGAGTATAATGTGCATGTAGCCAAACGAGAGGGCCCTTGGTCATGACACTCTTCTCAATGCTTCAAGCAAACATGATCTAAAGATCCCAAAAGAGGACGGAATCTTGCCAGATTCTTTGAAGCCAAGTCTGGCTAAGCATTGAGGGTTGCTTTTAAAATTTTGGACCACCTCTCTTGGTATGTACTTGGTAGCAAGTCTTCAAGGCATAATGAAAAGGAGGAAGAACCTGATGGATGAAAAAATCTATGTATCTTTGTACATAGCTATGGTTTTGACACATTTGGATCTCAAAAATAAGGAGAGGTAGGAACAAACCATATGAAACAAAAAGTCCATTCTACCTAACGGTCACTACCTAATAGTCACTACAAGTGAAGAATAAGAGTCAATAGTAAAAGGGAGGAGAATTTTATGGATTATGGTGTTTGAGTCATCTAAATATTATCAAACTTAAGCATAATTCACTTGTGGACACAAGACTTGCACGTGGAGTCTTGAGGGGACTGCGTGGAATACTTATAGAAAGAGAAAGACAAAAACATATTTTTGTGGGAGTTTTCTCTATTTTTTTAATTTTGAATTTGAAACAGTTTTCAACAGCAAAGATGTAGGAGTTGAGTTGATCTTTTTGTTTTTTTAATAATTTTTGGAGCTACAATTTGGGAGATATGGCCAAAATACTGGAGCCTATCTGTCCACACGAGAAGAAGTCATGGTTATCCAACTCCAGACACATAATTTCTTATAGGTTTCTCTCTATTATTCTTGGATTTTCTCTTATTTTTCAATATTCTCTCAAATATTATAAATAAGCTCTTGGACTCAAGCTATGGAAGGTGGCATGACAAAGCTCGCCATGACGATGGTGATTAGGAGGAAATTGGTCAATAAGCAAGGCACATGGAGCTCTCTCATTGGGGGAATGCCCCTAATTGAGGTTACATTGTAATTACCCCTCTTCCTCATAATCTCTCTCCTAACTACTCTCTTGGCCTATAAAAGGAGGCCTCCTCTTTTGTAAACACATACACACCATCAAGCTCTAGCACTCACACTCTCATATGTACATCCTTGTGTATGCACCTCTATGCACACATAGTTCTACTATGGCATAGTATTGGCTATGGTTATTCGTTTTGGTTTCGTAATGTCCAAGAGGTTTGAGTTACCATGCACACATGAGTTTGTGAGATGCTGATTATGTGCAATTCCCCTCATGGATGTTTGTATGGTGTTTCTGAAGCCTATATTAATGAAGCTCTAATGATCTCTTCCTCTCTCTCTCATCTTCCTTGTGTATGGTGTTTATGAAGCCTATATTGATGAAGCTCTAATGATCTCTTTCTCTCCCTCTCTATCCTTCTCTCACATTCTGCTTGTGCTATGTGTCGACCCCTTACCATGCTCCCTAGCCGCATTCCAAGCTAGGTGGTGTCCCTATTGTATACCTCCCATGATGAGGTCATCGTGCATAGTCTTGGTGTAGAGGCCACTCGTTGGTCTGTTTTGCGCCTCCGCCTCTCAGTGTCATCATCGTTGATTGCATAGGTTAATTGTGCAAAGTGAAGGGTTTAATTTAAGAGTTACTATGGCAATGCTTGATGGTCTAGCTTGTAGACAAGTTTAGTCACTCTTAATAGCTTGAGACTCACTAGCAACCTACATTGGCAATTGCTAGCTACAGAATTTAGTGTTGGGTATAGGCTGGGGCTTACCTAGCTTAGGATTTCCACTCACACATCCTCTTGCAACAAAAAGGTAAGTTTTTTTTCTTATTTATGTTGAATTATTGCATATTTGTGTGTGTGTGTGTGTAACATGGTGTGTGTGTGTGTGCATGTGTGTTTTCTTGAAAGTTTTGTGGAAACCTCTCAAGCTCATTGTGCTCACATAGACCGAATGTGAGTGCTCTATCTTTTTTTTCTTGCATACACCACACACACACATGTACCTAGATACATAAATGTGAGAGTGCACGTGTGCAAAAGAGAGAGAGAGAGAGAGAGAGAGAGAGAGAGAGAGAGAGAGAGAGAGAGAGAGAGAGAGAGAGAGAGTAGACAACACAAAATGCTGTGTGTGGAAGGGGGGTGATCAACCCCCTAACTACGAGAGCATGAAATCATACAATGTCAGATGATATCTAATGGGTACCCCCTCGCTACTCTCTCTTTCTCTACCTCTCTCTGTCTCTCTCTTTCTCTCCCTCTCTCTCTATCTCTCTCCCTCTTTTTTTCTCTGTCTTTATATCTATCCCTACTCTCTCTTTCTCTCCTTCTCTTTGTCTCCCTCTATCTCTGCTTTCCCTTTCTCTCCCTCTCTTCCCCTCTCTCTCTCTTTTTATCCCTCTCTCTCTATCTCTACTCTCTCTTTATCTCCTTCTCTCTCTAATTGTATCTCTACTCTCTCTTTATCTTCATCTTTCTTTGTATTTATTCCCCTAGCTCTATCTCTATTCTCTCCCTCTTTCTCTCTCTCTCTCTCTCTCTCTCTCTCTCTATCTATCTATCTATCTATCTATCTATATCTCTATTCTCTCTTTCTCTACCTCTCTTGCTCTCCTTCTCTCTCTTGTCTTTATCTATAGTCTCTATTTTCCTCTCTCTTTCTCTCTATGTCTACTCTCTCCTTCTATCCCTCTTTCTCTCCCTTTCTCCCCCTCTCTTTCATTCTCTCTTTCTCTCTCTCTCTCTCTCTCTCTCTCTCTCTCTCTCTCTCTCTCTATGTCTACTCTCTCCTTCTATGGCTCTTTCTCTCCCTTTCTCCCCCTCTCTTTCACTCTCTCTTTCCCTCTTTCTCTACTCTCTCTCTCTCTCTCTCTCTCTCTCTCTCTCTCTCTCTCTTTTGCTCTATCTCGACTCTCTGTTTCTCTACCTCTCTCTTTACCTCTACTCCATTTCTCTCTATCTATACTCTCTTTTTCTCTCCCTCTACTCCCTCTCTCTATCTCTACTCTCTCCATCTCTTCTTGTCTCTCTATCTCTACTCCCTCTCTCTCTCTCTCTCTCCCTCTCTCTCTCTATCTATCTATCTCTATCTCTTTCAAGTTTAAGAAAAGGCATGTACATGTGGAAGATTTTGGAGAAACTTGAGGGGCAAGCGGGCTGAAAATTTTGGTAACTTGAGTCTTGTGGATATGTACACACATTGTAAGCATCTATATGAGCAACCAAATACTGAAAGATGTCATTTTATGGTGCACTCCCAGGTATGCCCTCTATTTTTACTATTGAGGATGTATACAATGGGCTTGAAAATTTGGCCACTTGCAAAGTGGGATATCTTCAAGGTATCAAGCTGGAGATTATTAAACGGACAAGAGATTTTACACATGAGTGGATGTGTGATATATTCAACTTTGCACTTCAACATGGTATCCCTTATAATCTGAGTACTAATTGGGTCAAGCCTTTGCATAAAGGATGGGATGCAAAGAATGTATAAGTACCTTGGCCTTGAAATTCCAACCAATCACAAGCTGCATGAATGTGCTATGCATCGTTTGGAAGTGGGAAAGAGAGCATACTATGCATTTGGGAACGTGTGTAATGCGGGAGACATCAAGTGTTGGGTTCTCAAGAAGTATTTTTTTGATACATTGGTGACATGATTCTTCTTTATGGAGTTGAAGTGTGGGGTGGAAGCATCTCAAAGTCTACTTGGAAAGAGTTTAAGAATGTCCAAAAGTGTTTTCTTACAAGCTTTCTCCAAGTTAAGACACAAACACCATATATTCTCCTACTTCTTGAGTCGGGATCTCTTCCAATTGAGATTATGGGCATGGAAAGGGTTATGGAGTACATGATAAAGATGCATCAAAACCCCTCACATCAACTTCCTACAATTTCATGGGAAGCAAGCAAAAAAGTTCAAAAGATGCATAAAATCAAGATCATATGATCATGGAATGGATGAAGACATAAAGAAGTGGGTTGGGAGATGGAATGCATTACAATTGCTAGATGATGCCTCAATTGACTCACAAGTGAATAAAGCATTTCTACAATGCCAATGTATTACGGCTGGGAGGAATCTGGTGGGTCACACTTCATACATTACACCACCCATATTGCCCCCAACTACAAAACAATGTTCTTCACTGAAAGAGGAAACCGTACTCACACTTGCATGCTTGAGCCTATCCCCTTGTCAATGATACGCACTATTGCATCCATTCGGCTTAGTTCCCAATCCCTTCAATGTGAGACAAGGCATTGGGGCAATGTACAAGAGTCAAATTGACTATGCACATTATGATCACTGCAAGTTTTGAGAGTTTGAGTACCACACACTACTAGAGTGCTCACATTTTGGTCACATCAAACATCCAAACTTGCTTCCCTCACATCTTTAGCCATGACTTAGACGTACACACTTTCCTCTCCCAACCACAATGTGGACTCCCCATTGTGACTCTCATCACCACATTTTTGGAGCATCAAGAGTTTACTCATTATCCACACACATACTACATAAAATATAGCTTTGTCCCATAGGTCATATTTGACCTTTGAGGACGATGATATAATATATCTATCTATCTCTCTTTCTCTCTCCATCTCTTCTTTCTCTCCTTCTCTCTCTCTATCTCTCTATCTCTACTCTCTCTCTCTCTTCCACTTTCTCTTTCTCTCTCTATCTCTACTCTCTCTTTCTCTCCCTTACTTATTTCTCTCTGTCCCCTTTCCTCGTTCCATTCTACTCTTTTCTTTTTTCCACTCTAATCTTTCTTTTTTCTATTCTAATCTTTAACTATTTTACACAATCTCAAAAAAACTTAATCTACAAGCATATCCATATAAAAACAAAGTGCCATTTTCAAAGTTTACAACGATTGTGGGGAGATTAATCTACACTCTCCAAAAACCTTGCAGCAAAAAATCATAAACTTTAATCCTAATTTAATGATACGGACAAATGACCAGGTATGTGCACTTTCTTTATCTCTTCTTGCTTCAATCATGTGTGTGTGTGTGTGTGTGTGTGTGTGTGTGTGTGTGTGTGTGTGTGTGTGTGTGTGTGTGTGTGTGTGTGTGTGTGTGTGTGTGTGTGTGTGTAGAGTAGAATACAATAGCGGACAGGGGTTATGGGTTTACCTTGACTTGTTCGAGGTAAGTCCCCCCTCTAAGAAAAATCCTTTGAAAGCGGTCCAAAATAGTTTGTATGTGTGTGTCTATTTTTGAAGGGGTCCTTGTGTGTGTGTGTGTGTGTGTGTGTGTGTGCGTGTTTGAGAGAGAGAGAGAGAGAGAGAGAGAGAGAGAGAGAGAGAGAGAGAGTGTTTGGGGAGAGGTAGAATAAGGGAGATTCTTGGGGGATCAAGTGCGATGGTGGGGGAGAGTTTGAGCAAGGTATGCTGCAAATACATGGTACTCTACTCTACCCTTATTTTTTAGGCGCTAGTTATTAAAACGGATATTACTGCCACTATTATTACAACAATTACCGTGACTATTACCACATTTTCAAACGGATACAAAGGTAGTAGAGAGGGGTACAAACCACCTCCCTCTGCCCTTAGATTGTATGATGTCCTATCTATAATTTTTTAATTTTTTAATAATCTTTTTTAACAAAAATCGATAGTTTAGATTTTTGTACTAACATACTATTGAAAAATTAACCATCTACTCTAGTGACTATTTAGTGTATAGAGCACACGTTTATTTCCACTAAACTTTTATTCCTTTTGTACCACTTACTATTGAAAATTTTAGCCATCTACTCTAGTAGCTATTCTAACTATAGGGCCCATGTATGTTTAAAACTATTTTAGAGATTGTTTTTAATTTACTATAGTTTTCTTTAATTATAACTCTCTCTCACGCATGTGCATGACAACTGGGATCATTGTGGCCCTCTGAGCGGCCCTGAATGTAATCGATGGCTCAAGGAAAAACTCCCTTGTCCTTGCGCCGCCAAGTCAAAACAGGCAATCCCTCGCTTGAGGTGCATTGCTTTGGACCACGTGGAGAATGGAAGGATTTGACATCCTCAAAAAAGTGCTTTGGTAGATGAGAGCGCCAATGCCTCTCTTGAGGAGGTCCCTCATTGGTCTGTGCTTGGTGGTGGTGCTATGGCATGCAAGGCCCAAAGACAACGACAAGAGCTATTGGGCAAAGACATGGTGCATGGTGACCTTCCCATTACCTATACTTCAACAGATTTTTCACATGCATCTCAAGGACACTTTGAGCTTGAGGATGAGCACATGTTTGACATGGTTGATGTGTTATTGGCTCACAAAGGAAACATTTGTAAGGAGGATTATAGACCATGCACTTGATGGGTAGCAGCAATGGAGGACAAGTTGTTCTCAAGTTCCTAAATGCCTCTTTATGATGGTGCACAGTACTCGATGCTCCAGGCATCGTTGGAAGTTCTCAACTTGTAAGAAACATTTGGTTGGGAAAATTCAAGTGTAGATGCACTCCTTGGGTGAGTTCTATCCATCTCTTTTTTATACATGAAACTCCTTCATGGCGTGGGTTTGCATTTGTATCAATAATCTTTTTTTTTAAATTTTGATGGACAAAATGATTCCTAAACATCACCACATGCCTTTGAATTGCGAGCGAGCTAGATTGTACGTTAGTGCACTTGTCATGGATTATGAGAGCATCCATGCATGCATCAATGATTGCATAATATCCACAATGAGCATGCACATGCCACCTCATGTCCTATGTGCAAAGAAGCATGCTACAAGATCGGAGTGAGGGGGGTGCACCTACCCTCTAAGGTATTGAGACATTTTTTAGTAATCCCTTGTATTCAACACATGTTTAAAAGTAGTTCTATGGTGGAGCTTCTCACATGTCACTCCAACCATAACTCAAATGATGAAATGATGTGTGTCCCTATTGATTCACCTACATGGAGGCACATAGAGACTGAGTGGCTAGAGTTCCGGCTAGAGCCTTGAAACTTGAGGCTTGGGTTGCCAAGCAACAATGTCAATCCCTTTGGCACCAAGTTCACTTCATGGAGCACTTGGCTTGTGGTGATCATCAACTACAATTTTCCAGCATGGAAGACAACCAAGAAGGGAAATATACTTCCTTCCTTGCTTGTGCCAAAGTACAAGGTGGCAAATATTGATGTCTACCTCGAGTCCCTCATCGAGGAGTTATGGAGAGGCATCCTCATTATAGATGTCTCACTTCCAAAGGAGAGGAGAGAAGCCATTGTGAGGGGATTTAAATATTTACATAATTACCTAAAATGTTGTGTAGGATTTTATTAACATTTTACATAATCACACTTAACATGATCACAAAAAATTCGGTTGAGAGAAACCTAGAAACCCACAAAAAGCTCATCAGGATTTTAATTTTTCCCTGAGGGCCCACTAAGGAAACCCTAAAGCCTAGTGGGCTTGCAACTAAATATATAGAGGGCCTGGAATGAGCCCCTTGGGTGTTATTTGTTGAGCCACTGTGTGTGTGTGTGTTTGAGAGAGCGAGAGAGAGACGATGTCCATTGAGAGGAGAGAGGGAGTCGTGTGGGAGCTTGCTTTGCATCGCAGTACACGACAATAGTGGAGTACATGACCACACCACCCAGGTGTGTGTGTGTTGTGCATGTGTATGTTTGCGTTGTGTGGTAGTGTGCCTTTCATTGTATTGCACGAAAATCATAAGGTACCTTATCACACAATGTGAGTGTGTGGGTAAGCTATTCTACAAAACAGTGCTTACCAACGGGGACATCACCTCAATTACGTGGGGAATATGGTGTCCTTGTGGTAAGTATTATGGAGAAATGTTTTGATATCACTTTTATACAACCTCAACAATGTCTACAATAATGAATAACACCCTTGCAAAACCAAATGCTACTCTTTCACTAAAATTCACACTATGTTATTTCTCTATGTCTACAAATAGCTAATCTACTTTCAATTTAAAAAGGTATATACACACATTTTGCATGTAAGATGTTCTATTTAATCTTTTAAAAGAGAAAGATGCTCTATCCAATTTATGAGTGGTTTGTTAAAATTGCACAAATTTTCAATGTTTTTTCATGGAATTATACACTATTAATATTTTAAAATGAGCTAAAATGAGATTGGCAATATGTACATTATAATGCACATGTATTTTATTGTAACAATGTTTTTTGAAGCGGTAACATGTAAAATATAAACTCATGTCTTATGGTCTATCACAATATTTTGAAATGTTTTGGGTGTTTAACTTGTATGTACTATTCATCGATCTGGATGGTTTCTGAAGAGTTATTGAATTTTAATGCATTTTGCACGATTAAACATAGCATTTTAAAGTGAAAATGGTTATTGATCTGCATTAATATAATCTTGCATAATTTATTGAAGTCATTAAGTCATGGTAATGGTTTGTCTGAACTAGTGTGAGGGTGCAACGTGTAAAATATGAACTCACGCCTTATGGTTTATCACAATATGGAGAAATGTTTTGGGTTTTTTACCTATATTGTTCGATCTAGATGGTTTTATTAAGAGTTACTTATTTTTAATGAATTTTAAAGTGAAAATGGTTGTCAATTGTATTAATATAATGTTGCATAAATTTTTGAAGCCTTTTAGACACGGTTATAGTTTTTAAGGACTAGTATGAGAGTGTCACCTATGAAACTGTATTTGATATGTTGTTTTCTATTGTCCAATGCAAAAATGACACCAGAGAAAAAGAAAATTATTATGTTGCCATTCAAAAAGAATGTATTTTGGCAATATCTTCATGTGTAGATGGTCGCATTATTACATCTTATTAATGAAAGTGACATCTTCACTAAAGATCTCACTAGCACTATCTGGGAGAACAAAGAGCACAGGTTGTGAGTTGAAGGCCAGCATGAGTTGCTGATTGCTACAGGGATAAGAGAATTTGACCCCCACCACAAGATAATTAGGACAGTGTTGGGCAATATGAAAATGTGCTGCAGAGACTTAAAAGAAGATCTCCCTTTCACTTGACATATGGAAAAAATAGAGCTGTGGGATAAACAATGGGAGGAGCAGAAGCTCAAGAAAAATCCTTGTTACCCAAGTGATTGAAGATGGCCCAAGATGCACAAGTGGACGTAGGTAGTCGATCAGATGCCAACAACATCGGCACAATCATGTGCATATCATTGAATGCCAAGTGTGCACATTTGATCGGTATTCCCCACAAACCTTGGTGAAAGGTACAAGGGTTGGAGCAAAATCTTTTGGTATATGCACATTATATACCATTTAAATTTTTTTTTTCTTTCCAGAGCACATTACATATGTAGAAAATTTCTACAAGGGAGGTAACGAGGCAAAATTCGATAGCTTCCATAGCGAGCAAGGAATGCAAACATTTCACCACCCCATTGTAAGATGAATTAGCTTTACCATTGAGGCCTCTTGGATCACAATCTTCCCATACTACAATGGGGGTACCTTGGGAGACATGATATTCTGCCTGTCATTTGCCCAAGGAGCGTTCAAATGCTGCATGTATATGCTACAAATGGATGGAGGAATTTGCCACCAACAAATCAGCACTTACCAGAGATAAAGACTACATGGCTCAAAGCATATGCAAGCAATCTAGCATGCTCTTATTAATGGTGTGGCGACTGATCACTCAACTGGTATAGGGCACAACAACTTACAAACTAACAACATAATGCTAGATTTTACACGTGCAAATAAACCCCGCGTGGGCATTATCTATTGGGGCATGATTCTTAGAGCCAAGTGTATATCAAACAATTTTTTGCATCCTGCAGCTCAATCAAACTTTGCAATTTTGGAGGCAAAGAAAGCGGGCAACGAGAGCTTGCAAAGCGACAGTGGATTTCTCTTGAAATATATGATCCACAATGCACAAATGCATATTCAAAAGAAAAAGACATTTATGCAATAGGTTTTCTATTTGACATGTTAATAGACTTTTGGAGTGCAACTAGGAAAGTCTATTTCCTAGAAGAAGTATTTTACCACCCCGATCAAAATGCCATGAGGGCTATTTAGATAAATGTGGACAATTGGATAAAGTTAAGAGAGCGCAAAGCTAGAAGAAATGCATCAAATTTTTTGTTATTCTTTACAGAGCATTTAAAGACAAACCCTAATCCTATCCAGTGACCACTTATTGAACATACACCATCTCTTTACCTAGCTTGAACATTTTGTACTTTGCTATTGACTTGTTGTCTGGGTAATCTATTTGCATTGAAGTCTATGTTCTGGGTGGTTCACCTCACTTGAAGTATATTTGGATCAGTTGTCTTTAGTCAATCATCTTGTGGTACACTTGGATCAGTTCTGATATTTTTTTCATCAATTGAAAAATATTTGACTAGTCTGTCTTTAGTCAATTGTGGTATCTTTGAGGTACACAATCGATGTCAGATGATCAACAGTAAATGGATGTGAACGCTTTTCAGGCGCATGAAATCTCTAGCGCACGGTATGTCGGCACAATAGTGACTTACACAGCTCATCGACTATCAAAATGGGCAAACCATGTGCAATGGGAAACATCAACAAAGAAGTCATGAAGGATATGATTAAAACAATATGGCCATGTAAGGATGCGGAGATAAAGAAAAAATGGTGGAAACTATCAAAGTGCCTTCACCAAGATATCAAAGATAACACTGAGAGGATCTACTTGGAACTTTTTGGCCATCCATTACACAATGAAAATTGTGCATTATATTTTGCAAAAAAATTATACCGTACATTTTGTGAAGCAATGACCAGTAGAATTTTCCTCAAAGGAGATAATTATAGCCACCCATGATATCAGGAAGATTTGTGTCATATTCACACGAGAGGAGCTAGCATTGATAGTTGAAGGGGTCGACATACATTAAAAAAAAGGAGAAATATATTTTAATAACATAATTGGAAAAGGAAGATGAATAAATAACACAGCTATCAGTAGCAACCCAAACACCTCAAGCTTCAGAGGTCCGAATGGAAAAAAGTAATCATCGCTTAAGCTAGGATGTTCAAAATTTTACGTAGCAAGTGAATCCTCTGCACGTACAAGGGACACACATTAGTCACCTTGTTTTGCATCCAGAGTTAGTTCCCGCATCCCAATGTCCAATATGCTAAAATACTTTTGACGGATGGAGTAGATACTATCCATTGGCATGTGGCCATTATTATCACCTCGTGTGTTTGATTTGTTTAATGCAAAGCAATAGTTGATGTGCAATCTTTCACTACAAGAGCCCGTTTGAATTCCGACATCAAATTACCGGCGTCAATGGTGGGCATCAGTATATGTATAGGTAAATCTGGAGGGAGATCAACATTTTTTTAAAACAATTTTTGAATTTTCGATGCTTGTACCGACAGGTACTCCGGTGCATCTATCGGAAGATATTCTGATGCCTATACCGGCAGATATTACGACATCTATACCGGCTCCTGTACCGGTGGACCCTGCAAAAAACGAGGCCGCGGGTCTCTCCGTGCACATTTCTTTCATTCTCCGCATCTTCTCTTGCCCTCCTCCTCCTCACCTGTTGTGCAGACCTGTTGCCCAACGAGTTGCCAGAGGTGAGATTCTTGTTTGTGGACTACTCCTCATCATCAAGGTGAGATTCTTTTCAAGTTTTCTTGTAGTTTTGTGTGTATGTGTGTCTAACATAGTGTGTGTGTGTGTGTGTGTGTGTGTGTGTGTGTGTGTGTGTGTGTGTGTGTGTGTGTGTGTGTACATTTGAAGACGTTTTTAAGACCCTTTCTTGCTCAAATAGGTTGAATGTGAAGTGCTCGAAAGTTTTGTGCATTTTTAATTATTTAAAATTATATTGTATATTCACAAAATAAAATTTCATTCATTAGGATTTCAATGCTTTAAATTTTTATGCAGTTTTGTTTTGAAATTATGCTTTGGGGTAATTTTGCTTCTAAATTATGCTATGGGAAAATTTTGTTTTGAAATTATGCTTTGGAGAAAAAAAAATTTGAAATTTTTCTATAAGAAAATTTTGTTTTGAAATTACGCTACCAACTCATCATCATCGTGCGATTGATGAGGTTTAGATTATAGGTTACGGCCAGGTTTAGGTTATAGGTTAGGTTAGGGTATAGGTTATATGTTAGGCTAGGTTAAGTTATAGGTTAGGTTAGATTAGGTTTATGTTATAGTTTAGATTAGAGCTAGCGACAAATAGTGGAAAAAGTACAAACAAACTTCAAAAATGACTCGTGTACTTCAAAAAACGCGAACGGGATTTTGGTTAGGTTAGGTTAGGTTTAGGTTTTAAGTTAGGCTATAGGTTAGGTTATGTTATAGGTTAAGTTAGATTAGCTTATAGGTTAGGTTTAGGTTATAGACTAGGTTAGGTTATAGGTCTGTTTATAGGTTGGGTTAGAGCTAGCGGCAAATAATAGAAAAAAACGTAAATGGACTTCGAAAATGACTCGTGTACTTCAGAAAATGCAAACGAACTTCGATTAGGGTAGGTTATCGGTTATAGGTTATGTTGGGTTAGGTTTAGGTTATAGGCTACGTTATAAGTTATGTTAGGTTAGGTTTAGGTTATATGTTGTACGTAAAAGGTTAGGATAGGTTAGGTTGTATATAATAGGTTAGGTTACTAGTTAGATTAGGTTAGGTTGTACGTAAAAGGTTAGGTTAGGTTATAGGTTTCAAAAGCCAATTAGACTTCAAAAGCTCACACAAACTTCAAAAACAATAGTATATAGTCATTGATCAATTAAGACGAAATTATTACCCTGTGGTCCTAATCTCCGTGCACCTCTAGATCGAGGTGTGCGGGGATCGGGCATGGCTAGAGAATGTGAGGTTGTCATGTATTGTCATGTAGTTAATAGTGTGTAGTTATAACAAGAGTGTTTTAATTATTTGTTGCATCATTGGTAGATAAAGTATGGACAATAGGATGGAATGTCCTTGTGCGCATTGCAAGCATCAGATCTTTTGAAAACAAAAAATCTACAACCAACACATATGTAATCACGGTCTCTTTCCGATAGAGAAAATGGGTGAAAGCATGTTAACCTGTCGCGCTTTTTGTGCTAGTTAGCAGTTTCAAGTTAGCACATCTTCGAAAAGTTGGGCGTCCCGTAAATTTTTTTACAAATAATATCAAAATTTGTCGGAGGTTGTACATTTGGATTCCTTATTTCAAGTGCTTTCTATTGATATATCATATGTCATAGATCTTGGAGATGTAGCTCAAGTTATTGTACTAGTTTGCATATGTCAAAATTGTGCTAGTTAGCATTGTCCGGGACATGAAAAAGCATGAAAAGTTAACATGCTTTCACCCAACTACAAGACCTATGTTATTGATCTCATTGTCTAGAGACAATAGATCAAACTTCACGAGTAGATATTGCTACAACTTCATCATCCCAGAGAAGACGATTTTCAAACGTACAGCCATCAATTGAGTCCTCCCAACCAATACCTGATGTGGCATTTCAAGAAGTAGAGATGGAGCATATGTTAGACGTGTTCTTTGACATGGATCCCATCATTGAAAATACGACAACATTCAAGCCAATACTACCAACCGACCTAAGCCATTCCATTCATATCGACGGCATGATAGCAACGATAAAGAGGGCAAGATGATGCAAACTCTTTCACGCATGCCACTTTACAATGGTGTGAAAATCTCAATTTTCCGTACCGCTTTGGCAATGCTTAATTTGTAGTCTGTCTACAGGTGGTTTTACACCTCCGTTTATAGATTTTCAAGTAAATACATTGTATCCTAAGCATGATAAAGTGCAAATTACAGTTCAATTATTTGATCAAGAGGCTAACTTGTTCATGTAACGCGACTGGTTGCTCAACGAGCAAATCTTGCCAGAAGGGAATCACATGCCCCCTACCCATCCAACCGCTAAAAAGCTTCTTACTAATTTGGGCTTGGATTTTCACAAAATACATGCATGTCCTAGTGATTGTTTACTTTTTTGCATTGAGTATGCAAATTTGAAACAGTGTTCCAATTGTGGATCAAACTGATATAGAGAGGATAAATGAGGAAACTTTATCCCTGCAAAGTTCCTTTGCCACTTTCTTATCATTCCAAGAATAAATGGAAGTCGCTTTGATGACATGGTACTCAAATACTAGATTGACAGATGATGTGATACTGCTGACTCTCATGCATGGAAGCACATCGAGGAAAGTTTCCCTACATTTAAGAATGAGCGTAAATGTATCCCCTTTGGTTTGGCAATGGACGGATTAAACCATTTGGATTATGGAGTTTGTCATGGAGCACGTGGCCTACTTTTTTGGTTAATTATAATTTTCCAACATGTCTAGCTATCAGGAAGGGCCATATATTCTTGTCACTAATTGTCCCAAGAAAGTACAAAGCAAATAACATGGACGTCTATCTGGCACCACTTATAGAAGAGCTCCAAATCTTGTGGACAGGAATCGATGTGGTTGATATGTCCCAACCAATCGGACGATGGAATGTACATGTGCAAGGCGTTCTCATGTGGACCATGCACGATTGGCTAGGCTTCGATGAGTGTTCAGGTAAGTGCCTATAAAACCCTCACACACACGTTATTCGTGGCTATGACAACGCTTTTATATTTTGAATTTGTGCCTTTTCAGGCTTGAGTTACTCGAGAAATCATGCACGTCCAAAATGTGGTCCTCGACTTGGCTTCCGCTCCTCTGAGCATTTGAGCAAGACAGTTTACGAGGAGTGTAATGGCTATTGCCCACACAAGAGCAATAGGCATTAAGGGAATGATTACCCGCAACCACATTATATGAATATCAATGCACAGAATGACAAGAGAAGGAAGTACAAAGTACACAGACACAAAGCAACCCTTGCTTTATTCATCTGTAATCCAAACACAGAGTACAATAGATGATGCCATGAATATCATAGAGATTGGTTAAGTTACATCAAAAGATAGGTATGCCCCTCCATATACAACCGCTGCTCCAGTGCAGATCGGGAGCGGTGCACACACTCCTGTCCCATGATATCCTATGAAGAACTGCCGCTCCGGCCACCGCATACCGCATGACTCCTGACTCCCGATCCGCAGTGTCCAGAGGACCGCAGGACCGCATGTGCGGCTAATGCCATAACACCCATTAGGAGATTTCGGAGGTCTTTTGGAGGGCCTTTTGGAAGAGAGAGGAAAATAAGCTCCTCCAATGAGAGAAGAGCCTACGTTACGTAGAAAAATAGATTGATATTAACAAAAATATAAAAGGTGTCCCTCTCCTCATTTAATAATCTAGTGGTCCTTGAAGACGATCACTCTCTTTCATTTAATGCGAGCACCTTTTTCAGAAGGTAGATGCGGTGCATTTGATACGGCTTACGTCATCACTAGAACTCAAAAAGTTACAAAACTATCAAGTGGTGGAAGATTTTGAAACTTTTGATATTGTCAATGCGTCCGGAACGCCCAAATTTCTTAGAAATGAATGTCCAATTAATTGCCTCGCTCCGACATCCAAAGAGGCAAAGAATGTCAAAAATCCCTAAAAGAACATTTTACTAACGGCGCGCGAGGGGGCATTCCAAAATTTTGGAATGCCTCCTCACGCGCCATTAGTAAAAAGCCCCTTTTTTCCTCTTTTAGGAAGCTTTTTGAGAGAAAAATGTCAAAAAACGTCTGAAAAGGGGCTTTCTTGAAAGATAATTGTCCAAAAATCACTAAAAAGAGCTTTGTACTAACGGCGCACAGAGGAGCATTTTAGAATTTTAGAATGCCTCCTCGCGCGCCTTAAGTAAAAAACCCATTTTTTGGGGTTTTTTGACATTTTTTGCCTCTCCGGATGTCGGAATGAGACAAGTAGACATTCGTTTTTAGGGTATTTTGGCGTTCCGGACGCATTGGTGGTGTCAAAAGCCTCAAAATATATCTCTATTTGACAGTTTGTGACTTTTCAACTTTCAGTGATGACGTAAGCTGCATTGAATGCGCCGCACCTACCTCCTGAAAAAGACGCTCGCATTAAATAAAAAAGTGACCATTTTCAAGGACGATTGGGAATATAAATCTACTTTGTAGAGTGTCTGGTTATCCTTTTGGACGTACTCACAAGGTGCAAGTGCATTTTAAAAAAAGTTTCTAGAGAGAGAAATACAATTTCTTACAAGGCCCTCTAAATGACCTCCGAAATTTTCTAATGTGGTATGCACGGTGGATTGCGCGAACCCACAATCAGTCCCTCCGGTTGGAAGGTTTCGGTGGTTGCTCTGCACCCTGCTCTGGTGAAGAGGAAACATCAATATAGCCAAAGCCCCGAGAATCTGCAGTATGGGCTATATAGACCTCATCCAAAAGACGTGGATCTATCTCAATTTGTTCTGGCCAGGCATCCCAAGGAATAAACTACGTTGGCAAGGAGATAGATTGAGGCGGCTGTGGCAGAGGAGCAAGAGGTGTATGCAAGGTATAATAACGAGTAAGGTAGCGATTAAGAGCAGCCCAAAATGGAGGTCAAGGTGGGAGACTGAGAGAAAAGGAATGAGCTAAGGTCTCCACCCAAAAATAGACCCTGCGCCTCTCCTTACGAAATCGACGAATCATTTTCTGCAAACGAGAGACATGAGCCTGGGCTTCAACACAATCCTCTGTAGCTTGTGCCCAATCAGCAACATCACAACCCTCTGGAAGAACACTCTTACCTCTGTCAGTGTTGGATGACTCGGGTTGGTGCACCACAACCTACTGAGCGGGTGGCTGTGTTCCCACCTCCGCAGCCAAGCGTGTGCTCCAGCTTTGTAATTGATTATCTAAAAAAGTTCCGAGATCCTCTTGCATCTCCACTGCCAATGCATCCAAATCAGTCATGTTGATCATTACATCGCCAGGGTGCGAGGTTAAGTAAGAAGCTAGGCTATGCTGTGTTCTCAACTGAATAAGTTCTTGTTGAATAGAGCTAACAAACTCAGCATTATCCCCTCTTAATCTTTGTATTTCTGCCCCTTGCTGGCGAGTAGTGGCAGTCAGCTGTTCATTCTGAGTGTTTAACTCGTCAATCCGAGTCTGCAAAGTCGCTACCTGCGCTTCCAGCTCATTGACTCGTCCCTCTGTGGCTGGGGCTGGCCAGGCCGCACGAATAGACTCTGCAAGTCTGCTAAAAAATGTGTCGCATGCTTGTAATTGGTCAACAGGGGTCGCTACTGCCGTAGCCTCCCAGGGTAGCGCTGCGGGAAGAATACCTCCCGTCCAGGCAGCCGCATTCGTAATACCCGACGTTTCTGGTTGAGCGGGGATGTCCGCAACTGCAGAGCTCATCCTCAAGGGAGTCGTACTGCTAACTCTTTCCTGCATTCGGCGGTGCCAGCGAGCCACCGCAGAATCTTTCGCAACAGGAGATGCAGTTGTTGGAAGTGGTGTTGAAAATTGCTGCTCCTCACGGCCGCGCTTGCGGCTTGCTGATCCTACACCTGCAGTGGCCATCTCCTGGGCTCCAGAGGATACCACCGCCGTCGATGAACCAAGCAATTCTACAGTACCCACCTGCTGCTGCTGTGTTTCCCTCTCCGCCGGCACTGCCAAGCTTTGTGTTTGCGACAGAGGAGAATTAGTGCCTTGGACCACCAAGCAATCATCTTCAAAGTGGCAAAGAGGACGCAGGGCGAGAGGAAACACTTCTCTCAAAGGAAAGATCAATGTGAGCAGTTGGCCCACCTTTGTATTGGTTGGGGTACCCCTCCCCAACTGTGCCATCACTCGTTGGCACTCCGCCAGCAATCGCTCTCTGACCACTGCTGCCCAAGCTAGTGGCCCAAAGTTGGCTGAATGCAACACATTTCTAGCTCTGGTCGAAATAGTATACGTTTTGGCCTGTAGCCAAATCGCCTCAAGGAACCACCGATATGCATCCCTGGTTGCCACATCTGACAACCCTAACAATTTATACTCCCCTTTGACCTTCAAGCCAAATTCCTGATCGACATCTGCAGCAAGGATCACATGGGAGGCTCGCACCACGCCATCGTTGGGTAAACAGCAACATCTTGAGATTCTTTCTGCTGTCAACTGTATCTGTTGATTGTTGAGGACCACCATATCACTAGCCGTGAGTTGCTCGATCAAACGTGCTTCATGTGGGTGCACTGGGATTCCTTGCCAGTCCACGTTGGCGAACACACACAGCCGCAAGTCTTGCAGCCATGCGTCCACTCGTCGAAGCGCGAGCTGCTACACGGGAGTGAAAGGGACACATTGCAGAAGAGAAGCTGTCATGGTGGCGATGAGATGCAGGAGCAGAGAATAAAACACTAAGAGCGCGCGACACACAAAACTAGAGAACCACAATAAAAAACGTCTGCATGCAATAGTAACCCTTCCACAATGAGTTCCCAAAATAGGGCGATCCACGGTGTCGCAACCATCATAGATCCTTTCCCGCTTCCCAAGATTACATGCAAAAGAATCCCCAATCATGATTAAGGCGGCTTCCGGCTCTTGTACTGCAGCAAAGGGGCACTGAATTGTGGTAGGTGAAACATAATGGAGCAGTCTGAAACCATTGACCGGCACAGAAATAACCTCCCCCCGCAAATCCTCCAAATAAAAAGAAATAGGCCCGCATGCTTGAAAAATCCAAAATGGTCCTGACCACCTTAATTTAAGCTTCCCCGGCATCTTCCCGAGACGGGAATTGAAGACAAGGACCAGCTGTCCTCGAACAAATTGCCGTGCTTTCGGGCGATCCAGCCATTTTTTCCGCCTAGACTGTAGATCCTGCAGTACCTCAAAGCTCTGCAGCTGCTCTTCGTCCAGTTCCTGCGAAACATCCAATCGATAAATCACGGAATCCTCTGGAAGAAGCCGATCCGCAATCAACATCCACAAACTCGGAATCACATGCTCCATCGGAGTGATTGCCTCCATGCCAAATGCTAACTTAAAAGGAGTCAATCTTGTTGCCACTTTGTAAGCTGTCCAATAGGCCCATAAGGCAGAAGGAAGTTTCACATCCCAATCCATTCTATTCATATTCACTAACTTTGTCCAAATTCGAATCAATTGTTTATTGGTTGATTCTGCTTGCCCATTCGCCTGAGGATAATATGGAGAAGATTTCCTATGCAATACAAAGTAAAACCGCAGCATTCTCTCCATCACCTTATTCAAAAAATGACTTCCTCGGTCACTAACCAGCTCAATAGGGCAGCCATATCTAGAAAAGATATCCTTATATAAGCATCTCGCCACAGAAATTGCAGTGTTATCCCTCAAAGGCCATGCCTCCACCCATTTGGTAGCGTAATCCGTGGCTGTCAAGATATACTTATTCCCTGTGTGAGCTGCCACTGGTTTAAAAGGACCAACAAAATCCAAACCCCACTTTTGAAAAGGCTCCAAGGGCAAGACTGGCTGAAAAGGAATTCTTGACCGTTTGGTACGTTGCCCCAACCGCTGACACACATCACACTGTTGCACATAGTTTCTCGCATCTTGAAACAATGTGGGCCACCATAATCCTGATTGGACAACCTTTCTAGCTCTAATTAGTGCTGCAAAGTGACCTCCGGCAATACCCGTATGTACTTCCTCTAGGACTGCTTCCTGCTCCTATGGTAGCACACATCGGAGTAACACCTCTACCACCGTGCGGTAATAGAGCTTCCCCATAATGATCTCTAAATTCCTGCTTCTAATAGCCATACGTTTTCTCTGATGGCTGGTCAAGAAGGGAGGCATGTTGCCACTGTCGAGAAAATGAAACATCTCCTCATACCATGTCCATGGAATGCTCGGAATGACCCTTACGCGACTCGGGACGGTAATATCTTCTGCAGCGAATCCTGTTAGAAACAGAGATGCATCCGGAAATTCATCAGCGACCCCCGTCGGCGGCTCTCCAGAGTCTAGCCGGGATAGGTAGTCAGCCACCGCATGCTGAGCCTCTGACCTGTGTATGACCTCAAAGTCAAATTCCTGCAACAGAAGCACCCATCGGGCCAATCTTCCTGTCAAATTCTATTTCCTTACCAGGTATAACAGAGCCGAATGGTCCACATGGAAGAAAAACCGTCGGCCCAACAGATAGTGCCAGAATTTCTTCACTGAATAAATCATCCCTAAACATTTCCTTTCTGTTACTGAATAATTTCTTTCTGCAGATGATAATCGTCTACTGGCATAATAGACCGGTCGGAACCATCCTTGACTTTGTTCTTGCATCAACACACTGCCAATAGCGCGATCCAAAGCATCCACGAACACATGAAAATCCTGTCCCCAATTCGGTGCCAGCATAATCGGAGCTTTGGAGAGCTGCAGCTTTAATCTTCAAAAAGCCAAATCACATTCCTGTGTCCATTCAAAATCTATAGCATGAGCTGCCTGAGTAATCGGGATTGCCAAATGCACGACAAACTGCAAATTCCTCCCATGCCATCGGGCTTGACCCAGGAAAATCTGGCACTCTTTCTGATTCCGCGGTGCATGCGCTTCCATAATTGCGGCAATTTTATCTGGATCCACAGAAATGCCTTCTTCAGAGATGATATGCCCCAGGAGCCTGCCACTGCGAATAGCAAATGCACACTTTAAAGGATTCAAACTGAATTTTACCTCTCTGCATTTCATAAAGCATAACCGTAATTGTTGCAAATGCTCCAATTGTGCTCCAAAAGCACTGAGATCATCCAGAAAAATCCGCATAAAATCCGTCAAGTAAGGCCCAAAGATTTGAAACATATCCCGTTGACAAGTGGAAGGTGCATTCCGCAATCCAAACCACATTACTGTGTAGGCAAATACTCCCCATGCGGTAATAAAAGTTGTTTTTGGTTGATCCCGCAATGCCATTCTGATTTGATTATATCCACTAAAGCCATCCAGAAAAGTATACATCTCATGTCCTACTACATCATCCAAAATGGAATCCAAAAACAGGAGAGGAAAAGGATCTGGAACAGTAGCGGCATTCAATTTCCGGTAATCCACACAAATTAGGATTTGCTTATTTTTCTTTGGTACTACCACAATTGGAGAAATCCATTCCGGATTATCAATAGGGGTAATAAAACCCACTTCCAACAGGCGATCAATTTCCAATTTAACTTGCTTTTCCACATTCGGATTCATCCTTTACGAATGCTGCTTCACGGGCACCGCATCCGGTTTCAGATTGATCGTATGCTGATAAAACTTAGGATCCAATCCCTGCATGTCCGCATATTCCCATGCGAAAACATCCTTAAACTCTGTCAGTAATTTGATCAAATCATCTCTAAAACTTGCTTCCAACTGCTTATTAATATATATGGGCTGCGACTCCGCTTGCTCCCCAAGAAAAACCTTCTCTAATTCATCTTCCTTAACCCTTGTAATTTTTTCCATTTGCACCTCAAACGCTCGTTCTTGTTGAATCACGTCCTCCAGTGACTCAAGACTTGGAAGCACCTGTTGTTGGGGCTCCCCTATTCCTCCTCGAGTTCCTGAAACCCCCACCGAATGCCCTTTCGGAATCAGAGAAATATCCGCAAGGTATAGAGAAACCAAATCCGGATTCGCTTTGAGAAATTGGTCCTCTTCATCCTCTTCTAATCCTTCCACCATATTAACTGTTTCTGCTATCACCGGCCATGCTGCCTGAACTAATTGTCGGCATGTTCCCAACATCACACGCACTTTTCTTTTACCCTTCTTTACTGTAAGCATATTTGCTTCCCAATTATGTTTTACCCTTGCTTGTCATAACCAGGGTCTCCCCAAGATAATGTGATAATCCTGATTATGATCTTCAATATTCAAAACTACTAAGGAAACAGCAAAGGACAAGCCCGCTACATCCAAAACAATACCCCGAAGTAAACCCACTGGTTGCACTCTTTGTTGATCTGCCATGCGGACTACAAAGGGTGCAGGCTCCCAATCACTGAGACCAAAACGCTCACACGCTACTTGGGTGATAATGTTTACCCCCGCTCCTCCATCCAAGAGTACCTTGTCAATATATGTGCCATGGTATCGAACTGAAAGTTCCGGAATACGGGTATCCGTGATCCTATTCGTCGGCAACGGGGCTGAATCATCATCCTCGCTTTCAACCTTCCCACTGGCGACTTCCCTCAGCTCAGTGGCCGTTTGTCGCAGCAATGCATTATGGAAATTCGGGACCAATTTCAACAATGAACCCAGAGGTAATTGAATTGGTGATGTGAGAATCTCTTTCCAAACTAAATTCCACTCCTCCTGTTCTTTAATATCACCCTTAATTCCAGCTTTCCCTTCCCTTATTTCTAGGCCTACAGTGGTTGGCATAGTCGATGGTCCTGCTGTCTTTACTGGTGGTGCGGATTGTGGCAACCAGGACACAGTCTTTTTTCGCACCTCTTCCTGAGCCGTCCAATCCAGAATTTTCACATCGGGAGTTGGAACCACATTTTTACCCGATCGCGTGATTAATGAAACCGTTGGGTCAGACTCCTCCGATCCTTCAATCTGAATCATAGCCACACTAGGCTGTTTCTCTGCAGCGCATTCTTGCTTTTTTCGATCGTATTCCATAGCTTCAGTACACTCAGATCGCCAATGACCATCCCCCAAACAGAAAAGGCATGTATTAGGGCGATTAGGATCTCGGCCACCTCTTCCGCGGCCTCGTCCTCCCCCTTGACCCTTCCTCCTGCTTGAACTTGCAGAGGCGGCTCTGGTGTATGAGCATGATCCATCGCCACAGCAGGCTCTTGTCCCTGCCCTATCTGTGGTTGTTTCCATGTAGAAGAGTCCCCTCGTCTCCGACGACCCCGGCCATTGAAATAACATTCCACTGTATTATGAGTATTGGTCGTGCAAATCACACACCACATCTGATTCATTGCACATTCCTGAGCAGCATGGCCCGGATTCCGACATTGGGTACACCAGATTTCCTTCAGACTTTTAGCCACTGCAGCCGATTCCGTCGATCCGGAGGATACACCTTTCCCGTGACGCTGGGATTTTTTCCGTGGTGTCTCTTCCGATTCTTTTCCCGAATCGCTGTTGCCTGAGTCCGAGGAATCAGATCCTGCGGATTACGACTCCGAACTATCACTGCCACTGTCCTGTGACTTCCGTTGATATTTCTTTCTATCTTTCTTCTTTGACTTCTTTGGATGTTCCATATCCTCTAAATCCTCTCCTGCTACTACAGCCCTAGCAATTACAGTATCCAGTGGAGTAGTTACCTTATCCACTGTCACCATAGCCGTTTTGAGATCCTTGTTGAGCCCCCGTAAAAAATAGTCATTCAGTACTTCCGCTGCCGATCTTTGTGCCTGAGGTACCCTCTGCAAAATCATCCGAAATTTTGCAGCGTAATCCTCCACTTGCAATGACTTCTGCCGGAGCGTTCGAAGCTTCTCCAAATGTTAAGGGACTGTCTTTTCCGTTCGAAACCTTTGTAGAAACGCTATGGATCCGTCAGCATAGGTTTGGAAATGATCATCAGGATATTCGGACAACCATTTCGCAGCTTTCCCTGAGAGTGTAGATTCAAATACTGACTGTTGATGGAGAGAAATCACCACCCCAGGATGATTCAATCCATAAGCTTATTGAATTGACGTAAATGTGCATCCGGGTCTTCACTCGAAAGACCTCGAAACCAACTATACTTAATCTGAGGATGAGCCATCACTCCTTGCCCAACTGTTCCTCCTCCCCCCGGAAAAAGCTGACGAGCACTAGAAGGTGGGGACAGTGGCGGAGATACTCCCGGACTGCTTACCGGAGACGGTGGTGGAGCAACCTGTGTGGGTGAGGGTGAACGTATGACAAGAGGACATGACTGACTGCGCGGAGTACGTCTCGTTCGCCGCAACCTCCTACCACGCACCGGTCTTGGTGATGGAGATACAGATTCCTCAATCTGCGGTGAAGAAAAAACAAATTCATCTAAACCGCCTCTCCTCCGACGTCTTCCTACAATTGGAACCACAGGGTCAGGCGGACCCTGCGACCTAGTGCGCATGCATATTCATCGCAGGACGTTCATCACGCATCGTGGTCGCCAGATGTAATGGCTACTGCCCACACAGGAGCAATAGGCATTACGGGAATGATTACCCGCAACTACATTATATGAACATCAACGCACAGAATGACAAGAGAAGGAAGTACAAAGTAAACAGACACAGAACAACCCTTGCTTTATTCATCTGTAATCCAGACACAAAGTACAATAGATGATGCCATGAATATCATAGAGATTGGTTAAGTTACATCAAAAGACAGGTATGCCCCTCCATATACAACCGCTGCTCCAGCGCAGATCGGGAACGGTGCACACACTCTTGTCCCATGATATCCTATGAAGAACTGCCGCTCCGGCCACCGCAAACCGCATGAATCCTGACTCCCGATCCACAGTGTTCAGAGGACCGCAGGACCGCATGTGTGGCTAATGCCGTAACAAGGAGCATGGTATATTTTTTCCTGAAGGACATGAGCTAGTGGACCATACATATGCAAACATGACATACATCCACTGAAAGCAAGCAATTGGAAAAATAGGTGGCTAGAGAGAGGAGATTTCATGCCACCTAGAATGAAAAGACTTTCTATTTTTCATGAGCTCCATATTAGAGTGACTTGCTGATTCATCATCTAATGGACCCAATGCGCATCTTCAAGAATGTGGGGAAAATCATATGGAAAACCATCACTAGAAAAAGGGAGAGCAAGGCCCAAAGAGATGATGTGCAGGCTGTGGGTTGAATGCCAGTGATGTGGCCTCGACTTAAACCCAATGGAAAGTTTGCTATACCAAAAGGACCATGGGTTTTGAGTTGTGCAGAAGAACAACAAGTGAAGAAGACTATATATTCATTCAAGACTCCCACTGGGTGCATGCGATGTTTGAAAACGGCTTTTACGAGAGATGACAATCTTAGTTGTCTTAAGTCCCACGATTAGCACAAACTTTTACAGTTTATCTTACCAATTTCCATAAAGGATTTTCTGACGGATGACATTAGAAGAACAATCTGCAAATCAGTGAGTTGGTACGCTGGATCATTTCAAAAGAGATTAGAGAAGATAACATCGATGCAACACGCTTAAATTCTATTGAAGCAATGTGCATGGTGGAGGAGTACTTTCCAAAAAAAAATCTTACCATCCAAATACATGTACTTGTGCATGTGGTCGATGAAGTTGTAGTTGCTGGGGTAGTCCATATCAGGTGGATGTCTTCTTGGAGAGATTTATGAAGACTTTAAAGGGGTTAGCTCATCAAAGGGCTCGCACCTCGAGGGTAGCATGGCCGAAGTATGGCTTGTACAAGAGTCTCTTGTCCTCATCAGTGAATTTTTGGGCTCAATTGATCCAAAGATGCCCCAAATGTGGACTACTGAGGTCAACGTCAAGGTGACAAGGGATGAGTTACAGGGACAAGGCATCATTAGGAAGATGGACAACACAATGCAAGAAAAGGTTATGAGGTTTTGCCTTCTCAACTCAGAATCATGCAAAAGTGGCTAGAGAGGTACGAAGGGGAAAATCAACAATGCTTGACAGATCGCCTGCAATTCAAGTGCAACCGTGCCACTAGAAACCTTCCTTTTCCACATCATCTTCAGAAATTGCCTGACTTTCCAACTGGGTGGTGGTTAGATGGGACAATCTCAAAGGAAAAGAGGAATGGAGTATTGATTACTGAAGAGGAAGAGGAGATGTCAAGGGGTTGCTATTGTCATGTATATTTTCACAACTTCCTTTTTGAGCTCCACATGATAACATTACTTTAATAACTTTATGTCTCTTTCAATTTTGTGGTTGCAATATCACAGATATGGAGCTTTGTGGTCGCATGGGAAACACTTTAGAGTGCAACGGGTCGATGAACAAAGGGTCACTTTTGATAGTGGTGTTAGGGCAAGCTTCATGCAAGAAAGAAGGAGTAGTGCGAGGGATGAGAACATAGAGACTAGCCAGCTTGAATACTTTGGCTACATCCAAGACATCTTGAAGATTAACTTTAGAAAGTTTGATATTTTTATCTTTGATATCAAGTGGTTCAAATCTATTACTAGTGGCCCTAATGCAACTATGCGCAAAGACAAGAGTGGATTGATTCAAGTGAACTCTAGGCGAGTGTGGACAGATGCACGGGATACATTTGTACTTCCGCAGCATTGTGAACAAGTTGTGTTCACACTAGATCCACTATGGAGAAAAAATGATGAAAATGATATGTCTAAACCACGTTACAGTCATACTTCCGCAGCATTGTGAATAAGTTGTGTTCACACTAGATCCACTATGGAAAATGATGAAAATGATATGTTTAAACCATGTTGGCTCTATGTTGTTCAAGTTGCTCCATGGAGCAAGCGTGTGAAGGATTGGACGTTGAGGTCAAAGAGGTGTTTCATGAACAAATTGCAGGGCCAACGGATGATATAAGTTTGGATTTTGAGCTGGAGATCAGTGGTGAGCATATGCCTCAACCTAGAGATAAAGTGTCAAATACTGAAGTTGATGCGGAGAGCAACGAAGTTTGATGATGAAGATGCACAAACACTTTAGATTCATTCATTTTGTGTTGGCGATTTGTTTACTTGTTATTTATATTGATTAAGTGTTTCTTCTATAAATTAACGTATTCTGTGGGTGTTATATGTGTATCTATAGCCATGGCCGATGACTATGAGCCATACTCTCCTAGTTTTAGTTTTTATGTCACTTCGGCTGGCATGTCACCTGAGTAGATGGGATCCTTTTTGACACAGTTCACACCAGAGCAGATTGCGATGGCACAAAACCTTTGGGCAGCAGGTTTCTCTAGACCTACTACGGTGGACCCTACACCTAGGACTAGTGTGGTCCCTACACCGACCATCCCGACGCCTCAATCGAGTGTGCCTTTTACGCCTAGGACTAGTGTGCTCCCCACACCGACGTGTGGTTCATCCTTGAGATGAGGTAGGCGTCGTTCTAGAGGCGGTGGTTGTTGTGGTAGTGGTTCTACCGATGCATCCACACCACCAAGAGAGAATCCACCACTCTCTTCAGTATAGATAGTTCATCAATTGGCACACCACGTACACCTTGGGGATCACACGAGCATGATCCTAGCATGTGTACAAGAGCAGGGATGGGAATGATGTGGCACATAGGGTCAAAAAGGCCATGCAACAGAGGATTCTTGATACAGTCTTACTCCATCATCTTGATATAGTCTCTTTATGTAGCTGTGGTCTTCTTGATACAATCTTACTTAGTGATTGTTTGTATGTACAGTTTTGTAGTGCTTATGTTTATGTTTTTGCATTTCGTTTGCGATTATGATTTGCTGCACAATTATGGTATGGCACAAAGGTTATGGTTATGGTATGGCACATAGGTTTTGGTCATGGTTTGGAAATCAAGTTATGGTTATGGTTTTTCAATGATGGTATGGCAATCATGGTATGGTTAGGGTTTTGAAATCAAGTTATGGTTATGGGTTTGCAATGATGGTATGCCAATTATGTGATGGCTATGGTTTGGCGATCAGATTATGGTTATGGTTATGGTTATGGTTTTGCAATGATGGTATGGTTCTTATGGTTATGGTATGACAAGCAAGATATGGTAATGGTTATGGTATGGAAAGTGGGTTTTGTTAATGGTTTTGCAGTTTTTGAATCATGTTTTAATTATGTCTATAAAATCTTTATGCCATTGTGCGTATGGTTTGGGAGTCGATGTTATGGTTATGATTTTGAGAACTTGTCATGATTAAGATTTTGATTTTGTGGTTTTGTTCTTTTTGCAGTTTTGCTAATCTGTATACACTCGCTCTTTAGCGTCAACTTGTAGGTGGAGTGTGGTTGCTTGTGCACTGTTCCTTTAGGCAGAGAGGGCTGTTTTCTGTTGTTGCAGTACATGCAGCATCAGTTTCCAGTCCTCTCTGCCCAAAATCAAATTTGCACGTTTGATTGTCGGAATAGAATTCCGTACATGCACCGATATGGGCCTCAGAACAGTCGTCAGTATACGAAAACATTTCCGGTGCATATAACTACGTTTATTCTAGTGTATATAACAGTGTATATTCCGGTGCATATAACATCATGTATTCTGACGGGCTTTATTGATGCCATGATATCGGTGTTTATTACAATTCTTATTTCATGGGATTTTACTTTTAAAAGAAACTTTGTCTCGTCACTATCTGCGTCGATTTTTGCGCGACGTTTTATAGTGTTTTCATAAGATATTACACAAGGGATATATTAATATATGTTTGGCGTGACAAATAAGTATTAATTCAAGACAGCCTGCCCAGACACCCCTAGCACAATGATAAATATAATTTTTAATGAAGATACAAGTTTCAAGCACAACAATTGAGATTGGACGATATTGTAATATCGATCCTTTGAATCATTCTATATAATCAGAACACATTGAATACAAGCTCTTTAATTTCATGATTTGCAATCTTCATTCTACTCTCAAGCTATATTGAATTTGTGAATTTGTTATCTTGTTCTAGGATTAGGAGAGTTGATATTTGACTCGCTGCTCTTGACATGCATCCATAACAGATCTATGTACTCATTGTCTCTTGCCACCCTTTTTGGGAATCTCTTTCCTCAAACACTTTGCAATTGTAGGCACTTGAGGATAAACACATATCTTACGATTCTTTGTAAGGCTACCCAAAATTGGTCCCTAATACGTGGTATAGCGCCTAATTTTGTGGTGAAGAAAAATTTACATTGCCACTCCATATATCAATTGTATATTTGTGAGCATAATCCCACTCTTTGCGATGGGCTTTTATATTCTTTGCCTTATTTGTACCACTTGTGTCGACATTTTTCTCCATTGCTTTCAATTTAATACTGAAGGAATACAAACTAAATGTTTAATTTAAAAAATAATTTTCTTCTTTTCAATCTATATTAGAAAACCAATCACTAAGAAAGCAATCAGATCTACACAATATGAGATTTGCAATGCACTCTAGTCAATCCACATATCGACCACATATGTTGTGAGCAAATATGCACATTGCAATGCACTCTTTACATGGCATTATTCATACAACAATGCTATGAATTTTTTAATGCAATTATAAATATGATGATTAGCAATACGTCCTTTTCAATTTGCAAACAATAAGACACATCTATTTTCACATGCTACAAAGAATAATTAGCTTTTACATTGAAACAATGATAATTATTTTCAAAACGTACACAAAAGCAATAATATCTATGATTGGCCATCTCATGCACTAACAATATTTCATAATACATAATGCACTCCCTATATAAACCAATGCATAAAACAAAGCAATGAAATCTTTAAGACAATTACACAATTGAGGACTACTTGTATCCAATCAAGGATTGTAGCCCCCTTATGCATCCAATTCAATATAAATGCTATTTTCACCCAATTAAATATTATAGCTCTCATATTGTGCAATGACAATGTATATCAGTTCAAATCTATGATGGTGTAAAATGCAAGACTTCAAGGATCTTTATACACCCGGTACGCTAGTACAATGCATTTGACCCTTGACCATTAACTCATTATTTAAATATGCTCATCTTCTAAAACCAAATTTTTCCCTTTTATGGTGCAATGGCTTCGTTGCAATGAGCACAACTCTCCAAAGTTTCAATCATTATGTCCTCGGTCCTTTGATTTCGGTGAAGGATTTAATATTTTTAGAAGTGGTTACCGTATTAAGAATCACGCTCAGCCCAAAAAAAGGACCTATGACTCTGTAACCTTAGGTCATTCACAAGGAGATAATTGAACCCAGCGCTCGGATACACTCTTCGGGGATTTTCCAAGTCAAAATATCAAAGTCAGAAGAGATTGATTATATACAATTAGGCCCGTTGGGCTTTATTTTCTCAACACGCCCACCGGGAAAACTATAAATCCCACCGAGCTCATAGGGGAAAAGAAAAAACCCGTCGAGCCCATTGGCTCTATTGGTTTTTTGAAGTTACCATCAAAATCACATTAACAATTAATGTGAGCATGTATTTTTATGTGTAATTACTTACGTTATTAATGTGATCACACAATCATGATCATGCCAGTGAAATCCCTTAAGGGGAATCCTTATGTGGACTATGCACGACTATCTTCGGCTTGGAGAGATTTTTGGTATGTTATTTTATTCTCCACTCTAGTTACCATTTATTTCCATTGATCTCTCTCTCCTTCCTCTTTCTCTCTCTAGTTTTGTGAAGCATGCTAAATTATGTTAATCAAGTGGGAGTGATTAATTTAATTGATAACAAGATATCTTTAATTTTTTGGAATAATTATTTATGAAAAATAACAAATGCTTTGCATTTTTCTAAGAATCGTTGTTATTATGAAGCGTTATGGGTGCAAGTGTGGAGCTAGCATTTTGTGTTGTGCACAATGCAAGAGTACTTTGAAGAAGAGCTTCTTTATTGTGCTCCTTGTTCAACATATTTTCATGACAAGAGAGCTCTTTGGCACCACTACATAAAGCCTTTCAAAACATGTTGAAATAATTGTGATAATATACATGGCTATACCCGGGGTAATATTTGAAATACAAACAACGTCCCCCCTCCTCCCTCCCCACCCTCCTCTCTCTTCTCTGGCCAGCCCATTTTGGACTCTCTTTCTCTCTCTCTACAAAACACGATAAAAGGGCATGGTAAATGTTTTGAGATTTTCATTGTGTGTGTGTGTGTGGGGGGGGGGGGGGGAGAGAGAGAGAGAGAGAGAGAGAGAGAGAGAGAGCATAGCATTTTTGGAAGCACATTCAATGTGCTTGTATGCATGACTTGAGGCTTCTTAAACCCATCCGGGAGCCTTTCTCCATGCACCAACAACAATACTACATCTGACCTAAGGGTAGGCCTTCTCTTTGCCAAGAGGTGATCTGAATTTGATGTCCTCATGCTTGTTTAATTAGTTTTTTATTGTTGCCAAAGGTCTCATGTGCATGCGTATTTGGTCATGTCACAATTATCAATGTTGTGTGCCAAGGAGATTTCAATCAAGGGCATGTAGCATCTATGTCGGATCTCCCTATAGCACTTGTATTTGCAGATTTATGATCAACATGGAGAGCCTTTCCCAAATCTCTTTCTCTCTCTCTCTCTCTCTCTCTCTCTCTCTCTCTCTCTCTCTCTCTCTCTCTGTCTCTCTCTCTCACTTAGAAAATGACCCAAAATCTCCTAAGTGTGGAGATAGCAACAGAACCACTCAACCAACCACATTGGAAACCATGATCATGGCATTCTTGTTATCTTTGCAAGAGACAATAAACAAACAAGGTTAAAACTTATGGGAACTTGCAATGGAGAATGGTACCCTAAGGGATCTTGTGTTTGAGAATGAGAATCTCAAGAAGACAGTTGAGATGAAAACAACACAGTTGATGCAACTTGAATAGGAATTGAAGGAATGTAAACGCTCTCTTGTGGACTTGAATTCTTTGAAGGGGCGCATGAGCAAAGTAGAGCATGACCATGTATTGAAAGAGGATAAGCTTGACACTATGAGTCGGGATCTATGCAAAATGAAAAATTATGCACAAACAATTTTTGCATTGATGTATGTTCTAGCAATGTGGTTTCTACTTCCTCCCTCAGGAAAGTTATGGTTCAAACAAAGAATGTTGAGAATGTGGATGTAGAGGAGTCCAAGGAATGAGATTGACACTCCAAGAACATTGTTATTCATGGAATTTTTGAAGAGAAGTTAGAGACACCTTCTTCTCTTGCCATTTTTATTGAAGACTTCTTCAAAATCCACTTTGGTATGAAAACTACTGGCTTGTTATCCCACAGCTCATACAAGTTTGCTTGTAGGGATTTATACCAATGGCCCATGACCATATAAGTATGCTTCTCTATCTTGTTGCCCCATGCATCAATTTGCTCGTTAGTTGTTAGGCCCTTAGCTACTACACACTTCAAAATGTAGAATTCAACAGCCTCCTCATTATTCTCTTCAGAAGTGATAGCAAAATTGTCTCCAGGTGTGAGAGCATCGCTTAAGGAGTCATAATGACCTGCATAAGTGGCACCATGGAACTCCTTATCGTCTGAGTCTCCGTATGACTGGGAATCATTAGCAAGTGGCTCCAAAGTGTGATATTGCCACGTCTCCACATGTGATCTGTTCATACACTTTCTCCAATGGCCAAGCCTGCAAGGAAAAAAAAAGCATGACAACCGTTTTGATTGCAATGCACAAGTGTTGTTCTCAGAATACCCATTCACACAGTGCATTGCTCTTGAGCCCTTCAATGGTCGCTAAACATCACCTAGCTTGACCTCCCAGAACACCCTACTGGCCTCCCTCTTTTGCTTGTCATACATAGTAGTTGCTTCAGTATTGAGATGCATTCTCAAAAAAGAGACAACTTCAACTGCACAAGTCAACCGCACGCTATTTTGCTTCAATTTTTCATGAGTTAGAACCCTTTTAATGACAGCCCCAGCCCCATCATGTTCCCCCTTTCCATGTCCTCAGCAAAAAAATTTCCAATTCATTTCCATGCCAGTAAGGCTCCAATATCTAGCAACAAAGTAAAACGGCCGCTTTGCTTTAAATTGTGAAGCTACGCCATCTGACCAAACCCAATGTTTTTGAAAGCTTAGCCCTTGATCTCTCAACCATTGAGCATGTAAGATAAAACCATGTTGCACAAATAAGGTGTCATGTTGTTTATCATCTGAGACAAAAAAGTGCATGGTCTTCTTTATTGCACCTGATGCGATGCGGAAATAAGTAATCGGGACAAAGATAGTGACCTGCTTAGTGTACCAATGCATTGACTGGATCTCATTTTGCTCCTTGAAGGAGTAGTTCTCTGCAAAGTCAACGACGGAGACAACCACATCATCTGGAAACAAAGAAATGCAGTCCCTGAACTGTTGTGCTTGCCACCTAAATATAAAATTGTGAGTGACATACTTCTTCAAGTGGTCTTGGTACACTCGCAAAAGTTCTCTAGGCAGCATTTTCTTGTGGACAATGTCTTTCACAGTGCTCTTTCTAGCTTCATTGTTTAATCCAGTAGCACCCACTATATTTTCAAAAAACTTAATAGATACTTGCTTAATCTGCTCAACTTCTTCTCTTGGACAGATCTGAATATTACCTACACCGCATGCATTGCATGTGCCCATTAAGCATTGGTAGCTATGGAAACTATGTTCTGCAAGTATAGGGAAGAGTATAGACTCCAACAGTGAAGTGGTACTCATACTTGCATTTTTGTATGCAAGACATCCATGGTTGAAAACTTCATCATGATGAAAGCACATAGGGCAGCTGCACATGCATCAAGAACCATGAAGATCAAAACTTCGAGTCCGCATGTGATTTACTTCCTCTTTAAGGAAAATCATTTGTACATGCACAATACAACAGCAGGTGTAGCGATACCTCAATTTTCGAACAAAGAACGGTTTCATAGACTCGAAGCAACGTTGCGAAATTTGAATATCTGCAAACTTTGTCTTGAATCTTAAATAAAGCTCCACCTGCAATATACATGTATACAAATGTTAAAAATAAACTTAGCATTCAAAACTGGTTAAATTGTTTCAAAACATTAAAAAGTGATTCTATATCACTAAAAACTGGTGTGCACCACTAAAAACTAGTAATGATACATTCAGTAGTATTGTTTTACCTGTGAAAATAATGCACCACAAATACAAATTAGTGTAGAAACTAGTAACCATACAAAAAGGTAGAATATTAAGAGGTTGTGTGAGGACAACTTAATAGTGGTGAGAAACCGCATTCAGCGTAACTAAAAAGTGGTTTGGCACGACTTAAAAGTGAATTCAAACCACTTGACGGTGATGAACCGCCAATAAAAAAATGGTGTGCACTGCTTGAATATGGTGGGCAACGATTAAAAAGTGGTGAGTAAGGACATGAAAGTAGCACTTAAAAAGTAGCTTGGGGGGACAAAATACTAGGCGACGGACCAGCATTAGCACTAGATAGTAGTCCAACACAACTTGAAAGTGGAGGAGCTCTTGTGAAAAGTGTTTGATGACCACTTTAGAGTGGTGAGCTACTAGTTCAAAGTGGCCAGTCACCAATTAGAATCTAGCACTTAAAAAGTAGCTGGGCGACAGACCAGCATCAGAACTAGATAGTGGTCCAACACAACTTGGAAGTGGAGGAGCTCTTGTAAAAAGTGCTTCATGACCACTTGAGAGTGGTGAGAAACTACTTCAAAGTGGGCAGTCAACACTTGAACACGGATTCTGGTCACTTGAAAGCGGGAACTTGCCGCTTGATTGCAGTGACAAGGTTTTAGCTACCACTTGAAAGTGGTGTCTTGCCACTAGGGAGTGGTGCCTCATCACTTGCATGGAGTGATGACTGATGTAGTGACTTAGCACATGAAAGTGGTGTCTTACCACTTGATTACCACTTGACATTAGTGAGCAACTACTTCAAAGTGGGCAATCACCACTTGAACGCTGCTTCTGGTCACTTGAATGCGGTGTCTGGCCACTTGAAAGCGGGAGCTTGCCACTTGACTGCAGTGACCAGGTTTAAGATATCACTTGAAAGTGGTATCTCACCACTTGATCACCACTTGAGAATGGTGAGAAACTAGTTCAAAGTGGGCAGTCACCACTTGAACGCGGATTCAAGTCATTGGAATGCGGTGTTCGGCCACTTGAAAGGTGGTGTCTCACCACTTGGGAGTGGTGTCTCACCACTTGCATGGAGTGATGACTAACGTAGTACTTTGCACATGAAAGTGGTGTCTCACCACTTGATGACCACTTGAGAGTGGTGAGAAACTAGTTCAAAGTGGGCAGTCACCACTTAACGCGTTTTCTTGTCACTTGAATGCGGTGTCTGGCCACTTGAAAGCTGGAACTTTTTGCTTGATTGCAGTGATAAGGTTTTAGTTACTACTTGAAAGTGGTGTCACACCACTTGGGAGTGGTGCCTCACCACTTGCATGGAGTGATGGACTGATGTAGTGACTTAGCACATGAAAGTGGCTTCTCACCACTTGAATGCGGTTAGACACCACGTGAAAGTGGTTTTTATGCGTGTAAGTGTTGTGTGCACCGCTTCATTGTGGTGTGACAGCACTTGTAAGTGTTTACTAACAAAATGTGTTCAAACTCCACTAATATGGTTTTGGTTACCATCATAAGGTGGTGGGCACCATTCATGCAGCAGCAGTAAAAAGTCTATGGCACTACTATAACTGTTGCACCATGACTAAAAGCTGCTACATCACTTGGAAAAAGTGAGCTGCACCACCAAAAACGTTTGCACCTGTAACACCCCTACCAGTTTGTAAAACACGTCTGTTAGCATTGGGTAAACAAGACTTTTTAGTGGGTGAACACCACTTTGTAGGGTTTACGGTGAAGCGTTGGTGCATTCTAGTAAAAACTGTTTCTTAAACATTAAAACCTGCTTCTGCAAAACATTAAAAATTGGTTCAAACACACAAAAAAGTGGTGTGGAAACACAAGTAAAAGTGCTTCAAAAACATTTAGAGCTATTGATCAAATTTGAGAAGTGGTTCAGATAGTCAATGACTGAGTTGTTGCTTTCTGGTACGTGGAATAATTGACCGCATTTACTCTAGCTCCTGCATTGAACAAAGCATTTGTGCTATGATTGTTGAGCTGTACTGTGATGCGAAGGTCCATTCCATCTAACCATTCCTCATCTGGTGACACTGCATCTTTTGGGAATTCCCATTGTCGGTTCTCTATTTTCAGAGTGTTGATGGGAATCGGTATCGTTGATTCTTGAGAGCAGCTTTCCATTTGAGTACCCGAAGCCGATCTTCCTCTTGGGCTTCATCAATAAACTGATGTCGTTTAATCCTCCTCTGCTTGGCTGCATGCATTCTTTCTAGCAATTCATTGGTTAGCGGTAGATTGTATTTCTTTAAACGACATCCACTAATCCAGTTAGCCATTGGTTCATTGGAATTGGAGGTGATCTCTTAAGATAGCTAATTCCAGTGTTAGAAGATTTCGGCTACTGATGATGTGTTAGTTTAGACAGTCAACTGAACAAAGAATCAAAAACTAAACTAGAATTTATCTACTAGAATGAGAATCAGACTATGTACTGAGAATAATGTTCAGCTTCAGATTCAAAGTACTGGACACGGAGTAAGTGTAACTGGAATATCTGCCTTGATTGGAATTACAGATAAAAGATTACAGTGAGTATGATATGATTTACAGAGAGAGTACAGCCGACAACAACTGCCAATGATTGACAACTCAAGTACAAATGTCGCCAAAATGCTAACCCAAATACCAACAATTGCCAGCCCGATTACAATGTAACGGGCCCTATTTATACACCTTCGGTTTACCATAGTAATTACCGTAGTAATTACTAACTAATTCGCTTCCTGTCTCATAAGAGAACATTCCCACTTAGTGAAACTGTCTCAGCCATCTACATCCTTCCCTCCTTTCTTGAATCTGGGCAAGATTCCAAAATTTCTAAAAAATTCCCCTGTCTGATTCTTATTTGAGACTGAAAAATCCACCATCTGGTTCTGATGTTGGGGATTGGAGTTGACCAATGACAAAGTGGCCATACAAAGATTGCGAGAGGCAGCTGAAAAGGCCAAGGTATTGCAAGAGGTAGCTCAAAAGGCCAAGGTAGAGCTCTCATCGTCTACACAAACTGATATCAACCTTCCAGCTGGGGAAGAAAAGTCGCCACTGAATTCTGAGATGGAACTACCCAGTATCCTTCCATTGAACCATCTTCCATTTGCCCTTTAACCTGGATGGCGTCTGAGAAGTCCCAGTACCACCATTCTCCTTCTAAATCAGTCGGTAGATGGCCTCCTATTCAAGATGATCCTGCCTTTCTATGGTCATCTCTACTTCATAAGGTGTGAGGGAATGATAGGTTTTGGTGTCAGGATCATAGAGTGTGTGTCTGCCTTTGGTGATCCTGGTTCTGGCCAGCTTATGACAATACGAAGCAGTATGGATCCATCCTTCTGGAAGAGGCTGATTAGTTTTGACTCGAGCTTTGAAAAGAATCTCAGCCATGTCCCTATATTGTGGTGCCAGGCCCGCCTTAGCTCCAATGTCCTTTTCAGGCAATTTAGAAGATTCGACAGTAAGTTGCAGCAGCTGATTAGTGATCTTGGTCAGGCCCCTGATCTGAATCTTCCACTGACCCATACACATCCGGATCCTATGCATCTCCTCTTTCAGTGCCTGAATATCATTGAGTTGGAGAGAATCATTGAACAGCGTTTACCAAGTTTTCCATTCCACAGTCGATCGCTCATACCAATCCTGAAGCACGTCAATAATCTTGAAGTATGTAAGGCGATCAACTGGTTCTGGATGTTGAGAATAAAGTGCTGGAAAAAATCTTAGCAGCTCCGTCTCTCTTGCTGGGAAGGCATACAAGAGAACTAGAGAATCAGGCACAAATTCTAAAAATTTGAGAATAGCCTGGTTCTCTTGCTGCATCATCTTTCTGGTGATTCTCACTAGCTAGAACAATTTGCGGAGAGCAGTTGCCTATGCTCCGACTGACATTCTAGTCTGAGGTCCTTTACTAGTGGTTGTTTGATCCTCAAGAATGGCCCTTACTCTCTGATCCAAGACTCCTCTGGCAATTTGTGTCTGCATCAAAACCTCCTTTAACTGTTCCCTAACACCCTTCATACATTTGTAAGTGGGTTTGTTTCCCAATGGAATTTCTAATTCAAGGGCAAGAGAGCGACAATCTGTAGTAGACTGTCTTTGCAAGTGTGGGATGGTCACTCTCTCTTCAGCAATGATTATCCATTCAGGAACCCTTTCCAGCAGCAGCTGGACTGTGCTGGGATGCGTAGGTAAACGACAAGTTTCTTGATTCATGAAAAGTTGTTGATTTCCAATGTTCCACCATTTTCGTGGCCCCAACATACAGCCTCTGAAACCGTTCCAGATCAGATAGGAGATCATCATCCTCCAGATATTGTCTGGTTATGGAAGCTTGTTGATGTCTCAATTGCCTGTTCAGGGTAATAAGCTGCAAGGAATTCTACTGATCAGCAGATCGTCCCTCATCTTGCACTTTGCTTTTCCCTTTAGTCTCCCTACTGAGTTGGGACTGATTAGCTGGCTGATTCCTAGTGTGACTGGGCTGATGTTCTTCAGACTTCTGACCGCCCGACTTATGCCCTTCACTTTGGCCTTCATTCTTGTCTGGCTGGTCTGACTGACCTCCTTCAGTTGGCCCTTCACCACCAGTACCAGGTCTTGGAGGTGGAGATGGCGGTGGGGCATCATCATCATCATTAGTATGCCCTTCTTCTTGGTCATCCTCGTCCTGATTAGCTCCTTCGTCCTTATCTTCTTCTTCCTTGTCTTCTTCTGCTTCATCCAGGAAATTCTGCTGCTCAATATAATCCAGTATTGCTTGATTCATCAGAGCATTATTATACTCAGCCACTTTGTCCTGCAAATCACTTTTCATACTTTCCATCAAAGACTTCAAATTTTCCAGATCAAAGATGGCGTTGCCTGCTCGATTTAAAATTTTAGAAAGGCTATTATAAATGTATCTGTGAACCAATGAGGGACGCCTTCACAGCTGTATGGAGAATAAACAAGGAGTTGAATTCAACTCTCTTCATTTTCAGCAACGTTTCAGCTCATTCTGCACCTCTCAGTGCTTCATTCTTTTGTCCCTTGATGACCAGCCTCTCAGATTTCGCCTTAGCTAGCTTCTTGTTTAATAGCTCAATAACCCTATCTGAATGAGCTTCAAGTACCTTATGTTGCATATTCTGCTCATCTCGTGCTATCTTGAACTTCTGAATCTGGTCTTCAGCTTCCTTGAAATTTGATTTAGCCTTTTTCAGTTCATCTTCTGACCCTGCAGCATCCATCATTTGTCCCATACAGTTGACAATAGTATTCCAAGAAGACTAGATGAGGACTGAAAATCCGTCCTTTACTATAGCTGGGTCAAAATACGTAGGCTCATATACTGTCACTGTAGCCATATAAGGTAGGGCTGCATAATCAGCTTGATGTAGAAGAAGACGCCCTTTCAGTGGATGGGTCTGCATCTGCTGCAACCTGTCCTTCTTTACCAGGTGCAAAGTTTGTTCATTATTTGGAATAGAGACACCACCCGGTAAAGTTGAAGAAGCTGGACCTTTGCCTTTTTCCACTTGGCCTTTGCCTTTATCCACTTGGCCTTTGCCTTTGTCCTCCGCCGACTGCTCTACTACCTTCTCAAAAAATGCAGCCTTTGCCTGATCTTTGCCAGAAAAAGTAGAGACTGCAGTATGTCCTACTAACTGGTTAAGCACAGTATTTTGAGTAGGTTCCTTCTCAGTTTGGGTCACTATAGCCTTTTCAGTATTCACAGTCTTGACCTGGATCTCTATCTGCTGCAGAAACGCACTGCTCTTCGTCAGTGTAGTCCTTGGCTTCTTTGAACTGCCAGTCTGTTCTTCAGTGGCTTTCCTTTCCAGATCAGTTGGGGTGGTATGACTGTCTATTCCTTCGTCATCCAAGGACATATCAATATTCTTGGGTTTTGAAACTGGCTTCTCACTCCAAGACTTTTTTACCTGTTCATGAGCATCTGAATCAATGGCCCAATACAAAAATTGCCAAACATACCAAGCTTTAAAAACATTCTGGGATTTCAACTTGGCAGTTTGCTGAAGCACATAGTGTGACAGGATTTGACAAAGGTTGATAGAGACCTTTGAATCCAATGTCTTGTCCAACAGCATAGCAAAGACTTTGTCAAATACATATGTTGGTTATTTTTAAGGCTTACTGCTTCAACCACAAACCTTTAAGCAGTAGAAGCTTCCAGTCCTGCTACTCGAATACCTTGACCACTAGCCTTGCGCTTACGCTTAGCCGCTTCATCCTCCTTCAGAACTATACTTATCTTCTCTGGGGTTGCCATAGATGGTTTGGGCTCATTGGGCATCTGGAATGCAAAAGCTATGGCCTCTGGTGTAACCGACACCTTTTTAACATTCAACATGGCACTGCCATCTTCAACGTCGAAAGAATCAAGAACCTGCTTTATGATGTCTGCGTCAAAAGCGATTCTTGTTGCTTGGAGAACAACTCGGAGATCTCATAGTTGCAGCAAAGTCATTGCTTGGTCGGTGAATACATAGCGCTGAATCTTACTGTACAGAATGCTGGGAAGGCTTGCCTTTGTAGCAGTAACTATGGCTTGGGTTTCTTGAAGAGACTCTTGCATCTTGTCTGAGAGTTTCCTTCTACCCATACACTGTGAAGACGACGAAACAGGTGAAAGAGAAGAAGACTTACTTGATGCGTCAAAGTCGTACCGTGGTATCGCTGGCAAAGCTAGTCGACTGTCTCCTCAGAGGACGAGGTCTACGGCTGTAGCGAAGAAACCTCGGATCTTGGCGATGGCGAATGAATAACGGGAGGAAATCGTTGCGCAGGGGATTTGTGAGGAAAAATGCCAACTCTCTTGATTGTTATACGTGTTCGCGCCATAAAAGCTCCACCACTCGCCGCTCCTATGTGTGCGTCGCTGCTATCGTGGCAGACATGCATTGGACAAGACTGCTACCCATCCTTGAAATGATTACTACTGGCGTGCCATCTGATCGTTGGCGCTTAAAAATTGAAAAGTGTGTTCCCACTGATACTGGACTAGTTTCCAGTCTAGTTTGATCACACTGGTACTAATTCTAAGATCAGTCTAGTTTGGTTCTATTGGTACTGATTCTAAAATTGGAACTGGTTGCACATGAAAAAGCCCAAAAATATCCGATTCTTGTATCTCTTGATCTGCAGTTCCCAATTCCTTAGTACCTTGTTCTTGCCCAGTCTCTCTAGATTCTGAATAGTAAAGCTTGATCTTTGCACCATTATATACTCCTGGAAACAATAATCCAGATAAATCTTTCAGTCTTATTGTACCATTGGAGAAGACCCAGTCTACCTCAAATGGTCTTGCCCAGGCAATCTTCAGGTTTGGCTTCTTCGGACCTAGTCTAGACTGATAGAGAAGCACCAAATCTCCTTTCTGAAATTCCCAAACCTTAATTTGGCGATCATGCCGGTGCTTCCTTTGTTGTTGAACAATTTCTTGTTCCAGCATAGCCTGTTGTCTGAGTTCATCTAACTGCATCAGTTCATCTAGGCGCTTTTTCAGATTGTGGCTGAAGTCTAAGCCATACTTCACAGCCATTCTCAGACTTGGGATAACAAACTCCATATGAACCACAGTTTCAATGCCATACACCATTCTAAATGGTGTCAACCCAGTAGTAGTGACCTTGTAAGCTGTCCTATATGCTCATAGAGCAGTCTGGTGTTTCAAATCCCACTGGTCTGGTTTCTTCTGCACCACCTTAGTGATAATATTCTTGATTGTCTTGTTGTGCTACTTTCAGCCTATCCATTGCATCTGGGATAATATGGGGTAGATTTCCGATGCTTGACTGAAAGCATATCCAATAGAATCTCCATGGTGTCATTGATAAAATGTGTTCCTTGATCTGACACAATCTCTAATGGACATCCATATCGGCAGACAATATTCTCAAATAGAAACCTTGCAGTTGACTTGGCTGTGTTGTTAGGAAGAGCCTTAGCTTCAACCCACTTGGTTACATAACAAGTAGCCATTACTATGTACTTGTTCTTTCTGGGGGTAACCTTCTTAAAAGATCCCATAAAATCTAATCCCCATTTCATGAACACTCCCAGTGGTTGTACTGGCGCTAAAGGAGTCATATCTGCAGTTGTTGGTCGACCCATTATTTGGCATATGTCACAAGTTTTACAAAAACTTCTAACATCAGCAATCAGTGTTTGCCACCATAGACCAGCTTGTAGAATCTTCTTGTAGGTTACTTCATTGGAAAAATGTCCACCAGATTCACCATTATGTGCTTCTGAAATCACTTGCATTCTTCCTTCCAAGGCACACAACACCGAAGTATACCATCAACACCCAATCAATAGAGTGACCCTCCGATGATAGTAAACTTCAATCTTTTGATAACCAAAGATTTCTTCTGGTTCTGCTTCCAATCCTCTGGAAAAGCACCTTGAGAAAGAAACTGATAAACATCATACCATTCAGGATCAACTGAATATCCTGCCTCTAGCTGAAATAAGTTAGTGTCCACTGGTTCATCTCGCAAGGGTAATTCTGAATAACCTTCCGTGCTCCTTGATAGAAAATCAGCTCTAGAGTGATTCTTGGCAGGCTTATGAAAGCTTCTGAATTCAAACTCCATTAGGAACATCATCCATCATATCAGCCTGCCTTGAATAATGACTTTATTAATAAAAAACAGAAGAGCCTGATGGTCCACATAAAAATGGAACAACTTTCCCAACAGATAATGTCTGAACTTTGTAGCAATGAAAACCATTCCAAGGGCTTCTCGTTCAATAGTTGTACATCCTTGTTCAGCCTGACTGAATCTGTGACGACTGGAAAAATAAACCGGATAATCAGTCCTTCCGTCTGGCTAAGCCAATATCGCCCCCATTGCCAATCCCGAAGCATCTACATGTATATGGAAAATAATATCCCAAATTGGTTGCCTAAGGACTGGTTTACTGATAATGGCTTTTTTCAGATTCTGGAAGCTCTCCTCACATTCGGCAGTCCAATTGAACTTACTCGTCTTCTTCGTAAGCTCATGTAATGGTACTGCTTGAGAAGCAAACTTATGTACAAATCTTCTATAGAAGTTAACATAACCCAAGAAAGAGCTCAACTCTGAAGCATTTCTGGGTGCTTTAGCTTGCTGAACACACTGAATTTTTTCATTGGCCATTTCTATTACATTTCAGGAAACCACATGTCCCAGTAGCTGTCCCTTCTAGACTAGGAAAACGGATTTAAATGGATTCAAACAAATCCGCTTCTCCTGACAGCGTTTGAAAACCATTTCTAGGAATAGTAGGTGTTGTTCCTCATCTGAGTATACAATAAATTCATCCATAAAGATAGCGAGGAACCGATGAAGGAATTCATTAAACATTTCCATCATACACCGTTGAAAGGTAGTTGGTGCATTGCACAGGCCGAAAGGCATCACCAGATACATGAAATCTCCCCACTTGATGATGAAAGTGGTCTTCGCTCTATCTTTAGGAGCGATCTATAACTGGTTATAGCCATTGTAACCATCCATAAATCTATACATTTCATATCCTACGATCTCATCAAGCAACATGTCAGTAAAAGGCCATGGAAATGGATCTTTGATAGTTTGGGCATTGAGTTTCCTATAGTCGACACAAACTCTCAATTTCCTGTTTTTCTTGGGAACGACGACTATGGGAAATAGCCAATCGCTACTGGCCACCTCTGTGATGAACCTAGCCTTGAGAATATTATCAATATCCTCTTTGACCTTCTTATCATAGTTGGAATTCATTCGATATCTTTGCAGTCGTACTGGCCTAGCATTTGGCTTCAACGGTATCCGGTGCTAACATACTTTAGGATCCACTCCCTTCAGGTCTGTGTGTTCCCAGGCAAATACGTCTTTGTAGTTTTGGAACATTCTGCATGCCTTTTCCTCCATTTCCAGGTTGAGATGCTTGTTGATCTTGATCATCCTAGGACTATCCTCCGATCCTAGGTTCCATTCTTCCACTTCTTGGTCGTCTGGAAGCAACAAATTAGGCCCGCCTCCTTTTTGTTTGGTCGACTCTTCAACATAATCCCAGGATGGTCTATTCAGTTCTGAATCAACATTCTGATCCACTTTGTGTTCTTTAGAACGTACTGGCTCCTCTACCATACCAGTATCAGCTGATTCCACCAACCTCTTAGTTAACTGAATTGTTCTTTCCCCTGTGTTGATTTTAGTAAACTGCTCTGGGAATTTCTTTTTCTGCTTGTCAGCCTGCTCTTTATTCAGTAGAACTGCATTCAAGTCAATCTCTGCTAAAGGAAATATGTTCAGGGATACTAACATTCGCTCGATCTGAGTCTTGGCTCTGTACTTCTGGCATAACTCCTTTGGCCTCAGTTCTTTTCTCCATCTCCTAGTATTGTTTGTATGGATCTGAATCCTGCCGTTGGCCCCTTCAATTGTTAATGTTTGGTTTGCATAGTTATGAACAGCATGTGCTGTTCTTAACCATGGGCACCCTAGCAGCATCCCATATGTCCCTTGCACATCCAAAACTAAGAAACTGGTTTTAAATTTTTCCTTGCCCACTCTTATCTGCATATTTTCAATCATGCCCGTAGCTTGTACCACTCTGTGATCTGCCATTCTCACTTTAAATGTTGTTGGCTTTAGATTCATGATACCCATTCTCTATATGGAGATGAACTCCCATTATATTTACTCCTGCTCCTCCACCCATGATAACACTTGAAAGAGGTTCCCATTGTTTCCTAACCTTGTCGTCCACCTGAATGAGTGGAACTTCATCATCTCGGACGGACGTCAGGTCCACTGTTCTGGCCTCCGCCTCAACTTTTTTGCGCTGTCTGATGAAGTTTGCCACTTCAGGCAAGGTTTTTCTGATATGCTCCAGCTCTACAGTCAGCTTTTGAATTCTATCACAAATTTTAATATGGATTTCTTCTCTCTCTTGGTTAGACTGGTTGTCAGAGCTAGAAGAACTGGTTGTATCTTCACACTGCCATTCCTCTTTTGCAATGCTTCCAATCCTTCCATCAACTCTCAGTTCATCAACCATTACTTGTACCACAACCAGCATGGTCTCAGGTATGGCCGGTATTGACCGATCTTTATCAGTTGATTGGGTTGGTATCCTCTGAATGACTCAGGCTTCAAAACTTTCTAGGTGCTCTAGCAGCTTCTTGGCTAAATCCTTCGTGATTTTAGCCTCTAGTTCTCTCTGCTCTTGCCATTCATCTACGACCTTCTCTTTACCCTTGGCCTTCCAAATTTCTCTTTGTTGAGCCCACTTGCTGCTGGTAGTAATGACTGGTGTTTCCGAAGTATCTGGAATTTCTTCAATCACTACACCCTTGCTTCTTGTGACTACTCGTATTGGGACTGGCTCTAGTGCCTTAGCCTCATTAGTAGTAGTTGCAGGTGCATCTGGGCATTGAGCTGCAAAATGGCCGTACTTCCCACAAGTGTAGCAATTCATGCTCGTATTCTGGAAGTTGCCACGTCCTCTGCCTCGGCCCATACCCGTTTGGAATCGGCCACGTCCTTGACCAGTACCACTGGTACCTGGTCTCTCCTCTTGGGATACCTTGGCGGGTTCAACCTTCACTCGTTCAGTATAGGCGACCCAGGTCTTTGCCCTTCTTAAAGTGATGAACCCTGATACCACAATTGTTCCATAAATGACCAAAAGCCTTACAGTAGATACATTGTGGGCATTCGTTGGAGATATGGTCCCTGGATTTGCATTTCGAACATGAAGTCTCCATCTTCCGAACTGGTGGTCTGGTGTGGCTAATCTCGGCAATCTGTCTAGCCATTTCTTCAATTTTCTTGGTCCAAGATCCCTTCTTTGACTTCTCCTTGGACCGTTCATTAGAGATTCTTTCAGAGCCGCTGGACACCTCACTGGAATCAGAACTCTCAGTAGCAGAGCTACTGCTACTGGACCTTCTCTTTTTGTGACTCTTTTCCTTCTTGGCCTACTATTCTAGCTTCAATGCCCTTTGTACCAAATCATTGAACTTCTTGGTTGGAGCTGGTACCTCCTGCTCCCTAAGCTTTTTGCTTCTGAAACCATTCAGAAACCATGCCCTCAACCTCTTTTCAGATGGCGGTTCCTGTAACTGCCTGGTTAGCTCCTTGATCTTTTCCACATAACTTCGGACCGATAGATTCCGCTGCTTGATCTTATCCAGTTCACAAAGGATATCTTCATTCCCTCTATTGTCAAAATACTCCAATATGAAGGCTTTTAAGCAATTTGTTGTATGATCTGAGCTGACAAGCGGGGTCATGGTAATACCATTTCCTCGTTGCCTCCTTCAAGGCTTGCGGGAAGTATTTCCCCCAATCATCTTCATCAATATTTTTCAGTTCAGCATAATGCTCAAAAGCCTGTATGTGAACGTCTGGATCATCCTTCTTACCTCCCTTGAATATTGGAAAAGAAATTTTTAGGGAAGATTATATTTCTTTAAATGGTAGTGGTTAGCGGTAGATTGTATTTCTTTAAATGGTAGTGGTTAGCGGTAGATTGTATTTCTTTAAACGACATCCACTAATCCAGTTAGCCATTGGTTCACTGGAATTGGAGCTGATCTCCTAAGACAGCTAATTCCAGTGTTAGAAGAATCAAAAACTGAACTAGAATTTATCTACTAGAATGAGAATCAGACTATGTACCGAGAATAATGTTCAGATTCATATTTAGAGTACTGGACATGGAGTAAGTGTAACTGGAATATCTGTCGTGATTGGAATTACAGATAAAAGATTACAGTGAGTATGATATGATTTACAGAGAGAGTACAACCAACAACAACTGCCAATGATTGACAACTCAAGTACAAATGTCGCCAAATTGCTAACCCAAATGCCAACAATTGCCAACGCGATTACAATGTAGCGGGCCCTATTATACACCTGGGATTTACCATAGTAATTATCGTAGTAATTACTAACTAATTTGTTGCCCGTCTCATAAGAGAACGTTCCCACTTAGTGAAACTGTCTCATCCATCTACATTCACCATCTAGGGTGGATAGCTTAACTGTTCCACTTGGAGATACATCTTCAATGATAAATGGTCTGTTTTCCTTTTTCTTAAACTTGGGAATGTGTTGCTTAAGGGAATAGACTAAAACTAAGTTCCCTTTCTTGAAGATTTTTGTAATGAGATGAGAATCAAAAAACTGTTTTTGTTTCTGCTTTTGTGCATAGATGTGAGCTAGACAGTTAGCCTTTTCTCATCTAGCTTTTCTAAATCTTCTAGTCTTTCTAACAATTGATGTCTAGATTCTTTGCTACCCTTAGTGTCGGCAATAGAAATTCTATTGGTAGTATGGCATCAAGACCATAAACAAGGTTAAAGGGTGTAGCATTTAAAGTTGTTTTGAATGAAACTCGATAAGCCCATAGAGCAGCATGGATATTCATTTCCCAGTCTGTTCTTCTTGAACTAATCACTTTAGTCAATACCTAGCTAAGAATCTTGTTCATGTGCTCAGCTTGTTCGTTTGCTTGTGGGTGATAGGGAGTTGATTTGTTATGGATGACCATAAATTCATTAAGCAAATACTTGATTACCTCATTGAGGAAATGAGTTCCCCGATCACTAATAATTCTATTGGCAGTCCATATCTTGTGGATACATAATCATATAAAAAAGCTTCAGGGGTTCCGCATCATTATTTTGAGTTGCTTTAGCCTCGGCCCACTTGGTCAATAGTCCGTAGCTACAATGATATATTGAGCTTGGGTTCTATAAGCAGGTGGTTGTATTGGCCCAACAAAATCTATACCCCATTTTGCGAAAGCTCTAGCCCCCATCATTGATCTTAAGGGCATGCTATATACATGTGTTGGCATTTTTCTCATTGACAAGCATCACACCTTTGAACATATTCTTCGGCATCCGCAAAAAGTGTTGGCCACCATATGCCTTCCATCAAGATTTCTCTTGTGGTGATTTCACTAGAAAAGTGACCTCCATCTAATCCAGCATGTGCTTTTTCTATAATTGGAATATACTCGTATTCATTTGCACAAAGACGTAAGTGTTGATCCTTACCTCTCCGATACAATTGGTTTCCAATAAGAGCATAGTCTCTTGCTTCTGTTTCAATTGCTCTTTGATGGCGTTTACTCATATCCTCAGGAAATGTTCGACTTGATAAGTAAGTAACTAGATAGTTACTCCACTTAGGAATAGGTGACATTTGAAACAATGTTATTGAGGTATGGGTGTCTGTTTTTGACATTGAGGACGATCCTTTACGAAAGAGAGAACATCACTCCTCATAGTCGGCCCAAATTCTCCAAGTCTCAAGATCCTTTGCGTAGTTTGGTCTTCAGCAAAGTGAAGTCCTACTATGGTAATATGTGCTTGACCTAGGTATTGGGTTCTCTCTTCAGGATTAATGCATAATAGCAATATTCCATCTTGATTTCTTTTATATAGCCTACCAGCTAGTAATTGATACATAGTTGATTGCTCAATTAATCCAATTGTAATAGGAAGTGGTATTTATGAATCCACTTGAGCTATTTTCATCAATGACACCATGTTTTCCAATCGTCGAGGTATCATTTTCACGGAGAACAAATAGGCATCTGGTAGATCATCGTCTACCCCTTTAGGTGATTCTCTTGAAATAATCCTTGACAAATGATCTGCTCTTTGTTGTGTAGTGTCCTTTTTTACAACCACAGAGAAATCAAATTCCAGAAGAATGATGTACTATCTCACTATTCTTCATGTGCTGCATGGCTTGTTGACCAAGTACAACAAAGCTTGGTGGTCCACAAAGAACACAAACGTGTCGGCTAATAGGTAATGTCTATAGTTTTTTACGGCATAGATCATCTCTAATCCTTCTCTTTCTGTGATAGTGTAATTATTTTCTGCCATGTTCAACTGTCGGCTAGCATAAGAAATAGAAAAATCGTTTTTCCTGTCTCCTGGTTGAGCTATTATACAACCTATGGCCAAATTGGAAGCATCTACATGTATGTGGAATATCTTATTCCAATATGGTTCTTTCAATATTGGAGCTGAGGTGAGAGCTTGTTTAATCTTCATGAAGGATTCTTCACATGCCTCGGTCCACTCAAAGTGTGTAATCAAGCTATACATGGGTTTTGCAATTATAGCGTACATGTAAATGAATCGTCTGTAATATCCACAATGCCCCATGAAGGCTTGAACCTCCTTGACTATTGTTGGTCTAGGCAAATCAACAATGACATGAATTTTTTCAATATCAGTAGCTATGCCATTTTTAGAGACTATATGTCCAAGAATTTTTCCTTGTCTACCCATGAATGTGCACTTTTGGGTGAAAGCATGTTAACCTGTTGCGCTTTTTGTGCTAGTTAGCAGTTTCAAGTTAGCACATCTTCGAAAAGTTGGGCATCCGATAAATTTTTTACAAATAATATCAAAATTTGTCGGAGGTTGTACATTTGGATTCCTTGTTTCAAGTGCTTTCTATTGATATATCATATGTCATAGATCTTGGAGATGTAGCTCAAGTTATTGTACTAGTTAGCATATGTCAAAATTGTGCTAGTTAGCATTTTCCGGGACATGAAAAAGCATGACAAGTTAACATGCTTTCACCCTTTTTAGGATTTAAGCAAATCCTATAAAGTCTACATTTTTTGAATACCTTTTTGAGGTGTTCAAAATGATCAGCACGGATTGATGAATGTACACATAGATCATCCATATACACTTCCAAGAATTTCCTAAGATACTCTCTAAAAGCATGAATCATCAATCTTTGAAATGTGACAGGAGCATTAGTTAACCCAAAGGGAAAACCTGATAGACAAAAATACCCCATTCCGTTGCAAAACCAGTTTTATGTTGATCTTTTGGGTCAACCAAAAGTTGATTGTAGCCCAAAAATCCATCTAAGAAGCTGTAAGCTTCTTTTCCTGCAACTCGTTCTAAAACATGCTCATTGATTGGAAGAGGAAAGTTGTCTCTAATGGTAGCCGCATTCACTTTTTCAAGATTGACACACACTCGTAATTTTCCATTCTTCTTGGGTACTACCACAATTGGAGACACCCAATCTGTGTGTTCAATTTTGTAAATGAAATCGGCTCCCTTTAGTTTCTCAATCTCTTCTTTGATTTTCCTAGAAAATGTTTCATTGTATGTGTATGGCCTTTGTCTACTTCGTTTTGCATCATCTCTCATGGGTATGGTATGTTGACAAATTTGTAGATCAACACCCTTGATATCCTTGTAAGACCAAGCAAAGATATCTCGGTATTCTTTTAGCAAGATTAGAAAAAGCTCTTCTTCTTCCTCTGTTAGGTCAGTTGCAGTTCTTCCCCTGGTTCATCCAAGTCTATCTTTTTCACGTTCTCAGGCCCTTCGTAGGACTTGTCTTGTTTTCCTAGTTCTCTAACAAGTTGTTCGACAATGATTTTTTGATCTTGGAGAGTATACTTTTTGTAGTGGGACGGAACACTCACTACATCCTTACCATCCTCTTCTGTGGTTTTCATTCCGGTCGTATATATCTCCTTTAGAGATTTTTTCAACTCTTGATATTTCTTTTTCCGCTCAACTCGTGTCATGGTTGGTTCCTTGTCCTGTTTGTTTGGCTTTGCTTGAGTATCCTTCCTTGTTTTTCTTGATGTTTTTGACATTTCTGGATTTTTGTTTGAAGGATATCTATCAGTAATTTTTTTCTAGACACAATCATGTGCATCTATCTGCATCAGGAATTGTGTTCTACTGGAGATTGATGGCATAGGTCTTGTTTTCACGTTTATGGTGTCTCTTTTTTGTCTATACCGTTTTTATCTTCTCGATTTCTGGTTAGCAAAGTCAAAAAACTTTTCCTCCCCTCCTTTCAAGAGTAGCTTAGCTCTCACATGTTCTTTTTCTGACCCCGAATCTTCTGAGGTAGCTGAGTATTCATCTAACTCATCTGTTGTATCATAGTAGAGGTCTAAAAAGACTTGTTGAGCTATCATCAAGTCCTTGGGTTCCTCACTTCCATCTTCCATGTGAAGGGTTGAAATCATTTGGATGGGAATTAAGTTGTAGCCATCCTCATTGAAAAATTGAGTAGGCATAGAAATATTCACACATACATCCATTGTTGCTAAAATTTGAGTCCACTCAAATGGCTCAAACAAATGTAATGGAAAGGGTTCAGGTACATAGGCTTCATCTGTGCAATCCCTTTCTAGGATACATTCTTCTCTTTTCAAGCTCCCATTTTCTGAAGCTCTGCACATCCAAATAGGAGTGTCTTTGTTCAAGGAAGAAGGAAGTTTAGTTTCAGTCAAAGATACTGAATCAAACTCTTGTATGGGAATTTTCAATACATCTCTATAAGTGTGATCTTTTTGATTAACCCTTGTTATATATCCCACTTGCCTTAAGTACAGATAGTTGTTTTCCCAATCTTGAATGAGTTGAAGGTCTTTCCAATATGATTTTGTAATTGAGTTTCTTCCCAAAGTCCACTATGGCAAGAGTGTGTTGATATTCAATCCCACAGGAGTTAACTATCACATTTTCTAGTAGTCCTAAGGGTCTTTCAATATGTTCGTCAGCCAATTGCAATGTCATTCGAGTTTGTCTAATGGCTCATTGTCCCCAGGATTCCCATACTGCTTTTGTGGCTATGGCTATGCCTGCTCCACTATCCAGTATTTGTTGGGGTATAGGCGTCTGTGCCTTGCCCGGCCGCCCAGAGTCTGGGCGCCCACTAACTTGTATACCTTATACATAGCATAAGTGTATAGGGGACTGCTCACTCTTTTGAGTCTCCCCACCCACAACGTGTCTGTCTCCTTCTCTCTCTCTCTCACTCTCCGTCTGTGGTGCTCCCCGATCCCTTTCAATTGGTATCAGAGCTATGGTGACCGCGGAGAGCACGACGGCTTTGAGAGCTTCGAGGCGATAGCTTGCTCGCTCTCGACGGTGGAGTTCGGTCGCGGAGTTTCACGGAGAGCGATTTTAGCTTGAGGAGCATTGTCTTTGGAGCTTAGGAGCTTGGTGTGGTCAAGCTTGGTCGAGGAGGCGGTTGCGGCTTCCTTGGTGAGAGGAGCTTTTGAGCTCAGTGGAGCTCGTTAGAGAAGTGCTCGGTGGAGGAGAGCTTGACATTCGAGTGCTTGGATGCTGTTGTGGCAGAGCTCTTGTGTTGGAGCTTGCATTGAGAGGACATTGCATCACGCAGAGTGGAGCAGGAGCAGGTTCATAACTGTGTGCAGCTCGTTTTTGCCATTTTCGGGCTCTAAAACGCAGTTTTTTGCGTAGCTCCGTCATACAGAGTCAGATCTACATGATCCAAGAGTCTAGGTCAGGGTTTTGGCACGCTCCGAACGCGATGGTGATGTCTATTTGCTGAAATTATGCTTTGAATTACAGCAGGTATAGCAGCAAGTTTATTTGTGCACTCTCGGATCCCAAAAACACTGTTTTTGGCATAGCTTTCACACTCGGACTCGGATACATATGATCCAGGAGTCTACCTTGGGGTTTTGGCATGCTCCAGACGCGCTCGTTATATCAGAATTTTAAAATTCTGAACGCTGAATTTTCTGCAGCAGCAGTTGTTTATTGTGTGTCGAGGATTCCACACATGGTTTGCTCTCAGATGTGAGAGTGATATTTGCTGCAAGTTTCCTCACAGGTGGGAGGATACGATGTATGCCTTATGTGGTTTGATGCTCAGGGAGACTAATGTGATTGCATTTTGAGCTCGGCAATGTATGCCTCGAGCATGTTTTTTGGCAGTCACAGGTAGAGCAGATATTTGTGTACTAGATTTGCAGGTGCTTGCAATGATGTATGCAAAGTGTGGAGATTGGTGCATGCATTTGGAGTGCGGTTTGATGCGCTTTGGTTGCTCATGTTTTTGAGCATGCAGTCAGTTTGGTTACTGGTTTTGTGGCCGTTTTATTGACGAAACTCTGGCGAAATTTTCCCAGGAGTTTTATGCGCATCATTTATGCGATCTAGGTAGAGATTGCGGGTTGCACTCAGCATTTGTGTGCGGTGTTCTCTGCAGGTGGGAGATTTGTGCGTGTGTATGCATCGATACCGCACAGTGTGGGCTTGGTGATTAGCTCACGGGTTTGACAGGCGTACAGTTATCTTGGCACACTCACAGGAGTGAGTATTGTGATGTATGCTTGTGTGGCTACGAGCTAGGTAGCCGGATTCGAGCACTAATGGCTTGAGGTTTTTCAGCAGGTTTCAGCTACAGGTTTACAAGTTTACAGGCAGGTTTGAGGGCTTATTTGGGTGCTGAATTTTCAGCCATTGTTTCCTCTTTGCAGGTGTCCATATATGGCTCAGTTGTAGGCTGATTTGGGACACATTTGTGACTTGTTTATGCAGCTATTTAAGAGCTGAATTTTGGGGCTGTTTTGGGGCTGATTTGCAGCCATATTTTACAGCCATATTTGCAGACTTTTGTTGATGCAATTCGAGCCAGTTTAGGGCTGATTTGGTTGACATTTGCTACTCATTGTTGGTTGCTCTTTTGCGAGCATTATGGCTGATTTTTCATTTGACTTCCAACGTTATGGTCTGACACAGTTTGATGGTGCAGATTTTGTTGCTTGGAAGAAGCATATGCTTGTTGCATTGGCGGATTTGGGGCAGGATAAACCCTTGCGTGGTTTATCGGCGAAGCCCAATTCTATGCGTGATGATGATTGGCAGGATCTTGATGAGTTAGCCATGTCTACGATTTGTTTGCATCTGGTTGAGTCTGTTTACTAGCAGGTCTCGAGGGAGACTACAACTCATGCTTTATGGCAGAGTTTACATGCTATGTACGCGATATCCATGTCTACAGGGGAGTCTAGTCCCACTTCTATGTCCATGGGAGAGATTGATCCCACACGCAAGTCTCGACGGCATAGAGACTTGACATGTTGGCATTGTGGACATAGAGGGCACATTAGGCGTCGATGTTTCAGGCGTTTGAGACAACGGAGGCGACAGATGCGTGATGCAGATTTGGGCATGACAGATGCTAGTGAGATCAGTACGGTGGTTACTGAGTATGCTTGTGACGGCGATGTCACATTTACATCTAGCTTGTCTTCAGACGAACTTATGTCTACGGATTGCATATCGGATTGCACATTGTCTTCACATTGGTTACTAGATTCAGATGCTACTTTCCATGTCACGTCGCATCGTGAGTGGTTTAGCACGTTTTCTAGTGGGAGACTTGGTTGTGTGCACATGGCTGATGGTGCTATGTATGACATTGAGGGTACAGGAGATGTATGTTTGTCCTTGCCCAATGGTATGAGATTTACCCTGCGTCATGTGCGTTATGTGCCAGATCTGAGACGGGATTTGATCTCAGTCAGACAGTTACAGGATAGTGGATGTCAGATTTCGCTACGAGAGCGAGATTTTGTGATGCATTTGGGTTCGCTAGTGATTGCGAGAGGTGCCATGAGTGGTACAGGTTACCCATTGCATGTGGATCACGTGAGAGACGGTGTTGTCTCTGTGATCATGCAGCCAGGTAGAGAGCTAGAGAGCAGGCGAGTATCTTTTGCTCATGGGTTGCAGGATGCTTTGCATGGAGTGCAGAGTAGTGAGCTCGTTGTGCACACAGTTGGGGCACGACTTGAGCAGTCACACAGAGAGGTGACAGAGTCAGACATGCATGCTTTGCTAGTGACTGAGCAAAGCAGAGACTCAGTTGTGCTAGATACTTCTATGCAGGATAGACAGGTAGAGCGGTCTTGCTCTAGTGAGTCACGACAGGAGGACGTTGTGCAAGAGTCTATGCATACGGAGTTAGAGCATGAGAGCTCTAGTGAGTCACAACAGATTGAGTGTTCATGTTTGCAGTGGATGATTGCAGAGGAGGCTGAGATGTCAGCGATTATGCAGTCATTCCTTTCTATGCTCGACAGTGAGCATGGGGATATAGTTGTGCAGGATATGTCTTCCAGCAGACACCTAGAGCAGCTGGTTTGCTCTGAGGTTGCACGACAGGTTGATGCGTCTTTTGCGGACAGTCAGGAGATGCATGTGGCTGACACGCCTTGTCAGTCAGAGATGCCTATTGCCAGGGATATATATGTTGATGCATGCTCCATAGAGCTAGCAGGGCCCGCTAGCATTGCATCGGCATTCGGTGGTCTCATGTATGAGATGCTGATCTTGAGACCGGATATCGCAGCTGCAGTGGGAGCATATGTAGTTGGGGTTGTCAGTCGTTTGTTGACTGATGATGGCATAGTGCACGAGGGAGATATGCAGGTATTGCGTACATACTTGCAGTACGTGTGCGGTACGTCTGGTGGTGTATGGACTTACACGGGAGAAGGACAGCCGGATGCACACGATCACAGCCAGCCAGTGGGCATCGGTTGAGAGCGGTTTTCTCTCGCCTTTTGTAGTCTTTAGACTAGGTTCCCTTGCTTAAAGGCACAGTCGCCTTTAAGTGGGAGGTTGTTGGGGTATAGGCGTCTGTGCCTTGCCCGGCCGCCCAGAGTCTGGGCGCCCACTGACTTGTATACCTTATACATAGCATAAGTGTATAGGGGGCTGCTCACTCTTTTGAGTCTCCCCACCCACATCGTGTCTGTCTCCTTCTCTCTCTCTCTCACTCTCCGTCTGTGGTGCTCCCCGATCCCCTTCAGTATTGCCATGGTTTCAATGCCATTATATTTCATTGGAAGGATGGTGTTTCCTTCTTTCCCTTCATAGTATTCTCCCACTTTGTTCATTGGAACAGATCGTATCTCTTTGTTATCCATTTTGTACTTTAATCTTTCCAAAAAATTTACGGTGAGCCCCGTTATCCCCACCTTATCTAGGGTTTTCTGTAGGTCATTCCATAAATATGATCTGATTTTTAATAGTTCTCCCAAAGTAAGAGTGCATTGGATGGGTGTAGACATGATTGAATGAATGTTGTCTACTTCTAGGGTCTATTCCACTCTTTTTACTTGAGTGATCTTACACACTATGGCCCAAGTAAGAGGGTAATGTTTTCAAGGTCAATGGCTTAGACATTCCTGAAGCTTTAGATCCACAATCCCTATACAAGGATTGCACATCCATGTCCATATCAAGAGGTAGGTTGTCCAACCAAACTTCCTCTATAGGAGCTGACCGTTTAGAGTTAGGTTCCCATCATTGATATCTGGAACTCTTTTACATAAGTGTCCTGGCTAGTCTTCCTCTATGAATAGAATTTTGTCTAAGGCATCTTCGTTGTCCCGCACTACAAGTTCTGGTTCTTTTGTTTCAAGGTGGGGTTCTACCACCACTTTGGATTTTTCTTTAGTGTCTCTTACCACAAGCTCCTCAGGTTTTGCCATACTTTTGAGCTTGGGTTTTTGTTTTTTTATCATCTCTTGCGCGATTCGTACCAAATTTTTCTAAGTTTCAAGCTTAGCTGCTTCCATGTCTGGAGAAGGACAGTTTTCCCATTTGTTTTCCATGTTTTGGCCTGCTTTAAGTCCTGCTGGGTAAGCTTCCAAGGCTACATTAATAGGCTCAAAAATTTTATCAACCAAAATTGATCCTCCAAATTTCACGGTTGTTTCTTTGATTTTGCTTCCAGATTCTTTCACCTTTTCCTGGAATAGATTTTTTTCTTTCTCCTCGATTTCAGCCTATTGTTTCTGTATTCTCAATTCATAACTTTTTCTTCTACTTCTTTTAGTCTTTTGAGAGGCAGCTTTTGTGTTCTCCGAATCATCATAGGAGTTATGTTTATTTTTCTTAGCCTTAGCTCTAGTGATTACCTTGATTGGAACAATCGGTTCACTCTTAGATGAGCTACTAGGTATCACTTGGACTACATTCACTACTGTTTTTCCCTTGTTTAGAGGATTTTTAGGAAAATCTTTTGGGAAATGTCCTCCCTTTTTGAAACATTGTATACAATAAGATTCAATTGGCTTGAGGTTTTTGTCAGGCTCTGGACATTCATTTTTCCAATGATCGTCTGCACCACAGTTGTGACAATTTTTCGTTCTTGGCTTAATCATGGGTCTTACCATAGGAGGTTTGATGCCTGGATTAGCTACATAATACATTGGTGCGAGATTTGGTGGAGCATAAGTCACAAGTTCTTTCATTGGTGGTGGATGTGAATTATACCAATCTCCTTCTACCATTACTGTAGATGGACTAGGTTCAGCATAGGGTGTAACATGCACTAATGCTTGTTCATCTATGACTCTTTCTAAATGCATGTACTTTATAGGCATTGTATTATGTCCTGGATACGGAGGTTGTTGACCCAACATAAGTTGAGGTCTTTCCATACCCATCGGTGGTCTTTGAGCTTGGGCCATATTAGGCTAATATCTGTACACAAGTTGTCCTTGTGGCCTTATGGGCACGTACTAAACATTCCCATCATACTTTGGTCAGAAGTAGCACTCGTTGGCCTCATGGTTGGTCCATTTATCCTTGATTGCACACCATTTATTCGGTCTAATTGGTTGTCCTTGTTGAGGTATTCCTTGTCCTGGTCCTGGCATAGGTGCTTTTTGCATGTTGTTCATCCTTTTGATCATGTCTTCTATGGCTGAAAGCGGTGCTGTAGCAGCCTTTCCTTCTTGTGCTGGTTTAGTGGATGGTGTTTTCTCACTTTGATTATCCTTAGGGACATCTTCTTTGTTGAAAATATCACAATTGTCTCCTAAGTCAATAGCATCTGACACACACTCTTCTAGGGTTGTATGCTTCTTGCTATAGAGTATAGCATGAAGTTCTTTGTTTAGCAGTCCCTCTAGATACGAGTCGTTCTTCTGCAGGTATCTCTAGTCGTGGGCATCTGGCAATGTATTATTTCATTCCAACTGCACAAACCCTAACAGACTCATCATGTTTATGTTTAAAGCTGCAGATTTGAGCTAGCATATTATGTTTGATCCTCATTTTAGAACAAGTAGCTACAAATCCTTGAGCTAATGTGTTTAAGTCCATAATTGACCTTGGTGAAAATCAAATATACGTTCTGCTGTTAGCAATTGCTTAAAGCTTGCTAAGTGGTCCTATGGATCCCTTGATCCACTGTATTTTTTGACCCATTTTTGAAAATCAGCTCTGGTCTGACACATCTGTTTGGTTCAACTCCCGGTCTCCTGGCAATTGGTCCTGTTCCGAGTCCTTCAAACTAGTCTATTAGACATAGTGACTCATGTAACCCTGGATTGTTCTTAGTGTCACACCCGATTTTCTACGTGATGAGGTGGTTTTTGGTTTCTTCACATTAGAGTCTCACATGATCTCTCACGATGTTTGTCTCTTGGAGTGGTTTCAGGTCCTTGACCCAATATCCAATCCCGTATGCAGTTCACCCATTTATGGGATAAATGGGCCCGGCCTTTGGGAAACGAGATCCCTCCATCATGTTAAAGAAGGACCATTTTGTGGCAAACTTAAAAGAAATTTTGAAGTTCAAAGTTGAGCTGAAAAGGCCTGCCACCTTCGAGGAGGCAATCGCCATTGCCAGAGACAAAGAATGGAAAGCTCAAAGGCTTAATGAATATGGGAAAGCGTTCCCTGAGTAAAACAATGGTAGCCAAAAGGAGGAGAATCAGGAAAGAGCTGGAGGCCAACCTGTCCAAAGGGCTGCTCGTACTGAACAATTACAACAAAATATGCAATACATGATGACCATGATGCAGGAATTACGACTTAGTGTTCTTGGTGGTGGAGGTGGTCGTGGTCGTGGACATGGTAGAGGGATGGCTCAGGCATGTGAAGCTCATCCTAATGCTAACCAGGGTTGTGGGCAAGGTGGTTCATTCCTACTTGTTATAATTGTGGTGAGCTTGGTCACATCAGCACTTATTGTCCAAAGCCAACAAGGATGGGAGGGGATATGTTTCCACTTCCTCAGCACAGATTCCTAGCAGAGCTAATGATTATGCATTGGATATATGGGGAGATCAAGGTACTGGATAGGAAAATCAAGCCTCAACCTCTGGTGGTCATGTGGGTATTGTGCGGGTGGAAATGAAAGATGCAAATGTGTTGCCAGTAGGCAAAAGAGAGAGGGAAGGCTATGCAGCACCAGGGCCTAGTCAAAAGAAAGGGAAGGAGAAGGAGGGTGAAGATGCAAAAGTCAAGAGAGAAAGAGAAAGCCTCGTCGATGATTTGAAGTGGCAAATTTTCCCTTGGGAGAAGGCCAAACAACTTATAGTTTAAAGGAAGACCTGATTGGGAGGAAAGTAGATTGTACTTTTGGATAGCTGATGAATATGGTGCCCAAACTCAAAAGGCAGTGGAAGTCATTAGTGAATCCAGAAAAAGAGCCGAAGCATGGACAAGTTAGAGTGTTGTCCGTGGGAGAGTTACCTGACATCTATCCTCTGGTGAATGCTTGGCACAAAGGTGTGGGCATGGGAGAAGCCTACATTGATAGATGTGCTCAAGTTTGTGTGATCACACAGTCATGTGTCAAGAGACTGGGTCTCATTACATGCGGAAGCTCTGGGTTTTGGATTCGACTAGCAAACCATGCCAAGGTGAAATGTTTGGGGATGATCAAGAATTTGGAAGTTAAAGTCTTTAACGTGAAAGTTATGGTGAACTTTCATGTTATGCCAGCTGGTCTAGGAGCCTTTCCTCTCATTTTGGGACGACCTTGGTTGAGAGCTGTTGGTGCCATGCAAGATTGGGGCGAGGGCACAATCCGTGTGCATGACAAGAAGGGTGAAAAGAGGGTGTTTGATATGACTACCAAACAACCTATGGCACTTGAATATGTGAGTGAGAATGATGAGTCCAAAACAACCAGTGATGATGGTTCTGAAGACTCAGAAAGTAGCACTACTTCAAGTTCCAGTGATGAGGGTGAAGTGTCATTCTTGTTGTTAGATGAGGAACAGAGAGAAGTTAGTGAAGTGCTACAATTATCAAGGATTATAAATGCTTCAAGCCATTTAGAGAAACTTGACGAGTTGATGCAACCTAAACAAGAACTGCTAGTGAAGAAAGAGTTGATTCAAAATATGTTGAGTGCTGATTTGACACAAGGAGAAAGAAGGGAGTACTTAGCAATGTTGGACATGTTTCCAAATCTTTTCATTACCTCATATCAGGACATAAGTGGTTTTATTGGGGATCTTGTGAAGATAGAGCTAGATGAAGGGGCAAAACCAATCAGACAGAAGTTAAGGAGGATGGGCAAGGAGCAAATGAATTCCTTAATTTAAGAAATAAGTGGATAAGCTTTTGGATGCAAGATTCATTGTACCAGTGGATAATGCTGAATGGGTAAGCCCTGTTGTAGTCACCCCAAAGAAACATGGGCGTTGGAGAGTATGTGTTGATTACAAGCCACTAAATGTGGTTACCAAGAAAGATCCTTACCCTTTGAATTTTATTAATCAATTGCTAGACGTAGTGGCTGGTTTTGAGAGATACACTGTCTGTGATGGGTATTCAGGATACTTTTGGCTTATCCTTGCTCCTGAAGATAGGAAAAAGACTACTTTTATCACTCCATGGGGTTGTTTCTTCTTTTTTTTCCTTCCTTTTGGGTTGACAAATGGGCCAGGAGCCTTTGAAAGAAAAGTAGATAGGGTCCTTGCTCCATTTCTTGGGAAGTTTTTCAAAGGGTTCATAGATGATTTCTGTGTATAAGTTCAAGGAAAGAGCATGTTCAGAAGCTTGAAATGATGATTGCAAGGTATGATGAATGCGGGGGTCAGTTAAACCCCAAAAAATGTCATTTGGCGCAGCCAAGGGTAAAGCTTCTTCGACATGTGATTTCAGAAAATGGGATTGAGGCAGATCCAGAGAAAGTGGAAGCCTTATTATTGTTTTCATCCCCAAAGGATACAAGACAATTGGCTACTTTCATTCAGAAGGTTAAATATCTGTCTCGATTCATACCTTTGGCATCACAGTTACTGTACCCACTGCAACAAGTGGTTAAAAATGATCCATTGGAGTGGACACAAGATTATGAAGAATTTTTCGATAAGGTCAAAGAAGTTTTGAGCACACTGCCTATTATGCAAGCTCCTGACTAGGAAAAAGAATTTTATGTTAACCATCAATTGGAGATGATGCCGTTGGGGCTATGCTATTGCAAAGAGGGAAGGAGTCCAAGTATATGAAGCTTGTTTATTATGCTAGCCGTGTTAAAACCCCTCATGAAAGAGAGTACTCAGAGATTGAGTTGGTGATGATCAGTATGATCTATGCTTGCAGATAATTCAGGCATTACCTATTGCAAAAGTCGTTCACTTTTCTCACAAGATATTCATTGTTGCCTCAGTTGTTTAATAACTCAAACATATCAAAGACAGTGATGAAATGGGTTATAGAACTACATGAATTTCAATTCACTTTTTTGGTGGAAGAGAGTACTTGGGCTACTCTAGCAGATTTACTCACTTACAAAGAGACTCCTGTTTTGATTAAGGAAAAGGTTGTGCAAAGGGAGAAGTGTTAGGAAATAAGACGTAGCTAAATAGATATTTGCGTAGATTACTTAATGGAGAGAGATAGATTTCACACACAAAAGATTATAGAGTAGAGAGAGAGAGAGAGAGTACACACGATATACGTGGTTCACCCAATGTGGGCTACGTCCACGAGAAAGCAGCCACTCAATGGCTTTAGTACTTCAAAACAAGAAGTAGTTTACAAAGGGATTATACCCGTAATGGAGCTCCCGCCTTGCTTCACTCTCACCACCTCACACTCACCTTCTTGCATCAACTTGACACTATGCAATGTGTGTAGAAATGGCCTCCTTTTATAGGCCAAAAGGGCTGCCCTCTCTCATGAGAGACAGCCATGTGTAGCCGCCCTTGTGTAGATAAGTCCAAATCGGACCCTCCAATCCGCCCATGTGTGGCCTCCCTTGAGAAGACAAGTCCGCTTTTGAATTCGGCCACCGGCCACCGGCCATTGACTTTCGACCACCGACCATCGGCCAACCGACGGTTGTTTTCCGACCACTTTCCGGCCGCCGTCCGGCCATAATATTTCGACGAAAAGGAATATTCCGGCGAGGCCCCTAAAGTTGCCCCTGATTTTTGGCCATGAAAATTTTGGTTTCCGGCGAGTGATTTTCCTTCACGCACGATGGATTCCCCTCATAATGGGGGCCTTACAAATGTGCGCTTTTACCACAGAAAATTACAAGGGTAAATCAGGCTCCATACTTAACAATCTCCCACTTGGAGACTGATGTCCAAAGTTCAAACGAAACCTGTGACTACTTTCCATTCTGGCTTCTTATCCTTGAATGCCGATTGAAGATGAGCAAAAGCTCAACTTCTCCTTGTTGACCACCTTTGTAAACATGTCTGCAAGATTTTCACTTGTATGCACCTTTCCTAGCTTTAGGTGTCCCTCTTCCAAAAGAGTGCGTATGAAGTGATATCTCACCTCAACGTGCTTTATCCTTGAATGAAAGGCTGAGTTCTTCGCAAGATGGATAGCGCTTTGGCTATAACTTTACAAGACACAATTGTCTTGTTTGAATCCAAGCTCTTCTAAGAATCTGTGAAGCCACAGAATTTCTTTGCTTGCCTCCCTCATTGCTACATATTCTGCTTCCGTGGTAGAAAGTGAAACCACTTTCTGCAGCTTTGAAGCCCAACTTACTGTTGTGCCTCCAACCGTGAACACATAGCCAGTAGTGCTCCTTCGAGTATCTTTGTCACCTGCCATATCTGCATCAGCATACCCTTCTAGAAAAATATCAGTTCCTCCAAAATACAAAGGATTTGTTGTTGTCCCTTTTAGATACCTAAGTATCCACTTCACAGCTTGCCAATGCTCTTTACCTGGGTTATCCATGAACCTCCTCACAACTCCCACTGCATTTGCAATGTCTGGCCTTGTCGAGACCATAGCGTACATTAGAGAACTTACCGCTGCAGCATATGTAACTTTAGACATATAGGCTATCTCCTCTTGTGTCTTTGGACACATATCCTTCATTAGTTTAAAATGACCAGCCAAAGGTGTAGAAACTGGTTTTGCATTGCAAACCTTTCTAGTACCTTCTTGATGTAATCTTCTTGAGATAGCTTTATTGTCTTCTTCGTCCTGTCCCTTGATATTTTCATACCAAGTATCCTCTTTGCAGCACCTAAATCTTTCATTGAAAAAGATTTAGACAACTCCTCTTTTAGGTCTTTGATGTCTTGCATGTTAGCACTTGCAATCAACATGTCATCAACATACAACATTAGGATGATGAATTTCCCATCTCCCAAATTCTTCGTGTAGACGCAGTGATCCGAGTTGCATCTTGTGAATCCATGATCCAACATCCATCGATCAAACTTCAAGTACCATTGTCTTGATGCTTGCTTTAAACCATACAAGCTCTTCTTTAATCTGCAAACCATTTTCTCCTTACCTTTTACTTCATACCCCTTTGGTTGAAGCATGTAGATTTCCTCCTGTAAGTGAGGGAATGCCGTATTTACATCCATTTGCTTGAGATTTAGATCATGAGCATCCACAAGGCTTAAGACAAGCCTAATTGAGTTCATTTTTACAACAGAAGAAAATATTTCATTGAAGTCAATACCTTTATTTTGAGAAAACCCTTTTACCACAAGCCTAGACTTGTACCTTTTCTTCCCACCTTCTTCTTCCTTCACCTTGTACACCCATTTGTTTTGAAATGCCTGCTTACCTTTAGGCAACTCAACCAACTCCCATGTTTGGTTGCGATGTAGTGAGTCCATCTCCACTTGCATGCTCTTCATACATTCTTCTTTGGATTCATGTTGCATAGCTTCTTCGTATGATTCTGGCTCTCCAGAATCTGAGATCAAGAGATGGTTGAAGGAAGGAACAAACCTTTCTGGAGGTCTACTTGCTCTTGTAGATCTTTGGGGAATAGGTTGAGGCTCCTCATTTGGTTGACATTGTTGCACATTGTCACCGTTTGCAGTCCTTGAGTCTTCACCGTCCTCAAGCTCCATGTACTCAACACCTGTTTCTTTTGTTTGTTTTCGTTCCAAGTAATCTTTGTACATATTTTGTTCGTTAAAAATTACATCCCTACTCCTTAAGATTTTACCATCTTCAGGATTCCATAGGCGATACCCAAAGTCACCTTCTCCATAGCCAATGAAGAAACACTTTTTGGACTTTGCATCTAGCTTTGATCTTAGGATTCTATCTATGTGCATGAAAGCCTCACACCCAAACACTTTGAAAAATGCATAATTCACCGGTTTACCTGTCCATGCCTCTTTTGGAACTCCCCCATCCAATGCCATTGAGGGTGACCGATTGATTAAGTACACATACGTACTTACAGCTTCCGCCCAAAGCTCAAGCGGTAGGCCTGCATGTAGCCGCATGCTTCGTGCTCGCTCCATGGTTATCTGTTCATCCTTTCCGAAATCCCATTTTGTTGAGGTTTCCTTGGGGTTGTCCTTTGCCTCCAAATGCCATTGCTAGCACAAAAGCTTTCAAAAGCTTGGCTGCAATATTCACCCCCATTGTCGGATCTGAGGCATTTAACCTTGGTACCTGTTTTATTCTCCACAAAGGCTTTCCACCTTTGAAATATGAAAAATACATCAGATTTATTCTTCATGACATAAACCCATGTTTTTCTAGTCACATCGTCTATGAATGTTACATAGTACAATGAGCCACCAAGTGATGGTGTACTTGCAGGACCCCAAACATCAAAATGAACCAACTCAAGTTTTTTATTTTTTCTTTCATTTCCTGATTTTTCAAATTTTACCCTCTTTTGTTTACTATAAACACAATCTTCACAGAACTCTAAGTCCACTTCTTTCAAACCTTGTAGAAGCTTCTTTGGTTGAAGGATTTTCATTCCTTTGGCACTCATATGCCCAAGTCGGTAGTGCCACACCGCACTGTCAACTTCTGTAGTTGTTGCACAAGCTAAAGGTTGCGTGCTAACGGTACACAAGTAAAGTGTACCGACCTTTACTCCCTTGGCAACCACCAAAGATCCCTTTGAGATCTTCCACCGTTTGTTTCCGAATGCAATGTTGTGACCTTCATCGTCCAATTGTCCTGTAGAGATCAAATTTTTGCAAAGAGAAGGAACATGCCTAACATCTTTAAGCTTCCATTCATTTTCGTTAGTAGTTTTGACAGAAAGTGTACCTGTGCCGACAATCTCACAAGCTTCATCATCTCCCAAGTATACATACCCAAAATTACCTTTGGTGTAGTCTTGGAAATGTTTCTTGTGTGGTGTCGTATGGAATGAAGCCCCGGAATCTACTATCCAGGAATTAGACACATTGTACATACCCAAAATTACCTTTGGTGTAGTCTTGGAAATGTTGCTTGTGTGGGGTCGCATGGAATGAAGGCCCTCAATCTACTATCCAGGAATTAGACACATTGTCTAATGAGAGCATTAGAGCATCTTGCTCTACTTTACCTGCCACATTGGCCTTCGATGTTGGCTTGTTGTCTTGAGACTCTGTCTCCTTCTTCTTCTTGGACCAGCAATCTTTCTTGACGTGGACCTTCTTGCCGCAGTTCCAACATTCAAGAACTGACTTTGTGCGTGACTTGCTTCGTCTTGAGCGATCACGACCCTTTTGGTTTTTGAACCTCTCCTTAGGCCTTCCTCTTGTTTCCACTGACAATGCAACACTTGATGATTCTCCTATGCTTCTCCTTCGTATTTCCTCGCTTAGGAGAACACCCACAACATCATCAAACTTAAGATTATTTGTGCCAGAAATAGAATTACTTATAGCCATCACAAGGATGTCCCAACTATATGGTAGAGATGATAGTATAAGGAGAGCTCGCACTTCATTATCAAAATTGATTTTCACCGATCGAAGTTGACTTATGTTTTTATTAAAGTCATTTAGGTGTTCTGCAACTAAACCATTATCTGCCATCTTTAGATTGAACAAGCGCTTCATAAGAAATACCTTATTGGATGCCGATGGTTTCTCGTAGAAGTCGTCAAGTGACTTCATCAAGTCCTCCGTGGTCTTCATCTCCGAAACATTGAAGGCCACCGTTGACGCCAAGCTTAACTGGATTGTTCCCAGTGCCTTTCAATCAAGGACAATCCATGCTTCATCTGCCATTGTTGCAGGCTTCTTCGCAAGACTGCCTAGTAGCAAATAGAGGTCCTTCTGGTAGAGATAGTCTTCAATCTACATCTTCCAATGTTGGTAGTTTTTGCCGTTGAACTTCTCAATCTTGAGCTTCCCTTCATCTGCCATAACTCCCACTCAATTCAAGGAATCCTTTCCTTGAGATAATTTAGCTACAAGCAAACCTTTCTCTAATACCAGTTTGTTAGGAAATAAGACGTAGCTAAATAGATATTTGAGTAGATTACTTAATGGAGAGAGATAGATTTCACACACAAAAGATTATAGATTAGAGAGAGAGAGAGAGAGTACAGACGATATACGTGGTTCACCCAATGTGGGCTACGTCCACGGGAAAGCATCCACTCAATGGCTTTAGTACTTCAAAACAAGAAGTAGTTTACAAAGGGATTATACCCTTAATGGAGCTCCCGCCTTGCTTCACTCTCACCACCTCACACTCACCTTGTTGCATCAACTTGACACTATGAAATGTGTGTAGAAATGGCCTCCTTTTATAGGCCAAAAGAGCTGCCCTCTCTCATGAGAGGCAGCCATGTGTAGCCGCCCTTGTGTAGATAAGTCCAAATCGGACCCTCCAATCCGCCCATGTGTGGCCGCCCTTGAGAAGACAAGTCCGCTTTTGAATTCGGCCACCGGCCATTGACTTCCGACCACCGGCCACCGGCCAACCGATGGTTGTTTTCCGACCACTTTCCGGCCGCCGGCCGGCCATAATATTTCGACGACAAAAAGGAATATTTCGGCGAGGCCCCTAAAGTTGCCCCTGATTCTTGGCCGTGAAAATTTTGGTTTCCGGCGAGTGATTTTCCTTCACGCACAATGGATTCCCCTCATAATGGGGGCCTTACAAATGTGCGCTTTTACCACAGAAAATTACAGGGGTAAATCAGTCACCATACTTAACAAGAAGGTCGAAACTCTTGCTATATCCAATGCTTCACTGTTATATTTTGATGGCTCTTATCGAAGAAGTCATGAAGCTGCTTCTAGAGGGATTGTTGTCTATGATGTGCAAGGAAATATATTGAGGAAACAAGGGTTAAAGCTTGATGCAAAAAGTAATAATGAAGCAGAGTACATGACCCTTGAGGGCAGTCTGCACATTTGCTTACAGTTGGGAATTAAACGCCTCCAAGTCAAAGGAGATGCCTTGTTGGTGGTGAAGCAGGTATTGGGTGTGTGGAAGAATAAGAACCCTAATTTGAAAACTTTGTGTTTCAAAGTGAAATATTTGCTTAAAAGGTTTGAGGCATGGAGTTTACAGCATATTGAGAGGTCTAAGAATAAAGAAGCTCATGATGCTGCCCAAGAAATGATCACTTGTGTGTTTGTGTTGAAGGCTGATGCCCCTCTATATCATGGAAGAGAAGTGCTATCAAAGGAAACGAATTTTCTGCTTAAGGTCTTTTACCTGAAGAGTTGCCATCATCCAAAAATTATGCTTTTATGAGAAGAGCCAAAAAGTATAAAATGCTTGATGATGTGCTTTACATGAAAGGAAGTGATTTGATATTGTGACATGTGCCCTGGAAAGAAGAAATCTATAAGATTTTGGAAGAGAACCATGAAGCATCCTGTGGAGGACATTTTGCCATGAAAATTATGCTACATAAGATTTTACAAGAAGGCTTGTGTGGCCGAGTGTCTAGCGGGATGTGAACCATTGGTGCAAGTCTTGTTTGTCTTGCCAAAAGATGGGGAAGAGAATTTTGAAGCCTGAATTGCGAAAGACGATTTTAGCTTTTGATGTATTTGAAAAATGGCGTATTGATGCCATTGGAACCTTACCCATGACTGGTAAAAGAAATGCTTACATTCTGACAGCAGTGGATTATTTGTCACGTTGGGCAGAAGCTAAGGCTGTCAAACAGATTACTAGTAAGGAAATGGGGAAGTTTGTGTACGAAGATATATGCTACAAGTTTGGTGTGCCTTTAGAACTACTTTCTGATCGGGGACCAGGATTTAGAGGAGAGTTGTTTGATTTCCTTTGTGGAAATCTTAATATATAACATAGGTACAGTTCTCCTTATTATCCACAATGCAATGGTCTTAATGAGAGATTCAATGGAGAGTTAGTGAATATCTTGACAAAAATGACTCAGACACATGGGAAGACTTGGGATTCAGAGTTGCCTTGTGCACTATGGGCTTATAGAACCGCTATCAAAACAATCACAGGGTGTTCTCCTTGTCACTTGATTTATGGCAAGGAAGCTTTATTGCCCATTGAAGTGGAAATCCCCGCACTTAAGTGGTTGTCATTGGAAGGTGAAGAGCAGCGAGATGCTTGGTGAAAAAGGTTGTTGGATTTACAATGCTTGTAGTTAGACAGAATTTTGACCTTGAGTCATTATGAAGAAGTGTCAAAGAAGGCTCAGATGAAGGCCAATGAATGCGTCAAGGATAAAGTAATTGAAAAGGGTGATCTTGTGATGCGGTACAATAGTAAACTGGACAATACTTTCCAGAAAAAGTTTTAGATTAAGTGGGAAGATCCTTTTACTGTTGTAAATAAATTTGAACATGGCACATATCAGTTGGCAAATTTAAATGGTGCAGAGCATAAATACCGTGTTAATGGTTATGGATTGAAGAAGTATATGGCACGTTTGATGACAATTGTGACTGATGAAATGCTATCAATAGAAGGAGACAATGCGCAGACATCTGAAAATGTGGATGAGGTTTTTGGGGATGAAATGCAGCAGTTATTCATCCTAGGGACCTCTGATTGTCATGAATGACTGAGCAGGCAAGGGGGGTTTGGCAAGCTATGTCAGGAATTTTTGGGTGGAAATGAAGTTGTTAATCCATGCTAAAAAGCTTGTTCACTAGCCCCGAGTACATAGATGTACATAATGCTCATGAGAGAGATGGTTATGTAGGGCAACTTTATTGAACAGGATATCCATGTTCACATCCACGATGCAACAAGACAATTATGAATACTGGTGCTCAACCTCAACCTTATCAATGGCACCATCCCGCCCACCCTCTCAAACTGCAGCAGCCTAAAGTAGCTAACTATTTCAAATTCAAACAACCGTCTCACAAGTTACATTCCTCCAGAGGTGGGGCTTATGCCAAGAATCAATTTTCTACATCTCAACAACAATTCATTGCCAGGCACAATACTACCTACACTTGGGAACTCCAGGTATTTATCGTGGGTTGATTTCAGCGGCAACAAGCTAGATGGTGCTGGTGAGGTGGTTATGCGACACCGAAAGCTTTTTGTGGTAAGGGAAATATTTCATTATACTTTCTTTGGATTGAAGGGAGCTTTGAGCTAAAATAAACTTTGGACTGAAGGGAACTCTTTCTGCTTGGACGGGAGAGAACTACCCTAGGCTAGGAAGCCACCTCACCTTAAATTGAAGGGAGCTAAGCTATTTAGTATCCTTTGGATTGAAGGAAGCTGGCAAGAAAGCTTTACTTTGGTTTGGGAGCTACTTTTATTTGGAATGAAGGAAGCTCCTAATGTCTTATCATGTTACTTCAGATTGAAGGGAGCTAAGCTATTTAGTATCCTTTGGACTGAAGGAAGCTGGCAAGAAAGATTTCCTTTGGTTTGTGAGCTACTTTTCTTTGGACTGAAGGAAGCTCCTGATGTGTTATCATGTTACTTCAGACTGAAGGGAGCTCTTTCCTTGATGTCTTATTATGTTAATTTGGACTGAAGGGAGCTCTTTCATTGATGTCGCCTTATCATGTTAATTTGGACTGAAGGGAGCTCTTTCATTGATATTTTATCATGTTAATTTGGACGGAAGGGAGTTGCTCTCTTCTCTCTTGTTAGAGTAAAATAAACTTACTTTTTATCCCATACCACAGAAAGCATCATGCCCTTCTTTTGTGGTCCTTCTCTCAAGAAGTTGCTGCTTGTAGATAATGAATTGTCTGGGGCAGTGCCCTTGGATGGTTTAACCTTGTTACATTCGATATCATAATTTTGTGAACGACAAAGACACTACCCGTCTTGCCTTACCTGTAGGAAGGAGTGGGCTAATCTCATTTCATTGAGGGAGAAGACCTGACATCTACTGTCGTGCCGCTCCGCTTCCACGATGGAAAAAAGAGTAAAGAGAAACAGAAAAAGTCTATTTGAAGCTCACATATTTATTGAGGAGTGACCAGGGCCCGAGAACAAGTAAAGAGATTCAGAAAGTGTATGCTTTATGTAGTTATGAAGGCCTAAGCATAGAGATTTTATGCTTGAAGAAAAGGTTTTACATGTGAAAAGGCTCTTAGGACATATAAGGCAACTTGGGTAGAGGAAAACATGTGGTCAGTGGTAGAAAAGAAAGTGTGTGAGAGACTTGACATCTCTACATGAGGGAGGCCGAAAAAGTCCTATTCTGGAAAATTTTTATAAAACAGGTTTCTAGACAAAACGGGCCACGAATGCAGAAGGAGAAGGTTGTTTTGAGCATTTTTGCGTCTCACGCATAGAGGCTAATTCTGCACCGATTAGGAGATATTCAAGTTTTTGTGCTCGGTTGTATTAGCGGGGAGGAATCCATAAGCTTTCAGCACTCTAATCATAAGCCAAGCTTTCATAGCCGACTCTCATCCAATCTTCCATAGCCAATCTAATCAAAGAAACCATAAGCCACTCTAATCCAAGCTTTCAAGCCACTCTAATCATGGAAGGAGTTTAAACAATGTAAACAGCGGTATTGTTAATGATAATCAAGCTTCAGGATCTTGTTCAAGCTGTTAATTTCAAGCTTTGTCCACATTCATTGTGTCTGCTACAACTGTCTTTCTCACACCTTTCACAGCCAGAGGCCCCGCGCCTTCTCGGCTCACCTTTCGAACACAAATCCCCCGACATTCTTGGTGAACCTGACACGAAACGAGCCGGGGTGGGAGGTAAAGATGGAGATGCCAGAACAGTTGATGCAGTTTATTGAAGATTACAATTCCAATGGATTTGATAAAGCTCTAGCAGTTGCACATTTGCCAAAAATGTTGCAATTGGTTCAGGGATGTTTACAAGAAGTGAAAGCCATGAAGATAAAAAAGCAGATTGATGATGCTGTAGAGCTAGCACTTGATGTTGTTCGGGAGCAGTATTATATTTTTCAGGGATATGATCTAGAAGGTTTTATTGCATGTTATGAATTTGAGATGAAGAGCCGAAATGTTCGAGAAGATCGGATGATTGCAGCTTTTGAAGAGGCTGTAAACTCAGATTTTAAAAAGCAGGTCCAAGAACTGGCAGAAGAATATCCCACACGGTGGGAGTATTTTGCAGAGGAATTTATTTTACGAAAGCTCAAGGATTCTAAATCAGGAAATAAAGGAGATTACTGAAGGAAGTAAGGTTATCTTTAGTAAAGGTGAAGGGGATCAGATGCAGATCCTCAACTATGATGACTCTGGGAGCATATTTCTGCAAGAAGTAAAGCCAAAGAAAATGCTAAGCTAGAAGTAGCGGATTCAGTTTCAGAGGAGCTTAACTTGAGCAATGAAGAAAAGGTAAATAATGAATTTAATGCTGGAACAGATTTATATGAATTTTTTTCAAAGATTGCTTGCATGGACGCTACCTCTAATCATGGTTCCAGTGAAGACATAGACTATGCAGCAAGCGGTTCGCAAGCTGTTGACCTTGACATGGGTTATTCTGAAGGAGTTCATCAAGCAGATGAGCCTCTACATGATATTGCTGAAACTATTTTCACTATAGCCGAGCAAGACAACATGTTTGTTGCAGATGAGTGCATAAACAAAGCTATTATATACACAGTAGCTAATGAAGTGACTAAGATTGTGGACCCAACACAGGATGAGCTTGAGGATGTCAATGAACCTATGATTACTACTAACCATATGTTTGCAGATGCTATTATCATGGAAGAGGATGCCATAATCGATCCTTTCTTGTCTAGATCTGAAGGAGATGGTTATGACAGTATAGAAGAGCTTTCGGATGTGTGTACCTCTTTAGAGGGGGTGCCAGATGAGCCTTTGCAGTGCTATCATGTATTGCTAAGTAACATGGATGCAGATGAGGAAGCACAGAATTATATGGATGAGTATGAAGATTGCATAGATTATGTTGATTATGAACAGGATATTGACATGGATTTTACATCTATGCTTATATACGGGCTGCAAGAGGAGCCAACTCCTAAAGCTTTGTTGAATGTTGAGATTTCCAAGGGTGATTTTCCCAAGGATGTTATGGATGAAGATCTTCAGGATAAAGCTAATATTCATTATCAACCTCAAAAACCAGGTAAAAATCTCTCTGATGATACAAGTCCAGGAAGTCCAAAGGTTTTTTGTGATGGCTATGAAGCTAGAGGGGGTGACGCTACTAAATCATCCCTGATACAGCATAAAGTGCACATGATTTTTTGTTTTCTTGGGCAATGTGCCAAATGTGGCTGGATTTGGATACTATTCCTAGTAATTCTTATGTCAATGATGTCCTAGCTATCAGTAAAAGGGAGTCAGAATTCTTTAATTCTTGCTGATAACGACCTTAAGTTATCAAAAGTTTGTGAGATATGGCTGCTACACTATGCTTCAGGAGAAGCTCTAGTATATTGCGGAGGCCAACAATGCTATGTGATCTTAATGCTATTTGATCCAGGAGATTCGACAGATCTTCAAAGGCAGGTTCATTATGGATGGGTATTTTTGAGTATATATTGTGGTTTCTTTATGCTAGATCCTGGAATAGCATATTTGGAGCAGAAATTCTTGAAGTTGATTGATACAAGATGTGTGTGCTTATGTGGATATTATGCTGCTCCACTATTGCGACAATTTCTTATTATCCCATTTGATCCTGGGAGCTATTGAAGAGCAACTTGCAAATTTAGAGATATCATTTGTTTTCCTATAGCAGGTTACTTGGAACTAGGTTTTGTTTTTGGATTTATGCTATCAAGAAAAGAGTTTTGGATTTTGTGGTCAGTAATCTTATATGGCTAGCTTCCAGTTGACATATTTGGAAAATTGATAAAGTATCTTCACATCTTTTGAGTTGGTTCTGCTACCAGAACTTGAAGTAAAGGACTTGACGGCTATTCCGTGTGCAGACACAGTAAGGCATACCTGAGCTTGACAGGGTTCCCTAAAGAGAGATTGATGGTCAAGTCGTATGCATCATTAACTGGAGCACTTGAGTCTGGCGGGGTTCACTAAACAAGTTTTTCATAATTGAATGCTTTGGAGACACGACATACATGGTTCAAAGATTTGCGATGGACAGCTACCAAATCATTGAGCTAGACCATTGATGATATAGTTTAAGCCTTATTTTCTTTTACATATACTTACCAGTTATGTGATCTTGATGGCAAGCCGCTTAAGGTGATTATAACAGATATAGATTGAAGACCAGTTGGCACAGACCGGAGGCTGTGCAGGTTTAGAGGGGGTGGATGTCATGCCGCTCCGCTTCCACGATGGAAAAAAGAGTAAAGAGAAGCAGAAAAAGTCTATTTGAAACTCACATATTTATTGAGCAGTGACCAGGGCTCGAAAACAAGCAAGGAGATCCAGAAAGTGTATGCTTTATGTGGTTATAAAGGCCTAAGCGTAGAGATTTTATGCTTGAAGAAAAGGTTTTACATGTGAAAAGGCTCTTAGGACATATTAGGAAACTTGGGTAGAGGAATACATGTGGTCAGTGGTAAAAAGGAAAGTGTGTGAGAGACTTCACATCTCTGCATGAGGGAGGCTGAAAAAGTCCTATTCTGGAAACATTTTATAAAACAGCATTTTTGCCTCTCACACACAGAGGCTAATTCTGCACTGATTAGGAGATATTCAAGTTTTCATGCTCTGTTGTATTAGAGGGGAGGAAGCCATAAGCTTTGAGCACTCTAATCCTAAGCCAAGCTTCCATAGCCCACTCTCATTCAATCTTCCATAGACAATCTAATCAAAGACACCATAAACCACTCTAATCCAAGCTTCCAAGCCACTCTAATCATGGAAGGAGTTTAAATAATGTAAGCAGCGGTACTGTTAATGATAATCAAGCTTCAGGATCTTGTTCAAGCTGTTAATTTCAAGCTTTGTCCACATTCATTGTTCAGGGATGTCTGCAGGAAGCGAAAGCCGCATAGTTAAAAAAGCAGATTGATGATGCTGTAGAGCTAGCACTTGATGCTGTATGTGAGCAGTATTATGTTTTTCAGGGATATGATTCAGAAGGTTTTATTGCATGTTATGAATTAGCTGAGATGAAGAGACGAAATATTCCAGGAGATCGGATGATTGCAGCTTTTGAGGAGGTTGTAAACTCGGATTTTAAAAAGCAGGTTCAAGAACTGGCAGAAGAATATCCCACACGGTGGGAGTATTTTGCAGAGGAATTTATTTACAAAATCTCAACGATTCTAGATCGGGAAATAAAGGAGATTACTGAGCGAAATAAGATTGTCTTCAATAGAGGTGAAGGGGATCAGATGCAGATCCTCAACTATGATAAATTCTGGGAGCATATTTCTGCAAGAAGTAAAGCCAAAGAGAATGCTAAGCTAGAAGTAGCAGATTCAGTTTCAGAGGAGCTTAATTTGAGCAACGAAGAAAAGGTCAACAATGAATTTAATGCTGAAACAGATTTACATGAATTTTTTTCAAAGATTTCTTGCATGGATGCTACCTCCAATAATGGTTTCAGTGAAGACATAGACTATACAGCAAGTGGTTTACAAGTTGTTGACCTTGACATGGGTTATTCTAAAGGAGTTCATCAAGAAGATGGGCCTCTACAGGATATTACTGAAACTATTTGCACTATAGCCGAGAAGGATAACATGTCTGCTACAGATGATTGCATAAATAAGCTATTATATACACAGTAGCTAATGAAGTGACTAAGATTGTGGACCCAACACAGGATGAGCTTGAGGATGTCAATGAACCTATGATTACTACTAACCATATGTTTGCAGATGCTATTATCATGGAAGAGGATGCCATAATCGATCCTTTCTTGTCTAGATCTGAAGGAGATGGTTATGACAGTATAGAAGAGCTTTCGGATGTGTGTACCTCTTTAGAGGGGGTGCCAGATGAGCCTTTGCAGTGCTATCATGTATTGCTAAGTAACATGGATGCAGATGAGGAAGCACAAAATTATATGGATGAGTATGAAGATTGCATAGATTATGTTGATTATGAACAGGATATTGACATGGATTTTACATCTATGCTTATATACGGGCTGCAAGAGGAGCCAACTCCTAAAGCTTTGTTGAATGTTGAGATTTCCAAGGGTGATTTTCCCAAGGATGTTATGGATGAAGATCTTCAGGATAAAGCTAATATTCATTATCAACCTCAAAAACCAGGTAAAAATCTCTCTGATGATACAAGTCCAGGAAGTCCAAAGGTTTTTTGTGATGGCTATGAAGCTAGAGGGGGTGACGCTACTAAATCATCCCTGATACAGCATAAAGTGCACATGATTTTTTGTTTTCTTGGGCAATGTGCCAAATGTGGCTGGATTTGGATACTATTCCTAGTAATTCTTATGTCAATGATGTCCTAGCTATCAGTAAAAGGGAGTCAGAATTCTTTAATTCTTGCTGATAACGACCTTAAGTTATCAAAAGTTTGTGAGATATGGCTGCTACACTATGCTTCAGGAGAAGCTCTAGTATATTGCGGAGGCCAACAATGCTATGTGATCTTAATGCTATTTGATCCAGGAGATTCGACAGATCTTCAAAGGCAGGTTCATTATGGATGGGTATTTTTGAGTATATATTGTGGTTTCTTTATGCTAGATCCTGGAATAGCATATTTGGAGCAGAAATTCTTGAAGTTGATTGATACAAGATGTGTGTGCTTATGTGGATATTATGCTGCTCCACTATTGCGACAATTTCTTATTATCCCATTTGATCCTGGGAGCTATTGAAGAGCAACTTGCAAATTTAGAGATATCATTTGTTTTCCTATAGCAGGTTACTTGGAACTAGGTTTTGTTTTTGGACTTATGCTATAAAGAGAAGAGTTTTTGGTTATGCAATCAATAAGCTTATATGGCTGGATTCTAGTTGACATCTTTGGACAATTGATAAAGTATCTTCACATCTTTTGAGTTGGTTCTGCTACTAGAACTTGAAGTAATGGACTTGACGGCTATTCCGTGTGCAGACAGAGTAAGGCATACTTGAGCTTGACAGGGTTCCCTAAAGTGAGCTTGATTGTTAAGTCGTGTGCATCATTAACTGGAGCACTTGAGTCTGGCGGGGTTCACTAAACAAGTTTTTCATAATTGAATGCTTTGGAGACACGACATACATAGTTCAAAGATTTGCGATGGACAGCTACCAAATCATTGAGCTAGACCATTGATGATATGGTTTAAGCCTTATTTTGTTTTACATATACTTACCAGTTATGTGATCTTGATGGCAAGCCGCTTAAGGTGATTATAGCAGATATAGATTAAAGACCGGTTGACACAGACCGGAGGCTGTGCAGGTTTAGAGGGGGTGGATGTCGTGCCGCTCCGCTTCCACGATGGAAAAAAGAGTAAAGAGAAACAGAAAAAGTCTATTTGAAACTCACATATTTATTGAGCAGTGACCAGGGCTCGAGAACAAGTAAGGAGATTCAGAAAATGTATGCTTTATGTGGTTATGAAGGCCTAAGCGTAGAGATTTTATGCTTGAAGAAAAGGTTTTACATGTGAAAAGGCTCTTAGGACATATAAGGCAACTTGGGTAGAAGAAAACATGTGGTCAGTGGTAAAAAAGAAAGTGTGTGAGAGACTTGACATCTCTACATGAGGGAGGCCGAAAAAGTCCTATTCTGGAAAATTATTATAAAACAGGTTTCTAGACAAAACGGGCCATCGCAGCAGAAGGAAAAGGTTGTTTTGAGCATTTTTGCGTCTCACGCACTGAGGCTAATTCTGCAGCGATTAGGAGATATTCAAGTTTTCGTGCTCTGTTGTATTAGCGGGGAGGAAGCCATAAGCTTTGAGCACTCTAATCATAAGCCAAGCTTTCATAGCCCACTCTCATCCAATCTTCCATAGACAATCTAATCAAAGACACCATAAGCCACTCTAATCCAAGCTTTCAAGCCACTCTAATCATGGAAGGAGTTTAAATAATGTAAGCAGCGGTATTGTTAATGATAATCAAGCTTCAAGATCTTGTTCAAGCTGTTAATTTCAAGCTTTGTCCACATTCATTGTGTCTGCTGCAACTGTCTTTCTCACACCTCTCACAGCCAGAGGCCCCGCGCCTTCCCGGCTCACCTTTCGAACACAAATCCCCCGACACTGCTCAGCGAGACAAGCCAACTGTGGTTGCTGGTTCTAACCTTTTCAATGGCACGGCACAATTCTACCCACCTTGTCAAACTGCAACTTAGAGTAGCTCGCTCTCCTCACAAGCAGCCTCTTTACATCACAGGCAGCATTCCTTTAGTGGTCTCATGCTGGTGAATCAATTACTTGCATTTGGGCCCTTGTTCGGCACCATCCCGCCCACCCTCTCAAACTGCAGCAGCCTAGAGTGGCTAACTATTTCAAACAACCGTCTCACAAGTTACATTCCGCCAGACCTGGGTCTTTTTCCAAGAATCAATTTTCTGCACCTTGGCAACAATTCCTTATTAGGCACAATTCCACCCACACTTGGAAACTGCAGGTATCTGGTGTGGTTGGATCTTAGCAGCACTGAGCTAGAGGGCATCATCCGCTGCGAACTGATCGAGCAAGCATGGAAGGTGATAAAAGGAACACTCAGCATTGGTTTGCGATTCGAGTATTTTAAGTATCTGTACGGAGATCTATGCAAAGAGTATGGCTTGGGTTCAGTGCTTACCGTGAGAAGAGTTCACCCCTTAAGGCTAAGCAAAATTCTAAACTTCCAAAGCAGAGATGCAACCTTAGCGTTTCTATGTAGACATTGCACCATACTACATCGCTAACCCTCCAGGATCTAGTAAAGGCAGCCTAACATTCTTTGATGTTAGCCAAAACAAGCTTACAGGCACTATTCCAGAGGACTATGGTAGCCTAATCTACACCCAGGTGCTTTCATTATTACATAACAACCTCACTGGCACCATCTCTTTCAGCCTAGGCAACCTGGTCCAATGCTCCAAAAACCACCTAAACCATAACCACCTTCAAGGAGGCCACCAAGGGCTTCTTGAAGAGGCCAGGATAGGCAAAGAAGGCTTTAGCATAGTCTACAAGGCCACCTTAGACGATCAAACTATGGCACGCACGGTGGATTGCGCGAACCATCAAGTGCATCCCTTGATTAGAAGTCAAGTGCAATTTTTTTTTACAAATCTTTTTAGGCATAGCCGAGGTAGAGAACCTCAAGTGCAAGAAGTACATTTCCAACAAACATGTCTTTTCCACAGCATACTAGAAATCGCATATCGCATGGTCCTCTTTGTCGCACAACTGCAAAAACTTTTGGCCGTCCCTTCATGCATTTGATGCCCCATCATAGGTGCTCCATTCGCTCTTTGTTAATATGTCCCTATGCTGCATCAACCTTCATCACTTGGACATCACCTCCCTTGGTGCAATGAAAAGAGGAACATGGAAGTTTGAGACTTCGAGCACAATGAAGAACAAGTACAAGAATTTCCCCATTAGCATTGTTGCCCGCACCTCTCAAAATCCGCATCTCCACAATTTACTTCTTCCACAACACTTTTCTCTCATGCCATATATCATGCATCCTTGCTCGCATGAGCATCCCATTGCTTTCTTAATTCCACACAAAGACACTTCTCTCTACAAGAAGACTGCTCCATCTGTTTGTTGAAAACCAAAGTCCTAGAACTCTGGACCGAATTCTCCTCACTTCTATCACCTTTTGCAGTACTCCCTTTGGCTATTCCCTTTCAAAGAACTCTCTAGAGGACACCTCATTTTCTAACATTAGGAGGGCCAACCAGCAGAACGCGCGACCAGTCTCTCTTACAACTGCCTGCTCCTCGCCATACATCGGGATCTCCATGTCCATTCACAGGAGTCAGAGAGAGAGAGAAAAGAAAAAAAAACTCTGTGTCGCACATCAAAAACCCGCTCCGCAGAGCGCCATAGGAAAATTCCAACAAGAGATGTGCTACTTGCGTTTGCGTACTCTGATGTTACGAGCTTCTTCACCACCTTCATCAACAAAGGGGAGTCCGCTCCGCACGTGGTCGCCAAGTGTTAAGGGGTACTCACACACACACACACACCCTTAGTAAATGAATAATAGCACACACAGAGATGTGGCGAGAGAAGATGAGAGAGAGAGAGTTATCCACACATCAGATTCCATAGCCTTTTATCGTTCCAGATTATGCCTCTTGAGATCCTCTCCTTCTAAGAGCTTATTCCCACATGAAGGTACACGAAGACATGCTGGACACTCCCAATGTGATTTAATGCGGTCATGTTCAGCTATGTGCGGTCCGGGCACATACAAAACCCTAACCCATAAATCCCAAACTCTGATGATTGTGAAACTTTGGACGTGTGAGGGAATGGTGCTTCACATCCATATAATATGGTTTGAGCAGTCCCAATCCATACTATACGCTAGATGGGCGGTTGGCTACCCTAAACCTTAAACCATAAACCCTAAACCCTAACCCATAAACCCTAAACTTGGATGATTGTGCAAATTTGCACGCGTGGAAAAATGGTGCTCACCCCCACCCATAAAAGTTTCATAGCCATCCAATATGGTTTGAACGGTTTCGACCCATACTATGTGGTAAAATAGACTAAATGGCTCATACGACCCATTTTAGCGCTTAGTATGGGACTTGACCACCCATATCATATCTGCTGGTTGTGAAACTTTGAACGGGTGGTGTAATAGTGATCACCTCCACGCATGCAAATTTTTCCAGCCATCTGATATGGTATGGGCAGTCAAGGCCCATATTATGTTCTAAAATGGGACTCATATGGCTCTTACAACACATTTTAGCACATAGTATGGGTCAAGACCTCTTAAACCATATTGGATGGCCACAAAACTTTGCATGGGAGAATTTGAGTAATATTTTCTCACTCGTGAAAAGTCTCATAGCCATCTGATATGGTTTGAGTGGCCAAGGCCCATACTATGCTCTAAAATGGGCCGTATGAGCCATACAACCCATTCTAGCGCATAGTATGGTTTGAGGCCACCAAAACCATATTGGATAGCCACAACACTTTGTATGGTTGGGGATGAGAACTATTCTTCTATCCCAGAAAATTTTCATAGCCATCCCATATGGTATGGGAGATTAAGACCCATAATATGTGCTAAAATGGACCGTATGAGATATACAGTCCATTTTAGCACATAGTATGGTTAGGGACCACCCAAAACATATCGGATGGCCACAAGACTTTGCATAATTGGACTGATCACCATTAATTGACCCCTACAATGTTACACAACCATGTATGGGTGGTCAAAGCCCATATTATGTGCTAAAATGGGACGTATGAGCCATACGAAAGTACACCTAAAAATTGTTAGAATGGCTGAAAATAGTAAAGAGAGTGAAATTAATGTTGATAGCTTTGATTTTTCTAATGAGCAGGCTACTAATGATGCCCCTATGCTTGTTAACTACCTTGTTTCTAGGCTTCAACAAGCCATGCGCAATCCATCCCTCCAAAGTAAAGTGCAACGGCATCTTCGTGCTCATGGGATTCTCCAAGATCCCCACCATGACGAGAGAGTACCTAGGAATCATCCTTGCAAGCCTTCCAAAAGAGACCTCTCTCCGATTTGAGAAGAAGAAGAGGATCCATACAAAGGGCTCAAAACCTACTTCTTGATGACACGTCTCCTTCCCAAAGGAGAACTCAAGAGCCCCCACCAAAGGAACGAGAAAGAAGTGAGTCTCCTGCCACCTCGGCGGAGATGGCTCCACAAAGACGGTGGGAAAAATGCTCTCCATCACCTCCTAAGCGGAGAAGACCATTGCACACCTCTCCACACAATAATTCAAAGAGGGATGACAGAAAACAAGCGAAGAAAAAGGCAAGAAAGAGGTCACCCTCTTCTGCATCTTCTTCATCCTGTCCCTCTTATGAAGAAAGTGATGGTGCTGACAAGGAAGACCGAGGCAAGAAAAATTAGGGAAAGAGGTCACCCTCTTCTCCATCTTCCTCAAATTCTTCATCTTTTGAAGAAAGCAATGGTGCAACTTTTGAACCATCAAAAAGAAGAGGCCATAGGAAATCCTATGCGGCCTGGAAGAGGTTGTCCAAGCTCAAGAGGTTCAAAGAGGGAGGAAAGAGCATCTCTTTTCTTACCTACGATGGCACCTTTGGTGCTACAGACAAAGTCTCAGCCTTCATCCAATAGTTCGATGTGGTGTTTGGAGATGAGGGCTTCACGGAGTCCTCTAAGCTACGCCATGTAGCCATGCACTTTCAAAAGTCTACCAAGCAATGGTGGTCTAGGCTACGGGCCAACGGTGAAATTTTGAGAGCTTATAATGAACTTGCAAATTACGGACTTCTTTTGCAAAATACAGATTTTGCCTTGTGACTGTTTCCTATCCCAATCATCATCTAAAAAGTCCAAATAGCTCTCAGACTTGCAAATGAACATTTGCTCATCGAAGAAGAAATCTAAAAACACTTCAAGAGGCATAAATAGTGCGAGCCGAACTATTTTTGGGTGGCAATTGAATACTTGAGGGACTTTTGTATATCCTGAAACAACCTATTTCTAAAGCTTTCACTAGTTTGCGAAGCTGGTGATAGTCGTTTTTCGGCTCTTTGTAATTGCCACAGTGAGTTACCTCACCCTACCAAAATCACCCAAACACTGTGGCTATCCCTACCATTTCACTGTACATAGGCGTGCGTGAGTCACGGGACTTTTCCCATATCTTCTTAAAAAATCCTCAATTAGCTAGTCATTGGGCTAGTTGAGCCAAAAAAATAAAATAAAATAAAAAATATAAGTATATTATGGCCCATGAGTATGTAAATATTTCTTTGTATATAGGGCCTAAATAAAAGATTTTTTCATAATTATTTTGGTATTTATTTAAATATTTCTACCTAGGTGTGTGCTATTTATGCTCTGTACATTGCCTCACCATTACCACAATTTTTTCTTACCATTTTTTCATACTCTTTATTCCATATAGAAATATTTTCATGTAAGCTTCTCTTATATTTGGTGTAACTCCACCCCGACAAAAATCCAAAAAAAACTAGTTTTATTTATGTGTATATTTTTTCACTATTGTGATTTTTCCCTTCCTACATCTATTTTGTTTTCTAGAAATATAGAACACCAAAAATATTTATCTTTTTATGGTAGCCTCATAATGAGAGAGATTTCTTTTGACCCCTTTATATTTTTTCCACTTATATTATTTATATTTGACATGTACATATTTTTTAGACCCCTCAATATTTGATTTTCTTAGTTGTACTATTCACTTATATCATAATCTCAACAATATCTTCAATTATAGACCTACTAAATAAGGTCAAGGGTAGGTGGCATGCATACATGCACTATGGAGGGATCACTCTTGGAGGTATTCAAAAGAATCATCCAAAGAAGGACCCCACAAGGACCTTGTGCAGTGGAAAAAAACGGTCGGTTTTGCTGAATTTTTAAAGTTCACTTGCTCTCCGATATTGAAAAGGTGATACAAACAAAAGTTGTAGCTCGTGGGCTGAACTTTTGCCTCAAATTTTTTCATATTTTTTTGAGCTACGAGCTGTGAGCTATGATTTTATTAGTGGACCCCAATTTTCCCATGCTATGCAGCCACACTCTCTCTTCCACTTTATCATTTTCCTCTTTCACACACACTTCTCCACTCATCATCCCCACCTCTCTCACCACTCCTCTCTGCACTTTACTCACCTTCTCCTCAACCTTGAAGAATAAGAGAAACCATGGTGAACTCATACCTCCCACACACAATTCCATTCCAAAATTGACCACCTAGTCTCATTTTTCCTCCTCCAAATTACCCATATCTATCAAAAAAACCACAAAATTCAGCCTCTTCTCTTAAAAGACAGCATCATGGTGGTTGATTACTCAGCTTCAATTACCTTGTCTCTCAAGGAAGGTCAAGAGTGGAGAAAAAATGTACCGTCAAAGCTAGTGGACCGTCAACAAGCGTCAAAATTGGCCCTACTCAAGACACTTGGAGCATCAACCTTGTAAGAAATCCACCTTTTCTTACCTCTTAAGAGTTTTTCTTCCTTATTTGTATCCTACATGGATACTCCCATTGTAAATATCCAATTCTATTTGTAAATTAATACTAACTCTACTAACACTAACCCACTATGAAAAGTCCTATCACCTCCATTTCTCTCCTCTCTCTTCCCCCACCAACTTCTTGATAATTCCAAGCAAAAGAAATTAGATAAATTGCTGAAAATCTAACCCAACCATGGTTAGAGGAGTAACCTAGCCTTCAAAATTGCTATAAAAGGAGGGTGTAGCTAGCACAAAAAGGGGGGAGCCATAAGCAAGAGCACTATGCTATAGCTTGAGAAGCCAAGTTCAACCTCTCTAGAAGGAGCTCTTGAGTGGAAGCTCATTGTCTTATGCATGTGCATGTGTTGTAATAGGGGATAAGCAAGGGAACTCTATGCCATTGTAAGAGAGAGAGTGATCATTCAATTGAGAGTAGGAAATCTATCATTTCTCCTACTAGTGTAAGCCCAACATTTGTTGAATCAAGGAGGGTGGATTTGGACTAAGCTTGGATACTTTGTCTCCCTTCCAACATGAAGTAATGGACAACAATGATGCGTAAGTGTCTTGGTGTTTTTTGTTAAGTTCTTGATAGCTTGTCTCTGGTGTTGTCATCAATCTAGCCATAAATCCCACATACTGTAAGAGGGCGACAGGGTGGAGAGGACTCCCCTGGCTTTAAGACAGTGATTGGGGTGGCTTTTTTTGTGATGTGTTGTGGTGAAATTTACGCAAGCTATGTTGAACAAATACTAATCTCACTTTGATTTGTCATGACAAATTTGTAAGAAGGTATTAATGCAACAAGCACCCCCTCCCCCTTTCTCTCTTTCTTAAATATATAGTTGTGTTTGCTTGATCATTGCCGATACGTTTCAAAGCAGCCCGAGCACTATCTCTCTCTCTCTCTCTCTCTCTCTCTCTCTCTCTCTCTCTCTCTCTCTCTCTCTCTCTCTCTCTCGTGTTTTAGTGTGTGAGAGTGTTCCATTGGTGTTAGGGTTAGTGTAAATTCCTTGCTTGTTTGTGGGTTGCTCTAACGATTCTCCTCTTTTGCGTCCTAGTTCGCTCTTAAACTAGGTGGTGCCCCTTGTGTAGTTGGGATTTGGCTAGGGGTTTGTTGTTTTGGGTTGTGTTGTGTTGTGCCCCAACCCCATTGAGCAGAACGGGAGCCTTGAAGGGTGTCTAGAGGTTGCTCTTCTTGTTGCCCGCCCCGGACCGCCTCAAATTGGTGCCCCCACTGAGGACAGGCTTGTGTATGTTTTGTGAAGGCTCAACCTTTAGCATAATCAAGTAGCTTGCATGAATCACGAGAATTTGTATGATCCCTTCATTCCCATTGCAAGGCAAAAGGTACACATAATTGTTAGTACTAAGTTGCAATTTCAACGTGTCATTCATAGAATTTTAGGTCCTCTTAGGTTGGCCGAGATAAACGCTTCAGTAAATCCTTTTATTTTGCCTCTTATTAGGTATGACCTTAGTTTGGACGTCTATATTTTTGTTTTGTTTTAAGCATTAGGTCATGCATAGACCATGGATAATGGCCTAGGAATAGAGGTTTTCCCCTTCCATTTCACTACACACATTAGAATAAACATTGCAATTAGTAGGAAAATCCATTTTCAACAACGTATGGTATTCATGTTTGGTGCCCAAAGAGTAGGAGAAATTCTTGCATCACCAAACCCTGTCATTTTACCTCTCATCAACTACCACACTTCTTTTGATGTACATGTGTTCATTTTATTTTAAAATGAAGTGCAGCCCGGCAAAATAGTGTGTAAGTTTGTTTTTTCTTTGTCCAAGTTGTTACAAGAAACAAAAAAACAATCATTTGTTCTAACTGGGAATGTGTGTGCAGTGAAAGTTCAATCCTTAGAGATCTAGCTCTATTACCAATTGAGTTGCAGGAGCAAGTAGTAAGGCGTCTCCCTCATAACAAGAGGGTGGTGAAGTTAAGACGGAAGGTCCTACGCGTGGATTCCATTTTCCTCTTGTTGTTGGGCACTAAGGAAGACCACGCATTCATCCAACTAGTGTGTGCCCTAAGATTGGTAAATAGAGTGCAATTTGGCGTTTGGCGAGTGCATTTCACCATTGAGGAAGACTCTTCAGGAAACTTGTGGCCAGAGTTCATGCTTCATAGACTCACATTTGGTGAATTTTTCCCTCATTTGCGTCTTATTAATAGTCTTCCTTTCGCTTTCAACAAAGGAGATAGGGAGCTATTCAGAGCTTGTCTTAATAAAGAGAGCATAGAGAAGATTGCAAATTTGTATAAATTATCATCCTTCTCTACTTTCTATGACACTTTGTTCATAGAGACATTGTAAATCTCTTTATGCTTTTGAATGATTTAACCATAATCCTAAGGAGTTTTTGTCCAGGAATTTTGTAGCACAAGTGGAGTCTTTAAATCTTGCAAACTTGATTGGACTTGATGAGGATGTTCTTTATGAAATTGTGAGAAGGTTGCCTCACTCCGACTGTGTGGAACTCGAAGGAAAGGAGCTCCTAGTCAATTGCTACTTTCTCACGGCCTTCGACGAGCATGAAGATCTAGTTTTTATACAAACCGCTTGTGCGTTGGGAATTGTAGAGCAAGTGCAATTTATCACTTGGGACGTGGTTGCTCTTTTGGATCCAGAAAATGAAGTTCTAGAGATTTCTGTTTATCGCCTTAGCTTTGAAGAATTTCAACCCTTCTTAGAGCTCATCAATAGTCTACCTTTTTGTTTTGATCAAACAAATCGAGACCTTATTGAAGCTTGGATAGCTGAAGAAGAAAACCTAGAGTGGTATTTTCTTACTTCTTCATTTGCAGGCGAGTGGTTCTAAATCTCTATTGTATCCCTTATTGTAATTCGTGTTGTAATCTTTCATAATAATGGAGAGCCAACGCCAAATGTCTGGATATCCTCTTTTCTTTGGAGAGCTTGGAGAGGATGCAGAATTATTTTTAGCAAATTTCAAGATGTCTTGCCGTATCAAGAGGATAGTAACCGATCAAGAACGTGTAGAAATGTTTGAGGTGGTACTTAGGAAAGATGCTAGTACTTGGTTTGACTCTTTGCCTGAGGAAGTTAAGGGGAATTACACAGAAGTTTTGAATCGTTTTAAGAGATACTTCTTTGATCCCCAAAACACTCAAAAACTATGGCAAGACATTGTTTCTCATAAGCAAAAAGACTTAGATGACTACTACTTGTACAAGCAAGAGTTTCTACGTCTTTGGGCTCTATGGATACGAAATGTTGCTAACCCTGGTGATGGTGCAGAATTTTTAAAGAAGGAGAGGTTCATAGCCGGACTCTTTCCTGACCTTAAGGTAAAAGTTGAGGCGGGTACACCTGCTACTTTTGATGCAGCGGAAACTAGGGCTGCTGAGGAGTATAGGAAACTCAAGTGCTTAAGGGGAGAGGTTCCAATAGAAGTTCTTATACCGAAAGGTAAGTCACAAGCATCAACATCTAGGGAGCTTCCTGAGGTAACGGCTGAAGTGATTGAGAAGTTAAATGAATCTTTAAGCAGCCTGTCAATTCACCTTGCACAAGCTGTAGGTCCAAAGGGACAAGCAAAGAAGTCAGAAGAGAGAGAGCCATGAACTAGGAGAGTCTTGCAATGTTGGAATTGCGAAGAGTCTGGACATGGGATGTATAATTGTCCTTGGCCCCGTGGAGAGCCAGGGAGACCTAACTTGAATTACCCAGTGATGAATGCTGGAGAAGGAGCTGGTCAACAACCAAGGCTTCTACAAAGGCCAAATGGACCAAGACCACCTCCACAAGGGGTAGAAGGAGTTCCACCTTTGCCAGATCCAAATGTGCATGTGGTAGAGGTGACAAATTCAAATGAGGTTGACATGGAAGCCAATGGCATTAAGCGTGGCCGAGGAAAAGGTAAAGAGAAAGAAGGAGTCACATCACAGAGTGACCATGGACAAGGCAAGAAGGCAAAGGAGACCAAGGAAGCCAAGAGGACTCGACGTCGTATCAATCTCCAAGACTTCCCTCTTGGACATGGTATGGCTCCATACAAGTTGTTGGAAGACATGAGAGGTAAGGGTCCTGATATTTCATGGCCTCAATTTCTTGCATTATGTCCACAAGTAAGGTGGGATTTAACAAGGGCAGTTAGCACTAGGAGAAAGGTAAAAGAGAGTGTGCCTGTTGTAAAAATTGCACAAGCTGAAATGAATGAGGACATTACACCGGTGCTAGACTGTTACATCAAAGGAAGATTGGTTAGGAAAGGTCTAGTGGATGGGGGTTCACAAATTTGCATCATGACAGAGGGACTCATGCAAAGACTAGGCATGCACATCCATGAGACACCTGAAATCAAAGTCAAGATGGCAAACAATAGCAAGGCTAGGTGTGTGGGCATTTGTAAAAATGTCTTTGTAGAGGGCTTTGGCATTAAGAAAGCGGTGGATTTTTATGTTATGTCGACCAAGGGAAGTGGTTATCCATTTATCCTAGGAAGACCATGGCTAATGAGAATGCAAGCTTTGCAGGATTGGGAGAGTGGGAAATTAATTTGCAAAAATGACAATCATAAGAAGGTTGTCTTTGACATGAAGGAGCAACGCCAAGAGGAGCTCCATGAAGAATCATCTCAAAGTGAGACGGAAGAAGGTTGGACCGATAGCACTTCAGAAGAAGAAAGTAGCGGCAGCATTACTGAAGAGGAGTCTTCCATCGAAGTCATGGGGGTAAGGTTTAAGCCAAGCAACCAAGAGACCTCTTGTCAAGGCTTGGAGGAGGTAGGTCCTCAAGAGAACGAAGGTGTTCAAGATGAAGGGATGCTGGAAGGTATGCTATCAACAACACTTACAAAGGATGAAAGAGAGGAGTTAAAATGTGTGCTAAGGAAGTTTCCTAGGCTTTTTGCTAAAGACTACACCGATGTGCATGGAGTAGATGCTGTTCAACACAAAATTGAGTTGAAGCCAGAGGCCACACCTAAGGCTCAGAAGCTACGAAGGCTAGGAGTCATCAAGGAGCAGGCTTTACTCAAGGAGGTAAGAAAGCTTCTAGCAGTAGGTTTCATTTATCCAGTGGAGAATTCAGAGTCGGTCTCTCCCGTTGTTGTCACTCCTAAGAAAAACGGAAAGTGGAGGGTGTGTGTGGATTACCGTCCACTCAATGAGGCAACAAAAAGAGATCACTTTCCCCTCCCATTTCAGGATGAGATACTAAATGAGGTAGCTGGTCATGAGAAGTACACTGTGTGTGATGGCTACTCAGGTTACTTTCAAATAGGGATTGCATTGGAGGATCAATTGAAAACAACCTTTATCACTCCTTGGGGTTGTTATGCTTTTAGAGTCATGCCATTTGGTCTGACAAATGCTCCTGCAACATTCCAACGTTTCATGAACATGGTGTTTCAAGCATTCTTTGGAAAGTCAATTAGGGTGTTCATTGATGATTTCTGTATTTATAGCTCAAAATCATTGCATCTACAAAGGATAGAAGAAGGTTTAAAGAAGCTCTACGACATGGGAGGTCAACTCAACCCCGACAAGTGCCACATAGGTGAGGATGAAGTGATCTTGCTCGGTCACAAGGTTTCCTATAAAGGCATTGAGGTGGATCCTTCAAAGGCAAAGGCTCTTATTGAGCTCCCCTCACCCAAGAATCTCAAAGAGGTCATATCATTCATTCAAAAAGTGAAGTCTATGTCACGCTTTATTCACTTAGCTTCGGAGTTGCTTCATCCTTTGCAAAAGTTGACACAACAAGTAGAATTTGCATGGTCTGATGAGCTTGAAGAGTACTTTTGTAACATTAAAGTCATTTTGTCAGAGCTACCAACACTCATGCCTCCATGTTGGGAGTACACATTCTTTGTTAGCTCTAGTGTTGGGAAGGAAACAATTGGTGCAGTTTTATTACAACAAGATCCCCACAGTACCAGGATGCGACCCATCTACTTTTCTAGTAGGGTCATGAATGCTTTGGAGAGAGGCTACACGGAGGCAGAACTCATGATGCTTCCTCTCATGTTTGCGATAAGGAAGTTTAGATCCTACTTGCTCCCAAAACCTTTTGTAATTCTCACTGCAGAAAAATTGTTCCCTTGGGTGTCATCTCAAATGAATCTTAGTACTAGGATCTCAAAGTGGATTATGGAGTTGCAAGAGTTTCAATACTCTTTCAAGGTAGAAGATAGTGTGCGTGCACAATTGGCAGGGATTCTCACTTATAGGGTGCATGAAAAGGAGATTAAGGTGCCTGAAGTAAAGACCCTACCATTGCCACCACCAAAAAGTATTCCTAATGCTTTTACCTTGTTCTTGGGGAGCTTTTCGTCGAGCCACAGGAAAAGCAGGGGGAGGGCTAGTGTTGCTCAACCCAAGTGGAGAGGTGGTCATGAAAGAGAATTTCAATCTACCAAGTTCAGCTAGCAACAATGAAGCAGAATACGACACACTAATTCATGGTTTGAAGATGTGCATTGGCCAAGGGATACAATGCCTCATGGTAAAGGGAGATGCACTTCTCATTGTTAAACAGATTTTAGGCATTTGGGCATGCAAGAATGAAAGCTTACGGACAAAAGTTCATGCCATTCGTAGATTGTTTAATCAATTTGAAGAAGTGCAACTATACCATATTCCTAGGAAACAGAATGAAGATGCCGATTTACTTGCACAGCAAATAATTACATGTGTTGAGAAAGAAGTGCAGGTCATCATGGTGGCAGCAACTGTCAAGCAACCGAGATACCAGGGATTGGAGTCATTGACTCCCATTATTAGCTACATTTTGGAGGGTGAGTTTCCACAAGACTTCATGAAGGCTCAGAAGAGGAGACTCATGAAGAAGGCAAGTTTCTATCTCTTCCTAGAAGGATCCCTCTATCAAAGATGGAAGGATCAAGTGTGCAGAAGAGTACCAACTATAGAGGAAATTCCAGCCATTCTAAAAGGTTTGCATGAAGAGGCATGTGGTGATCATTTTGCCCAAGAATCAACTGTGAAGAAGATTTTGCTTGCGGGGTATGTTTGGCCAAGCTTGCATGTGGATGTTCAACATTGGTGTAAAAGCTGTCACAATTGTCAGATAAATGGAAATAGAAGGTTGGTGCATGGCCCGAGGCAAATAGTGCTTGCAAATGGACCCTTTGAAAAGTGGGGCATTGATGCTATGGGTCCTCTTCCTAGGACAAAAAATGGTAAACTCTACATTCTAGTGGCTGTAGACTATATGACTAGGTGGGTGGAAGCTCAAAGTGTGGCAAGAGTGAATGAGAGGACAATTAGCAAGTTTGTGTACAATCATATTTGTTGTAGATTTGGCACACCTTTGGAGATTGTTTCTGATAATGGTCCAGGGTTTAGAAAGGGATTTCTCACAGAAGTCTGTGAAGAACTTCGCATTCTACATCGTCATAGTACACCCTACTATCCCCAATCAAATGGTTTGGTAGAAAAAGCTAATGGTGTCATTGCAGGCATCATTAGAAAGATGGTGAAAAACAAGACAAAGTTGCGGGATGACTTCTTGGATGGTGCCTTGTGGGCGTATCGAACTGTAAAGAATGAGGATGCAAGAGAGCTACACAAGACAAGCACAAAGCACACAGAGATGGAAAGCTTCTTCTTCTTCTTCACAAAAAAGAGAGTACAAAATGACTAAGTGCTAAAGCTGAAAAGTAGCACATATGTACATGCGGTCACTAAGTGTGAACTCGTTAGAAGCATACTAGGCTGGCACTATAAGTGTAGTCCAGCTGTAGAATCACTGGCAGAGATCCTCCGTGTCGGTCACCTAACGCGCCAGTGAGTAAATGCCGTAAGCGGCTAAGACCCGTAGTGGATGCCAGCTCAAGGTGTAGAGCTCGACATCTCAACACTCCCCCTCGAGCTCTGCATGTCGCAGAGTCCAAGCATAGTCCGGAAATGTCGAAGCTTCTCAGCTCCGAGGGCCTTGGTAAAGATATCCGCTATCTGCTCCTCTGTGTTGACGTAGACCAAGTCGATGTCACCCGCCGACACTCGCTCTCGAACGTAGTGGTAATGGACCTCTATGTGTTTGGTCTTGGCATGGAACACTGGGTTCCTAGCCAACTGCATGCTGCTGAGGTTGTCACAATGGATGAAAATCTGCTGGTCCACCTGCACTCCCAAGTCCTCAAGTAATGTGCGTAGCCAAGCTACCTCGCACGCCGCAACTGCTGCACCTCTGTACTCGGCCTCTGTGCTCGATAAAGCAACCGTAGGCTGCTTTTTGCTGCTCCAAGTAACAGCAGCACTCCCAAAAGAGAACATGAAGCCACTCGTAGATCTCCTATCAACAATGCTACCTGCCCAATCTGCATCTGTATACCCATACAATGCTAATGGTGCATCTGCTGCATAGAACAATGCGTAGTCAAGAGTACCTTGCACATACCTAAGTGTGCGTCGTACTCCATCCAAATGTGGCTTCCTCGGAAGTTGCATGAACTGACTCTCCAAGCCTAATGTGTAGCTCAAGTCTGGCCTCGTGATAGTCAAGTAGATTAGACTACCCACAATCTTCCTGTACATGTTGACATCCTCAACAACATCACCCTTCTCTGCACTCAGCTTTGCATTCACATCCAAGGGAATAGAAATTGGCTTACAATCAGCCATACCATACTTTGACAACATGTCCAAATCATACTGTCTCTGTGATAGCCATACACCCTCTGGAGTCCTGATCACTTCAATGCCAAGAAAGTAGCGCAACTCGCCTAAATCTTTCATTTCAAACTCCTGTTTGAGAAGACCCTTCACATGGTCAATCTCCATAGCATTGTCACCAACAATAATAAGGTCATCTACATATATGGTAATGACCACAATCCCCACATCACTCTCACGTACATAGAGTGAATGATCAGCATGAGCTCTCCTAAAACCAATACTGACAAGATACTTGGCAATCCTGTCATACCATGCTCTAGAGCCCTGCTTCAAACCATACAAAGCTTTGAGAAGTCTGCATACATAATCTGGGTAACCTGGATCGACATAACCAGGTGGCTGATCCATATACACTTCCTCTTGCAACTCACCATTCAAGAAGGAATTATTTACATCCATTTGATGCATAATCCATCCTCTAGATGCAGCCACTGCTATGACAGCTCTCACTGTCGTCATCTTTGCCACTGGAGCAAAGGTCTCCTCATAGTCTATGCCATACGTCTGTACATAACCCTTTGCGACCAGCCTTGCCTTGTGACGCTCAATGTTACCATCAGCCTTATGCTTGGTTTTATACACCCATTTACAGCCAATAGCTTTCTTGCCACTTGGCAATGGCACCAACTCCCATGTGTCATTTGCTTCGAATGCAGCCATCTCTTCATTCATTGCATCATCCCAATGCACATTTGCAACTGCATCCTCAAAACATGTGGGCTCCACATCCTGTATCACCTTAGCCATGTAGGCTTGGTGATGCTCTAGATACCCATCATAAGTCAATTTCTGAACTGGATTTCTGACTCTATTAGATCTGCGCGGTCCTGGGTCACTCCTTTGCCCTCTAGCATCTTCTTGTACTTTCCTTACACCAGGTGTCCTGACAGCCGGAATTCCAAATTCCTCATCAAGACTTTGTTCAGAACCATCTGAATCCATGTCTACATGTGAAAAACCTGATGATGCATCAACCATAAAGGGAGGTTCATCAACCTTTTCCTTTCCTTTTAGTGATACATTCCCTGTACCTGTTGGTGGAGTAACCTGCGTACGTAGTCTACCATTCCATGGTTTCTCAACAGAGCCACGAGAAGAGGACTCTTGTGGTCCACTCAAAACCTGTGACTGTGGCCTCACATTTTGTACAACCACATCATCTTTTACATCAGCCCCAATAGTGCCATGTGCATTACTGTACCAGCTGCTCATCTCATCAAAGACTACATCTCTGCTCACTCGTAATTCTCGTGTAGTAGGATTGTAGCACCTGTACCCCTTTTGTTCAAGGGAATATCCCACAAGAATACATTTCTCTGCTTTAGGATCCAATTTCCTACGCAACTCATCTGGTACATGCACGTAAGCTATGCAGCCAAACACTTTCAAGTGTGCCAAATCAGGCTTTGTACCTGTAAACTTTTCCTCAGGTGTTACATCATGCACCGCAGCTGTAGGTGTCCTGTTCATAATGTACACACCTGTATTTACAGCTTCAGCCCAGAAATGATGAGGCATGTTCTTCTCATTCATCAATGCACGTGCAACCTCTGCAATGTGCCTGTTTTTCCTTTCTGCGACCCCATTCTGCTGTGGAGTATATCTACATGTAAATTGCCTGTGTATACCATGCATTCGTAGAAAATCTGAAAAATCATTGGAGAAGTACTCTCCCCCTCCATCTGACCTCAATGTCTTGATTTGCATATCTCTCTCCTTCTCAATCATGACTTTGAAGTCTTGAAAGTGACCAAACACTTCACTTTTGTTACGCATGAAGTAGACCCATACTTTCCTTGTATGGTCATCAATGAAAGAGACATAATACTTGCAACCATGTATACTTGCAGTATCGGTTGGACCCCAAACATCTGTGTGCACCACCTCAAGTGGCTTTTTACATACATTTCGCTCATGTGGAAATGAGCCCTTTGACTGTTTTCCAAACTGGCATGCTGCACACACTTTATGCATACCATCCACCTTGAATTTGGGCAAACCTTTTACAATCTGTTTTGATTGCATGCTGCGCAATCTCTGCTCATTGACATGGCCAATGCGTTTGTGCCAAATGTCAACATCAGCCACAACACCTGTGCCCTGTGCAAATAATGCAGCTTTTACCTCAGGCATGTTTACATTCAGCGTAAACATTCTGCCCACACATTTGCCCTCTGTGATCAGCTTACAGCCATTCTGGAAATCTTCTACATAACAGCCATTTGGATTGAAGCGAACCTGCAAACCCTGCTCAACCATTTGTCCAATAGAAACAAGATTCTTTGTAATGTTTGGGACATGAAGTACATCTGCTAAGTACTTTGATTTCCCACTCTTCGTATTTAGAGGTATGTCCCCTACATGAGCAATGGGGTGAGCTGTGTCATCTCCTGTCTGCACATAGCCTGACACATCTGGTTTGCGCATATCTCTAAACCACTCTCCACGAGACGTCATGTGATTAGAGGCACCTGAATCCACATACCAAACATCATCTTGGGTGGAATTCTCTGCAGTCATTGTATTCATTACATGTTGCATAACAAACATGCGCTCGTTTTTGCTGTCATTTGCATCTCTGCTAGTAGATGCATAGTTGCCCTGTTCTCTCTTTCTACTTGCTTTTCCCTTTGGACAGTCACGTGACATGTGACCTCTTTCACCACAAGTCCAACATTCTCTACTATCTGGAGTATGTTGCTGCCTGCTTGATCCTGCACCACGACCTCTTTGACTCCCCCTGCCTTGAGACTGGTTTCCCCTGCCACCTGTATTGTTTTGATTTGATTGATCTTCCAGAAATTGGCCCCTGCAACCCCTTGGGCCTCGACCACGACCTCTACCTCTACCTCTGTTGGAGTTAGAATAGAAGGCTTGTTCATAATTATTTCTGCCATGAGAAGAAGATGTGTCAAGGTTCTTCTCCTCAAGAATAAGCATAGAAATCAAATCTTGGAACACGGGGATGTCGTCTCTTGTATTCATGGAAGACCTAAAATGTACATACTCATCTCCTAGACCATCCAAGCATGCACGGACAATGTCATCGTCTTCCACTGAGACTTTAATAGATCCAAGAGCCTCAATGATACTCTTGATCTTCAAAGCATAATCATTGATGGAGAGGTTGTTCCTCTTAACCTGATTTAGCTCCGACTTTAGTTGAAGCTTCCTGGCCTTGGTGTTCACCTCGAACACTCTGCCTAAGTTTTTCCATGCAATGGCGGGGGTTTCAGCATCCTGTAGATAGCCCATCATGCCATCTGTGATGCTCATAGAAAGCCAATACATCACTTTGCTCTGGCCTTGTTGCCAGTCCCTCAAAGCTTTCCTTTGTTCTGCTATAGCATTTGCCTCGGGAATCTCTGGTTCCTTTTCATTGTCTCCTTCTACATAGTCCCAATAACCTTTTCCTTTTAGGAAATTTGTTATTCTGAACTTCCATGCAGGGTAGTTATTTTTCTCAAGCTTCTCAGTAACAATCTGACTGAAACCGTCAGACATCTTGAAGCACTAAGACAAAATAGCTGCAATCTGCAAAAACCTGCAAATCTGCTGAACCTGCTATCGTGGTTCCTGTAACGCTTTCTACACTCAACGAGTGTCCACAATCAAGCGTACATACAACCACTGTACTTGTACAGTAAATCTCTGTATACTGCACTTTGGAGACCTGTTCAGAAACTTGTGCGAAAAACCCCTAAAAACTTGTACGAAAAACTTGTACGGCATCTGGTCGTGGATTGCGAACGAAGGGATTGTGATGCTCTTGCTCTCTTAGCCTCTCTTGCCTGCACCAGGCTCTGATACCATGTAAAGAATGAGGATGCAAGAGAGCTACACAAGACAAGCACAAAGCACACAGAGATGGAAAGCTTCTTCTTCTTCTTCACAGAAAAGAGAGTACAAAATGACTAAGTGCTAAAGCTGAAAAGTAGCACATATGTACATGCGGTCACTAAGTGTGGACTCGTTAGAAGCGTACTAGGCTGGCACTATAAGTGTAGTCCAGCTGTAGAATCACTGGCAGAGATCCTCCGTGTCGGTCACCTAACGCGCCAGTGAGTAAATGCCGTAAGCGGCCAAGACCCGTAGTGGATGCCAGCTCAAGGTGTAGAGCTCGACATCTCAACACGAACCACATATAGGGAAGCCACGGAGTTCACACCATTTCACTTGGTCTATGGTCAAGAGGCTTTGCAGCCTATCGAGCTCAACATTCCAACAATGCGACTTCATGGAAAAGGAGCACAAGATGATCAAGAGGTATGGATGGATCGACTTCTTACGTTAGTGGAGCTTGAGTGGAAAAGAGAAGCAGCAGATGAGTGCTACAAGAGGAAAGCCACACAAGAGAAAGAAACGCACGACAAGAAACTGAAGGACAAAGGCATCAAGGAAGGAGAGCTTGTGCTAAGGTATGACAATCGACTTGACAATCGTTTTGATGCCAAGTTTGAAACTAGATGGCAAGGGCCATACATAGTCAAGAAGGCTTTCAATTCTAGTTACTATCAGCTTATGGACTTGAATGGTAAAGAGCACTCCAGGAAGGTAAACGGGTATCGCTTGAAGCCCTATTTGAGTCGCCTTCTACCAAAGGATCTACCAAAGATCTGTCAAAAGGCCACTGTCTCATGTAAGTATTGTTACATGAAGCATGAGTGTAACTCTAGCCAAAATTCTGAGGGGCCAAACAATAAAAATCTTGTCAAGGACTCTGAAGCACTCTCTTTGGAAAAGATGCTCTATCATGGTACATGAATATACCATCATCCAGGGGGAGGGCTAATGATAGCCGTTTTTCGGCTCTTTGTAATTGCCACAGTGAGTTACCTCATCCTACTAAAATCACCCAAACACTGTGGCTATCCCTACCATTTCACTGTACATTGGCGTGCGTGAGTCACGGGACTTTTCCCATATCTTCTTTAAAAATCCTCAATTAGCTAGTCATTGGGCTAGTTGAGCCAAAAATATATATATATATATATATATAAGTATATTATGGCCCATGCATATGTAAATATTTCTTTGTATATAGGGCCTAAATAAAAGATTTTTTCATAATTATTTTGGTATTTATTTAAATATTTCTACCTAGGTGTGTGCTATTTATGCTCTGTACATTGCCTCACCATTACCACAATTTTTTCTTACCATTTTTTCATACTCTTTATTCCATATAGAAATATTTTCATGTAAGCTTCTCTTATATTTGGTGTAACTCCACCCCGACAAAAATCCAAAAAAAACTAGTTTTATTTATGTGTATATTTTTTCACTATTGTGATTTTTCCCTTCCTACATCTATTTTGTTTTCTAAAAAATTAGAACACCAAAAACATTTATCTTTTTATGGTAGCCTCATAATGAGAGAGATTTCTTTTGACCCCTTTATATTTTTTCCACTTATATTATTTATATTTGACATGTACATATTTTTTAGACCCCTCAATATTTGATTTTCTTAGTTGTACTATTCACTTATATCATAATCTCAACAATATCTTCAATTATAGACCTGCCAAATAAGGTCAAGTGTAGGTGGCATGCATACATGCACTATGGAGGGCTCACTCTTGGAGGTATTCAAAAGAATCATCCACAGAAGGACCCCACAAGGACCTTGTGCAGTGGAAAAAAACGGTCGGTTTTGCTGAATTTTTAAAGTTCACTTGCTCTCCAAATTTGAAAAGGTGATACAAACAAAAGTTGTAGCTCGTGGGCTGAACTTTTGCCTCAAATGTTTTCATATTTTTTTGAGCTACGAGCTGTGAGCTATGATTTTATTAGTGGACACCAGCTTTCCCATGCTATGCAGCCACACTCTCTCTTCCACTTTATCATTTTCCTCTCTCACACACACTTCTCCACTCATCATCCCCACCTCTCTCACCACTCCTCTCTGCACCTTACTCACCTTCTCCTCAACCTTGAAGAATAAGAGAAACCATGGTGAACTCATACCTCCCACACACAATTCCATTCCAAAATTGACCACCTAGTCTCATTTTTCCTCCTCCAAATTACCCATATCTATAAAAAAAAACCACAAAATTCAGCCTCTTCTCTTAAAATACAGCATCATGGTGGTTGATTACTCAGCTTCAATTACCTTGTCTCTCAAGGAAGGTCAAGAGTGGAGAAAAAATGTACCGTCAAAGCTAGTGGACCGTCAACAAGCGTCAAAATTGGCCCTACTCAAGACACTTGGAGCATCAACCTTGTAAGAAATCCACCTTTTCTTACCTCTTAAGAGTTTTTCTTCCTTATTTGTATCCTACATGGATACTCCCATTGTAAATATCCAATTCCATTTGTAAATTAATACTAACTCTACTAACACTAACCCACTATGAAAAGTCCTATCACCTCCATTTCTCTCCTCTCTCTTTCCCCACCAACTTCTTGATAATTCCAAGCAAAAGAAAATAGATAAATTGCTGAAAATCTAACCCAACCATGGTTAGAGGAGTAACCCTAGCCTTCAAAATTGCTATAAAAGGAGGGTGTAGCTAGCACAAAAAGGGGGGAGCCATAAGCAAGAGCACTATGCTATAGCTTGAGAAGCCACGCTCAACCTCTCTAGAAGGAGCTCTTGAGTGGAAGCTCATTGTCTTATGCATGTGCATGTGTTGTAATAGGGGATTAGCAAGGGAACTCTATGCCATTGTAAGAGAGAGAGTGATCATTCAATTGAGAGTAGGAAATCTATCATTTCTCCTACTAGTGTAAGCCCAACATTTGCTGAATCAAGGAGGGTGGATTTGGACTAAGCTTGGATACTTTGTCTCCCTTCCAACGTGAAGTAATGGACAACAATGATGCGTAAGTGTCTTGGTGTTTTTTGTTAAGTTCTTGATAGCTTGTCTCTGGTGTTGTCATCAATCTAGCCATAAATCCCACATACTGTAAGAGGGCGACAGGGTGGAGAGGACTCCCCTGGCTTTAAGACAGTGATTGGGGTGGCTTTTTTTGTGATGTGTTGTGGTGAAATTTACGCAAGCTATGTTGAACAAATACTAATCTCACTTTGATTTGTCATGACAGATTTGTAAGAAGGTATTAATGCAACAAGCACCCCCTCCCCCTTTCTCTCTCTTTCTTAAATATATAGTTGTGTTTGCTTGATCATTGCCGATACATTTCAAAGCAGCCCGAGCACTCTCTCTCTCTCTCTCTCTCTCTCTCTCTCTCTCTCTCTCTCTCTCTCTCTCTCTCTCTCTCTCTCGTGTTTTAGTGTGTGAGAGTGTTCCATTGGTGTTAGGGTTAGTGTAAATTCCTTGCTTGTTTGTGGGTTGCTCTAACGATTCTCCTCTTTTGCGTCCTAGTTCGCTCTTAAACTAGGTGGTGCCCCTTGTGTAGTTGGGATTTGGCTGTGGGTTTGTTGTTTTGGTTTGTGTTGTGTTGTGCCCCAGCCCCATTGAGCAGCACGGGAGCCTTGAAGGGTGTCTAGAGGTTGCTCTTCTTGTTGCCCACCCCGGACCGCCTCACTGGCAAAGACCAATCCTTGCTATCAAAGGATGAAAGTGATAAAGGAGCTACATGAACCCAACCAAAGGAAGTTCTCGGTTCCAAATATGACAGATCATAAAAGAATATTTCATTATTTGCAAGTTCCTTGTGTTGTCTTCCTCGGTACATTTGCTCACCAATAAATGCATGGAAAGCATAAAAATTTCCAACTATGCTCTCAACTGGTTGCCAATCCGTCCTATTGGATGGATAAATATCTGAAACATACCAAAGATGATATCCACCACTTAACCTTCGAATATAATCATGCACTAAGTGATATGCTCAAAATAACTTACAAATGGGTCAATGTCGTGAAAAACTTGAAGGAGATGTTTGCAACCTTAAGTTTGCATGCTGGAAAGCATGTTGTATGAGGACCTCTATCACCCACTTGCTTTGTGCACACACTTTAAACTCTTTAACTTGTCCCTTGAAAGCCTCCACAAAATCATTGTGCTGCCTCCTCTTCCTCCTCCTAGTTTACAGTAGAACCCAACTTCCGATAGTTATTCGAGATGGTATCCATGCTTGATCATCTATAATATAATTGTTAAAAATGCTAACAGATTCAATGGGAGTGCTAGGCCTTCAAGAAGTAGTCATGTTGTGCACTAGAATACACAAAAAGGTTAGCACAAATATGAAAAAGGGACGAAGTTTTGAGAGGGAAGTAGAGCTACTCAAAGTTATATTTGGGCAGGAACATAGATACTAGATAGAGTCTTCAATGAAAGTTCTGAAATTCATCAGTACAGAGTTAGTACAACTTATGGTATTTATGCCTTGAAAGCGTGAAATTGTGCAATTTGATGAGCAAAAACAATATTTTCTCCCTTTTTTCTAAAAGAGCTTGGCTCCAAAATGTCGATTCTCAACGTAACGTTAGCCTCTTCCTCATTGGTTGAGCACCACTCTCTCTCTAGAACTGAAAGGCCCAAAAGTGAGTCCAACTTTCTCCTAATGAAAAGGAATTCCTTGCAGTTCTACATGCCTTAGACTCATGGAAGCACTATTTATTGGGGACTCCTTTCATTCTGCGGAGGGATCACCAAAGCCTTAAGTACTTTATGATGCAGACCAAGCTCTCCAACAAACAATAGAGGTGGGCAAATTTCCTTTTGCAATTTCATTTTCATATTGCTCACATTGCTGGCAAGTAGAATCAAGTAGCCGATGCACTCTCAAGATGACCAAGAGTGAGTCCCGTTTCCATAACAACTCACAATGGTCTATCTTCTATGATAGATGAGTACGCGATTGATCCCGATTTTAGAGATGTGATTTCATCCCTTGCACTAGGGAAGAAAGAGGAACCATTTACTTTACAAGATGGTTATCTTCTCTATGGCAATAGACTATGTGTTACTAACTCACTACGTGATAAAGTAATGTATGAATCCCATGCTCCTCCTTATGCGGGGCATAGAGGGATTTAGTCTACCCTGAAAGGTATTGAAACATATTTCTATTGGCCTACCATGAAAGCAAACATGCAAGAGTATGTTTCTAAATGTGTGGTATGCCAAAAGACGAAGTTTGATAGAGGGAAGCAACCTGGATTTCTTCAACCTTTGCCAATACCTAATTCACCATGGGAGAGCATATCCATGGATTTTATCTTTGGATGTCCTAAGTCTATCCATGGGAATATGGGAATATGGATGATAGTAGATAGGTTCAATAAACAAGCTCATTTTATACCTTCAAAAAGACTATCAAAGCCCATCAAATGGCAACCCTCTTTATATCACAAATCTTCAAGTACCATGGCTTGCCGATGTCCACAGTGTCGGATAGAGATCCTAGAATGACCAGTAATCTCTAGAAGGGTCTCTTTGAGAATTTACGGAAAGGCTAAACTTTTCTTTGGCCTATCACCTGCAAACAGATGGCCAAAGTGAAATAGCTACCTAACAATTCTTGATCTACTAAAATCCTACGTAACAAAAGTAGATCAAAGGTCCCAATGGGAGAAGTATTTACCCTTAGTGGAGTATACCTACAATAACACAATACATACTTCCACGGGAAAAGCACCTTTCGAGGTAATTGAGAGAAGATCAAATAGTCCCTTGCTACTTAAGGTACATGGGAAGATATTTTTTGTAGATGAGTATAGCCAAGACCTACAAGAATCTTTCCAAAAGATTAAGGATGCTATCTCTATTTCACAGCAAAGGCAAAAGGCTACCTGCTGATAAGTACAAAAGATCCCAAGCCTTTAAAGAAAATGATTGGGTCTTGCTTAAATTTCCCAAGGCTCAATTAAGGCACACGACGGGCAAGAATCCTACAGGACACCAAAAGTACTATGCTAAGTTAGCAAAAAGGTACTATGGTCCCTTCCAGATTCTTCGGCCAATCAATGAGATGGCCTATCAACTCAAGTTGCCCAGCCATTGGCTCATACACAATGCTTTCCATGTGAGCCTACAAAAGACTTACAAAGGAGAGCCACCTCAAGAACCAACTATTGAAGACCCACTGGAGATTGAGGACCAAGAAGAGGTGCTGCAGCTCGAGGCCATTCTCTAACATGAAGACAAGGTATTAAGAGGCGGTAAGACTATCCGACAGTATCTTATTAAGTTTAATAATTATCCTTTTGAAGATGCTAGATGGATGTAAGGCATACGATTAAAGGATAACCTAAACCTTGTAAATGTTTACAATGCTTCCCTAAATATACAAATGTTTAAAATGAACAAAGTTTTTGTCTTATAAGACTCTCTTTTTCTTTATTGTGCACAAATACTAAGTAGCAATGCATGCTTAGAATCAAGTTTGTGGAGACGAAGTCTCCCGAATAGCAAGTAGAGCTTATCACTCTACTATGGAAGATTGATAGGACTAATGCGCAGACATGCTTGCGGGAGCCTTAGGCTCTCAAGCGCCAAATGGATTAGTCATCCATTCTAGAACAATGTCCTAGGGTAAGATAGGGATCCTCTACCCGATATAAAAAGGACTAATGAATAGGCTTTATCTCCTCTACCCATAGTCGAGGACGACTATGATTTCAAGGGAGAGGTAATTTCATAATAACTAATATCTAATTCTCCTAAATGATTTTCTCATGTTAAATTGATCATTTAATATGGGGAAGTACTAGGGGAGAAAAAGCTAGAATATTGGTTAAGCTGGCAAACTGGCCACAATAGGGATCCAAAGGGGGGGGACATCTGCAAAAGAGAAATGTGCAACAATGGGCTTTAAAGACCGTAAGGTTTATCCCATTAGGACTTCCAAAATGCTAAGATTTAAAAATTCAAAGGTTGTGTCCAATGGAATGAGAGACAAACACATACACACACACGCACACAGTCACAGGCTCCCTTTTTACAAATGGAATAGGGGACACATGTCAGCTCCCTAACCCAGTTGCCCACAAGATGCACTCAAATCCTATTGGATGGCCATAGAGGTGGACCAATGAGAATTAGGCTAGAGTAAATATAGTTTAATTCATTTAAACATACTCAATAAAAGAACCAATAATAATTAAGCTCTCTAGAAGACTATTGGATAGTCTCCCAAGGGGTCCAGTAAGCATTCAACAGCCCAATGGCTTGCCTCATTCATATTGGCCAGAAGACAAAGGGGTCCAATGAGAGTTTAGTTGCATTATTTAATTACCTAAATATCTCACAAAAGGGGAAATGGGGACACATGTCACAAGTATATCACTTATGCTTCTCAATTATGATTGGCTAAGCTTTGCAAGGTCCAATGGGGTGCCAGCAAGAGTAATTTGCAAGAGGGGTCAACCAAGAGAGAGAGAGAGGGGGCTGATTTTGTCAAGGTATTATCACACACACACACTCACACAATCTCATGTGTGAAGCAAGAAGACTCTCTCTCTCTCTCTCTCTCTCTCTCTCTCTCTCTCTCTCTCTCTCTCTCTCTCTCTCTCCTTCTCAAGCTTTAATGGAAAGCTCATCATCTACTCCAAGCTTGTGAGAAGGGAGGCATACACCAACAAATCTTGGCTTTGTGATGCAAATACAACCAAGATCCAAGCTTCAATGCATGCTTATCTCCTCTACCATGCTAATTACTAAGCTATGCTAGGCTATTACGAGTGATTATGTGAGGAGATATACTTCTTTCTCGTAAGACTACTCCTTCTTCCTCTCAATCTACTCTCATACCCCGGTAGCTCTCACCATCTTTGAAGGTGTGTGAGGTCTTGGGTTTGAGACCATGAGGGAATTGATGTTGTGTTTTATAAGTGTGTGCATGGTGCTTGAAGCTTCCATCTTCATTGCATCATCAGTTACTAAAGGAACACAAAGTATTGTATTGTAAAATGTCTCCCTTGATGGGGGAAACCTATAATACAAATCCTTTTGGAGGGGGGACCGGCTCCATGTAAATCCGGTCCTCAACTATTGTCAATAGCTTATTTATCTCTCTTTTGAAGTATTATGCATGCCTATCTAACTAGATGTTATGATTTTTGTTTCTCTCTCCATCAAAGCACTCTTGCTATGCTCATTAGGAATCTATTCTAATGAAATGCTAACTATTTCTAGATGCCATTTTCCGCTACACACAAGTTACTAGGCCATTAAATGTTACAAGGGCTTAGCGGAGTGAATGCTAAAGTAGTGCATATGGGTGCACACATCTTGTGGGTTTGTGCCTAGAATTCAAGAAAATACTTGCGGGTTTATGCCCAGGTTGCAAGTTAGTCACTGTAGGTTTGTGCCCAGAATGCAGGACAATTTAGTTGTATGGGCAACTAAAGACACCGGCAGCTATAAACTCTCGCCAAGAGGAGTGAACTCTTGGGGTTCGGATATTTTAATGCACAAGGATCGTATGTGGTTTTCCTTCTAGAAGAAATTGTCTTGGTGCCGATTTGATAATGGTTGAAGGGTTGTCTTAACAAATTTGTGATGCAAACCATAAAAAGGAACTTTGTGTATGAGCAATCTTGTTGTAGTAATTAGAAAAACAAGATAAGAAGCGTCAGTGTGTGGTGGAAAGTGGGGGCTATCTCAGGTTGCCAGTCAAGGATGGTTGGTCTCAATTAGTCAAGAAACTCTCCGCTCCTCATTGATAGAAGAAGCGAAACTAGAGACTCGTTGTGCCAAAAGTCGAGAATTCCCAATTGTACGTGCCTCTGAAAATTATGGGTAAAAAGGCATTTGGGGTTTCTGTCTTTTGGAAGGTGAGAATTAGGAACGTCAGAATATTGTGTTAGTTCTTGCTTTCCCTACGAGACAGGGTTAGGACCCCTTTTCAATGGCTTAGACTCAACCTACTTGGTGAAGAGAGTTTGTCTACTAGAAATCTTGTCTATCTGACTATGCTTTTCTCAATTGATTAGGACCTAGAGACCTGTCAGGTACCATCCTTTTGCCAGATGGATATGGTAATGGGGTGTGGACCTCACACATGGTATCAAAGCATAGGTTAGGAAACTGAAGAAATCGTTATTGTTTGAAAATTTGGAAAAATAAACTGGAGACTTAAGTTTGAGAACTTACCAGCATTGACGTTTCAAGAAGATGCCGACGTTGAGTATCGCAAGTTCAAGACCTTTGAGATAATGTGTTATGAGGCTTGTCGTTCTTCAAATTTTGCTTTTCAATGCAGCATGATGAAGATTTTGATGACGGCTTTCTGTCCTCCATCAACAAGAATACAAAGGGGATGGGAATCCACAAATACCTATTGATTGTACCATAAGTCCCTGGAAATCTAGCTCTAAGAATCTTATAGCTTTTTAGTAGAGCTAACCTTTGTATACATTGTAATAGAATAAAAAGATGCTCACCTAGCATCTTGATGAGATCTCAACTTTGTACATATCTTGATATAAATAAATTTATGACATCTTGAATTTAATAAAGATAATTTCTTTCCAAATTTTGTCATGAGTTATGGAAGCTTAAATCAAACCATCGAGAAGTGTACTATTGCGTAGGTACCGTTGAATGCTCTATACACGGGCATACAGGAGAAAAACCTTCTCTTGAAACAAACGCAACCACCCACATTCAAAGGCGAGGGAACCCATGTCAAGTGCGGTATTGAAGCCTAGATTGAGGCAATGGAAGACTATTTTGAAGCTACAGGGACCCAACCTGTAAACAAAACTATGCTTGCAATGTTTTGTCTAACTAGCGATGCAAAAATATGGTGGAAACAACGTTGCAAGGACTTGGGTGTTTCAGGATCTTCTCAATCTTGGGAGGATATTAAAGAAGCGGTTACCACCCAATATTTTCCACCCGCTCATCGTGATGCCAAAATGAATGAGTTCTTTGCTCTAAAACAACTATCCTCTTGATGGGACAGTAATACTCCAAATTTGTTACCTTGCGAAGATATGCCCCAAAAATGTCCATTGAGCAACAAGTAGCATTTCTGTCAAGGATTGAATCATCCCTTGGATACCCATCTTGAAGCAAAGAGACCCATATCACTTCAAAATGCTCTTTTAAGGGCAACACCTCTGGCTAAAGAAATGACCATGAATCACGGGAGAGAAGACTTTAGAAATCAAAGGGGCAAGCCCAATAATTGGAGCCCCAGACCTGCTAATCAAACTTATCAACCTCGACCTGTAGCAGCCGCAACTACAATAGCTCAACTTGAATATCTTAATGTTCGTTGTTATGAGTGTAATGAGATAGGACATTATAGGAACAGGTGTCCGAGAAGAAGTGTAGCAACTATTGCAAATTCAATTTCTCTAGCACCAAATGGTAGAGGCCAACTTGTTCGTCGTGGAGGAAGGAACACAAGAAGAGGAGCGATGGCTCAAACTCGGGCCATTATTATGGAAGAGCCAATGGTAGGAGACCTAGTTAATGAAAGAGTAATTTTGCACCCTTGAAGCTTGAGAATGGAAGCTTAATATTAGAAGCATCATCGAACAAATCGTCAAATGGAAAGATTTCCCTGAAGAAGATGCAACATTGGAAGACAAAATAACTCTTATTAAAGATCATCCAGACTTACCTTTGAGATGAGGAAATCTCAATTGGGAGAATGTAAGGTCTTTGCCACCCTTGGATTGGGGATTCCCATGTAAAGGAATACATATCATGCCATTTTAGCCATATACAAAAAGTTACTATTTTTGGTAGTTTTCCACCTATGATCAGCTAATGATAAATATATTGTTGTAAGATTTTCAAAAATAAAAATTTTAATTTTTGTCCTAAAATAGAAAGTTTTGAGGTGCTTACACCCACCTAGACACGACCGTCTCGTCAAAATCTACCCCGTCCTGAATTTCCATAAAAAATAGCTCTCTGTCCCAAAAACTGCTAAATATAGGAGGTGTAACATAGATTTTATGTGGTTGTATAATGTAACATAGATTCTTGTATAATCAATTGTGGTGATTGCATGCATAATTCTCCATCAATGTAACCTAGATTCTTGCATGAGTTAGCTAATTATATTCAAGAAATGGTCCAACTAAAATGACGGATTATTCTTGCAAGTATATATAAGTAATTAATCATGTGATTAGTGTATGAGTTATGACGCATGTTATCATAAGATTATGGCATGATCAGGTAAGCATATGTTTTGAGTTGATGTGTAGAGTAACCATATATGTTTTGGAATTAAAATACCTATAATCATTTATCCTACTTCCATTGTATTCTTATGCTTTAGCTCACAACTTCTCAAGTTAAGTTAAGTATCTAATAGTGGGAATGGCACCCAAGAGAACTCGCTATGGTGGATCACACGATCACGAAGCCGGAACCAGTGATGTTAAAGGAAAAGGAAAGGCCCCGATGAATGAGGATGTGACACTTCTCCCATGAAGTGATGTTATTTCTCATGAACAGGTAGGAAACTTCTTTTTGTTCAATGCAACATGAGTAATTAGGAAGGAGAAAACTACCTAAACATTGGATCAGTCTCAATTTGAAACCACATCAATTGAGCTTGTTAATTTTATTTCAGTTGTATTAAATGAAAGGACTATTTGAAGATATACTATCTGAAGTAGGAAAGGAATGTTTGCCTAGTAGGAAAACTCTCGAACCTTCTTCATTAAAAATCCTATACCAATATAGTCAAAAATCCCTTTCATATCCAGGGAGGAGGGCTTAGCGGAGTGAACACTAAAGCACTGCATATGGGTGCACACATCTTGCGGGTTTGTGCCCAGAATGCAAAATATTACTTGCGGGTTTGTGCCCAGGTTGCAAGTTAGTCACCGTGGGTTTGTGCCCAGAATGCATGAAAATTTAGTTGTATGGGCAACTAAAGACACCGACAGCTATTTCTTGAAAGTTGCTATTAAAATAAGAGCTTGAGGACTACAGCCTAAGGTGATAGATGCACACACCTGCTATATTTAGCAATTTTTAGGACAGACAACTATTTTTATGGAAATTCAGGACGAGGTAGATTTTGACGAGACGGTCGCGTCTAGGTGGGTGTAAGCACCTCAAAACTTTCTATTTTAGGATGAAAATGACAAAAAAGTAAAATTTTATTTAAAAAATCTTACAACAATATATTTATCATTAGCTCATCAAAGGTGAAAAAACTGCCAAAAATAGTAACTCTTTGTATATGGCTAGAATGGTCTGATATGTATTCCTTTACATGGGAATTTCCTCTCCAAGGGTGGCAGAGACCTTACATTCTCCCCAAATTGATGAAATGAGATGTCCTCATCTCAAAGGTAAGTCTGGATGATCTTTAAGGAGAGTTATTTCCTGTTCCCACGTTGCATTTTCTTCAGGGAAATCATTCCATTTGACGATGTATCCGATGATGCTTCTGATCCTAAGATTCCTTTCTCAAGCTTCAAGGGTGCAAAATTACTATCTCATTAACTAGGTCTCCTATAGTTGGCTCTTCCATAATAATGTCATGAGTTTGAGCCGTCGCTCCTCTTCCGCGTCCTCTTTCTGAGTTCCTTCCTCCACGACGAACAGGTTGGCCTCTACCATTTGGTGCTACAGAAATTGAATTTGCAGTAGTTTGCTAAAGTTCTTCTGGGACACCTATTTCTATAATTTCCTATCTCATTACGCTCATAACAACGAATATTAGGATATTCAAGTTGAGCTATTGTAGTTGCAACTGCTACAGGGCGAGCTTGATAAGTTTGATTAGCAGGTCTGCGGCTCCAATTATCGGGCCTGCCCCTTTGATTTCTAAAGTCTTTTCTCCCCTTATTCGTGGTCATTTCTTTAGCCATAGGTGTTGCCATTAAGAGAGCATCCTAAAGTGATGTGGATCTCGTTGCTTCAAGATGCGTATCCAAGGGATGATTCAATCCTTGACAAAACCGTGCTACCTGTTGCTCAATGGAAATTTTTGGGACATATCCTCGCAAGGTAAAAACTTTGGAGTAGTACTCTCCCACCAATAAGAATAGCTATTTTACAACAAAGAACTCATTCATTTTGGCGTCATGATGAACGGTCTTTAATATCCTCCCAAGATTGAGAAGATCCTGAAACACCCAAGTCCTTGCAATGTTGTTTCCACCATATTTTTTCATCCTCATTTAGACAAACCATTGCAAGCATAGTTTGGGTTACAGGTAGGGTCCCTCCAGCTTCAAAATATTCTTCCATTTTCTCAATCCAGACTTTAGTATCGAGCTCGACATGGGTTCCCTCACCTTTGAATATGGGTAATTGGGCTTCTTTCAGGAGAAGTTTTTTGCTTGTATGGCTGTGTATAAAGCGTTTGACGGTACCTACGGAATAGTACGCTTGTCAATGGTTTGATTTAAGACTTAACGCAATATCAAGTGCTTTAAACTTCCATAACTCAAGACAAAATTTGGAAATGAACTATCTTTATTAAATTCAAGATGTCATAAACTTATTTATATCAAGATATGTACTTGAGATCTCATCAAGATGCTACGTGAGCATATTTTTACTCTATTACGATGTATACAAAGGTTAGCTCTGCTAAAAAGCTATATGATTCTTAGAGCTAGATTTCCAGGGACTTAGTGGTACAATCGATAGGTATTTGTCAATAACTTTTTACAATCCACTATTTCATTTGAGTAGTAGCTCTTGTAAACATCCTTGAGAGAATAGTAAAATACAAGGCTCTTATTTCCGGGGGAAATATCAGGGACAGAAATGGGTTTGATCCTGTAGGCACTACAAGAGGTACTTAATAGTAGCGACGCTCGTAGTGCGACGCTCAAACATGAAAAACCATGGCGTCGCTATGTTACTTGTAACATAGAGACGCTCATAGCGACGCCACTAGGGCTAAAAAAATAACCGAGAGCGTACAAAAACTCAGATCTCAGATCTGAGTTTTTGGTGTGCGCTCAAGCAAGCAAGGTAACTCGCGCTTTCCCTCTCTCTCTCTTTCTTCTCCACACACACACACACACACACACACACAAGGAGAGGAAGGAGAGCCAGGTATGCTCCTTCCCTCTCCTCACTCTCATGTTCCCTTCCCCTCTTTCTCTCTCCCTCTCTCTCTCTCTCACACACACACACACACATTGTGTTTTTGAGAGAGAGAGAGAGAGAGAGAGAGAGAGAGAGAGCACAAGCATAAACAAAAAACGCACACACACATGCATAAACAAAGCATGCACACACACATTGAGAGAGGAAAAGACAGAGGGAGAGAGAGAGAGAGAGAAAGAGAAAGATATAAAACAAAGAGAGAGAGAGAGAGAGAAGAAGAAGAAGAAGAAGAAGAAGAAGAGAGTCTTAACATCGTAGGAAAATATCCGAAGAGACCTTAAAGATCTAGTCGACAGGAGTTGAACTCAAGACCTGTTATTCATGAGGGAAATGGCATAACCAATCTATCACACTTCGGTGATAGAAAAGCTATACCATTTTTCTCCTTTTTTTATTGGCGTGCACACACACCCACACACCCGAGAAGAAGAGAGTTTACTTTAACGTCGTAGGAAACTAATTAAAGAGACCTAAAGATCTAGCCGCGACGAGGAGTTGAACTCAAGACTTGTTATTCAAGAGGAAGATGTCATAACCAATCTACCACACTTGGGTGATAGAAAGGTTATACCATTTTTCTCTTTTTATTGGCACACACACACCCACACACACACACACACAAGAAGAAGAGAGTTTTAACGTCGTAGGAAACTATCCCAAGAGACGTTAAAGATTAGGTTAGTTGTAGACTTACATTAAATTAGATTTAGGTTTATTTAAGTTAAATTAGATTAGATTTAGGTTTATTTTTAGTTAGATTTACGTTTGATTAGAGTTAGGTTTATTTACGTTATATTAGATTAGATTTAGGTTTATTTACCTGTTATTGAAGAGGAAATTGGCATAACCAATCTACCACACTTGGGTGATAGAAAGGTTATACTATTTTCTTCTTTTTATCATTTAAGATAAGGTTAGATTGAGATTTTCGTGTAGGCGCAACTTAGAGAGCCGCCGGCGCTTGCCAAAAATGGCGAGAAAATTTCCTGTGCTCACAACCTCGATAGTCCATGCGGACCAGCAATTCCACCTGCATGTTCGACTGCTGCTACCATACAATAAGCCGTCATGATCAGCTAAAGGAAGAGCAAATTGAGCCTACACAAAAATTAGTGATGCAAGATGACGATTCCAAGGGTCACACACACACACACACACACACACACCACATCCCATCAAATCTAGAGTAAGAATTAAGTGCCTTGAGCAGACATCAGCTACATTGCAAGAATGGCTTACCTGCATGCTACAAACAAAGATCTACTGTGAAAAGATATTAAGATGCTAGAAGAGGCAAAGGGGTTTTGTCCACTAATGCAGTATCATGTAGACGTGGGTGTGTAGATTTCTTGTACCCACAAGTATAGGCATTGACCAATAAAGACGAGATTATAACCCGGTGGTTCTGATCTCCGTGCGCCTCTAGACCGAGGTGTGCGGGGATTGGACATGACTAGAGAATGTGAGGTAGTTTACAGTGTGAACAAAGAGAGAGAGAGAGAGAGAGAGAGAGAGAGAGAGAGAGAGAGAGAGAGAGAGAGAGAGAGAGAGAGATAAGACGAAGAATTCCAATAGAAGACTAAATTTTTTGTCCAGGTTATAAGATTTTACCCTCATTATGAGTAGTGACGAGGATGTGGGGCCGTCCAACCGAAACACCTATCTCTCAACGAGGATCTTATGTCCTTGTAATCATTCCAAGCATGCTATGCAACGGACAAGACGCGTTTCTTTGCAGCACGTTCGCAAATTTGGCGAGTTCGATCCATCTATTATAGATCGAGTTGTTGCCAATTATAACTCGTCGGACTCTGACGTTGGCCAACACGCAGCAATCTTGCAACCCAATAGACGTGTTCGCAGGCGCTTTGGTCAAGCAGCATATGTGAGGCCACAAGATGTAGCCTGTGATAGCTTGGGGTATGATCATGTAGACCACACTCCCAACGAGGAAATGTTTGAGCCCGAGATTGATGAAATGATCGAGACGATCATGGATTCAGAAAGGCTTATCTATGATGATATCAAAAGTGAATCCGATATGCCATTGTATAATGGAGCACGTGTGTCTAGATTGAAAGCGCTCCTGGTTCTTTGATCTGATAGATTTTTACACAATTGTATCATATTTTTATGTTGTGTAGATTGCTCGAAGAGCACATACTACCAGCAGATAATGTGATGCTAGATTCCCGAGATGAAGCAAGAAAGATTTTGCAAAACTTGGGGATGGATTACAATTCGATCCACGCTTGTCCTAATGAATGCATTCTTTTCATAGGGGAATACATAGACATGGAGAAGTGTTCGAAATGTGATTCCGAAAGATATCGAGTAGATCTCCACGGAACAAAAATTTTGCAAAAGGTTTTGCGACATTTTCCTCTGCTTCCTTGCATCAAGCATTTCTTAGAATGTAAGTCCATGGCCGCCCTAGCATCATGGCATGAGGAGAATAAATCTTCAGATAGTGTGCTACGGATCCTGCAAATTGTGCAGCCTGGAAAAATATAGATGGAACATGGTCGGATTTTTCCAGGGAAGCTCGAAATTTGTTCTTAGAACTGGCTATGGATGGTGTAAATCCAGTTAGTCAAAGATCAACATCTTACAGTGTATGGCCCATTGTCATCGTCAACTACAACATTCCCCCGTGGTTGACTACGAAGAAGGGGCACCTATGTCTAAGCTTGATTGTGCCGGGGCAATATAAAGTGAAGAATATGGATGTGTATCTTCGTCCACTATTGGAAGAGCTACAACAATTGTGGATTGACATAGAAGTGGTGGATATGAACCGACACACAGGTCGACGGAATGCTTTGATCAGAGGCATTCTAATGTGGACCATGCATGAATATCCCAGCAGAGACAGTGGTACGTGGAGCGTCATCTCTCTAGTGCACCATCACGCATTCCTACTCCATTTGCATCTCCCTTTGTTTTGGAGCATTTAACGCGCTCCGAAGCTTCGATGTTGACGAGACGATCTTCACACTCGTCTAGGCGCCGACGCTCTAGTGGTGGTGGTGGCAGTTGTTGTGGGGATGCCGCCACTGATGCTTCGACACCGCCTCATGTTCGACGAGGCTCTTTACCCTCCCCTTCTTTGCCCGTCCCGACACCAGCCACGACATCGCCATCAACACCAGGTTTTGTGCGGCTGACTATCGTTCCCCGCAGCTACACACCACTAGCTACACCTCTAGTGGAAGCTTTGGGGCTCAAACTCCAGTGGAGACATGTGGCGTCCGTACCTCCGTTGACACGCCGCTAGAGACCCCTTGCCGGGACACCCAGGTTCACGCATCAGCAGCAAGAGGGCTTGCCTTACTCCGACAACTTCAGCGGCGGCATCATTTTGGATGATAAAGGCAAGAAGGTGATTTCGGGCATGCGCGGTCTTTGCTCTCAGGTTTTTAGACACTACGTACTAAACACCTGGAGTGAAGTACCGAATGAATTAAAAGAGAGAGTCATCATCATTCTTCATGACGAGTTTCCCGTTCCAATACGGGATGACCGCTTCAATGAAGATGTGATGAAGTTTTGAATGCAAGAATAAGGGTTCCTAAGTGCAAAAAGAAATCAAGCATGGGTGGAGCAGCCAGATTGGCTGGCCAAAGAAGATTGGAAAAATGCGAAGAAAGCAGCGTGCGAGAATCCCGACAAGTGGAAGCAACAAAAGGAGGCAGTGCGAGTAGAGGCAGGGAGCTTGCACCACTTGGGGAGCGGCGGGTGGGCATCATTTGAGGCTGATTTTGTAAGTGTTTTCGCATTGCTCTCTATGTTTGATAGTTTAGGGTTATGGGATTTTAAATTCTAACATAATGGATTCTTTGTATGTTTTGATAGTGGTTGTTTACAGGACGTGATCCCACACTGTACGAGCATGAGTACGCAGGCAGGAAGGGCTTAAACGCCCTTATAGACATCCTGAGTTCTCGCGGCGGTATGGTTAGTATTAGGGTTTATTCTTTTCTATTTATTGTATTGTTTTATAAACGTTGCTATATGTTTATACTTACAAAAAGCTATCTTATTGTTTTTTTTGCAGAATCCGATAGATACGCCGCTTGGACGTGATGAGACGTCTGATTAGACGACGTCAGTTTAGCCATAGCTAGATAGCATTAGTTTCTTTTTTTCATAGCTTATGTATCATGAGACGACGTTTATACGTCTTTTTGAAAACCATGTATATTTTTTAAATAATGACAATGGTTTGTAACTATTACATTTGCAAAGATTAACAATTAAGTGATTTTGCCTGTGTACAATTGTCATTGATTTACTTTCATCAATTCACGCTTGTCAGTTTTGTATCTTTATTTTGCAAACATTATGAAGACACCTCAGCCACCCCCTGGGCTCACACCATAGGACGGCAATGTTGGAGGTCAAGGATCAAAGTGTGCACTCAGTTCCATTTGAAAATCCTATGTCCTAGGGTTTTCTTCTTCTATCTTGTGAGATCCTTGTGGCCCTACGGTGGCAATGTGAAAGCTTGTGGACCTAGGGCCATAGGGTGGCAATGTATAAACTCAAGAGCCATAAGTTGCCCTATCTTCCATTTGGAAATTCTATGGCCCTAGGGTTTAGGGGCGACAATGGATAAGCTCCAATACATAGCCCTATGTTCCAGTTGGAGATCCTATGGCCCTAGGTCCACGACAATGTATAAGATCAAGAGCCATACGTTGCCCTACTTTCTAGTTGGAGATCCTATGGCCCTAGGGTCATGGGGTGGCAATATGTAAGCTCAAGGGCCATAGGGTGCCACATGTCCCATATGGAGATCCTATGGCCCTAGGGTCATGGGGTGGCAATGTATAAGCTCAATGACCATACATTGCCTATGTTCCATTCGGAAGTCCTATGGCCCTAGGGTAATGGGGTGGCAATGTATAAGCTCAAGGGCCATACATTGCCTATGTTCCATTTGGAAATCCTATGGCCCTAGGGTAATGGGGCGGCAATGTATAAGCTCAAGGTCCATAGGGTGCCACATGTCCCATATAGAGATCCTACGGCGCTAGGGCCATGGGGATGCATTAATATCTTGGCCACCCTTGAACCTGCACCCTTCAGCTTAGGGGCCTTAGGTTCTCTTATTGTATGTTGTGAGATCTTGTGGCCCTAGGACCATAGGGTGGCAATGTATAAGCTTAAGGGCCATACATTGCCTATGTTCCATTAGAAAATCCTATGGCGCTAGGGTCATGGGGTGGCAATGTATAAGCTCAAGGGCCATAGGGTGCCACATGCTCCATATAGAGATCCTATGGCCCTAGGGCCATGGGGCTACATTGATATCTTGGCCACCTTTGACATCTTGGCCATAGGCTGTCTTTTTGTATGTTTTGAAGTCTTGTGGCCCTAGGGCCATAGGGTGTCAATGTATAAGCTCAAAGGCCATACGTTGTCCTATGTTCCATTTGGAAATCCTATGGCCACAGGGCCATGGGGCTACATTGACATCTTGGCCACCCTTGAACTCACAACCCTGGGCTTAGGTCCATAGGTTGTCTTTTTGTATGTTTTGAAGTCTTGTGGCCCTAGGACCATAGGATGTCAATGTATAAGCTCAAGGGCCATACATTGCCCTATGTTCCATTTGGAAATCCTATAGCCCTAGGGTCATGGGGTTGCAATGTATAAGCTCAAGGTCCATAGGGTGCCACATGTCCCATATAGAGAGGGAAATGGCATAACCAATCTATCATACTTGGCATGGGTGATAGAAAGGTTATAACATTTATCTCTTTTTATTGGCACACACATCCACACACGCGCACACACACAAGAAGAAGAGAGTTATAACGTCGTAGGAAACTATCCTAAAAGACGTTAAAGATTAGGTTAGATGTAGACTTACGTTAAATTAGATTTAGGTTTATTTAAGTTAAATTAGATTAGATTTAGGTTTATTTTTAATTAGATTTACGTTTATTTACGCTAGATTTAGATTTACGTTATATTAGATTAGATTTAGGTCTCCATAGACTGCGATGCCTGCATGAAGCGGGTGAAGAAAGCCCTCAATGGAATATAGGGTATTGCTGCCTTCACTCATGGTGGGCTCCGTCGATCCAAAAGTACTGGTGAAATGTCTTCAGAAGATAGGGAAGAAGGTGGATCTTTAGGGCGGCAAGAGTCACTACATCCCCGACACAATGACCATCTACACAACCTCTAGTCATTCAACAACAACTTCAAAGTTAGTAACAAGAGCAAGAACGGTCTAAAGGGCCAATTGCTGTCGTCAGATGTGGATGGAGATGAGGCAGCGTCAACGCCGGAAGTTAACTCTCACATCTTTAGTGATGAGAAGGCCAACTCTTGCCGAGTTATGTGAAAAATTATGTGTTAAATCAATTTTAAGGTTCTTATAATCCCTGTTAGTTTAGTTCTTTGTTTTTAATATAAAATAATCTACGTTAGATTTAGATTTATGTTATATTAGATTAGACTTAGGTTTATTTAGGTTTACCCAAACACACACACACACACACACACACACACACACACACACACACACACACACACACACACACACACACAAGAAGAAGAGAGTTTTAACGTCGTAGGAAACTATCCCAAAAGACGTTAAAGATTAGGTTAGATGTAGACTTACGTTAAATTAGATTTAGGTTTATTTTTAGTTAGATTTACGTTTATTTAGATTTATGCTTATTTACGTTAGATCGAGTCCACGCAAGAATTACTTACGGTTTAGGGTTTAGAGTTAGACAAACAGTGAAAAGATCTACTGTGAAAAGATGTTAAGATGCTGTGAAGTGCTACAGCTAGAGAGGAGGCAAAGGGGTTTTGTCCACTACATGCAGTATCATGTAGACGTGGGTCTGTAGATTTCTTGTACCCACAAATATAGGTATTGACCAATAAAGACGAGATTATAACCCGGTGGTTCTGATCTCCGTGCACCTCTAGACCGAGGTGTGCGGGGATTGGACATGACTAGAGAATGTGAGGTAGAGAGAGAGAGAGAGAGAGAGAGAGAGAGAGAGAGAGAGAGAGAGAGAGAGAGAGAGAGAGAGAGAGAGAGAGAGAGAGAGAGAGAGAGAGATAAGACGAAGAATGCCAATAGAATATTAAATTTGTTGTCCAGGTTATAAGATTTTTATCCTCATTATGAGTAGTGACGAGGATGTGGGACCGTCCAACCGAAACACCTATCTCTCAACGAGGGTCTTATGTCCTTGTAATCAATGCAAGCATGCTGTGCAACGGACAAGACGTGTTTCTTTGCAGCACGTTCGCGAATTTGGCGAGTTCGATCCATCTATTATAGATCGAGTTGTTGCCAATTATAACTCGTCGGACTCTGACGCTGGCCAACAAGCAGCAATCTTGCAACCCAATAGACGTGTTCGCAGGCGCTTTGGTCAAGCAGCATATGTGAGGTGACAAGATGTAGCCTCTGACAGCTCGGGGGATGATCATGCAGAGCACATTCCCAACGAGGCAATGTTTGAGCCCGAGATTGATGAAATGATCGAGACGATCATGGATTCAGAAAGGCTTATCTATGATGATATGAAAAGTGAAGCCGATACGCCATTGTATAATGGAGCACGTATGTCTAGATTGAAAGCACTCCTGGTTCTTCTCAACATGCAGGCAAAGTTTGGATGGAGTGACACTAGTATCACAGCGCTTTTCAGGTGATCTATTACAATTAGTTTACTTTAATAAAACTCTAAATGTATAATGATCTGATAGATTTTTACACGACTTTATCGTATTTTTATGTTGTGTAGATTGCTTAAAGAGCACATACTACCAGCTGACAATGTGATGCCAGATTCCCGAGATGAAGCAAGAAAGATTTTGCAAAACTTGGGGATGGATTACAATTCTATCCACGCTTGTCCTAATGACTGCATTCTTTTCAGAGGGGAATACATAGACATGGAGAAGTGTCCGAAATGTGATTCCGAAAGATATCGAGTAGATCTCCACGGGACAAAAATTCCACAAAAGGTTTTGCGACATTTTCCTCTGCTTCCTCGCATCAAGCATTTCTTCGAATGTAAGTCCATGGCCGCCCTAGCATCATGGCATGAGGAGAATAAATCTTCGGATGGTGTGCTACGAATTCCTGCAGATTGCGCAGCCTGGAAATATATAGATGGAACATGGTCGGATTTTGCCAAGGAAGCTCGAAATTTGCGCTTAGACCTGGCTATGGATGACGTAAATCCATTTGGTCAAGGATCAAAATCTTACAGTGTATGGCCCATTGTCATCGTCAACTACAACATTCCCCCGTGGTTGACTACGAAGAAGGGGCACCTATGGCTAAGCTTGATTGTGCCAGGGCGATATAAAGTGGAGAATATGGATGTGTATCTTCGTCCACTATTGGAAGAGCTACAACAATTGTGGATTGGCATAGAGGTGGTGGATATGAGCCGACACACAGGACGACGGAATGCTTTGATCAGAGGCATTCTAATGTGGACCATGCATGACTATCCCGGGCTAACAGAATGCTCAGGTGATCTATTGACACTCTTCACTCAAACACTGTAAATCTTGTTTTTTCCCATAGTTGATCTATTATCATGTGTATACATGCAGGGCTTCAAACAAGCGGATACAGAGCATGTGTCACATGTGGACCTAGACTGAATGCACGTAGGGCGCCCTCACTGAAGAATCAAATCTACGAAGGTCATCAAGCGTATCTTCCAGAGAATCATGTGTTACGCGACGGCTTTTTGGGAAGAGAGCCACCAAGGATGTCTGCACAAGCATGGTTAGAGCAGAAGGAGATGTGCGATGACGGATTGCCTCCAGGGATGAAGAGACTATCTCTATGGTACGAGTTACCATACTGGCCCCGACTCATGATCAATCACTTGCTCGATCCAATGCACATATTCAAGAATGTGGGTAATCTACTATGGGACCATCTGACCGGCAAGAAAGATACTTTGGGAGCCAGAGTTGACCTTAGAAATGTGGATCGTATGGAGCAATATTGTCCGCAAACAGCGTCTGATGGATCGATAAAACTCCCTAAAGCACCATGGATTTTCACAGGAGCCCAAGAACGCAAAGTAAAAGAGACCATTCGATCTTTGCGGACCCCCACTGGCGTAATGCACTCGCTCCGAACGTGTTTTACTAAAGACGGAAAGCTTACCGGTTTGAAGTCACACGATTGGCATAAAATGTGTCAGGTACGTTCATAGTGGACTTTAATATCATTGCTGCACATACTTTACAATTTATTTTACCGGTTGCCATTGAGGTATGGTTGTCTCTCGACATCCGTAACACAATCTACAAACTTGCAAAGCTGGTGCAATGGATCTCACAAAAGGAGATCAACGTAGACTCCATACCATTCGCCAAACTAAATGCTGCGGAGCTTGTGTGCATGTTTGAGAAACATTTTCCTACTACCATGCTAACCATTCAGGTGCATCTTCTTGTTCACATAGTTGATGAGGTGGAAATAGCTGGCACAGTTCATTCCAGATGGATGTTCTTCTTAGAACGTTTCATGAAAACGCTTAAGGGATATGTGCATCAAAAGGCACGTCCGGAGGGTAGCATGGCAGAAGGTTGGTTGGTATCAGAGTCCCTAGTGTACATTGGAGAGTGGCTAGACGGATTTGATAAAGCCCGGGACACGCTATGGCGAACCATAGATGATGAGCGCATATCTGGGATTGTCATGTGCAATCTCGGTGTTGAGAAGAAGATGACGGAAGATCTAGAGGCTAAAATCAACCGATTTTGCATGCTTCACAATCCAGTGATACAAAAGTGGATTTCACAATATGAGGATGCAAAGCAAGAGCGACAAAGGGCACGAATCGAGTGGAGACGGGGAAGACGACCACCAATGCACTATCCGACGGGTCTGGAGAGCCTACCAACCTTCATGAGCTTAAGATGGTTGCACAACCAATTGAAAAGCGCACAACAATGCGGTGACAAAGTGACTGAGGAAGAGTGGGAGTACTCTCGGGGTTGCGCGACCAAGGTAAGTTTGCAATGTACGACATGCTAGTGACTTTATTTCTAAACGTTTGAACGGCCACTCATAATCTTTGTTCGTTGTAGTATAAGTCATACACAGCAGCATGGTGTAAAGGTCGACATTTTAGGGTGGAATGGATCGACAAAAAGCGTTTTACTCAAGATTATGGAATCATGGCAAAATTTGAACAGTCTAGTCGACGACGTTCCTCTGATGCAGATCCTGTGGTGGCGGAACTCACTTACTTCGGCACGCTGCAAGAGATTTTGAGGATCGATTACAGAGGATTTTTTGTCAACTTGTTCGACGTGCAATGGTTCAAGATAATCATGGAGGGTCGCAACGCTACTGTGCGTAGAGGAGAGTCTGGTTTTCTTGAGGTGGATTCTACTAAGAAATGGACTGACCTAAGAGACACTTTCGTACTACCAGAGCATTGTGAACAAGTAAGTATGTAAATAGTTAACATCCCCCTTTTACAAGTTATGTGCTTGAAAGCTCTCATGTAAGTTATGTGTCTCTGGCAGGTAATATATCTTACAAAGTCTACATCAAACTGGTGGTACGTCATAGAGGTAGCCCCTCGTAGTGCAAGGACGTATGAAGGCTACCATGTGCCAATCACAACGGCATCAATGGAGGAGATCAAAGAAGATGCTCAATCAGAAGCCGCTGCGGTGGTGCCAGATGAGCATCAAGATGCTACTACTCTATATGGGGTGCATGCAGAGGAGCTACAAAATGAAACAGAGGATATGTGTTTAAATGGAGAGCTCTATATAGATATAGGAAGTTATGCTGAGTTATGCGAGGATGAGAGAGAGATCTCTTAAAGCCACAAATATTGTATTTGAACAATTTTGCTCCGTGTTGTAAAAGCTCTGGCTCTCTAAGTACCTTCCATGGTGTATAACGCTCTTTTCTACTCACGCTCACATCTTTTGATTGAAAATTCTAAGTTTTCGACTTGCCTCTTCTATCACTCAATTCATTGCGTCATTGTATTTATATGCGTCATTACGTCATTGTATTTAATGGTCTTTGCGTCATTGTCTACTCTATTCATTCAATATTAAGTTTAAATATTCGTGTGTTTAATGCAGGTATGGATGATGAGGAGTTTCTTTCTTCTTTGTCACCGCAGCAGAGACAGTGGTACGTGGAGCGTCATTGCTCTGGCGCATCATCGCGCGTTCCTACTCCATCCACATCTCCCTCTCTTTCGGAGCATTCGGCGCGCTCCGAAGCTTCGGCGTCAACGAGACGATCTTCACACTCGTCTAGACATCGGCGCTCTAGTGGTGGCGGTGGTGGTTGTTGTGGGGATTCCGCCCCCGATGCCTCCACACCGCCTCGTGTTCGACGAGGCTCTTTACCCTCCACTTCTTTGCCCGCCCCCACACCAGCCACAACATCGCCATCTACGCCAGGTTTTGCACGGCTGACTGTTCCTAGCAGCTACACACCTCTACCTACTCCGCCAGGAGCCACCCCACTCGACACTCCTCGCTTCGGGGCCCAGACGCCGGTGGAGACACCTGACGTCCGTACCCCCATCGACACGCCGCTAGAGACCCCTACCGGGACACCCAGGTTCACGCGTCACCGGCCAGAGGGCTTGCCTTACTCCGTCGACTTCAGCGGCGGCATCATCATGGATGATGATGGCAAGAAGGTGATCTCGCGCATGCGTGGTCTTTGCTCTCAACTGTTTAGACACTACATACTAAACAAATGGAGTGAAGTACCAAGTGATTTAAAAAACAGAGTCATCAGCATACTTCATGATGAGTTTCCCGTTCCAACACGGGATCAGCGCTTCAATGAAGACCTGATGAAGATTCGAATGCGCGAATACTACAAACACAAGCGTTCCGAAGTGCAAAAAGCAATCAAGAATGGGTGGAACAGGCCAGATTGGCTGGCCAAAGAAGATTGGAAGAATGCGAAGAAAGCAGCGCGCGAGAATCCCGACAAGTGGAAGCAACAAAAGGATGCAGCCAGAGTGCGAGTAGAGGCAGGGAGCTCGCACCACTTGGGGAGCGGTTTTGGAATGCCATGAATTTCATACCTAGCTCTACTGCAAACCTCACTGCCATTAAAAGAAAACACATAGCATCTCTTTGTAGTTGTTTTGTTCTCACGCCATGCAGTCAACATTGTATCATACACATAGTTTGTTCTATTTTTCAAACTCTGTCACCAAAATTCATTGCGCATAGCCATGAACTTATCTCGATTGGCATATTGACAACACCTTTTGGAACAACAATCTATGGTTGAAACAAGCTGAACAAATGCTAGAGATGCTTGATTGGATCTCTTAGAAGCTTTCACTGACATTTTTGGCTTCCTATTTACAAAGCAATATTTCCGCTTTTTTGAAATAGGCTCTACCAAATAAGATGATTCAATGAATGTTTCTTGTAACGCATGCATAGCATGTAGATCCTCATAGCATAACAATTCTTTTACATCCATAGTTGTCACTCTCTTGATAGGCCAACAAACTAGATTAATGCTGCATACACTAGCTTCTACAGAAATAGTAGCCTCATCTGCATAGGATGTTTCGATACCAATACCAATGTTATCTTCACCTAGCTCACCAAAGTTTACAGAGTCAAACGGACACACATACATGACAACCCCTTTGGCTACTACATGTGTTTTGCTTTCATCCCAAAGTTGAACCCTCTTATCCTTCCAAACCTCTCTATAGCTCATTCCATTACATTGTGCATCCAATGCTCCTTCTGCTTTGTCAGCCTCATGCATAGAAGCCCCTTTGTATTGCATCTCATTTATATGTTGCAACAACCCACTAATCCATTTCACAATACTATGAAAAGCATCTCCCACTGTCAATGCATCCAATGTTGGAAAAGGGATGAGTGCTTTCTTTTCAAATCACAAACCAACAGGTATGATAACATATGGACATGGTCATGGAATGTATGGTCACTTCTCACTTAATGGTCTATGGCCTTCAAATCCCAATGCTACAATTGGTTCCCTTGCATTATGCTTATAGAATCTGGAAAGAATAGAAAACCATGGACTAGTAGATTTATGCCATGACGGTATGCCACGCAGCAATGTAACGTTATTCAATGCATTGAACTCAAGGAGAGCTCTAGACCTCCAAAACAAAATGAAGCAAGAGCGTGAGAGGAATGCATCAACAATGACACCACCGTTGGCCATCCAAGGATGTAATGAAGAGATTGTACACATACAATCAACTTCCTCTCAATGTGTTGTGGATACCATATCCACTCCTGTATTTCAAAAATTGCCTGAGAATCTTTTGCTACAGCTAGATAATTGTGCAGGAGAGAACAAAAATCGATATTTGTTTGCATACTTATCCTTGTTAGTAGCAAAAGGAGTTTTCAAAACCGTGCATTTGGGATTCTTAATGGTGGGTCATACACATGAGGATATAGATGCAATGTTTAGTAGGTTCTCAGAAAGATTGTGAACAGGAATGACATTCACTTTTCCACATCTGATGGAACATTTTCAAAAATGTGAAAGCTCAGCTCCAACACCATTTTTGATGACACAAGTTCCCGACTCTAAATCCTTTGTGCAAGGGTACATGTGTGATGGACAAGATGCTCTAGTCGGACACTCTAAGCCACTTCAATTTCGTTTCTATATGCAAGGTGAAGTCCCAGTAATGCAGTACAAAATTCATCCCAAATCACCCGATTGGATGGCAAAGGAGTCGGGAATTGAGTTGTGGAAAAAATATGACCAGGGAAAACCAAAATTACCAACAGGTTGTCCAGATGTGGTACCTATAGCAGACTATGTGAGAGATAGTCCGCTTGTTATTCAAGGAATTAAGTCATATCTTGAATTTTGGAAAAGATGTTCTCTATTAAAGGGAAATGACCATGACTCCACAAAATACATGGAGCCTGTTATCACTCATTGGCAAAACATAATCAATGAGCTTGAACAACCAACCAATAAACACATTGGTGAATATACAACATTTTGGCCAAAGACTATAGGGAGTCATCGAATGCAAGAGATACAGGAAGACAGAGATGAGTTTCAAGGATATGAAGAATTGAATGATCACTATGTTGGTCCTCAAAGTGCAAGGCCACAAGAGGCCTTTAGGCCTCAAATTGATGTAAGAAAAGGGGATCTTGTTCTTGTGAGACCCGCAGATCCTGAATATCCGATATGGCTAGGAGTGGCAGAGTCAACCGTTTATGTAGACAAATCATCTCCTAACTACAAGAAATTTCTGATTCAGTATTGGGCACCAAAACATCGAAAACGAAATCCCACAATCCAAGAACAGTATGAGGATTGTTGGAAAAAGAGTTGGTGTTGCAATCTTGCTGACCCAAAGCGCTGGGAGTGTGTTGATACAATTGTATGGTCATGGACTCCAAGGGGTGGAAGAATTGCGGAAACAATCAAGATCCCATCAAATGTCATGGAGAAGGCACAGGCTAGCTTAATAGGAGAAATTGAATAGCATTTCATATCTTGCTCATTGTTTTATTTCCTCAGCTTATGTATGATTTTATGAAGTATTTTTAAACACCCACATAAAAATAAAAATTCTAAAAGGTGTTTCTCAACACCACCATTTTCTTGGAAATCTATCTCTTTTATGAAGTGTTTTGAAACACCCACATAAAAATAAAAATTTTAAAAGGTGTTTCTCAACACCACCATTTTCTTGAGAATCTATCTCTTTTATGAAGTGTTTTGAAACACTCACATAAAAATAAAAATTTTAAAAGGTGTTTCTCAACACCACCATTTTCTTGAGAATCTATCTCTTTGTCACATTCCCAAATTAAATGAAATTTTTCCAAATTTAATGGGAAATAGGAATCCATAGGCGTTGAAATTAGTCCCAAAGATGTGGGATTTTCCCATTTCATCTAAAATGGTGTTACCAAGGGAAAATACTTTTCCCATTGAGTCTTCTGATCGAAAATATAAGACTTCAATAAATTCGGTACAATTGAATTTGCAATCTCAGATTGCCCATCTGTCTGCGGGTGGAAAGATGACAAGAACTACAACTGTGTACCAATGTTCTCCCAAATACCCTTCCAAAACAAACTCCTGAATCGGGGATCTCTGTCAGAGACAATTGTCTCAAGCATGCCATGTAATTTGAATATCCGGGCAATGAACAGTCTTGCTAAATGATCTGGCTCGACTGTTTTCTTGACTGGAATGAAATGAGCTTGCTTGATAAATCTAAAAAAAACAGTCCAGATACCATCATGCCCACTCTGTGTCTTTGGGAGATCAAAAATGAAATCCATAGCAATACTTTCCTAGGGGCGGGTGGGAATGGGTAAAGGATGTAACAATCCCTGTGCTTTATGCCAGTCAAACTTGACCTTCTGGCATACCAAGAAACTGCGTACAAATTTGTCCACATCCTTCTTGAGTCTTGGCCAAAAGAAGTATTTCTCCACACCTTTCAAGGTGGTGTCAATACCGCGGTGACTCGTAAATGGTGGACAATGGCATTCGGTTAGAACCTTTTGCCTCAATGGCTATGTAATGCAAGACATTGTTTTCTTCATCAAGTAGCCATCCCCAATGGAATATCCCGCTACTACCTCCCCATTATGTATTTGACCAAATACATATGTAAAATCTGGATCTCTGGCATATTGATCGACCATGTCCTCAAAGCTTCTATGGTGTCTCGTGGAAATAGCCAAAACCAACGGCTTCCGGGACAAAGCATCTGCCACCAAGTTCTTATGTCCCTGTACATGGACAATCTGGAAGTGAAACTGTGACAAGATGTTCGCTCACCGCATCGGCTTTTTTGATAGCTTCTTCTGTGACAAGAAGTAGCATAAACTCTACTGATATGTGAAGATCGTAAAATTAGCTCCGATTAGGTAATGTCACCACTAAGTAAGGGCATGGACAACCGCCAAAAAGCTCTTTCTCATATATTTGTGCTATCAATTTCAGCCTTGAAAACAATCGACTCTCATAGGAAATGACATGGCCTTCTTGCATTAACACCGCACCCAAACTATGACCACAAGCATCACAATATACTTCAAATGACTTTTGTAAATCCGGCAAATTCAAAATTGGTCCTATAGTCGTTTTCTCTTTCAATGTCTGAAAGGCAGTAACCTCTGTGGGTCTCCACGAGAAAGGGACTCTTTTCTGTGTCAAGGTTTGCAAAGGGGAAGCAACCTCTGCAAACTTTCTAATGAACCACCGGTAGTAAGAACATAAGTCCAAGAAGCTTCTAGCTTCATGGACATTCTTCAAGTTGGGCCAATCATGTATAGTTTCAATCTTGGTAGGGTCCATATGCACTCCTGTTGCTAAGACGATGTGTCCCAAAAACTGTATCTCTGGTAGGAAAAATCCACTCTTCTTTGCATTAATCATCAACTTGTGATCTCGCAATGCCTGAAAGACCTGTAGCAAATGTTCTCTATGCTCTACGTCATCCTTGGAGAAGACAATAATGTCATCAAAGAAAGTGCCAACAAAAGATTTGTACTCTCTGAAAATCTTGTCCATCATTCGGTTAAAGGTCACTGGAGCATTGGTAAGGCCAAAAGCCATCACCAAAAATTCGAATAAATCAAAGGTCGTTCGAAAAGATGTCTTTTAGACATCTCTTGGTGAGATATGGATCTGATGATATCTGCTTTTCAAATTGATCCTACTGAAACAAGAGGATCCCTGTAGTCTGTCAAGAATATCATCGATCCTAGGAATTGAAAATCTATTCTTGATGGTGATTTTGTTGAGAGCTCTATAATCAATGCACATTCTCCAAGATCGATCTTTCTTCAAAACCAACGACACCAGACAACAGTAAGGTGAAGTACTCGACCGGATAAGACCCTTTTCCAAGAGGTCTTTCACTTGGTTCATAATCTGTTCATTCTGTGCTCGGCTCACATGGTAAGGTGGCCAGTTTGCCGATGTGCTTTCAGGTATCAAATCGATAGTATGATCCTCAGGACGAGTTGGTGGCAACTCGCTTGGTAGGCCCTCAGAAAAGAAATTGGCATGAGTGTGGAGAAAATCTTGGCGTTGTTTATCAAGTTCAGACATATTTGTCCTATGATCATCATTCATCTCTTTCAAAAAGATCTAATAAACAAACAAATTGGATTTCATTAAATTTAAAATGGCCAAAGCCGATACAAAATAGGGACAGACTCACCCTTAAGTTTCACATCAAGTACAATGTTTCGGCCCTTTTCAGTATCAATGTCTCTTTCTTCACCCAATAATCGACCACGGTGTTGTTCTTATGGTACCAAGGGACTCCCATAAGGACATCACAACCTTCCAAGGGAATTATGTAGAAGTCCTCGTGCCCCAAATACCCCTGACAATGCAACCAAAGTTTGCCATTGACAGGTGTAATGGCCACGTCCCTGCTGAGTGCCTCTAGAAATGCCTCTGCTTGTGGTTCCATCCGATCAGGTGTAATCTAGAGATGCACTGCCAATTTAGGTGAAAAAAAATTGGCCTTGGCTCCTCCATCAAAATATTTGACTTTTCCCCAAGCTCGGCAAAGTTATGTACTTTCATCAATCGTGCTTGGTTCAGTACCCATGGAATCTAGAACCAGTCTTGGTTTCATCTTGCCTTTTTCTCCATGTTCCTCAGTACGTATTATAAATGACAGAGTTAATGATTATATTGTCTTGTGGGTGACTATTTTGGGTCTATATTTACCTTTGCACTTTTTTTCAAAGGTAAATAGACAAATGAAACATTCAATATGGTTGAATGCCCTGCCACAAAAATGTTTTCTATCGGGCGTCGCTATGACCGTCGCCATATAAGGCTCTGCAGCGTTGCTATAAGCGTCGCTACTGATGGCTTTGTGGCGTCGCTATAGTCGTTGCTATATAGCAACTGTCATAGTGACGTCCCCGTATCGACGCTCATAGCGATGCTCTCAGCGACGCCGGGGGTTATAAAAACACACTGTATTTTCGTCACTAAAAGCGTCACAAGAGCACACAACCTCTTGTAGTGAGGTAGGGATCACTTTCACCCCTTGATTGAAAACCCACTAATTTAAGGTCATATCAATTCCATCTTCAGAGATAACAGTGTAGTCATCTCTAACAGCACCAAGAAGTAGAAAAGCTGGATAACTCGCAGCTCTTCCCCCCAGCGAAGCTTCTTTAGATCAGAGGAGAGGCATCCAAGATTCTTCACACTAATGTAGAAGATGCCACCTTCGCATCCCCAAGAAATTTCCCATCCCCTTTGGATTCTTGTTGATGGAGGAGAGAAAGCCTTTATCAAAATCTTCATCATGTTGCATCAAAAAGAAAAATTTGAAGAACGACAAGCCTCATAATACATTATCTCAAAGGTGTTGAACTTGCGATATTCAATGTCCGCATCTTCTTAAAACATCGATGCTAGTAAGTTCTCGAACTTAAGTCTCCAATTTATTTTTCCAAACTTTCAAACAATGATAATTTTTTCAATTTCCTAACCTACACTCTAATACCACGTGTGAGGTTCCACCCCATAACCATATCCATTTGGCAAAAGGAGGGTACCTGACAGGTTGCTAGCCCCTAATTGATTGAGAAAAGCATAGTTAGATACACAAGATTTCTAATAGATAGACTCTCGTCACCAAGTAACTTGAGTCCGAGCCATTGAAAAGGGTAGCCTTGTCTCGTAGGAAAAGCATGAACTAACACAATATTCTGACGTTCCTAATTCTCACCTTCCAAAAGAAAGAAACCCCAAATGCCTTTTTCCCCATAATTTTCAGAGGCACATACAATTGGGACTTCTCGACTCTTGGCACAATGAGTCTCTAATTTCACTTCTTCTATCAATGAGGAGCGGAGAGTTTCTCGACTAATTGAGACCACCCATCCTTGACTGGAAACCTGAGCCAACCCCCCCTTGCCACCCCACACTCACACTTTTTATCTTGTTTTCTAATTACTACAACATGATTGTTCATACACAAAGTTTCTTTTTAAGGTTTTCATTACTCTCTCATCTTGGCGTTCTTTTTTTTCTAAGACACATGTTGTAGGCTGTTGCTGCCCGCACCCGCCCCCTCTCCCCCCCTTTTGCCATCACTGCCATCCCCCATGCCCTCGCGCTGCTCTCTCGCCCACTCCTCCTCGCGCTTCCCTTCTTGCCCATCGCGAACGACCTAAGCCTCGCTCGCTGCCATACTCCCTATCCAGCCCGCTGCCCCCCCCCCCCCCCCCCCCCCCCCCCCCCCCCCCCACTGTCCCTCACACTGTCCTCACCGCTTCCCTCGTCCCAGACAGCCCACAGCCAATTGCTCACTGTCCATCCCGCCCCTCCACCCCTTCTCGTTGTCCACCCCTCGCCTGTATTTTGCCTTTATCCCTCTCCCTCTCCCTTATTGCTTGAAGGGCTTCGCTAGCATCATCGACCTGCTCGATCCAACAAGATTCCCCCCTTTCATCAATGCTCCTCCACTTTTTCTTCATAGCATCAGACACAGATGGTGGCTCATGCTCCACCACAGAGGGACTCCAATGAAGCCCCCTCGCCCTACCCCATTGAGCCCACCATTCGACTTTCTCTCTCACCGACAGAGCAAGGGAGCCTAGCTGCAGAGGTAGAGCACTTGTAGGCAACTTCTGTCATCTACAAGATTCTCGGCACCAGACCTAGCAGAGGAGAGCTGCGTGACCTTCTCCAGGCCCGCCTTCTTCCAGAGGTGGACAAGATCTTGGACGTTCAGATCCTCGGACGAGGCTACTATCAGATCGAGTTTGAGACTGCAAGATCTTTGACCCCGAGCTAAACAGCACCCCTGTACTACAAAATAATCATACTGTAAAAAGTTACTAATTCTGTCAATTTTTCTAAATCTGTCTCGGTGCCATGATGTTTAGAATATTATAGAGCTTTCAAAAATGAAATAAAATAGTTTTTGTGAAAAATTTCTAAAAATAGTAAGTTTTTGGTCACCCGACCCGTCTAGTTCTGACCATCTCGACAAACTGCACCCGTACCCCGCATTTGAAAAAATGCATTTTTGAACACCGAGGGCTACTAAATATGGCAGGTACTCGGGATTATACACCTAGCTCCAGCTTAGTACAACAACTTTCAGCATTAAAATCTTATTTGAACTGCCCGTCTTAGGTTAAAATTAAATTTTCCTAATGTTGTGCGGGGAGCACCGGGGCTCAGAGGCTGTGTGGAAACAAGTCTCAGGCCACTGGGAGCTTGCTTTAGCAGTTAGGGGGCGCCCTCACACCTCTAGGGACTTGTGGGAGGCTTGCCATACTTGAGAGACAGTGTGAGAGTCAGTTAGTCTAAGTTAACTGGACACCTTGCAAGGCATGCACTCAACCTCCCATGCAAGACTAAGTTGCTCACTCAGATGCATATAGCAGTAGAAATCAACCTGCATGAGGATGAGCACTATATAAGGACATGCTCACACACACACAAGCACTTATATGCTCGCACACACATACTCAGTACACACACACACACACACTCCTATACACACACATACCTTGGGGAGGTGCTGCCGGACAGACATAGTCTTTGGAAGAAGAGCTAAGGAGGAAAGTGCTGCCCGTTTCTCATCTCAAGGAGTCCATTGCATCAGAATTTCAAGAGGAATTCAGCCTAATCTCGGTAATATCCAATTTAATTCATGCTTGTTGCAATTCTATCCAATATTCTCTTAATCCCGCATATATTGTGCATAACCCTAGCTAAATTACTCAATGGATACTCTCTAATTCTCCGTATCATTGATCTATTGCATAAATCTTAATCTAATTAGTAATTATGCAATCAATTAGTCTCTCTTAATCATAGATTAATGCATGATTAAGGAATCAACCGCTTGTCACCATTGTAATTAAGAACAAGTCGCCATTGAGGTAGAGATGGTCAACTGCTTTCTATTGCCACACAATGTTTAAACAAATAAATTAGAATCAATTAGCTCATAGATTAGGATGTAACTAGTGAAATTAATCCATCATTAATCACTAGGAAGGGAGAAACCCTCTCACCTATGCATACGATAAATCTGCAAACCTCCACTTGCATGAGGAAGTGATTAAGCATGCCGAATTCATCTCTAGTAAATAGATTAAGAAGAAACCTGAAATTCTTAACTATCTAGGACAAATAATTAACCTTAGGGCCAATTCTCATAGAACAAGTAAGGTGCTATCAGAAATCTCTCTGTCTTGAAGTAATCAAACCTCTCGTATAAAGGGATTTGCTTATTGAAACTAATCTGGCATTTTGGCCGTATGTTTCTCTCAAATATTAGCTCTTTTTTTTTCCAAGTTGTCGATTTAAGTAGTGAGTATAAAATGGCCCTGGTAAAAAGAACTCGTTTCGGTGGTTCCCATGACCGCGAGGCTGGGATAAGCAACACGAATGGGAAGGGAAAAGCTTCCATGGTCGACCAAGTACCGGCCAACTCACGGAGCAATGACGAGGAAATTGTGGAGGTAGGTCACATTTTTAATTCAAGTTTTGTTTAAGTTAACAGTGTACCGATAAGTTAGGAAAGAATATATCCCTAAACATGTAGGAGAAATCCAACGGAGATCACGGCATTTGAATTGAAATGTATATTAATTTCCAAGTAGGAAAGATTGATTGTTGGATATAGTGTTTGATATAGGAAAGATTGTTTGCTAGGAAAAATTTAGCTCGACCTGTTCATTTCTATTTCCAATGTTGATACTAGTCCTGATCACCGTATTGATCACATGTGGCTCGCGATGATTTGGCAATAGCTAGAGTTACTAGCTTAGGGCCTCTATCCACGACTTACGTTCTTTGCGGTGGATACCCACGACTTGCGTTCTATGCGGTGCGATGTCCATGTCTTGCATTCCTTGCGGTGGACATACCTAGTTGTATGGGCAACTAGGCGACCAACGGGAGGAGTTAACTATCGCTAGGGGAGGGATGTTGTACCCCTAGAACATTGGAATTTTAAATGAATAAGTTTTTAACTAAATTTTTACTAGAGTTACTGTCTTGGTTCCGCTTTGCAATACTGGTTGAAGGGCTGTATTAAAGAACTTGTGAATTGGAAAATAAACAAGGAACTTATGTGTTGAACAACCATGTGTGGTAGTAGTTAGGTAACAAAGGAAGTGTGAGTATGGAGTGGAAAGTGGGGGCTTGGCTCGGGTTTCCAATGCCTATGAGAAGGGTGGTCCCGATTAGTCGGGAACTCTCCATCCCCATAAGTGCAATAACAATGTTAGTATTACTCATTGCCCCTAAAGCGGTAAGGTTGTTAAGTATGGAGCCTCATTTTCCCTTGTAATTTTCTGTGGTAAACGCGCACATTTGTAAGGCCCCCATTATGAGGAGAAGCCATCGTGCGTGAAGGAAAATCACTCACCGAAAACCAAAATTTTCATGAACAAGAATCAGGGGCAACTTTAGAGGCCTCGGGGGCGGAGGCCCTCGAGACTTTTTTTTTCGGTCGGAATATTCCTTTTCGCCGAAATATTATGGCCGGACGGCGTCCCGAAAGTGGTCGGAAAACAACCGGTCGGTTGGCCGGTGGCCGGTAGTCAATAGCCGATGGCTGGTGGTCGGAAGTCAATGGCCGGGGGCCGGTGGTCGAAAGTCAATGGCCGGTGGTCGGTGGCCGAATTCAATGGCCCGTGGCAAAATTTAAAAGCGGACTTGTCTTCTCAAGGGTGGCCACACATGGGCGGATTGGAGGGTCCGATTTGGACTTATTCGCACAAGGGCGGCTACACATGGCTGTCTCTCATAAGAGAGGGCAGCCCTTTTGGCCTATAAAAGGAGGCCATTTCTACACACATTTCATAGTGTGAAGTTGATGCAACAAGGTGAGTGTGAGGTGGTGAGAGTGAAGCAAGGCGGGAGCTCTATTATGGGTTTAATCCCTTTGTAAACTACTTCTTCTTTTGAAGTGCTAAAGCCATTGAGTGGTTGCTTTCCCGTGGACGTAGCCCACATTGGGTGAACCACGTATATCGTGTGTACTCTCTCTCTCTACTCTATAATCTCTTGTGTGTGAAATCTATCTCTCTCCATTAAGTAATCTACTCAAATATCTATTTAGCTACGTCTTATTTCCTAACAAAGGTCTCAAGTGTATGTGCCTCTAAAACATGGGGAAAAAGGCACTCAGCACTTCTCTCCTCTTGGAAGGTGGGTCTTAAGATCGCTAGATAAGTTAATCACGCTTTCCCTACGGGGTGGAGCTAGATCTCGATGCTAGTAGGATCGAACTCGATTCACATTGTGATGACAGATCATCCGCTAGATGAACCATAAACCACTTTGTTTGCTTCCGCTATAGATGTAGTGGCCACCAGGTATACCATCAGATCCGTCTTTTCAGACGACGGGTTGGGGACCTCACACCTGGTATCAGAGCTGTTAAGTATGGAGCCTGCTTTACCCTTGTAATTTTCTATGGTAAAAGCGCACATTTGTAAGGCCCCCATTATGAGGAGAAGCCATCGTGCGTGAAGGAAAATCACTCACCGGAAACCAAAATTTTCACGGACAAGAATCAGAGGCAACTTTAAAGGCCGGACGGCCGCCGGAAATATTCTTTTTCGCCGGAATATTATGGCCGGCCGGCGGCCGGAAAGTGGTCGGAAAACAACCGGTCGGTTGGCCGGTGGGCGGTAGTCAATGGCCGATGGCCGGTGGTCGGAAGTCAATGGCCGGTGGTCGGTGGTCGGAATTCAATGGCCGGTGGCCGGTGGCTGAATTCAATGGCCGGTGGCCGAATTCAAAAGCGGACTTGTCTTCTCAAGGGCGGCCACACATGGGCGGATTGGAGGGTCCGATTTGGACTTATTCGCACAAGGGCGGCTACACATGGCTGTCTCTCATAAGAGAGGGCAGCCCTTTTGGCCTATAAAAGGAGGCCATTTCTACACACATTTCATAGTGTGAAGTTGATGCAACAAGGTGAGTGTGAGGTGGTGAGAGTGAAGCAAGGCGGGAGCTCCATTAAGGGTATAATCCCTTTGTAAACTACTTCTTGTTTTGAAGTACTAAAGCCATTGAGTGGCTGCTTTCCCGTGGACGTAGCCCACATTGGGTGTACCACGTATATCGTGTGTACTCTCTCTCTCTCTCTCTCTACTCTATAATCTCGTGTATATAAATCTGTCTCTCTCCATTAAGTAATCTACTCAATTATCTATTTAGCTACGTCTTATTTCCTAACAACTGGTATCAGAGCAAGGTTTGCTCGTAGCTAAATTATCTCAAGGAAAGAATTCCTTGAATTGAGTGGGAGTTATGGCAGAGGAAGGGAAGCTCAAGATTGAGAAGTTCAACGGCAAAAACTACCAGCATTGGAAGATGCAGATTGAAGACTATCTCTACCAGAAGGACCTCTATTTGCCACTAGGCGGTCTTGCGAAGAAGCCCGCAACAATGGCAGATGAAGCATGGATTGTCCTTGATCGAAAGGCACTGGGAACAATCCGGTTAAGCTTGGCGTCAACGGTGGCCTTCAATGTTTCGGAGATGAAGACCACGGAGGACTTGATGAAGTCAGTTGATGACTTCTACGAGAAACCATCGGCATCCAATAAGGTATTTCTTATGAAGCGCTTGTTCAATCTAAAGATGGCAGAGAATGGTTCAGTTGCAGAACACCTGAATGACTTTAACACAAACATAAGTCAACTTCGATCAGTGAAAATCAATTTCGATGAAGAAGTGCGAGCTCTCCTTATACTATCATCTCTATCGGATAGTTGGGACAGCCTTGTGATGGTTGTACGTAATTCTATCTCTGGCACAAATACTCTTAAGTTTGATGATGTTGTGGGTGTTCTCCTAAGCGAGGAAATACGAAGGAGAAGCACAGGAGAATCATCAAGTGTTGCACTATCAGTGGAAACAAGAGGAAGGCTTAAGGAGAGGTTCAAAAACCAAAAGGGTCGTGATCTCTCAAGGCGGAGCAAGTCACGCACAAAGTCAGTTCTTGAATGTTGGAACTGCAGCAAGAAGGGCCACGTCAAGAAGGATTGCTGGTCCAAGAAGAAGAAGGAGACAGAGTCTCAAGACAAAAAACCAACATCGGAGGCCAATGTGGCAAGTAAAGTAGAGCAAGATGCTCTAATTCTCTCATTAGACAATGTGTCTACTTCCTGGATAGTAGATTCCGGGGCTTCATTCCATGCGACACCACACAAGCAACATTTCCAAGACTACACCAAAGGTAATTTTGGGTATGTATACTTGGGAGATGATGAAGCTTGTGAGATTGTCAGCAAAGGTACAGTTTCTGTCAAAACTGCTAACGGAAATGAATGGAAGCTTAAAGATGTTAGGCATGTTCCTTCTCTTCGCAAAAATTTGATCTCTACAGGACAATTGGACGATGAAGGTCACAATATTGCATTCGGAAACAAACGGTGGAAGATCTCAAAGGGATCTTTAGTGGTTGCCAAGGGTGAAAAAGTCGGTACACTTTACTTGTGTACTGTTAGCACGCAACCTTCAGCTTGTGCAACAACTACAGAAGTTGACAGTGCGGTGTGGCACTACCGACTTGGGCATATGAGTGCCAAAGGAATGCAAATCCTTCAAACAAAGAAGCTTCTACCAGGTTTGAAAGAAGTGGACTTAGAGTTCTGTGAAGATTGTGTTTATGGTAAACACAAGAGGGTAAAATTTCAAAAATCAGGAAATGAAAGAAAAAATAAAAAACTTGAGTTGGTTCATTCTGATGTTTGGGGTCTTGCAAGTACACCATCACTTGGTGGCTCATTGTACTATGTAACATTCATAGACGATGCGACTAGAAAAACATGGGTTTATGTCATGAAGAATAAATCCGATGTATTTTCCATATTTCAAAGGTGGAAAGCCTTTGTGGAGAATGAAACAGGTACCAAGGTTAAATGCCTCAGATCCGACAATGGAGGCGAATATTGCAGCCAAGCTTTTGAAAGCTTTTGTGCTAGCAATGGCATTTGGAGGCAAAGGACAACCCCAAGGACACCTCAACAAAATGGGATTTCGGAAAGGATGAACAGGACAATCATGGAACGAGCACGAAGCATGCGGCTACATGTAGGCCTACCGTTTGAGCTTTGGGCGGAAGCTGTAAGTACGTCTATGTACTTAATCAATCGGTCACCCTCAACGGCATTGGATGGGGGAGTTCGAGAAGAGGCATGGACAGGTAAGCCGGTGAATTATGCATTTCTCAAAGTGTTTGGGTGTGAGGCTTTCATGCACATAGATAGAAGCCTAAGATCAAAGCTAGATGCAAAGTCCAAAAAGTGTTTCTTCATTGGCTATGGAGAAGGAGACTTTGGGTATCGCCTATGGAATCCTGAAGATGGTAAAATCTTAAGGAGTGGGGATGTAATTTTTAACGAACAAAATATGTACAAAGATTACTTGGAAAGAAAACAAACAAAAGAAATAGGTGATGAGTACATGGAGCTTGAGGACGGTGAAGACTCAAGGACTACAAACGGTGACAATGTGCAACAACGTCAACCAAATGAAGAGCCTCAACCTATTCCCCGAAGATCTACAAGAGCAAGTAGACCTCCAGAAAGGTTTGTTCCTTCCTTCAACCATCTCTTGATCTCAGATTCTGGAGAGCCGGAATCATATGAAGAAGCTATGCAACATGAATCCAAAGAAGAATGGACGAAGAGTATGCAAGTGGAGATGGACTCACTACATCGCAACCAAACATGGGAGTTGGTTGAGTTGCCTAAAGGTAAGCGGTCACTTCAAAACAAATGGGTGTACAAGCTAAAGGAAGAAGAAGGTGGGAAGAAAAGGTACAAGTCTAGGCTTGTGGTAAAAGGTTTTTCTCAAAAGACAGGTATTGACTTCAATGAAATATTTTCTCCTGTTGTAAAAATGAACTCAATTAGTCTTGTCTTAAGCCTTGTGGCTGCTCATGATCTAAATCTCGAGCAAATGGATGTAAATACGGCATTCCCTCACGGTGACTTAGAGGAGGAAATATACATGCTTCAACCAAAGGGGTATGAAGTAAAAGGTAAGGAGAAAATGGTTTGCAGATTAAAGAAGAGCTTGTATGGTTTAAAGCAAGCATCAAGACAATGGTACTTGAAGTTTGATTGATGGATGTTGGATCATGGATTCACAAGATGCAACTCGGATCACTGCGTCTACACGGAGAATTTGGGAGATGGGAAATTCATCATCCTAATGTTGTATGTTGATGACATGTTGATTGCAAGTGCTAACATGCAGGACATCAAAGACCTAAAAGAGGAGCTGTCCAAATCTTTTTCAATGAAAGATTTAGGTGCTGCAAAGAGGATACTTGGTATGAAAATATCAAGGGACAGGACGAAGAAGACAATAAAGCTATCTCAAGAAGATTACATCAAGAAGGTACTAGAAAGGTTTGCAATGCAAAATGCAAAACCAGTTTCTACACCTTTGGCTGGTCATTTTAAACTAACGAAGGATATGTGTCCAAAGACACAAGAGGAGATAGCCTATATGTCTAAAGTTCCATATGCTGCAGCGGTAGGTTCTCTAATGTATGCTATGGTCTGGACAAGATTAGACATTGCACATGCAGTGGGAGTTGTGAGTAGGTTCATGGACAACCCAGGTAAAGAGCATTGGCAAGTTGTGAAGTGGATACTTACGTATCTAAAAGGGAAAACAACAAATGCTTTGTATTTTGGAGGAACTGATATTTTTCTAGAAGGGTATGCTGATGCAGATATGGCAGGTGACAAAGATACTCGAAGGAGCACTACTGGCTATGTGTTCACGGTTGGAGGCACAACAGTAAGCTGGGCTTCAAAGCTGCAGAAAGTGGTTTCACTTTCTACCACGGAAGCACATTATGTAGCAATGACGGAGGCAACCAAAGAAATTCTGTGGCTTCACAGATTCTTAGAAGAGCTTGGATTCAAACAAGACAATTGTGTCTTGTACAGTGATAGCCAAAGCGCTATCCATCTTGCGAAGAACTCAGTCTTTCATTCAAGGACAAAGCACATTGAGGTGAGATATCACTTCATATGCACTCTTTTGGAAGAGGGACAACTAAAGCTAGGAAAGGTGCATACAAGTGAAAATCCTGCAGACATGTTTACAAAGGTGGTCAACAAGGAGAAGTTGAGCTTTTGCTCATCTTCAATCGGCATTCAAGGATAAGAAGCCAGAATGGAAAGCAGCCACAGGTTTGGTTTGGAGATCAGTCTCCAAGTGGGAGATTGTTAAGTATGGAGCCTGATTTACCCTTGTAATTTTCTGTGGTAAAAGCGCACATTTGTAAGGCCCGCATTATGAGGAGAAGCCATCGTGCGTAAAGAAAAATCACTCACCAGAAACCAAAATTTTCACGGACAAGAATCAGGGGCAACTTTAAAGGCCGGGAATATTCTTTTTCGCCGGAATATTATGGTCGGACAGCGGCCGGAAAGTGGTCGGAAAACAACCGGTTGGTTGGCCGGTGGCCGGTAGTCAATGGCCGATGGCCGGTGGTCGGAAGTCAATGGCCGGTGGCCGGTGGTCGGAAGTCAATGGCCGATGGCCGGTGGCCGAATTCAATGGCCGGTGGTCGAATTCAAAAGCGGACTTGTCTTCTCAAGGGCGGCCACACATGGGTGGATTGGAGGGTCCGATTTGGACTTATTCGCACAAGGGCGGCTACACATGGCTGTCTCTCATAAGAGAGGGAAGCCCTTTTGGCCTATAAAAGGAGGCCATTTCTACACACATTTCATAGTGTGAAGTTGATGCAACAAGGTGAGTGTGAGGTGGTGAGAGTGAAGCAAGGCGGGAGCTCCATTAAGGGTATAATCCCTTTGTAAACTACTTCTTGTTTTGAAGTACTAAAGCCATTGAGTGGCTGCTTTCCCGTGGACGTAGCCCACATTGTGTGAACCATGTATATCGTGTGTACTCTCTCTCTCTCTCTCTCTACTCTATAATCTCGTGTATATAAATTTGTCTCTCTCCATTAAGTAATCTATTCAATTATCTATTTAGCTACGTCTTATTTCCTAACAAGAGCAAGGTTAGATAGACTAGGAACTAAAATTCGTACTGTTTGAAAATTTAAGAACTAAGGAAATGTAGGTAGCTAACTTGAACTCCTTGCATTGGTGTTGTAGGAAGATCCTGCACTTGAATACCAAAAGTTTCAAGCCTTTAAGATTATTTATGAGCAAGCACGTCATTCCCCAAATTATTCTTTTTGGCGAGACGTGATGGAGATACTGCTAAAGGTCAATACACCGCACTCCACACGCATTGATAAAGGATGGGAGATCGAGTGGACCCCTGAAGGTGGGATTTACTACATAAACGCTCGGAAGCTAGGATGCCTGGCTACCGACTTAAAGAAAATCCATTAGGGAGAACAATTGAGAGTAGTGCAGTTATACTACTTGTTGCCTACACATTCGGGCGTCATTGTTGCTACTTCTGACAGCACCGAGCAAACCCTCAATGAGTGGCTTTGGGACAAGGTCACTGATGTAATTCCAGCTAATAGAGCTAGAAATTTTGGTGTTCCAAGAGAATCATTGAAGAGTCCTAACACCCTAATTTACTACCCGCTTAAGGATAAGTATAGGGACTATTTTTCAGGAGGAATAGAGGATTGTAAGAATGTGACAACACATAAGTGTTGTTTGTATCATTATATCCCAGGACAGCCTACCAGATGTATCATATAGGTATCCTAGAATGCTATGTAATAAATTGATCAAAAGCCTCAAAAGGTTACGATTGTAATAAATTCCCTATCAATAAAAGAGGAGTGTTTGTTTCTGAGTCTTTGTCTCTCGGTGATTTGAAACTTGCATTTTTTAAAAGTCTCGTGTTTATTTAAATCTAGAACTCTATAAATCGTATCAAATTCAGTATAAACCGTGTAGGCACCACCTGTCGCTCTCTATTCAACAACACAAGAAAAGAAGCTCCTCCTTAAACAAGCCCAACCTCCGACCTTTAAGGGCGAGGGAGCTAATGTGGAGAGAGATGCAGAAGTATGGATGGAAGAAATGGATGACTATTTCGAGGCTGCAAGAACTCAACCCGAGAACCATACCATGCTCACAATGTTCCACCTCTCTGGCGATGCCAAGATTTGGTGGAAACAGCATTGCAGAGATCTGAACATCAAGGTATCTTCTCATTCATGGGAAGACATAAGGCTGCAGTGATGGGGCGTTACTTACCACCCGCTTATAAAACCTTGAAGATGAACGAGTTCTTTTCCCTTCGTCAGTCAACTTCTTCAGTCGAGGAGTATTACTCAAAGTTTGTTACTCTTTGAAGGTATGCTCCTAGAATGAGCCTGGATCAGCAAGTAGCACGGTTTTGCCAAGGGCTCATTGACCCCTTGAACAATCGGCTAGAAGCTCTCAGGCCAAAAACTCTTCAAGATGCCTTGCTAAGAGCTAAACCCTTAGCTATGGAAATTCAGAAGGTCAATCAGAATAGGAGGAATCATTTGCCGAAAAGGGCAAGGACAAATGTTTGGAATAATAGACTAACCAACCAAGCATATGAACAGCACCTGATAGTAGCCACTACCGCAGTTATGGAATTTCCAAATGTACGTTTTAATGAGTGCAACGAATTTGGGCATTACCTATCTAAATGCCCCAAGAAGACTCAAACAACCAGCGCCAATGCCATACCTCTAAATGTCTATGGGCAAGGTCAACCTAATGGAAGCGGAGGACATGGAAGGGTAAACAGAGGGGGAGGGCGTGGAGCTACAGTCAGAGTGAATACCGTAGCACTATAACCAACTATGGGAGATGAAGCAGAGGAGAGAGCAACCTTGCACGCTGCAATTGACAACCCCAATGGTTGCGAGCAATACGCAGTCATTCATACGCCAAGATCTCTCAGAGGTGAACAAGTTAACTTCCTTATAGATTGTGGTAGTACTCTTTCATTTCTTTCACGTAGATGCATGAGGAAGCTAAAGCTAGATAAGTATCCAACAAGCAAACTAGTTGTAGAGTTAGCAAACGGCAAGGAAGTAGTATCTCAACACTCTGCAGGTGTAATTGACTTTGATCTAGGGGGACACCCAACCTCTACCCAATTTCGAATCCTACCTTTAGGATTATTTGATGGGATATTAGGGATGGACTTGCTAAAGCAAGATCAGGACCACATTCATTGTGCACAAGGGAACTTTACCTTTATAGATAACTTGGGTAATGAAGTCTTAAACCAAGGGAAAAATGGGAGACCTAGGGCTACTCTAGTTAAGGCCAGCAGATTTTTAAAAGGACTGAGAAAGGGGCAGCAAATTTATGCGGTAAAACTCAACAAGGTGGACCAATCAGACACCAAACTTCGACCAAACTGGTTGAGGGAGTATGATGATGTATTCCCTGAAGACCTTACGAATCTTCAACCACATAGAAAGGTAGACCATGAGATTGAGACTATCCCTGGATGTGAACCTATCTCAAAGCGACCTTATAAAATGTCACTTCCAGAGGCCATAGAACTAAAGGAACAACTTAGACAACTCATTGAACAAGGATTCATTCAATCCAATACTTCTCCTTGGGGTGCACCAGTTCTTTTTCAGAAGAAGAAGGATGGGACCTTAAGGCTATGCATAGATTACCATGGACTGAACCAGGTAACTGTCAAAAAAAAGTATCCAATTCCAAGGATTGACGAACTCCTGGATAGACTCCATGGTGCCAAAATGTTTACAAAGATTGATCTAAGGTCAGGATATTACCAAATCAGGATCAAGGATTCAGATATTCCAAAGACAACTTTCAACACTAGGAATTGACACTACGAATTCACAGTAATGTCCTTTGGTCTAACAAATGCTCATGCAAGCTTCAATCGATTCATGCAGGATATTTTCAAACCTTATCTGGACGATTTTTTCCTGGTTTTCTTTGATGACATTCTAATCTATTCTAAGAACGAGGCAGATCATGAAGAACATGTTCGCAAAGTACTCGATCTTTTTCGAGAACACCAACTTTATTCTAAAGCGAGAAAGTGTACCTTCTACTCACCAAAGGTCAATTATCTTGGATTTATCATATCGATCGAAGGGATTTCAGTGGACCCTTATAAAGTCAAGGATATCGTTGATTGGCCTCAACCATCCACCGTCAGCAAAGTAAGAGGATTTCTTGGGATAACAGGATGGTACGGGATTTTTGTCAAGGACTATGCACGTATTGTTGCACCTTTGACGGAGCTCCTGAAGAAAGGAATGAGGATCGAATGGAAAACCGAGCACGAGTCTAGTTTTGCTAAGCTAAAAGAATTCTTGGTCTCAACTCCTATCTTAAAGCTTCCAGATTTCAGTAAGGAATTTGAAGTAGCAACCGATGCTAGCAAATTTTCTTTAGGTGGAGTTCTTACTCAAGAAGGAAGACCGATGGCATATACTTCACGAAAGCTGAAGGAACATGAAAAGAATTATCCTACTCACAATTTGGAACTTTTATCGGTTATACAGGCGCTAAAGTTATGGAGACATTATCTTCTCGGACACAAGTTTCAGCTAGTTACAGACCACAAGAGCTTAAAATCAATTTTTACTCAACCTATTCTCAATATGCGATAGCGGAGATGGATAGAACTCTTACAAGAATATGACCTTGACATAAAGTATCAGGGAAGGAAAATTCTGTTGTAGATGGACTTAGCCGAAAATATTTTCTTGGAGCTATCTCTATTCCAAATAACCCTATCTGGAATAGAATTAAAGAAGCATCTTTGGTAGATCTAGAATACCAACGTATAGTATCGTTAGTCTAGCAGAATAAGATGCCTGAAGCTAAAGATTACTCTCTTATGGGAGGATGTCTTTACTTCAGACATAGGCTCTATGTACCCAGAGACCCAGCTTTAAAGAATACTATTCTGTATGAAGCACATGATAGCCCTACATCAGGACATCTAGGTTATGCTAAGACTCTTCATGCTATCAGGAGGAGTTATTTTTTGTCAGGAATGAAAGGAGACATACTTCGCTATGTGAGGCAATGTCTTTCTTGTCAGCGGATAAAAGCCAAAAGAATCAAGTTACCAGGGCAACTTCAACCTCTTGACATACCCCAGATGAAATGGGAATGCATCATTATGGACTTTTTTACAGGAGGTTATGACTCTGTATTTGTGGTCGTTGATATGCTCACAAAAGTGGCTCATCTAATACCCGTAAAGACAACCTTTACTACTTCGGATATTAGCCGAGTATTCATCAAGGAAATTTTTAGGTTACATGGTTTACCCAAGTGTATCGTCAGTGATAGAGATGCCAAGTTTACATCAAAGTTTTGGACTTCTCTTTTCCAATCTATTGGGTCACCATTAGCCTTCAGCATAGCGTATCATCCACAGACAAATGGGCAGACTGAAAGAGTAAATCAAGTCATTGAGGACATTCTCAGGGCCTATCTTTCGCAAGAGCCGAAGAAGTGCTTACACTATCTTCCTTTGGTAGAATATGATTACAATTCTTCCGAACACAGAAGCATTGGAATGTCACCCTTCAAAGCTCTTTATGGACAAGACTGTTTAGCACCGCTTAACTTTTCAGACCCAACCATCTGGGTAGAATCCTCTAAGAAGATGCCAGAACACATGGAAGCTCAGACTAAAGCCATTCGCCAAGATATCCAAGCCGCTCAGGATAGACAAAAGCATTACGCAAATAAGAATCGATCAGAACGGATCTTCAAGGAAGGAGAAAAAGTTTTTCTACGAGTCCGACAGAAGAAAAGCAACTTATCCTTGGGAAGGTACAAGAAACTAAGCCCGAGATATTGTGGACCTTTCGAGATCACTAAAGTTGTGAGTGACCAGGCCTACAAGCTCAAGTTACCCACAAATGTAAAGTTTCACGATGTATTTCACGTCAGCCTACTCAAACCCTACATTCCTAACCCCGATCAACTCTTGGACTGAGATCAGATACTTATGCCAGCACAAGGAGTTCTCGAACTTCAACCTGATTACGTCCTTGAATAAGAGAAAGAAACCTACGAAATAGGACAATTATCGAGCACCTTGTGAAGTGGAAAGATTATCCTGAAGAAGACGCTACTTGGGAGGATGAACCAACACTCATAAAGGATTATCCTAATAAATTCTTGAGATGAGGACATCTCAAAGTTTTCACGTTGGGGAGGTTGTAAGATCTCTAACCCCGAGCTAAAAAGCACCCCTGTACTACAAAATAATCATACTGCAAAAAGTTACTAATTTTGGTAGCTTTTCTAAATCTATAGCTGCCATGATGTTTAGAATCTTATAGAGCTTTCAAAAATGAAATAAAATATTTTTTGTGAAAATTTTCTAAAAATAGTAAGTTTTTGGTCACCCGACCAGTCTAGTTTTGACCGTCTCCACAAACTGCAACCATATCCCGAATTTGAAAAAATGCATTTCCGGAAGCCAAAGACTGCTAAATATGGCAGGTACTCAAGATTATGCACCTAAGATCCAGATTAGTACAACAAGTTTCAGCATTAGAATCTGATTTGAATTGCCCGTCTTAGGTTGAAATTAAATTTTCCTAATGTTGTGTGGGGAGCACCGGGGCTCAGGGGCTGTGTGGAAACAAGTCTCAGGGCACTGGGAGCTTGCTTGAGCAGTTAGGGGGGTCCCTCACACCTCTACAGACTTGTGGGAGGCTTGCCATGCTTGGAAGAGAGTGTGAGATTCAGTTAGTCTAAGTTAACTGGACACCTTGCAGGGCATGCACTCAACTTCCCATGCAAGACTAAGTTGCTCACTCAGATGCATATAGCAGTAGAAATCGACCTGCATGAGGATGAGCACTATATAAGGACATGCTCACACACACACAAGCACTCATATGCTCACACACACATACTGAGTACACACACACACACACTCCTATACACACACATACCTTGAGGAGGTGTTGTCGGCAAACATAGTCTTTGGAAGAACACCTAAGGAGGAAAGTGCTGCCCGTTTCTCGTCTCGAGGAGTCCATTGCATCATAATTTTGAGAAGAATTCAGCCTAATCTTGGTAATATCAATTTAATTCATGCTTGTTGCAATTCTCTACAATATTCTCTTAATCCCGCATCTATTGTGCATACCCCTAGCTAAATTACTCAATGGATACTCTCTAATTCTCCGTATCATTGATCTATTGCATAAATCTTAATCTAATTAGTAATTATGCAAGCAGTTAGTCTCTCTTCATCATAGATTAATGCATGATTAAGGAATCAACCGCTAGTCACCATTGTAATTAAGAACAAGTCGGCATTGAGGTAGAGATAGTCAACTGCTTTCTATTGCCACACAATGTTTAAACAACTAAATTAGAATCAATTAGCTCATAGATTAGGATGTAACTAGTGAAATTAACTCATCATTAATCACTAGGAAGGGAGAAACCCTCTCACCTATGCATACGATAAATCTGCAAACCTCTACTTGCATTAGGAAGTGATTAAGCATGCCGAATTTATCTCTAGTAAATATATTGAGAAGAAACCTGAAATTCTTAACTATCTAGGCCAAATAGTTAACCTTAGGGCCAATTACCATAGAACGAGTAATGCTATCAGACATCTCTATGTCTTGAGGTAATCAAACCTCTCGTATAAAGGGATTTGCTTATTGAAACTAATCTTTCATTTTGGTCGTATGTTGCTCTCGAATATTAGCTCTTTTTTTTCCAAGTTGTCAATTTAAGTAGTGAGTATAAAATGGCCCCGGTAAAGAGAACTTGTTTCGGTGGTTCCCATGACCGCGATGCTAGGACAAGCAACACAAATGGGCACGGAAAGGCTCCCCTGGTCGACCAAACCGGCCAACTCACGGAGCAATGACGAGGAAATTGTGGAGGTAGGTCACATTTTTAATTCAATTTTTGTTGAAGTTAATATTGTATCCAATAAGTTAGGAAAGAACATATCCCTAAACATGTAGGAGAAATCCAACAGAGATCACGACATTTGAGTTGAAATGTATATTAATTTCCAAGTAGGAAAGAATGATTGTTGGATATACTGTTTGAGCTAGGAAAGAATGTTTGCTAGGGAGAATTTAGCTCGTCCTGTTCATTTCTATTTTCAATATTGCTACTAGTCTTGATCCCCCTATTGATCACAGGGGGCGGCTCGCGATGATTTCGCAGTATCTAGAGTTACTAGCTTAGGGCCTCTATCCACGACTTGTGTTCTTTGCGGTGGATACCCACAACTTGCGTTCTATGCGGTGGGATGTCCATGTCTTGCGTTCCTTGCGGTGGACATACCTAGTTGTATGGGCAACTAGACGACAACGGGAGGAGTAAACTCTCGCTAGGGGAGGGATGTTGTACCCCTAGAACATTGGAATTTTAAATGAATAAGTTTTTGAGTAAATTTTTACTAGAGTTACTGTCTTGGTGCCGCTTTGGAATACTGGTTGAAGAGTTGTATTGAAGAACTTGTGAATTGGAAAATAAACAAGGAACTTATGTGTTGAACAACCATGTGTGGTAGTAATTAGGTAACGAAGGAAGTGTGAGTATGGGGTGGTGGAAAGTGGGGGCTTGGCTTGGGTTGCCAATGCCTATGAGAATGGTGGTCCCGATTAGTCGGGAACTCTCCGTCCCCATAAGTGCAATAAGAACGTTAGTATTACTCATTGCCCCTAGAGCGGTAAGGTCTCAAGTGTACGTGCCTCTGAAACATGGGGAAAAAGGCACTCGGGACTTGTCTCCTCTTGGAAGGTGGGTCTTAGATCGCTAGATAAGTTAATCACGCTTCCCCTGCGGGGTGGAACTAGATCTCGATGCTAGTAGGCTCAAACTCAATTCACTTTGTGATGAGAGATCGTCCGCTAGATGAACCATAAACCACTTAGTTTGATTCCGCTGTAGATATAGTGGCCACCAGGTTTACCATCAGATCCGTTGTTTGAGACGACTGGGTGGGGACCACACAGAGACCTCCGAGATGGTGTCCAAGATCATTGTCATGAGTCCCTTGACCATCCGAGCAGTTCAAGCCCACTTTGAGAGTGGGGACATGGTTTTGAACTTGCTTCAGATGTGTTGGTAGAGGAGGCAGACATTCCCATTTCCGTCTGCTTTCCTGGTTTGTGGAGGGAGTACCTACCACTTTTTTCTAGGATAGGCTCAGCGATTGGGACTGTCCTGGAGACACCTCACACGGCAGCCTCTGTAGCTACCAAGGCAACCGGTATTTCCTCAGTTTGCGTTCTAGTTGGGATACTCACACTCTCCCAAAGGTCATCCTCCTTCCTAGGGTGAGTGGGGGTTGGTTTAGACAGAGCATGGAGTATTCGGGCCTCCCAAACCAGTGCTTCATTTGTCGACAGATGTTGGCGACAGATGAATGACCTTGAGACGGCCTGTCCACGGAGGAGGCCCCAACCTACACCATAGACTCAACCCCAGCCTACAATGGCTGACCAGCAGCCACCACAGGCAAAGACACAAAGCACACAGGCAGAGCCATCCTCCGAGCCTGGGGCTCTAGAGGAGGAGGGATGGCAGTAGGTTCGTGGTCGACGCCGACACGGACCACAGCAAGATAGCCTGGCACTCAGAGTGGTCCTCAAGCGCCTGCCCAACAGCAGTGGGTTCCCATGGGGAACCGATTTGGTCCTCTTGAGTAGGACGAGGTCCCTACTCCAGTCCCCCACCTCAGTTTCACCCTCAACGGCCCTTTCCCCAGAGTTCCCCCCCCTCAGCCGCCCCCCCGTCTCTTTGTTCCCACCGCCTCTCCCCCTCTCCCCTCTACTTTTGCCGATCCCCCCCCGTTCCATAGTCGACTGAGGGGGCAGGGCCATCTCCGGCTGCTAGGAGATCTCTTGGCAGCACCTTTGCCACAAGTCGCTTGGCGAGAGAGGGACAACCTTTCTTGCGACCCCCTTTACAGGTATAGACGTATCCCTTTGCGGCAGTCCCTCGAGGTTTGACGAGGTTTGACATTCGGCACCGATGGGACTTCTTTGCCTACAACTTTACACGCTTTCTTGGCGACTCCTCTTCAGACCTTGAGGGAGCATGCTTTAGGGTTCATGTTCTGTTCCTCTCAACCAAGGGGTTAGAGGCCTTGGACTCAACAGTTGGCTTCTCTTTTCCCCTTTGCGGCAGGGACTAGACTGAGTGGACCCTCGACTCAGTGTTGGAGTGTTTGCATACACAGAACCTAGAGTTATCTCATCACATGGGAGACCTAGGAGTTACAGACATGCTTTTTACTCTGTGGCCATTGGCCAAGTTTATGGTGACTCCTCCAGATGCAGCAAGATGTAGATACATTATAATTCACTTCTTTGCCGATACTCAGTGCTCGCCATGCTATGTATGCATTCATGAGGACTCCTGGACAGAGGAGGTTGCTTTACGTACGGCTCAGGCTACTTGGGCTTGGGCCAAACACTCTTTGGAGTCACACCTATCTAGAGGACGCTTGGATGCGGATTACTCTCTATCCAAGCCAGCCTCAAAGATAGCACGTTTAGCTGCTACGGTAGCATTTGTTCTTTCTCGCTCCCTATGAGGATCGTCTCATGGAACATGCAGGGACTAGGTGGGCCCGAGTTTTAGTGTCAGAGGGGCCAACCATGTCAGAAGCTTCAGCGCTACCTTGTGGGAGGAGAGATTGATCTCCTTATGCTACAAGAGCATCATCTATGTGAGAGCCACATTAAACATTGTGGTCAGCTCTTGCATGGACGTTATAATACTTTTTGGTCAGTTGCTTTTGGACTTGGAGGCATCCAGGGTAGGGTATGTATGACTATTGTGGATTCTATGCAACAAGCCATTGTGGGCAGAGGGATTATTGTGCGCGATAGGGCTCAGTGGATCACTATGCAGGTTCAGGGTTGCCTTGTGGGCTTCCTAAACATATATGCATCCAATGTGGTGAGTGCACGAGGAGAGTTTTGGGCACAGATTATTGAGTTTGTACCGCAGGCAGAGCAGTAGTGCATAGGGGGTGACTTCAACATGTTGGAGGACCCTTCTAACAAGATTGGTGGTAGCCATGCTACTGTGCATGGAGTTGAGTTGAAAGCTTGAGAGGTTTTTATATGACTCTGAGGGTTTTGGATGTGTGGCAGCACTCTAGCTTTGTGAGGCCCCTAGACAGCCTGGTCTTCTCTCCTTTGGACCCCATAGTGGGAGGAATGAATCTATCGTGGATAGATCGCTTCTACACTAGTGACCATCTATGTGACTTGGGTGGGACAGTTGGCATTTTGGTAGGGACTTCCTTCTTGGACCATGCACCAGTAATCCTCATAGTGGCATATAGACAGAGGAGGGGTAGCACGATGCTTTGCATCCCTAAGAGGGTTTTGCTAGACTCTGCACTCAGAGAGAAAGTAGAGGCTCTCTGGATAGAGATCTTGGACATGCAAGATTCTCCTGCTAATAGAGTGGCCTCAGGACTAGCTCAGCTTAGTCGCTTCTTTCTCCAAGAGTCTTTGGATCGCCTGGCAGCAGTGAGAGAGGAGGAGCAACGTCTCAGACGGGGTGTTTCTTCCTTGCAAAGGATGTAGGAGTAGCATCCAGACAGTCCTTGGTTGGAGGAGAAGTTACAAAAAGCTCGCCAGGAGCTTGTTAGCACAGAGGAGCGGCGCCACAAGTTTGCTTTTCATCGATAAGCATCTCAATGGACACGGGTGGGTGACAGAGTGATTGGTGCTTTCTTCAAAGCAGTGGGACCTTGTCATACGCATGCCAAGGTCATTCAGTTGAGGAGGCTTGACGGGTCATTTGCTTTTGAGCCACAGGACATGCATGCAGTTGCTACTGACTTTTACCGTGAGTTATTATCTGCAAAGCCTCATTCAGAGTGTCAGGATGCATGCAGGGAGCAAGTGTGGGCACATATGCCTTGCCTTGTGACTGAGGAGATGCATTAGAGGCTTGAGCTACCACTTCAGCTTCAGGAGTTGCGCATGGCTCTTAGTGCACTCCCCCGTGGTAGCTATCCAGGTGAGGATGGCTTGACTCCCAGTTTTGTCTTGGAGTACTAGGGCTTACTTGGCTCAGATCTTTGTAGTAATTTTTAGTACATCTTGCACACAAGAGAGATGCCTGACAGCGTGAGTGAGGTTCTCGTCTACCTCATTCCCAAGGAGGGTGGCTCCTTGGATGAGATTTGACAGTGGCGCCCCATCACCATCCTCAACTCAGCCTACAAAATTCTTGCCAAGGCTTTGAGTTTGAGGATCCAGCCACTTCAAGAGAGCCTTATACATGGGACTCAGATAGGTTTTGTCAAGGAACGCAGTATCCTTGACAACATCTTTACATTTTGGGAGGCTTCTGTCCTAGCGTGGCTCCGTGGTTAGGATCTGGTGATTCTTCTTCTCAATTTTGAGAAGGTTTATGATAGAGTTGACTGGGACTTTTTCGAGGGCACTCTACGTAGGATGGGCTTCTGAGATGCTTGGATCAGAGGGATGTCAGATTTGTACATACGGGCACACAGTCAGATACTTTTGTGAGGAGGTAGAGGTACTGATCATTTCATTCTCACACGTTTGGTCACACAGGATTGCCCTCTTGCCCCTTTCCTCTTTCTGTTCTATGCTAAGGTGATGAGCAGGTTTTTGGTGTCGCAGCAGGTTGGTCTACGGGGCTTAGCACTTCCTATTCATGGAGGTGAGCTATTGGACGCTGAGTTTGCTAACAACTCAGCTTTGTACTTGGATGGCTAGGAGGCCAACCTTCACAGTTGTGAGCAGGATCTTGAGACCTTCTGTTGTGCATTTGGCGCACTGATCAATTGGAGAAAGAAAGTGGCTTTCTCGGTTGGTTGTGCTCTTGTACTTGATTAGATGCCAAGGGAGGGTTTCAGGTGGATCCCCCCAGGGACAGCAGTTTGGTACCTGGGTTGTCAGATTGGTTTAGACTTGTCTCCCAAGTAGCAGATTTCTCCCCTCCTCCTGTCTATCAGGAGGAAGTTGCTACATTGGAGCTCCACACGACTTTCTTTGGCTGGCAGAGTTGTAGTGGCCAACCAGGTGTTGTTGGCTACCATGTGGTACATCACTTCTTTCTGGATATTCTAGAGTTCTTGTATCAGCCAGATAGAGAGTTTGATCAGGAACTTCCTTTGGGCAGGGTGTGACACTTAGACAACCCGGGCCAAAGTGGCTTGGCAGGTCATCACTCTTCCTTGTTCACAGAGAGGGCTTGGGATCATAGACCCGGCACAGTAGAGCACAGCCCTTCTTGGGAATTTCATCGTCCGAGGACTTCTTCCAAGTGAGGAGACCTGGAGGAGTTCTTGCTGCAGCGGCTTCGTGCTAGGGTGCCTCAGGCAGGAGGCCCCTAGGAAGCTTCGACCAGATGGATCTTCACTGAGATGCGCAGAGTTGGCTTAATCAAGAGACTGGAGGACTGCTTTGCTGTGGGTTTGCTTTGATCTTAGGATCACTTGCGGTGAGGCGTGGAGCAGTCGTAGCCTACTTGCACAGAGGAGTGCCTTCAACAGCCCCTTGTTTGGAACCCCATGGTTAGCACTCATAGAGGCCACCTGGTTAGTCGGCCTCATGTTTCCTGGGGTCCCATGGCAGCGGGTCCAACACGCTCTTTAGGTGACTGGCTACAATTTTTAGGCTTGTCAAAGGAGCTGTAGGGCTTTTAGTTGTAGGGCATGAGAGGGGTGTAGAGTATATGCGAGGACATCTCAGAGGCAGTACCAATTGAGTGGCTCACACCTCTCGAGTCAGCAGCACCCAGATGGATGGGAGCCTTCATGCAATTAGAGGTTCTCATCTCAATTTGGGCTTGTTTAGAGACTGTTCCCTCCCTATTTTTTGAGTTATGTACAGGGTGAGAGACGCTTACAACGAGTTACAATAGAGGCCCTATAGGTGGCTGAGTGCTGCTTTTAGACGATCTGAGTGGTGGGCATCTATGGGAGGACTTGTGTCATCGATCTGGACCCAGCTGCTCTTGAGACTGGACATTGAAGACTGTGGGCTTGGGAGTGTTGTCCACTAGCATGAGTACAGTGGGATCGTGGAGAGTGGCTATGGAGGGACAATACACTATTTGACTAGGACATCACATTTTGGCAGCATAGAGAGAGGCTCGCTTTGCTACAGCACCTCATTGCCAGGAGGAGGGTCTCACAGCTAAGTTCTTGGCAGCTTTTTGGGAGAGGTTGTGGGACTCTAGACAGTCAAGGCGAGTCACTTTGTTTCAGTGGTTGGTCATACACATAGCTACAGTGGTCTCTCAGCCGCATGTGCAGCTTGTGACCATCTTGTGGAGAGTCAGTGCCACTATCTTTGGGACTGTCTCTTGGCACATCAAGTGTGGCTTTGTGTTCTTTGGTTGATGCCTTCTCTATCCACGGCTTGCCAGTACACTTGGGAAGTATCTGCTTGGTCCACTCTCACTGGCCGAGCACTACAGTTTGAGCTATCTTCCACTAGCAGAATGATAGTGATGCAGCGGGGGCGACCTACACTCCAGCCTGCCACAGAGCTTACTCCATAGGAGTGGTGCAGTGAGAGAGAGGAGTACTGGGAGCTCATCAGTGGCCTGACACTCTGGTTCATCTAGCGGGCCCATTGCTTCCGCATCTTTGAGGCTCGCCCTGTACCACCAACAGAGACTGTTTGTGATCTTTGGTTAGAGATGATCCACACTCTCAGAGGACAACTCAAGAGACTTTAGGGCAGCTCCGGCCACATGAGGGAGCGCAGAGAGGCCTTCCTCCGACATTGGCATCTTGGGCCTTTTTTCACTATGGTCCAGGGTGTACTCAGATGGCACTACCGTCCACCTGTGTGGATTTTCCCTCCTCCCATTTCTTGATTTAGCCTCATTGTACATATGTTGTTTTGTCATTGGGAGAGTCTCCCCATCATGGTTGTTGTAGCCCTCTCTCGGAGAGGTGGTTGTAGCCCTATGGGCAGTTTCATTAACTAATAGAAGGATCTTTTTCTTGGAAAAAAAAATTACTCTCTCATTAACTAGGTCTCCTACTGTTGTCTCTTCCATAAACATGGCATGAGTTTGAGTCATCGATCCTCTTCCACGCCCTCTTCCATAATTCCTTCCTTCCTCCACAACGAATAGGTTGGCCTCTACCATTTGGAGCTACAAATTTGTAGTAGTTGCTACACTTCTTCTGGGACACATGCTCCTATAATCTCCTATCTCATTACACTCATAACAACGAACATCGGGATATTCAAGTTGAGTTGTTGTAGTTGCGACTGCTATAGGGAGAGGTTGATAAGTTTGATTAGCAAGTATGGGGCTCCAATTATTGGGCCTGCCCCTTTGATTTCTAAAGTATTCTCTCCCCTGATTCGTGGTCATTTCTTTAGCCAGAGGTGTTGCTCTTAAGAGAGCATCGTAAAGTGATGTGGATCTCAATGCTTCAAGACGGATATCCAAGGGATGATTCAATCCTTGACAGAACCATGTTACCTACTTCTCAATGGACATTTTTGGGACATATCTTCGCAAGGTAACAAATTTGGAGTAGTACTCTCCCACCAATAAGGAAAGCTGTTTTAGAGCAAAGAACTCATTCATTTTGGCGTCATGATGAGCAAGTGGAAGATATCATGTTGTAACCACTTTTTTAATATCCTCCCAAGATTGAGAAGATCCTGAAACATCCAAGTACTTCCAATGTTCTTTCCACCATATTTTTCCATTTCCAATTAGACAAAACATTGCAAGCATAGTTTGGTTTACAGGTTGGGTCCCTGCAGCTTCAAAATAGTCTTCCATTGCCTCAATCTAGGCTTCAGTATTGCACTTGACATGGGTTCCCTCGCCTTTGAATGTGGGTGGTTGCGGTTGTTTCAAGAGAAGTTTTTTCTTCTATATGGTTGTGTATAAATCATTTGACGGTACCTACAAAATAGTACGCTTGTCGATGGTTTAATTTAAGACTTCATGCAATATGAAGTTCTTTAAACTTCCATAACTTAGGACAAAATTTGGAAAGAAAATATCTTTATTAAGTTTAAGATGTCATAAACTTATTTATATCAAGATATGTACAAAGTTGAGATCTCATCAAGAAGCTAGGTGAGCATCTTTTTATTCTATTACGATGTATACAAAGGTTAGCTCTGTTGAAAAGCTATATAATTCTTAGAGCTAGATTTCCAGGGACTTAGTGGTACAATCGATAGGTATTTGTGGATAAGTTTTTACAATCCACTATTTCATCTGAGTAGTAGCTCTTGTACACATCCTTGAGAGGATAGTAAAATACAAGCCTCTTATTTCATGGGAAAATATCAGGGACAAAAATGGGTTTGATCCTGTAGGTAGGGATCACTTTCACCACTTGATTGAAAACCCACTAATTTAAGGTCATGTCAATTCCATCTTCAGAGATAACAGTGTAGTCATCTCTAATAGTACCAAGGAAGTAGTAAAGCTGAATAACTTGTAGCTCTTCCCCCCATGGAAGCTTCTTTAGATCAAAGGAGAGGCATCCAAGATTCTTCACAACACTGATGTAGAAGATTCCACCTTCGCATCCCCACGCAAGTTCCCATCCCCTTTGGATTCTTGTTGATGGAGGAGAGAAGTTCTTCATCAAAATCTTCATCATGTTGCATCGAAAAGCAAAATTTGAAGAACGACAAGCCTCATAATACATTATCTCAAAGGTCTTGAACTTGCGATACTCAATGTCCACATCTTCTTAAAACATCGATGCTGGTGAGTTCTCAAACTTAAGTCTCCAATTTATTTTTCCAAACTTTCAAACAATGATAATTTTTTCAATTTCCTAACCTACGCTCTAATACCACGTGTGAGGTTCCACCCCATTACCATATCCATTTGGCAAAAGAAGGGTACCTGATAGGTTTCTAGGCCCTAATCAATTGAGAAAATCATAGTCAGATACACAAGATTTTTAATGGACAAACTCTCTTCACCAAGAAAGGTTGAGTTCTTTGCAAGATGGTAGCGCTTGTACAATGATAGAGCTTTGGCTATCATTGTACAAGACACAATTTTCTTCTTTGAATCCAAGCTCTTCTAAGATTCTGTGAAGCCAAAGAATTTATTTGCTTGCCTCCGTCATTGCTACATACTTTGCTTCCGTGTTAGAAAGTGAGACCACTTTCTGTAGCTTTGAAGCCTAGCTTATTGTTGTGCCTCCAACTGTGAAGACATAGCCAGTAGTGCTCCTTTGAGTATCTTGTCACCTGCCATATCTGCATCAACATACCCTTCTAGAAAAATATCAGTTCCTCCAAAATACACAGTATTTGTTGTTGTCCCTTTTAGTATCCACTTCACAGCTTGCTAGTGCTCTTTACCTGGGTTGTCCATGAACCTACTTACAACTCCCACTGCATGTGCAATGTCTGGCCTTGTCTAGACCATAGCATACATAAGAGAACCTACCGCTGCAACATATGGAACTTTAGACATATAGGCTATCTCCTCTTGTGTCTTTGGACACATATTCTTGGTTAGTTTAAAGTGACCAGCCAAACAGTGTAGTTTTGCATTTTGCATTGCAAACCTTTCTAGTACCTTCTTGAGAGATTTATTGTCTTCTTCGTCCTTTCGCTTGATATCTTTATACCAAGTATTCTCTTTGTAGCACCTAAATCTTTCATTGAAAAATATTTAGACAGGTCCTCTTTTAGGTCTTTGATGTCCTGCATGTTAGCACTTGCAATCAGCATGTCATCAACATACAACATTAGGATGATGAACTTCCCATCTCCCAAATTATTCGTGTAGATGCAATGATCTGAGTTGCGTCTTCTGAATCCATGATCTAACATCCATCGATCGAACTTCAAGTACCATTGTGTTGATACTTGCTTTAAACCATTCTTTAATCTGCAAACCATTTTCTCCTTACCTTTTACTTCATACCCCTTTGGTTGAAGCATGTAGATTTCCTCCTCTAAGTCACCGTGAGGGAATGCCGTATTTACATCCATTTGCTCAAGGTTTAGATCATGAGCAGCCACAGGCTTAAGACAAGCCTAATTGAGTTCATTTTTACAACAGGAGAAAATATTTCATTGAAGTCAATACCTTTCTTTTGAGAAAACCTTTTTACCACAAGCCTAAACTTGTACCTTTTCTTCCCACCTTCTTATTTCTTCAGCATGTACACCCATTTGTTTTGAAGTGCCCACTTACATTTAGGCAACTCAACCAACTCCCATATTTGGTTGCGATGTAGTGAGTCCAACTCCACTTGCATGCTCTTCATCCATTATTCTTTGGATTCGTATTGCATAGCTTCTTTGTATGATTCTGGCTCTCCAAAATCTGAGACCAAGAGATGGTTGAAGGAAGGGACAAACCTTTATGGAGGTCTACTTGCTCTTGTAGATCTTTGGGGAATAGGTTAGGGCTCCTCATTTGGTTGACGTTGTTGCACATTGTCACCGTTTGCAGTCCTTGAGTCTTCACCATCCTCAAGGTCCATGTACTCATCATCTGTTTCTTTTGTTTATTTTCTTTCCAAGTAATCTTTGTACATATTCTGTTTGTTAAAAATTACATCCACCCTTGTAAATATTTTACCATCTTCAGGATTCCATAGGTGATACCCAAAGTCACCTTCTCCATAGCCGATGAAGAAACACTTTTTGGACTTTGCATCTAGCTTTGACCTTAGAGTTCTATCTATGTGCATGAAAGCCTTGCACCCAAACACTTTGAGAAATGAATAGTTCACCGGTTTACCTATCCATGCCTCCTCTGGAACTCCCCCATCCAATGCCATTGAGGGTGACCAGTTGATTAAGTACACAGACGTACTTACTGCTTCTGCCCAAAGCTCAAGCGGTAGGCCTACATGTAGCCGCATTCTTTGTGCTCGCTCCATGATTATCATGTTCATCCTTCCAAAATCTCATTTTGTTGAGGTGTACATAGGGTTGTCCTTTACCTTTGAATTCCATTGCTAGCACAAAATCTTTCAAAAGCTTGGTTGCAATATTTGCCTCCATTGTCGGATCTGAGGCATTTAACCTTGGTACTTGTTTCATTCTCCACAAAGGCTTTCCACCTTTAAAATATGGAAGATACATCGGACTTATTCTTCATGACATAAACCCATGTTTTTCTAGTCACATCGTCTATGAATATTACATAGTACAATGAGCCATTAAGTGATGGTGTACTTGCAGGACCCCAAACATTAGAATGAACCAACTCAAGTTTTTTAATTTTTCTTTCATTTCCTGATTTTTGAAATTTTACCCTCTTTTTGTTTACCATAAACACAATCTTCACAAAACTCTAAGTCCACTTCTTTCAAACCTGGAAGAAGCTTCTTTGTATGAAGGATTTGCATTCCTTTGGCACTCATATGCCCAAGCCAGTAGTGCCACACCGCATTGTTAGCTTCTGTAGTTGCTGCACAAGATGAAGGTTGCGTGCTGATAGTACACAAGTAAAGTGTACCTACCTTTTCTCCCTTGGAAACCACCAAAGATCCCTTTGAGATCTTCCACCGTTTGTTTCTGAATGCAATGTTGTGACCTTCATCGTCCAATTGTCCTGTAGAGATCAAATTTTTTCGAAGAGAAGGAACATGCCTAACATCTTTAAGCTTCCATTCATTTCCGTTAGCAGTTTTGACAAAAACTGTATCTTTTTCGAGAATCTCACAAGCTTCATCATCTCCCGAGTATACATACCCAAAATTACCTTTGGTGTAATCTTGGAAATGTTGCTTGTGTGGTGTTGCATGGAATGAAGCCCCAAAATCTACTATTCAGGAATTAGACACATTGTCTAATGAGAGAATTAGAGCATCTTGCTCTACTTTACCTGCCACATTGGCCTCCGATGTTGGCTTGTTGTCTTGAGACTCGGTCTCCTTCTTCTTCTTAGACCAGAAATCCTTCTTGACGTGGCCCTTCTTACCGCAGTTCCAACATTCAAGAACTGACTTTGTGCGCAACTTGCTCCATATATCTTGAGCGATCACGACCCTTTTGGTTTTCGAGCCTCTCCTTAGGCCCTCCTCTTGTTTCCACTGACAGTGCAACACTTGATTATTCTTATGTGCTTCTCCTTCATATTTCCTCGCTTAGGAGAACACCCACAAAATCATCAAACTTAAGAGTATTTGTGCCCAAAAATATAATTACTTACAGCCATCACAAGGTTGTCCAAACTATCCGGTAGAGATGATAGTATAAGGAGAGCTTGCACTTCGTCATCGAAATTGATTTTGACCGATCCAAGTTGACTTATGTTTGTGTTAAAGTCATTTAGGTGTTCTGCAACTGAACCATTCTCTGCCATCTTTAGATTGAACAAGTGCTTCATAAGAAATACCTTATTGGATGCCGATGGTTTCTCGTAGAAGTCGTCAAGTGACTATATCAAGTCCTCCATGGTCTTCATCTCCGAAACATTGAAGGCCACCGTTGGATTCCAATCTTAACTGGATTGTTCCCAGCGCCTTTCAATCAAGGATAATCCATGCTTCATTTGCCATTGTTGCGGGCTTCTTCGCAAGACCACCTAGTGGCAAATAGAGGTCCTTCTGGTAGAGATAGTTTTCAATTTGCATCTTCCAATGTTGGTAGTTTTTTCCTTTGAGCTTCTCAATCTTGAGCTTCCCTTCTTCCGCCATTACTCCCACTCAATTCAAGGAATCCTTTCCTTGAGATATTTTAGCTAGCAGCAAACCTTGCTCTGATACCAATTGTTAGGAAATATGACATAGTTAAGTAGATAATTAAGTAGATTACTTAATGGAGAGAGATGGTTTACACACACAAGAGATTACATAGTGTTGAAAGGTCAACCTTTCAACAACGCTTCCACAAAGATTCCATAAAGATCCCTCAAAGATTCTCTAAAGATTCCAAATAAAGATGCTGATGAAATGATGAAGACGAAGATGGATGCTGTAATGTGAAGATACAAGCTCATGGACATCATCAAATATCCCGTTATTATCATTTTGAGCCATTACGACCACTTTTCTAATGTTTACGGGAACTTCATATTTTAAGTCAGCAATTGTATTGAGGCCACAGATGCTTGTTGGATGAGCAAAGCCAGCTCACGGTGTTGTAATTAAGCTCTATAGAAGCCTAGGGACAAATAAGGTCATTTTGGTCGGACATTAGGTTTTCTAAGGCTTAGTATATAAGCCAAAACCTAAAGCTTTGTAAGGAGACTTCTAATAAATCTAATCTGCCGTGTCGTTGGGAGACTGTGAGAGAGTGAGAGAGTGTGTATGTGCGGTACAGGAGCTACGGTGGTCGAAATCGCGAACGGAGAGCAGCAGTGTGTTGCCCACGAAGAGAGCTACGCGTTGATGCTTACATCACGTGCGTTCGTCTGTGTTTTGGCAAATTCACCCACGAGCTACTTTTGGAGTTTCGGTGAGTAACTGTTGTCCGTTTTTTCATTTCAGCATATCCACGCGATCAGAGCGAGTAGAGCTACACATTAGGCACTTTAGTTTTCAGAAACATCGACCTGCAAAAACCGGCCAGACATCCTACGCGTTTTCTGCACGGAGGGTATTGAGTAGGTTTTTTTGGTCACGGACCTTAGGGAGAGTGGCCTATTAGTGTTGATAGGATATCCCTCAAGTTTCGTAACGTTTCGAGAACGTCTAATGGGGTTTTGGCTTGCTGTAGCATCATAGGAGACTCTCACATTCGCAGAACCGATGGCATGTAGAGTTGATATCTCTGTAGGAAGTAGTCATTAGTCGGTCGAGTAGAGGTTGACACCCTTTGCTTGCTTCCATGCGCCTGCGGGTCGAGCTTCGTCCTCAGTTGACATTATATGTTAGGTGAGTTCTCGCTATGCTTACGTCCGTCACGGTGTACCCGTCCAACATTGGCACCGCTGCCGGGGACGAGGGCCCTAAGTAGGTGACCGAGACTAGTCCTTGAGGATAGAGGTCCCTCTGGCTTGCCAGAGTATATTCATTCTTTTAGATAGGATCGGAGAGTGGTGGACTCTTTTGGTCTTAGAGGGAGTCTAGGGAGCGTGTGTCTGACCTAGATCCTTCGTCTTAGGTAGTATTAGGTAGTAGTAGGTTATGGTGTAGAGAGTAGGAGTTGGAGTGGTAGATGTGATGGTAGGTTGACTTGAGAGTCTGTGTGAGGCCAGGAAGCAACCGAGACATCAAAATCACCATCTCACATGATGAGTAGGAGTAGGGTAAGTAGGATATCTTGATTGTTGATCTAGAGTACGTTATGCATGTCTTATTTGCTATTAGGCTCATCAGAGAAGTGGGAAATGCTAAGTAGGAAAAACGGTAAATTGTGTTTGGAAGCTGATTTGAAGTCCAAAATTTTCTGTGATTATTGCTGAGAGCTCTACAGAGCATAGGAAGTACTACTACCAGAAAAATTTTGCATTTTAAGACAATAGAAATCCTACGCGTAGGATGTCTCTAGGGCACTTTTGGCAGGGAATTTGGGAAAATTGAGGTTGCCAGTGGGTTCAGAGGGTAGGTTTTACCCTAGTAACATATTGACTTGAGTGTTTTTTCCTATTTTTGTTGACCAAAAGCCAAAAGGCGGAGTCAGAAAACGTAAAATTTCAGCAAAGGCTTAATTGAGTGATTTTTGCATGTTTTTGCAATTGTGAAGCATACTTGCACTTGCTGAGAGCATAAGGAGGCATCAGGGACCTTGAGTCTGAAAAAATAAGCAGTAGACATCCTACACGTAGGATGTCTACAGGGTGATCTAGGCATTTTTTTGAAAATCTGAGGTTACCAGTGTGTTAAGAAGGTAGGTTTTACCCTATTTTCTCCTGGAAAGTGGAAATTTGACCAAATTTTGACAAATAAGGCCAGATAGACTAAAATTGCCAGACATCCTACCCAAATTGTGCCAAGGCATTATTCCAATACCAAAACCATAGGATGGCTGCAGGAGCATGATCTGCATGATATATTGAGTGATTGAGAGAGTTTTCATCTCATTTGGGGGAGAAACGGGGGTCCTAAGCAGACTTTAGCACTTTTGACTAAAAAAGGCAAGAATAGCTAGTTTTGGGGTCTTTTGACAACCAAATTAAAATCTGAGCATACCACTGGGTTACTGACATCAAGGGGAAGCTTTAGGTCAAGTCTGGGGTCAAACATGCCAAAAAGACATCCTACGCGTAGGATGTCATATGTGTGATTTTGCACTCCAAACAAAATTCTGAGCATACCACAATGATCAGCACCTTAAGGAGAGTCTGTGGTTCAAATTTGGGGCAATTCTGAACAGTTAGACATCCTACGTGTAGGATGTCTACTGCATAATTCTGAAACCAAAATTCTACTGTGACCATACCATGCTGTCATATAGCCTTAGATAAGCCTCCTAGTCAAATTTGGTCCAGTTTGGAGTTGATTTGACTTGGGAATTCATCAGAACAGACATCAGGCTTCTGGAGAAGATTCTAGATCATTTGACCAACCTATAGGTTTCAAAATCAAAAAGTAAAAATAGCTGTGAGTTTAGCACATCAAGGGGAAGCTACAGTGCAAGTTTGGACAAAATCTAAGCAGTTAGACATCCTACGCGTAGGATGTCTCCAGCTTGATTTAGGACTCCAAACCCACCTATGAGCACACCACTGTGATCAACACATCAAGGAGAAGCTGGGGTGAAAATTTCAAGTCATTCTGAGCAAAAAAACATCCTACGCGTAGGATGTCTCAAGGCCATTTTTAGGTCCAAATGAAATTTTGAGCATACCATTGTGTTGCTGGACTTAAGGGGAGTCTCTGGACCAAATTTTGTTAAATTCTGAGCATATAGACATCCTACGCGTAGGATGTCTCTAGGCCAGTTTTAGGGTCCAACTATACCTTTGACCATACAGAAGTGTTCACAGTGTCACAGAGATCCCAAATCGTTTTTCAAAATTGAATTTGGACTCATTTTGACCATTCTAAACTGCAATTCACTGTTTTGGCCATAACGTTTACAAACGGTATCGGATCGGAAAAGTTTTTATATCAAAACATAGCTTGAGAGCGACACTACATATCTTAGAGTAGAACTTAAACTAAACTTTGAAACAATAAACGTCGTTTAAGGCCTCAAAATGCATCCGGGAGTCATGGGTGTCTATAACAGATAGTTCGAAAGAATTGTGAGAAAACGGTCACGGTTTTTGAAGACTGCTAAGTTAGCAGATTGAAATTATCTTTTGGGAAAACCATTGGTCACCCGCTGGAAGGTGCTCAAGGAACAAGTGTGGCCGTCAAAGGTACATCAAGGATTTCTGCATTCATTGTGAAAAAGTTTACCAGCTAAATAGAATTTTGCAAATTGTGTGCTAAAGTGAACACAGGTTAGCTCGACTCAAGAATCGCTAGAAAGGGAGCAGTCGTTGCAGTATAGTGGTAAGTTGCATAACTTATCACAGTGCTTCCACTAGATCGAGGCCTGCTAAAAAGCTCTAGGAAAAGCAAGCAGCCAGACAAGACAGTATCAGTCTTGGCAAGCAAGGGAGCTAAGAAGTTCAAGCAGTGCAAGCAAAGCCCAATTCAGAAAACTCAGAGATTAAGTCATCCACAAAAGCTGAAGGACCTCAAGCGAAAAAGACCGACACAAGGGTGCTAATAATTTTTATTAGCATTGAGGCAAGCAATTAGAGCTATCACTGAACAGGTACAACAAGGGAGTCAAGACGAAAGCAATGGCGTCTCAAAGGAATCAAACCAGTCAAGAAGAAGCTTCAAGTACATCCACAGATATTAAAAGAGAGCAAATTCGGATCTATCTGATTGGATACTACAAAGGAATGTCATGCTATGAGGATGTCAATCGGAATTTGTACATCAAGACAAAGAAAGATACAGAGGAAACTCGAACATCTCAATATGTGTAAGTTGAAACAGCGAAGAATGTACTACACCCACATCCAAATTTCATGGAAGACTGTCTGGGATCAATTTACACAAGGCACGAAAATTACATCGACAATGAGATAGAAATGTTGCACAAGGATCAACTTACAGAACTCTACGCATATCCTCCAAGTATTTTTCTGTACAAAGCACAAGATGGAAAACAGAAGTTTGGTACCCTCTAAGGAGACGAAGACGGTCGATACTACAGGGCTATCACAAGTCATGAAGTTCCTGTAGAAAACAATCATTTCTTTATAGCTGAAGCATTTGGCTCAAGAGGAGAAGACTACATGTATAAAGGTGGTAATGTATACCATCTGGTCATGGGTTTACCTCTAACTACGCACTTGGAAGAGTTAACAACTACAACTGTCACTGCACAAATGAGTGACACATCACATGACACACAACAAGGCACAACACAAGACACAACATGGAAAGACACAACACAAGTCTCGTGCACTACACCAGCACAAGAGGTACCAGCTATGAAGATAGCCCAACTTCAAAAAGAACTATCTTGGTCTCAAGAGCTACTTAACAAAGCACAAGAAGTCATATCATCAAGCATTGAACAGATTCTAACATCAGATATGAAACCCTCTCGGATGGTGGGAGTTCAAACTCAACAAAGAGACCCTATATCTTCAAGAACGGGATTAAGAAGTCCAGTTTTACAAGAAGCAGTGTCCTTTTCAGGAGTCCAAGTGGAATTTCAAGAAGCATTGGAAGATGCCGAGCCGGAGGAGAGACCACTGGAAATTCACAATGCCCAATGTAGAAGGTCAGGTCAAGATGTCATTGTGGTCGACAAATACGATAGGCACTATGAAATAACCAATGTGAAAAATATGGATGAGTTTAGAAATTGTGGGCAACCTGTAAGTCACATACTCGGACCCCGTCCAAAAGCACCATCAAGGGAAACGGAAAACAAAGATTCTTTTCGATCTTCACCCTCGTTGCAGAACTCGCCAAAATCAACTCGAAAACATAGCCCTAAGGCTATGCAGAAGCCCCACGACAAAGACCATATACTGATGGAAGAATTAGCATCACAACTGCTAGAAAGCATGGATAGTGATCTTGTATGCAAGCAATAATGGAAGCTATTTTCAGCTTCTCAAGGACAAGATGATGAAGGATAAAGAGACAAAGCCAGTGGATACACCTAAGTCAGTCGTAATCTACAGGTTCATGCATGCAAAGAAGAGGTCATATCTATATCTAGATACCACAGGAAACCATTATCAGCAGTATTATGGAGAGCTACCTCATCCAAAGGGTGCACATGTTGAGATAACAACATATTGCGACCAATGTGCCATTGGTCATTTAGTGAAGGACTGCCCAGTAAAGCTCTACATGGAAAAGAAGAAGCGACAAAACAAAAGAAAAGTTCAAACAGTGACAACAAGGGAACGGAAGAAAGAATCCCCAACAAGATCTCCGAAAAAGAAGCAGATCTTGTCGCAGAGCACAAAAGATAGGCTCAAGACACAGTTGCTTGAAGTCAAGGGTGTCAACAACATTATCATAGAGAATCAGGATTCCAAAAAAGATCAATTGAATCAGCTGATTCAAGATCGTTTAAGGAACCTCAGTGAAGATAAGTCAGAGCATCCACAAGGTGATGAAGATGAAGCTCGTAGTTCAAGGTTCGAGAGCAAAAGAAGCCAAGAATCTGACGATAGTGAGCCAACGCAAGAAGAGGTGGCAGAGGTAACCAAAAATCTTAGTGCCACATCACAAGCGGAAGACATGCAAATAGAGTCAATGGATGAAGCAGAAAGTCTACCAAATAAATTTTCTATTGTGGACTCTTCATTGGTGATTGAACAAATCAGAGAGTATGAGAAGCTAAAAGAAGATGTAACTGAAGACATACAATGCACAGAAGAACAGAAAATGACTGAGTCCAAGATTGACTACCAAGGACAAGCAATACAGGATATGAATGAATATTTTCGAGAAGAGACTCTACAAAAACCCATGGAACAATGGAAACCAAAGGCCACGGCGACCATTGCATCAGAAGAAGAGAGTAAACCTCAACATCCTGCTACACAAGCTTCAAAACATTTCCAAGAAGAAAAGTCACCATTGAATGACCTTCAAGTGCTAGAAGAAGTAAATAGTGACAGAGAGCTTCTAAAATCAAGAATCAAGGCGTCACAGTCAGAAACTAGCAATGAACACCAACAAGCAGCTATAGCAGAAGATAGTAAGCACTTGGGACATGCTACAACCAGTCAAATGACAAAGAAGTTCAACATCCAAGAGGATGACAAAGCTTCCAAGGCACAAAAGTCCAAGACAAGTACCAAAAGCAAAGAGGACATCAGTTACTTCGCAGCCAACAAGAAGATTAAATTCTCGTTGGATGTGTATGAGAAACTGAAATTCAACTTTACAGCAGAGATAGATTGCACTGCCACGACTAATGTCATGTCTTATGGGCTATGGTTACTTCTAGGTAATCTAGAACTGTATGAAATTCAGGTACAGGTTTCTATATCACATGGAATAGGCGTCACAAGTTTAGGGATTGCAGAAGCTTCCCTTAAACTACAGTCAAAGGTAATCAAAGACAAATTCCTAGTGGTGGATTCATCGAAAATGAGTACACATTTGATTTTGTCCAAGCACTGGGCAAAAACATTGGCAGAAGAACCTGGATTTTCAACAATGGTCATCACGACTAGCTCTCAAGAAATCCAGCCTACTACTGCTCCAAGATTATCGGCTTCCGACAATGGCAAAGCCAAAATGAGCCCACAAATGTCCTACCAACAGAAGCAGCCCCTTAAATCAGAGTCTTCAATCTAGCCCCGAAAAGTTCAAGATAGAGCTTCAACATCAACTGACCACATGCTTCCACATGAAAGACAGACTCCAAAGAAAATCTTTCAACCAAAATACCCTACACTGCGAGATCATCGTCGACAAAAATCTTCAAAGGTCTACATCAAAGCTGAAGAAATCAAGGTCAAGGACCCAATATGGGTAAATGAACCTAGCCTATTGACGAAAGGTAAACACATGGGATGGATAGCCTCCCACTACAGCTTAGCAGAGCAAGGCTATTATGAGGGTCAAAAGAAACTTTGGTTACCAAAACCACAGACCTCGGCTTATGTGGTGGATAAAGGTTTCAAAAAGCGTCCCCAAAAGCAACAAAGATCATATTTATATCGCCAAAGGAGACCAACCAACAAGGCTCGCCAAAGGGATGCAAGAAATTTCAAATCCAATAGGCCTTCATACCAACATAGGACTTCATCGATAAATAATCCCAAAAATGGCACTCTTGTACATCTCAATACGACATCAAAAACATCATGGGAAGTGCCATCTACAATTCTTCAAGCACAAGGTTACTATCAAGAAAATTGGAGAATCTGGCTACCAAAGATTCCAGGTAAACATTCTTCAAGCAAACGACTTCAGCTTGAAAATAATCGCAATTTCACGGAAGGCAAAATCAAGGACAATGTCACAGTCAAGGCAAAGGATATCTGCAAAGATACGCTAATCACACGATGCAGATACAAATGGGTACCAAAAGAACAACAAATAAAGAAGAAGATTGAAGTCATCTCTAGCTCTCAAGAAATGTCAAGACATGATAGACAAAGTGTTACGAGGAATGGAGCGAGCCAATCTTCTCAACCAAGGGACCAAAAACAACAAAAAGAAATTTTGACAACCAAGGTCACCCAGGTATGGCAAAAGAAACTAATATTGCCAGTATGGTCCTTTACAAATCCTCTCTTCGAGGATGGGAGTTTTGAATTTCAAAACCTATTCTTGGTCAAAAGCTCCCGAGAGTAAGCCAAGTCGCCATAAAAATAATGGCATAAGAGTCAAGAGTCGGGCAGTTGAGCCACTAAATGAGCAAGCATTAGACCCAAGCTAAATGTCTTAATATTCTTTGTGGTCTATGAGTCTAGATATTTAGATTAAAGCTCAAGCTGGAGAGTTGAGCATACATAAAGTCATGTCACTCATGCTAGAAGAGGTGAGCATAAGAGTCAAAGTCTACTATTTTAAATGGTGGAGTGGCGGAGTAGTCCAGAAAACACTCACGCACATGAACACAGTGAGGAGAGTGGAAAAAACCTTGTCGACAAAAACCCTTCTTGTGAGTAACGGCAGCTCTTGAAGTCAAATATATTTTTGCTTCTCTAGCTACGTTCACTCCTAGAAGCACCCATTCAAACTCCTCTCGCACCGCATATTTTTTCCCATGCATGTGTCTGTGCAAGCATATATAATGTCCCATCATTGGACATTTGCATTTGACACGATTTGTGTTCCACCATGCACTTACACAACAAAATGACGATGACGAAGTGGTAACAGGTTTCATAAGCATTTGGTCAACAACAATGACTCTGACCTCAAGCTACTGACACTTATCCACTGTATATCCAGTAATAGTAGCCATACGGCTATAAGTACTTTAACTCAACAAAACTCGGTTACATCAAACATAAGTACATATAGCCTCACAATTAATGGTGACTAAAGGCATTTTTTTTCCCACTGGGTTTTTCCCTCTAGTCCTATCCAGGTATCCAAGACCTTCATTTTGTAATGTACGCCACATTTTATTTTCACTATTTTATTTTTCTTATTAAAACACAAAAAAGCAGACCAACGACATCCCCAAACAACTGCATGCTCATCAACTACAGGATCAAAGGGGAGCGGCCTAGAAAAAAATTCAAAAAGGCTTCAAGTTTACAGGTACACATGTAAGATGACACCCAAAGAACAAACAATACAGAGCTGCCATTATAAAGCCTTGCTGCAACAACAAACCCCACTCAACCTATTCACCCTACAACAACCAATCGGAGGGGAGGAGCTATGGCTTCAACTACACTACATGTACAAGAAAAAGGTAACTCTACAACATACAAAGCATCTGGTAGAAGAAACTGCAACAACAAAAGATTCAACCAACACCAAAACATGAACCACTTGCCAAGGCCACTGGAGACATAGGGTCTTGTCGGGGACGACAAGACTTCGGAGGGGGAGAGTGTTGAAAGGTCAACCTTTCAACAACCCTTCCACAAAGATTCCATAAAGATCCCTCAAAGATTCTCTAAAGATTCCAAATAAAGATGTTGATGAAATGATGAAGACGAAGATGGATGCTGTAATGTGAAGATACAAGCTCATGGACATCATCAAATATCCCATTATTATCATTTTGAGCCATTACGACCACTTCTCTAATGTTTATGGGAACTTCATATCTTAAGTCAGCAATTGTATTGAGGCCACAGATGCTGTTGGATGAGCAAAGCCGCCAGCTCACGGTGTTGTAATTAAGCTCTATAGAAGCGTAGGGACAAATAAGGACATTTTGGTCGGACATTAGGTTTTCTAAGGCTTAGTATATAAGCCAAAACCTAAAGCTTTGTAAGGAGACTTCTAATAAATCTAACATGCCGTGTCGTTGGGAGACAGTGAGAGGGTGAGAGAGTGTGTCTGTGCGCTACAGGAGCTACGGTGGTCGGAATCGCGAACGGAGAGTAGCAGTGTGTTGCCCACGAGGAGAGCTACGCGTTGATGCTTACATCACGCGTGTTCGTCTGTGTTTTGGCAGATTCACCCACGAGCTACTTTTGGAGTTTTGGTGAGTAACTGTTGTCCGTTTTTGCATTTCAGCATATCCACGCGATCAAAGCGAGTAGAGCTACACATTAGGCACTTTAGTTTTTGGAAACATCGACCTGCAAAAACCGGGCAGACATCCTACGCATTTTCTGCACGGAGGATATTGAGTAGGTTTTTTTGGTCACGGACCTTAGGGAGAGTGGCCTATTGGTGTTGATAGGATATCCCTCAAGTTTCGTAACGTTTCGAGAATGTCTAATGGGGTTTTGTCTTGCAGCATCATAGGAGACTCTCACATTCGCAGAACCGATGGCATGTAGAGTTGATATCTCTGTAAGAAGTAGTCATTAGTCGGTCGAGTAGAGGTTGACACCCTTTGCTTGCTTCCATGCGCCTGCAGGTCGAGCTTCGTCCTCAGTTGAAATTATATGTTAGGTGAGTTCTCGCTATGCTTACGTCCGTCACGACGTACCCGTCCAACATATAGTAGAGAGAGAGAGAGAGAGAGAGAGAGAGAGAGAGAGAGAGAGAGAGAGAGAGAGAGAGAGAGACTGTACATACGATATACGTGGTTCACCCAATGTGGGCTACGTGCACGGGAAAGCAGCCACTCAATGGCTTTAGTACTTCAAAACAAGAAGTAGGTTACAAAGGGATTATACCCTTTTGGAGCTCCCTCCTTGCTTCACTCTCACCACCTCACACCCACCTTGTTGCATCAACTTCACACTATAAAATGTGTGTAGAAATGGACTCCTTTTATAGGCCAAGGTCTACCCTCTCTCATGAGAGGCAGCCATGGGTAGCCGCCCTTGTGTAGATAAGTCCAAATCGGACCCTTCAATAGGCCAAGGTCTACCCTCTCTCATGAGAGGCAGCCATGTGTAGCCGCCCTTGTGTAGATAAGTCCAAATCGGACCCTTCAATATGCCCATGTGTGGCCACCCTTGAGAAGACAAGTTCGCTTTTGAATTTGGACAACGGCCATTGAATTCGGCCACTGGCCCCACTGGCCATTGACTTCCGACCACCGGCCAAGACCACTCTCCGACCGTCGTCGGCCGGTCATAACATTCCGGTGAAAAGAAATATTTCGGCGAGTGAAAATTTTTGTTTTCGCCGAGTGATTTTTTTTTCACGCACGATGGCTTCTCGTCATAATGAGGGCCTTACAAATGTGGGTTTTTACCACAAAAAATTACAAGGGGTAAATCAAGCTCCATACTTAACAGATCATTAAAATATCCCAACCCCAAGAGTTCACTCCCCTTGGCGAGTATGCATATTCATGGACATGTATATGCATATGCATGTATGTGTATGCGTATGTATGTCCATAAATGACCCCATGGTCATAGACCATCTCTTATGGTATGGTGACTCTAAGCATGGGTAAGTACATGAGGTGTATCACTCAATTAGGTAAAAGGGGACACCTCTAGTGGTTAGTGAGAGGCTTGTGACACCTCTAATTCTTCTTTTGGTAAGAGGGGGAAAGCAAAGGAGGTATGGGCAAGCCTTGGCCATCAAGAAACCCCCAAAAGTCTATGTAAGGGGCATTCCCACCCAATTTTACATACACTTGAACACACATTGGAGATAGGGAGACTCTGTTGTTGTGCCTACTCGTTTGTGAGGCTTCAACAAGGCTTTGAGAGATCAATAACTCCAAGGCAAATTTGAGTAATGTAAATCTCTTAATTAATCAAGGTTATTATCAATCTCTTCTCTCAATTAGAATCATTTTCAATTGCTACCATATTACAATTGAAATCCTTTCCAATTACTACCATATTATTATCCAATTGGAATCCTTACCAATTGCTACTCTATTATCAAATGCTATACTCTTATTTACCTATCCTCAATGGAAATAAACCATCATTATACCTATTTTATGGTAAATCCTCTACATTGCAAAGTAATGAAGGCCTCACTGCTCGATTGCACAATTGTGGTGATTGCATGCACAATTCTTCATCAATGTAATATAGATGCTTGTATGATCAATTGTGGTGATTTCATGCATAATTCTCCATCAATGTAATCTAGATGCTAATTATATTCAAGAAATGGTCCAACTAAAATGACGGATTATTCTTGCAAGTATATATAAGTAATTAATCATGTGATTAGTGTATGAGTTATAACGCATGGTATCATAATATTATGGCAGGATCAAGCAAGTATATGTTTTGAGTTGATGTGTAGAGTAACCATATATGTTTTGAAATTTTAATATTTATAATCATGTACCCTACTTCCATTGTATTCTTATATTTTAGCTCACAACTTCTCAAGTTAAGTTAAGTATCTAGTAGTGGGAATGGCACCCAAGAGAACTCGCTATGGTGGATCACACGATCACGAAGCCGGAACCAGTGATGGTAACGAAAAAGGAAAGGCCCCGATGAATGAGGATGTACCACTTATCCCACGAAGTGATGTTATTTCTCATGAACAGGTCGGAAACTTCTTTTTCTTCAATGCACCATGACTAATTAGGAAGGAGAAAACTACATGAACATTGGATCAATCCCAATTTGAAACCACATCAATTGAGCTTGTTAACTTTCTTTCAACTGTATTAACTGAAAGGACTGTTTGAAAATATACTATCTAAAGTGGGAAAGAAATGTTTGCTTAGTAGGAAAACTCCGAACCTTCTTCATTAAAAATTGAAGGAGTACGAGCGGAAGTGCGACGCGAGAGAGAGTGCAAGAAGAAGAGCACGACGATATGGTGAACTCGCTCTATTGTAATGTATAGAGCATAGTGAGTTCTTATTAGGTTTTAACAAAAGAATATGTGTACATACCTGGCGGCCCGCCCACTTACCTGGGCGACCACATTGGGCTTTATACCCCAACAACCTCCCACTTAAAGTCCAATGTGGTACTTTAAGTGTGAGAGAAGCTACTATACAAGCTAATATACAAGAGATGTAGAGAAGTGATGTACTACCCTACACCTAACTGCTTGCGAAAATGTGCAAAGCTCTCTGAGGGAAGTCCTTTTGTAAGTAGATCAACAGGATTTTCTGTGGTGTGAACTTTGACAAGCTGAAGTTGCTTATCCTTGAGCATTTCCCTGATGAAATGATACTTCACATCCACATGCTTTGTCTTTGAGTGATAAACTGGATTGCGAGACAATTGTATAGCACTTTGACTATCACAATATAACACATGCATCTCTTCTTTGATTCCCAAATCTGTTACTAGTCTATTAAGCCAAATTGATTCTTTGCATGCCTCTGATGCTGCAACATATTCAGCCTCTGTAGTAGACTGAGTAACACAATCTTGTAATCTAGAACGCCATGATACTACTCCACCAGCCAATGTAAAGACATACTCTGACCTAGACCTTCAGTTGTCTAAGTCACCTGCATAATCTGAGTCTGTAAAACCCTTTACACTTAGCTCCTGACTCCCATAGCATATACGCATACTCTTTATAGCTTTCAGGTATCTCAATATTCCTTTCACTGCCTCCCAATGTTTCTTGCCTGGGTTTGACATGTATCGACTTACTAGTCCCACTGCAAATGCAATGTCTGGGTGAGTAGAAATCATTGCATACATCAAACTACCCACTACAGACACATATGGAATCTTATACATTTCAGCCTGTTCTTTCTTAGACACGGGACAATCTTGTTTGCTAAGTTTCACATATATTGGCAATGGAACACTCAATGCCTTTCCCTTCTCCATATTGAAACGTTGCAAAACCTTGTCAATATACTCTGTTTGAGATAACCAAATCAACTTGTTTGATCTGTCTCTCTCAATGCGCATACCAAGTATATGACTTGTCTCACCCATGTCTTTCATGTCAAACGATTTTGCCATCTTTGACTTCAAAGCTGAAATTTCTTCCAAGTGCTTGCTAGCAATCAACATGTCATCCACATACAAAATAAGGATCAGCCAACTGCCATCCTTAGCCTTCTTTGTATATAGACAGTGATTGAACTCACTATGTTTGTAGCCTTGAGAAAGCATAAACTTGTGGAACTTATGGTACCATGCCCTCGGTGATTGTTTTAAGCCATAAAGACTCTTTAACAACTAGCATACCAAATCTTCCTTGCCTTGCTCAACAAACCCTTCTGGCTGCTGCATGTAAATTTCCACATCTAAATCACCATGCAAGAACGCTGTCTTGACATCCATTTGGTGCAACACCAAATCTAATATGGCAACCAATGCAAGAAAGCATCTCAATGTAGTCATCTTGACCACCGGAGAGAAGACTTCATCAAAGTCAATTCCTTGTTCTTGCTTAACACTAGGTTGGTAATGGGACACTTTTATGTCCTGGGACACTTTTATGTCCTGTTAAGTGACCATTTTCCTTGAATTATGTCAAGAGTTTCAAAATGGATTTTGAGGTGCTATCTATCTAGAAAGTTGTCTCATGAGGTGAAAAAAACTCGACATTTTTTTGGAATATCAATTCCATCTTTAACCTTGTCCTTGCACAACATTTCACAACCTAAACTGTGTGAAAAAACGGGTCCTGTTTTTGGCTTTTTTCAACTTTTTGCAACTATACCACTCTAGAATTCATTTTTGGGAGGTCTACAATGCTAGAGAACTATCTTTAGTAGGCCTCAACATGTCCTAATGCTTCTAGGGAGAAATAAATATTAAAGTTGTAAGTTATGACCAAATTACAAAAATTGTCAAATCCTGTTTTTTAGCCAATTTTAGCCCTTCTATGATTTTTTTGGTGGATTTCATGATATCCAAATGCATTTTTTATTTTCTATGTCGCATATTGTAACATAAAGCTAATATTCCTTGAGTTTTGGGGCACCTAATACCCTATTTTGCATAGTATACAACGATGGTTGATTTTTTCAATTATAGAAGAAAACGAAAAATTCTAGTATATCAAGTATAGCTTTTTCAATATTGTTAGTTTCTTGTGATAACTACATGCATTTTGTAGGTAGTAGCCATATCTAGTCATAAGGATCAAATTTGGTTAGATATTGAATAGTTTCTATGGGATTCTACAACTCATAATGTTGAACCCAGTTTTTTCATGTTTGCTGTATTTAGCACTTCATCTTTGTCCCCAAGATTCCCCTTGGTAAGAGATGTATTATTATTTAAATATGCTCCATGGCTCCTTATGAACATAAAGGACAATAGGGAACTAAGAAAACATGCATATATCATTTGTATTGAGTGTGGCTATAGAAACTTTGATGATAGGTTTGCAGAATGGTAAAAATTCAACTTTTTTGTACCTATTTATTTTGGCAAAACAAAAAATAGTGAGTGAGAAGCAATCATATGTTCTGATCACCAACCCATTGAAGTTAACTAGGGAATTTATCTCAAGTCCTACAAAATCCCTAATCTTATTTTTATGCAACAAAACGTAAGAAATTACTGTTTTGATGAAAAAGCACTGGTCCATCAACTTTGGAGGCTTGGTGTGACCAAAAGATGAGAAATTTTACAAGTTTCTTATTTTTTCCATGTGTAGTAGGCCTTGAACTATAACCTCATGAAAGGATTTTACAAAATGAGTGGATCTACTATGGTTTTGAAGGTTTTTTTCAAAACCCTGAAAGGACACTTTTATGTCCTGTTAGGTTACCAACCTAGTGTTAAAGCCCTTGGCAACAAGCCTTGCTTTGTACTTTGGCTGACTATCATGAGCGGTGATCTTATACCTGTAAACCCATTTACAAGGTAGAGCCTTTTTGCCCTGTGGTAATTTAACTAGCTTCCATGTCTGGTTTTTATGCAGAGCTGTCATCTCTGACTGCATGGCCAATTGCCAATTCCCGGAGTCCTTCATTTGCACTGCTTCCTTGTAACATGAAGGCTCATTGCAATCAGTCAACATGACATAGTTCATAGATGGAACAAACCTATCAGGAGGTCGCGTGATACGTCCAGATCTATGCAAAATAGGTGGCTCAGGCTCAGCCACAACCTGTGGTTCCACTCTATCCTGTCCTTGCTTCTCTTGAGCCCTGACATTTTGTCTTGCACGTGCAGGTCCATCTTCTTGGAAGACAACTCTTCTAATCTCCTCAACCCTCTCTGGTTTAGAATGATATTTGGCTTCATTAAAGTGAACATCATTTTTGCGGATAACCTTTCTGGATTCGGGATCCCAAAGTCTGTACCCCATCTCACCAGAATTACCATAGCCTAGAAAGATGCACTTTCTACTCTTTGGCTCAAGTTTGTTCCTAAATTCCTTTGGAACATGAGTATATGCCTCACAGCCAAAGACTCTAAGATGCTTGTATGAGGGCATTTTGCCTCACCATACCATCTCTGCCCTTTTGCAAAACCTTGCTAGGAGATCTATTTATAAGATGAACAACTATTGATACAGCTTCAGCCCAAAACCCATTTGGTAGTTGTGCATTAGACAACATACTTTTGACCTTCTCTTGTATGGTCCTATTCATCCTCTCAGCCCTGAAAGGCCTTTGAAACATACTCTCCACCATTGTCAGTGCGTAAGCATTTGAGCTTCTTGCCACTCTGATTCTCCACAAGTGTCACAAACGTTTTGAAAACACTAAACGCTTCATCCTTGTGCTTGAGAAAGTAAACCCATACTTTCCTCAAGTAATCATCTATAAATGTCATAAAGTAAGAAGCTCCCCCTAGAGATAGGTTAGGCATAGGTCCACACAAATCACTATGAATAAGTGCCAACTGTGTATCTCTTCTACTACTTCTATGCTTATGTGGTTGCTGTGTTTGCTTACCATACGGACAATGTTCATAGAATTCAAAATCATTAACACTAGAATGGTAACAGGACACTTTTATGTCCTTGGACACTTTTGTGTCCTGTTAAGTGACCATTTTGCTTGAATTATTTGAAGAGTATGAAAATGAATTTCTAGGTGCCATATATCCACAAAGTTGTCTTATGAGCTGAAAAAAACTTAGCATTTTTTTTTGAGTATCGATCTCACCATTAACCTTACTCTTGCACAACATTTTTGAACCTGAACTGTGTGAAAAAACGGGTCCTGTTTTTGGCTTTTTTTCAATTTTTGGCAACTATACCACTCTAAACTTCATGTTTGTGAGGTTTAGATGGCTAGATGTTAGGCCTTCATAGTTCTCAACATGTTTTGATGCTTGTAGGGAGAGCTAAGTGTTAAAATTGAAAGTTATGACCAATTTACAAGAATTGCATAATCCTGTTTTTTTGTCAAAATTAGCACTTTTATGATTTTTTTGGTGGCTTTCTTGATATCCAAATTCAATTTTGATTGTGTAAGTGTAATCTATAACATAAAGCTAATCTTCCTTGAGTTTTTGGGGACCTAATATGCTATATAGCATAGTATATGATGATGGTTGAGTTTTTTTATTGCTGAAGAATACGATACATTTTAGAGTAGCAAGTATAACTTTCTCAATATTGCTAGTTTCTTACGCCAATTGTGTGTATTTTGTAGGTAGTAACCATATCTAATCATAGACTAAAAACTTGGCTAGATATTGAGTAGTTTCTATGGGTTTCTAGAGGTCATAATGCTAAACCCAGTTTTTTCATGTTTGCTGTATTTAGCACTTTATCATTGCCCCCAAGGTTCCAATTGTAAGAGATCCATTATCCTTTTAACATGCTCATGGCTCCTTTTGAATCCAGAGGCCCAAAGAGAACTAAGAAAACATGTATATAGTATCTGTATTGAGGGTGACTATAGAAACTTTGATGATAGGTCCGCAGAATGGAAAAAATGCAACTTTTTTGTACCTATTTTTTTTGCCCAAAAAAAAATTAGTGAGGTAAAAGCAACCATATGTTTTGGTCACCAACCCATTGAAGTTAACGGGGCATTTTATCTCATGTCCTACAAAAATCTCCACTCTTATTTATATGCAATCAACCATAAGAAATTGCTGTTTTGGGCAAAATGCATTGGTCCATCAACTTTGGAGGCTTGTAGTGACCAAGGGATGAGACAAATTACAAGTTTCTCATTTTTTCCATATAAAGTAGTTATTGAATTATAAGCTCATGAAAGGATTTTTCAAAATGAGTGGATCTACTATGGTTTTGGAATTTTTTCCCAAAACCCTGAAAGGACACTTCTATGTCCTGTTAGGTTACCATTCTAGTGTTAAATGACAAGCCAGGCAAATAACCAGAACAAGACAAGATTTCCATTCCCTTCTTGGACATATGTCCTAACCGGCTATGCCACAAAGAAACATTCGGCTACTCGGTTACATTGATTACATTTTTAGAGACATTTGATACATAAATCATGTAAAGTCCTCCAAACTTTACTCCATGTGCTACTGTCATAGAACCCTTGGATATCTTCCACATGTTCTGTCCAAAAGTGGTGACGTAGCTAGCATCATCAAGTAATGCTGATCAAGCTCTTTGTAATTGTGGGAACATGTCTCACATTCTTCAGCGTGAAAGAAGAGCCATTCTGAAACTTCAATTGAACATCTCCAACACCTAAGATCTCACATGTATGCCCATTGCCTAGCCGAACATGATCTTTAGTGGTCACATAAGAGGTAAACCACTCCTTGTTTGGAGACACATGAAGTGATGCCCCTGAGTCTATAATCCAGTCACTCAGTGCATTTCCATTAGATGATGTAAGAAGAGCTGAGTCCGTTGTATTATTCAAGAAGTAGATGTCTCCTAACACTAGACTGTCATCCTCTGCAACAGTGTTTGTCACATTTATTTCTTGAATCTTCACTAAGGACTTGTTCTTCTCACCATGGTCTTCAGCTTTCTCTTTGCCTTTTTCTGCTTTCCATTCTCTGCAGTCTCTTTTCATGTGACCCTTCTTGCCACAATGGTAGCATTCTATGTCACTCTTGCCTTTAGCACTGCGGGACTTGCTACGAGACTGATCCCTCTTTCCACCTTTGTACTTTTCTTTGGTCCTTCCTCTGACAACTAAGGCTGTTCCTTTGCCTTTTTCCATTGTCTTTTTGTTGGTTTCTTCAGTAAGCAGACTGCCTTCTACACCTGCTATGGTCAAACCATATGGAGGTGCAGAATTACTCAAAGCTATGCGAAAAGTGTCCCAACTTTCCGGCAATGTGATCAACAGTAACATAGCTCTAACAAGTTCATCAAACTTGACACCTTGAGCTGACAACTGACTGTAGATGGTGTTGAATTCATTCAGATGATTGGACATAGGGGTCCCTTCTTTCATCTTCAAGTCAACAAGCTTCTTAAGCCAGTATACCTGTGAAGTTGCACTCTGCTTCTCATAAAGATCACTCAGCTTTGTCCATGCTTGATAAGCCGACATCTCGTCTGCTACATTGAAGTAAATGCTTTCTGCCAAAGTCAGCATAATGGTAGAAAGTGCCAATTCATCCATTTCGCTCCATTCATCTTCATCCATATCTTCTGGTTTTATCCTCTTGAGCTTTATAGGTTTTATCTGTTTCTTTTGTACCAACACGTGCCAAATCTCCTTCGTCCACAATGGAAAATTGGTTCCATCCAGCTTCTTCATATTGTAAAGAGCAGTGTCCTATGATCCAGCCATAACTACGCTTCAAAGTAGTTTACTTTCCTGGGAAAAATTCGACAGAGTTTCCCCTGTAAACTGTCTTCTGAACCAATATCAACCTGTCAAATGAACCAAGAAAGCTTCAGATTCTGCAAAAATTTCGGCAGAGTCTCCTTTGTAAAATGGCTCTGGTGTACTCAAAAACAGACCAAAAATAGCTCAAAAAACCACTGTCTCTCTAACACTGTAAGCTGTGGGTAAAACCTGTCCTGCACCTGTACTGTCTCTCACTGTCCTGTCACTGTCCTTTAAGCATAGACTGCGACAATGCCTCAACGGCAGTAAAGAAAAGATGCAATCCCAACTGTCTAACTCACAGTCAATACATCCTAGCTGCCTATCTAAGGGTGCTCGAGGGATCGCTCCAAGACCTGTATCACCGAAAGGATCTCAACATTCGAGAACCCCCATCTCAATAAAACCTCACTCGACCCTCAACAAAGGCTGCAGTAAATCTGACAGTACATAGTGTCATAATAATCAATATCTAATTCTCCTAAATGATTTTCTCATATTAAACTGATCATTTAATGTGGGGAAGTGCCAAGGGAGAAAAAGCTAGAATATTGGTTAAGTTAGCAGACTGGCCACAGTAGGGATCCAAAGGAGGGAAAATAGGGATCCAAAGGGGGGGCCATCTGCAAAAGAGCCATGTGAAACAATGGGCCAAAAAGACCCTAAGGTTCAGCCCATTAAGACTTCCAAAATGCTAAGGTTCCAAAATTCAAAGGTTGTGTCCAAAGGTCAACCCTAGGGAAAATTGGATGCTTAGTGTGTGCCCAAAAAGTCTTTCTACATCCCTACATGGGAGGGGGCGAGCCCCAAAGCTAGGGGATGAGAGAGAAAGCCACACACACACACACAGGCTCCCTTTACACAAAGGGAATGAGGGACACATGTCAGCTCCCTAGGCCAGATGCCCACAAGGTGTGCCCAATTCCTATTGGAAGACCCTTGAAGTGGACCAATGAGAATTAAGCTAGAGTAAATCTAGTTTAATTAATTTAAAAACATTTAATAAAAGAAACCAATGAGAATTAAGTCTCCTAGAAGACTATTGGGCAGTTTCCCAAGGGGTCCAATGAGCATTCAGGAGCCCCATGGCTTGCCTGATTCCTATTGGCCAGGAGGCAAAGGGGTCCAATGAGAGTTTAGTTTAATTATTTAATTACCTAAAGCTCTCACAAAAGGGGAAAGGGGGACACATGTCTAAAGGCTATCACTTATGCTGCTTAATTCCTATTGGCTTGACCTGGGGAGGTCCAATGAGGCAAAGGCCAGACTTATTTAGCAGCTAGGGCTCGCCCAAGAGAGAGGGGGGGCTGATTTTTGCTTGGCATTGAAACACACACTCTCACACTTGACCATGTGTGAAGGGAAAATACTCTATCTCCTCCCAAGCTTTAATGGAGAGCTCATCACCTACTCCAAGCTTGTGAGATAGAAGCCTACATCAACACTCTCTTGGCATGTGGATGCAAATCCAACCAAGAGCCAAGCTTCAATGCATGCTCATCTTCTCTACCAAGCTAATTACTAAGCTAAGCTATGCTAATATGAGTGATTATGTGAGGAGATGTACTTCTTTCTCGTAAGATACTTCTTTTTCCTCTCAATCTACTCTCATACCCTGCTAGCTCTCACCATCTTCGAAGGTGTGTGAGGTCTTGGGTCTGAGAACGGGGATAATTCAAGTTGTGTTTGATTAAGTGTTTTGCTTGGTGTATGAAGCTTCCATCTTCATTGCACTAGCTAGTCTTGAAGGAACACAAAGAATTGTATTGTACAATGTCTCTCTTGATGGGAGAAACCATAATACAAAGCCTTTTGGAGGGGGGACCGGCTCCATGCAAATCCGGTCCTCAACTGTTGTCAATAGCTTAATTGCTCTCTCTTTTGAAAGTATTGTCGATGCTATTTAACTAGGTGTTATGCTTTTTGTTGCTCTCTCCACCCAAGCACTCTTGTAATTCTCATTAGGAATCTATTCTAATGAAATGCCCACTATGTTCATGCTAATTTCCGCTACACATAAGATTTTAAGCCATTAAATGTTACATTGGTATCAGAGCTCAAGGTTTCTCTTTTCTTGCTCAAGAAGGGAGGTCCTCAAGCTAGCTACAAATGGTTGGTATTATTAATTGCCTGTGAGTAAGTAGAATAGGGATTTTTCAGCCTTGCAATGCGCCTGCCTTTGTGCAGTTAACGGGGCATCACCGTCGAGAGCTATGGTCTTAATAGTGGAGTCCTACGGGGCTTGCCTACGGCTTAACCACTATTGAGCTATTAGAAGCTTGACAGGAGCCGGTGCTGTTTTGGTGTCGAAAGACCCTCTCTTCTATTCCTTGCAATTAATGGTATTCGAGCCGCGGGTACAGTAGCTTGAGTGCTTTTTCTAAAGGGGTAAAGAGGAGTAGCAACTAGGGCTTGAAGTGCCAAAGTACACCTAAAAAGTTTACACCTAAAAGTTGTTAGAATGGCTGACAATAGTAAAGAGAGTGAAATTAATGTTGATAACTTTGATTTTGCTCATGAGCAAGCTACTAATGATGCTTCAATGCTTGTTAACTATCTTGTTTCTAGGCTTCAACAAGCCATGGGCAATCCATCTCTCCAAAGTGAAGTGCAACGGCAGCTCCGTGCTCACGGGATTCTCCAAGCTCATCACCATGACGAGAGAACACCTAGGAAGCCTCCTTGTGAGACTACCAAAAGAGGTCTCTCTCCGATTCGGGAAGAAGAAGAGAATCCATATGAAGGGCTCAAGAACTTACTTCTTGATGATGCATCTCCTTCCCAAAGGAGAACTCAAGAGCCTCCACCGAAGGAACGAGAAAGAAGCGAGTCTCCCGCCACCTCGGCGGAGATGGCTCCACGAAGACGGCGGGCTAAACGCTCTCCATCACCACCAAAGCGGAGAAGACCATCACACTCTTCTCCACGCCATAATTCAAAGAGGGATGATAAAAAGCAAGAGAAGAAAAAGGCGAGAAAGAGGACACCCTCTTCTCCATCTTCTTCATCCTCTTCCTCTTATGAAAGCTATGGTGAAGACGACAAAGATCAAGACAAGAAAAAGGCGAGAAAGAGGTCACCCTCTTCTCCACCTTCTTCAAATTCTTCATCTTCTGAAGAAAGTGATGGTGCAACTTTTGAACCATCAAAAAGAAGAGGCCATAGGAAATCCTATGCCGCATGGAAGAGGTCGTCCAAGCTGAAGAAATTCAAAGAGGGAGGGAAGAGCATCTCTTTCCTTACCTATGATGGCACCTTCGGTGCTACAGACAAAGTTTTGGCCTTTATCCAGCAATTCGATGCGGCGTTTGGAGATGAGGGCTTCACGGAGTCCTCTAAGCTACGCCATGTAGCTATGCACTTTCAAAAGTCCGCCAGACAATGGTGGTCTAGCCTACGAGCCAACGGTGAAGCTCCACGAACATGGAAGGCTTTAAGAGCTTCCATTATGAAGCAGTTTTTGGCCACCGATGCCAAAGACAAAGTACTCACCGAATGGCGAAGCTTAAAGCTCTCTCCCAATGAATCCATCCACAAATATGTAGACAAGTTTTGGGACCTACAACTCAAAGCCACTGTCTTCAAAAAGTTGGATTTTGGAGAGCAAAAGCAACAATTTTGTGCGGGCTTAACCGAAGAAATGGCGGAGTATGTCAACTCCCAAAGGCCACGTACCATATCGGCGGTAATACACCATACTATGGTGGCCTCGCGAATCAATTTCCAAACGGGGGGGTAAAAGAAATAATAAGCCCCCGGAAAACAAGGGTTCCAATGAGCCTAAGGGGAAGGACAATGTCCAAAAGTCTCCTAAGGGCAATTCCAACAAAGCTAAAGAGAAGGGAGTTTACAAAGGAAAGAATAAACTCTCTCCTGAAGAGCTTGAGCGTTATCGTAAAGATAACCGGTGTTTCAAGTGCGGTGAACAAGGGCATGCGTACCGCGCTTGTCCCCAAAAGAACAACCGCCAAGATCCTCCTAGAGCTTCTTTGGTTGAAATCCAAGAGGAGGAAAGTATCTTGCGAAAGTAAAATATTGTCACGACAAGGCCAACCAAGCAAGACTAGTTAACTTGATTGTCTAATACCATTTTTGAGAATGTTGCAAGAAGATCTATGCCACTTGGAAATACCTCATTGGAGGGAGATAATTAAATAAAAAGATATGGTTGTGAGCTAATTCTAGAAAAGCACACAAAAGACTGTATAAGTTGCAAGGCCCGGGAGCGAGCAAGGTAGAGAGAGAGAGAGAGAGAGAGAGAGAGAGAGAGAGAGAGAGAGAGAGAGAGAGAGTATTATACAAGGGATGTAGCTCGTGTATGATAGTGTGAGAGAAGCTTGGATGGCTGTCACTTCCACATATGTGACATTAGCACGCTAGACTTGGGAGATTGAGAAAAACATAGTATCTCTGGAAGGAGGTACAGAGTCACATTTCGTGTATATTTATGATGAGGCAGTCCAAGCGCTGATTCAACAGCAAAAGCCATAATTGGGAGAGCCCCACTACTTTAGAATGTGACAATTTCAACCCTTGCCCTCCTCAAGATGGTTGTGCATGCACGGGTGGTGTGATTGATGTGATGGGTATCATGAAGGGCAAGTTGCAGATTTAGCGGAGAAGTTGGAGCAACTTGAAAATGAGTTAGCACATTCAAACCACATTGGAACATTTTTTGCTCCTATGCGCAAGAAGAAAGAGGAGTCGTCCTAACTATTTATGATTACCAAGGACAATAGAAAAATCACACTAGAGCAAGTCATCTTTTACTCATTTTGTATGGGGATGCCCTATTTGAAAAGGTATTTCTAATTCAAAAAAAATTTTAAAAATAAAAGGTATTGGGCGGCATCTTTTACTCATTTTGTATGGGGATGCCCTATTTGAAAAGGTATTCCTAATGGCTTCAAAAAATTAAAAGGTATTCCTAATTGACAAATATTTTACCAAATGGTTGCTCCATCAAGGTGCTAGTATATTCTAGAATAGAGTAACATGTGGTATTATGCTCATTTTTTGATAGTGCTTGCAGTTTTCTATAAAGGATATTGCATCTCGTTTCTTAGAAGGCCAATATAGTAACAATTTGAGTATTTCCAAAGTGATTCTACCATCGGCTTGGAAGAAGGACATATCCATGTATTTGCAACTGCATATCACGCACGCAAGGGGTCATACGAGTTAAAGGACAGCTAAATGTTATTATAGAAATCAGTAAATTAACCAGTTAATAAATTCAAAGGAGACAGTAGCAAATTGGAGAGCTTTAGCTGCGCAATGCAGCATTTGACTCCAACCAAACCAAGGTAACTGCATCAGATGCCGTGCGGACCGTCGAAGGCCCACTGGTTCTCACGGAAGAGCTCCTCTTCCTCCTCAGGAATGAAGGCTGGGCGGTTCAGCTTCAGTATGCGCTGGATGTCTTTCAGCTTTTTTCGCAGGAGCTTGGCGGCGATGGCTTCACTGGTGACATCTAGCAGTGTGGAAGCCTGCAGTTGGTCGGCAGCCATTGCGAGGTCGAAAAGGGCTTTGGTGGGCAGGCTGGCCATGAAGCGTTCGCCCCACCGCCAGCGGCGCTCCTCATAGTGGCGGCAGAAATGGATGACATTGTGCAGGACGGACAAATTTATGTTGGGTAGCGGAATGACGAGATCGTTGCAGCTCGTACCTGTGGCGTTGGCGCCGTCGTCAATATCGTCCTGATGTCCCTCAACAAGTAGCAGGGGCCTCAAGGTTTTGAACTGCAGCGCCACCTCTTCTTCCACTTCTATCTCTTCTTGGTCGCAGGTCTTGAGCTTGATGATGATCGCGCGCTTTGATGCAACTTCTGGATATTGCTTGCCGGCGGCGGGGTCCACTTGGGCCATCTCCACAGCGCAAAGTATATGCGTTTTCAGGGCCAAATGATGCCTGCGTGTTTTTTGTTGTCTTTCCTGTATTCCTCCTTTATACGTGTCTCATGGTCATCTCAGTATCGGTCGTCATTAACACCCACGACACGTAAGTTTAGTTTAGGCGTAAATTTAATCCGAAGTGTATTAGAACCTAAAGCAAGCCTACAGATTTTTTAAGTAATATAAGTCAAAAACCTTCACATATAGTGAATTCATCTCTTCAATATTCCATTGATAGGTTATCCGGTTTATGGGAACTTCCGGAGCTGTGGCTGCTCAAACTAAAGACTTGTTGGCACCACCATACACAAAAGGTGCACTAGAGGAGAAAATTGTGTTGTGCATTGTTGGCACTATTTTTTGGTCGATTATTAAAAAGTTCAAGTTTACTTTGTTCAGTTTGGAAAGCAAGATGTCAAACTTGGTGTTGGGCATTGCTTCATGCAACTAATTAGCCTCCAAAACGAGAGCATTTGAACAAGCTGCACTACTATATCATGAAAGCTGGACAATTCGATATAGATAACTCGCTTAGTGATTTGTTTGAGGTAGCCCTTTGGTCGTATCACAATCGGCTACAATAATCCATGAGGTGTAAGTTTCAATATTTGTTTCCATTTGGTAAGTTTTCAAAAGCTTCACCTGCAAAGCGGTTAGCAAGCTTCGAAAAGACATGGATTCAGGAAGCCCTAAGGCATGGGATATCTTTACCAAGAGTATGTAAAAACTGTAGGCCCAAGGAGGAGCTCAAGCCGCTTGCAAATGAAGTGGAGCTACTCACCATCAAAAAACAAGAAGGATCTGCTTCGAAAGCGGATTGCAAAAAATGGCTCGAAGCTAAAAGGGACTTAACTGACCACCAACTAGAGGAGGTGAGGAAGGTTCAGAATCCTTTCTAGGAAAACCTTTCTGCAACCGGAGGAGGCCAATCATACACACTTCTTTAAAGCCCTCAAAGTCAAAAGAAATAGGGGTCTGGTTTACTCACTCACTAATGGAGATGGAAAGAAGGTTAAGGATCCGGATGAAATGACACAGCTTATGTTCAGCCAGCTTCCCCAGATCATAGGCCAGTCCGAGGATCGCTCCCAGGAGGCAAAAGATGATAGATCGACTCTTCTTGGGAGTTTAAGAGAACGATCTCCCTCTCTGAAGCCAACCGTATCGAGAAGGCGCTCACTAAGACGAATGCTCCCTAGGTTTACAGACCCTAGCGAAAGAATGGTCCTCTGAGTGGGATGGATTAACCGTTGAAATTTTCAGAGAATTTGGGGATGATCTAAGATACCCAATCACACGAATGGCCAATCAAGCCCTGCTTGATGGGTGCTGGACCTCAACATTAAAAGAGGCCTCATCAAGCAATCCCAAAACAAGTATGTTGTTCCCATTTGAAGCATTGGTGCCCAATAACAATGATGTCAGTTGCATATAAAATTATTTCCCTATGGTCTCCCCCCTCTTAGACAAAGTTCTCACCCCTCATCAACATGGTATCATAAAGGGAGGTCAATTTATGACAACATTTTAGCAATAATGGTCGGTATTGAATATGCTTTTGTCACTAAGCATGAGTGTGTTCTGTTGCAATTAAATCTAGATAATGCTTATGATAGGATCACATTGTTGTTCATTAAAGATGTGATGAAGTCTCTAGGCTTTGGGCCTCGGTGTTAAGTATGGAGCCTAATTTACCCATTGTAACTTTTAGTCTTAAAAACGCACATTTGTAAGGCCCCCGTTATGAAGAGAAGCCATCGTGCGTAAGAAAAATCACTCACCAAAAATCCAAAAATTCATGCCCAATCTCGAGCTTTGTCGGAATATTTTCTTTTTCACCGAAATATTATGGTCGGATGGTGGTCAAAAAGTGATCGGAAAACGGCCGGTGGTTGGCAGGTGGTCAAAAGTTAATGGCCGGTTGGTCGATGATCAAAAGTCAATGGCCGATGGACGGAAGTCTTTGGCCGGTGGCCGATTTCTAGGCGGACTTGTCTTCTCAAGGGCTGCCACACATGGGCGCATTGGAGAGTCCAACTTGGACTTGTCTACACAAGAGCTGCTACACACGGCTCCCTCTCATGAGAGAGGGCAGCCCTTTTGGCCTATAAAAGGAGGCCTCTTGTACACACAAAATGCATTGTGAAGTTGATGAAACAAGGCAGGAGCTCCATCAAGGGTATACTCCTTTTGTAACCGACTTCTAGTTTGAAGTACTAAAGCCATTGACAGGCTGATTTTCCGTGGACATAGCCCACATTGCGTGAACCACATATCATGTGTTCTCTCTCTCTCTCTCTCTCTCTCTCTCTCTCTCTCTCTCTCTCTCTCTCTCTCTCTTGTGTGTGAAAATTATCTCTCTCAATTAAGTAACTACTCCAATATCTATTTAGTTGCGTCTTATTTCTTTACAACTAGTATCAGAGCAAGGTTTGCTTGTAGCTAAAGTATCTTAAGGAAGGGATTCCTTGAATTGAGTGCCGGAAGAAGGTAAGCTCAAGATCTAGAAGTTCAACGGAAAAAACTACCAACATTCAAAGATGCAGATTGAAGACTATCTCTACCAGAAGGACCTTTATTTAGCACTAGGCAGTCTTGCAAAGAAGCCCGCAACAATGGCAAATGAAGCATGGATTGTCCTTGACCGAAAGGCATTAGGAAAAATTTGGTTAAGCTTGGCATTGTCGATGGCCTTCAACGTTTCGGAGATGAAGACCACGGAGGACTTGATGAAGTCACTTGATGGCATCTACGAGAAACCATCGACATCGAATAAGGTATTTCTCATAAAGCACTTGTTTAATCCAAAAACGGTAGAGAGTGGTTCAGTTATAACAAATGACTTTAACACCAACACAAGTCAGCTTCAATCGGTGAAAGTCAATTTTGACAATGAAGTGTGAGCCCTCCTTATACTATTATCTGTATCGGATAGCTGGGATAGCCTTGTGGTGGAAAAAACTACCAACATTCAAAGATGCAGATTGAAGACTATCTCTACCAGAAGGACCTTTATTTGGCACTAGGCAGTCTTGCAAAGAAGCCCGCAACAATGGCAAATGAAGCATGGATTGTCCTTGACCGAAAGGCATTAGGAAAAATTTGGTTAATCTTGGCATTGTCGATGGCCTTCAACGTTTCGGAGATGAAGACCACGGAGGACTTGATGAAGTCACTTGATGGCATCTACGAGAAACCATCCAAAAACGGTAGAGAGTGGTTCAGTTATAACAAATGACTTTAACACCAACACAAGTCAACTTCAATCGGTGAAAGTCAATTTTGACAATGAAGTGCGAGCCCTCCTTATACTATTATCTGTATCGGATAGCTGGGATAGCCTTGTGATGGTTGTAAGTAACTCTGACTCTAATACGTCAAAGACTCTTAAGTTTGATGATGTTGTGGGTGTTCTCCTAAGCGAGGAAAGGTGAAGAGAAGCACATGTGAATCATCAAGTGTTGCATTGTCAGTGAAATTAAGGGGAAGATCGAAGGAAAGGTTCAAAAACCAAAAGGACCGTGATCGCTCAAGGTGGAGCAAGTCATGCACAAAGTCAGTTCTTGAATGTTGAAACTGCGGCAAGAAGGTCCGTGTCAAGAAGGATTGCTGGTCCAAGAAGAAGGAGTCAAAGTCTCAAGACAATAAGCCAATATCGAAAGCCAATGTGGCAGGTAAAGTAGATCAAGATGCTCTAATTCTCTCATTAGACGATGTGTCTAATTCCTAGATAGTAGATTCTAGGGCTTCATTCCATGCGACACCGCATAAGTAGCATTTTCAAGATTACACCAAATGCCATTTTGGATATGTATACTTGGGAGATGATGAAGCTTGTGAAATTATGGCAAAGTACAATTTGTGTAAAAACTACATTTGGAAATGAATAGAAGCTTAAAGATGTTAGGCATGTTCCTTCTCTTCGTAAAAAATTGATCTCTATAGGACAATTAGACGATGAAGGTCGCAACATTACATTCAAAAACAAACGGTTGAAGATCTCAAAGGGATCTTTGGTGGTTGCCAAAGGAGAAAACGTCGGTACACTTTACTTGTATACTGTCAGCATGCAATCTTCAACTTGTGTAATAGCTATAAAAGTCGATACTGTGGTGTGGCACTACCGGCTTGGGTATATGAGTGCCAAAGGAATGCAAATCCTTCTATCAGGGTTGAAAGAAGTAGACTTAGAGTTTTGTGAAGATTGTGTTTACGGTAAACAAAAGAGGGTAAAATTTCAAAAGGCAAGAAATAAAAGAAAAAATAAAAACTTGAATTGGTTCATTCTGATATTTGGGGTCCTGCAAGTCACACCATCCCTTGGTGGCTCGTTGTACTATGTAATATTAATAAATGATGGAACTAGAAAAACATGGGTTTATGTAATGAAGAATAAACCCGATGTGCTCTCCATATTTCAAAGGTGGAAAGCATTTGTGGAGAATGAAGCAGGTACCAAACTTAAATGCCATAGATCCGACAATGGAGGCGAATATTGCAGCCAAGCTTTTGAAATATTTTGTGCTAGCAATGGTAATTGGAGGCAAAGGACAACCCCAAGGACACCTCAACAAAATGGAATTTTGAAAAGGATGAACTGAACAATCATGGAGCGAGCACGAAGTATGCGGCTACTTGCAGGCCTACCGCTTGAGCTTTAGACAGAAGTAGCAACTATGTTTGTGTACTTAATCAACCGGTCACCCTCAACGACATTGGATGGGGGAGTTCCAAAAGAGTCATGGACAGGTAAACTGGTGAATTATTCATTTCTCAAAGTGTACTTAATCAACCGGTCACCCTCAATGACATTGGATGGGGGAGTTCCAAAAGAGGCATGGATAGGTAAACCGGTGAATTATTCATTTCTTAAAGTGCTTGGGTAGGAGGCTTTTATGCACATAGATAGAATACTAAGGTCAAAGCTAGATGCAAAGTCCAAAAAGTGTTTCTTTATTGGCGATGGAGAAGCCGAATTTGGGTATCACCTATGAAATCGCGAAGATAGTAAAATTTTTAGGAGTAGGGATGTAATTTTCAATGAACAAAATATGTACAAAGATTACATGGAAAGAAAACAAACAAAAGATACAGGCGATGAGTACATGGAGCTTGAGGACGGTGAAGATTGAAGGAGTTCAAGCGGTGACAACGTGCAACAATGTCAACCAAATGAGGAGCCTCAACCTATGCCCCAAAGATCTACAAGAGCAAGTAGACCTCTAGAAAGGTTTGTTCCTTCCTTCAACCATCTCTTGGTCTCAAATTTTGGAGAGCCGCAATCATACAAAGAATCTATGCAATACTAATCCAAAGGAGAATGGATGAAGAGCATGCAAGTGGAGATGGACTCATTACATAGCAACCAAACATGGGAATCGGTTGAGTTTTCTAAAGGTAAGCGGGCAATACATAGCAAATGGGTGTACAAGTTAAAGAGATAAGAAGGTGGAAAGAAAAGGTACAAGTCTAGGCTTGTGGTAAAAGGGTTTTCTCAAAAGAAAGGTATTGAATTCAATGAAATATTTTCTCCTATTATAAAAATAAACTCTATTAAGCTTGTCTTAACACTAGGTTGGTAATGGGATACTTTTATGTCCTGTTAAGTGACCATTTTCCTTGAATTATGTCAAGACTTTCAAAATGGATTTTGAGGTGCTATCTGTCTAGAAACACTATAAGACGTGCTTAATAGTAGCGACGCTCGTAGTGCGACGCTCAAACATGAAAAAGCACAGCGTCTCTATAGGCATCGCTATGTTACTTGTAACATAGCGACGCCTATAGCGACGCTGCTAGGGCTAAAAAGCATAACCGAGAGCATCCGAAAACTCAGATCTCATATCTGAATTTTCAACGCGTGCTCAAGCAAGCAAGGTAACGCTCTCTCTCTCTCTCTCTCTCTCTCTCTCTCTTCTCTACACACACACACACACACACACACACACAAGGAGAGGAAGGAGAGCCAGGTATGCTCCTTCCCTCTCCTCACTCTCATGTTCCCTTCCTCTTTTTCTCTCTCCCCCTCTCTCTCTCTCTCTCACACACACACACACGAGGAGAGGAAGGAGAGCCAGGTATGCTCCTTCTCTTTCCTCACTCTCATGGTCCCTTCCCCTCTTTCTCTCTCCCTCTCTCTCTCTCTCTCTCTCTCTCTCACACACACACACACACACACACATTATGTTTTTGAGAGAGAGAGAGAGAGAGAGAGAGAGAGAGCATGCATAAACCAAAAACGCACACACACATGCATAAACAAAGAATGCACACACACATTGAGAGAGGAAGAGAGAGAGAGAGAGAGAGAGAGAGAGAGAGAGAGAAAAGAAGAAGAAGAAGAGAGTCTTAACATCGTAGGAAACTATCCCAAGGGACCTTAAAGATCTAGTCGACAGGAGTTGAACTCAAGACCTGTTATTCATATAGGAAATGGCATAACCAATCTATCACACTTCAGTGATAGAAAAGTTATACCATTTTTCTCCTTGTTTTATTGGCGTGCACACACACCCACACACACACCCGAGAAGAAGAGAGTTTACTTTAACGTCATAGGAAACTAATTAAAGAGACCTAGAAATCTAGCCGACGAGGAGTTGAACTCAAGATGTGTTATTGAAGAGGAAAATGGCATAACCAATCTACCACACTTGGGTGATCGCAAGGTTATACCATTTTTCTCTTTTTATTGGCACACACACACACCCACACACCAAACACACACACAAGAAGAAGAGAGTTTTAACGTCATAGGAAACTATGCCAAAAGACGTTAAAGATTAGGTTAGATGTAGACTTACATTAAATTAGATTTAGGTTTATTTTTAGTTAGATTTACGTTTGATTAGATTTAGGTTTATTTACGTTAGATTTAGATTTACGTTACATTAGATTAGATTTAGGTTTATTAATTTTGGTTTATTTATGTTATGTTAGATTAGATTTAGGTTATTTACCTGTTATTGAAGAGGGAAAATGACATAACCAATCTACCACACTTGAGTAATAGAAAGGTTATACCATTTTTCTCTTTTTATTGGCACACACACACCCACCCACACACACACACACACACACACAAGAAGAAGAGAGTTTTAACGTCGTAGGAAACTATCCTAAAATTAAGACGTTAAAGATTAGGTGAGATGTAGACTTACGTTAAATTAGATTCAAGTTTATTTAAGTTAAATTATATTAGATTTATGTTTATTTTTAGTTAGATTTACATTTGATTAAATTTAGGTTTATTTACGTTAGATTTAGATTTATGTTATATTAGATTAGATTTAGGTTTATTTATGTTATATAAGATTAGATTTAGGTTATTTACCTCTTATTATCACACTTGGGTGATAGAAAGGTTATACCATTTTCTTGTTTTTATCGTTTAAGATAAGGTTAGAAGAAATGGCAAGAAAATGGCGAGAAAATTTCCTACGCTCACAGCCTCGATAGTCCATGCAAACCAGCAATTCCACCTACATATTCGACTACTGCTACCATACAATAAGCCGTCATGTTCAGCTAATGGAAGAGCAAATTGAGCCTACACAGAAATTAGTGATGCAAGATGACGATTCCAAGGGTCACACACACACACACACCACATCCCGTCAAATCTAGAGTGAGAATTAAGTGCCTTGAGCAGACATCAGCTACATTGCAAGAATTGCGTACCTACATGATACAAACAAAGATCTACTATGAAAAGATGTTAAGATGCTGTGAAATGCTACAGCTAGAGAAGAGGCAAAGGGGTTTTGTCCACTACATGCAGTATCATGTAGATGTGGGTGTGTAGATTTCTTGTACCCACAAATATAGGCATTGACCAATAAAGACGAGATTATAACCCGGTGGTTCTGACCTACGTGCACCTCTAGACCGAGGTGTGCGGGGATTGGACATGACTAGAGAATGTGAGGTAGTTTACAGTGTGAACAAAGAGAGAGAGAGAGAGAGAGAGAGAGAGAGAAAGAGAGATAAAAGATGAAGAATGCCAATAGAAGATTAAATTTCTTTTCCAGGTTATAAGATTTTTACCCTCATTATGAGTAGTGATGAGGATGTGGGGCCGTCCAACCGAAACACCTATCTCTCAACGAGGATCTTATGTCCTTGTAACCATTGCAAGCATGCTGTGCGACGGACAAGACGTGTTTCTTTGCAGCACGTTCGCGAATTTGGCAAGTTAAATCCATCTATTATAGATCGATTTGTTGCCAAGTATAACTCGTCGGACTCTGACGCTGGCCAACAGGCAGCAATCTTGCAACCCAATAGGCGTGTTCGATCGCAGGCGCTTTGTTCAAGCAGCATATGTGAGGCCACAAGATATAGCCTCTGACAGCTCGGGGGATGATCATGCAGACCACATTCCCAACAAGGCAATGTTTGAGCCCGATTGATGAAATGATCGAGACAATCATGGATTCAGAAAGGCTTGTCTATGATGATATGAAAAGTGAAGCCGATACGCCATTGTATAAATATGGAGCACGTGTGTCTAGATTGAAAGTGCTCCTGGTTCTTCTCAACATGCAAACAAAGTTTGGATGGAGTGACACTAGCGTCACAGTGCTTTTGAGGTGATCTATTACAATTAGTTTACTTTAATAAAACACTTAATGTATAATGATTTGATAGATTCTACACAATTGTACCGTATTTTTATGTTGTGTAGATTTCTCAAAGAGCACATACTACCAGCTGATAATGTGATGCCAGATTTTCGAGAGGAAGCAAGAAAGATTTTGCGAAACTTGGGGATGGATTACAATTCGATCCATGCTTGTCCTAATGACTGCATTCTTTTTAGAGGGGAATACATAGACATGGAGAAGTGTCTGAAATGTGATTCCGAAAGATATCGAGTAGATCTCCACGGAATAAAAATCCTGCAAAAGGTTTTGTGACATTTTCCTCTGCTTCCTCACATCAAGCATTTCTTCGAATGTAAGTCCATGGCCGCCCTAGCATCATGGCATGGGGATAATAAATCTTCGGATGGTGTGCTATGGATTCCTGCAGATTGTGCAGCCTAGAAACATATAGATGGAACATGGTCGGATTTTTCCAAGGAAGCTCGAAATTTGCGCTTAGACCTGGCTATGGAGGGTGTAAATCCATTTGGTCAAAGATCCACATCTTACAGTGTATGGCCCGTTGTCATCATCAACTACAACATTCCTCCGTGGTTGACTACGAAGAAGGGGCACCTATGGCTAAGCTTGATTGTGCCGGGGCGATATAAAGTGAAGAATATGGATGTGTATCTTCGTCCACTATTGAATGTGCTACAACAATTGTGGATTGGCATAGAGTTGGTGGATATGAGCCGACACACAGATCGACGGAATGTGGACCATGCATGACTATCCCACATTCCAAAGCTACAAGCACATTCAAGTTCTTGTACGATTCTTCGTTTTGAACAATTTTGCTCCGTTTTGTAAAAACTCTGGCTCTTTAAGTATTTGCATCATTGCGTCATTTTATTTATATGCGTCATTATGTGATTGTATTTAATGGTCTTTGCGTCCACTCCAGGTACGTATGCTCTAGGTATGTTCTCATAAGCAGAGACGACGAGCATCTCCTCTCTCTCTCTCTCTCTCTCTCTCTCTATCTATCTACTTGTCCATGGTTTCTACTCCATTCATTCAATATTAAGTTTAAATGTTCGTGTGTTTAATGCACATATGGATGATGAGGAGTTTCTTTCTTCTTTGTTTTACACTTTAGTCCCACTGTAGTAATGAGTGGAACATATTACTTACTGCATGACCCTCTTAGGCTGAGTTCTCACTGCCACCCTAGCAGAGACAGTGGTATGTGGTACGTGGAGCGTCATTGCTGTGGCGCACCATCGTGACTTTCTAATCCATCCGCATCTCCCTCTGTTTCAGATTCCTCAGCGCGCTCCGAAGCTTCGGTGTCGACGAGACGATCTTCACACTTATCTAGGCACCGACGCTCTAGTGGTGGCGGAGGCGGTTGTTGTGGGGGTGGCGCCACCGATGCTTCCACACTACCTCCTGTTTGACGAGGCTCTTTACCTTCCCCTTCTTTGCCTGTCCCGACACCAGCCACGGCATTGCCATCGACACCAGGTTTTGTGCGGCTAACTGCCGTTCCCCGCAGCTACACAGCACTAGCTACTCCTCCAGGAGTCACTCCAGTGGACACTCCTCGCTTCGGGGCTCAGACTCCAGTGAAGACACCTGGCGTCCGTGCCCCCATTGACACGCCGCTAGAGACCCCTACCAAGACACCCAAGTTCACGCGTCAGCGGCGAGAGGGCTTGCCTTACTCCGTCGACTTCAGCAGCGGCATCATCTTGGATGATGAAGGCAAGAAGGTGATTTCACACATGCGCAGTCTTTGCTCTCAGGTGTTTAGACACTATATACTAAACACCTAGAGTGAAGTAACGAATGAATTAAAAGACAGAGTCATCAGCATGCTTCATGACAAGTTTTCCGTTCCAACACGGGATGACCGCTTCAATGAAGATGTGATGAAGGTTCAAATGCGCGAATACTGCAAGCATAAGCGTTCCGAAGTGCAAAAGCAATCAAGCATGAGTGGAGCAGACCAGATTGGCTGGCCAAAGAAGATTGGAAGCATGCAAAGAAAGAAGTGCGCGAGAATCCTGACAACTAGAAGCAACAAAAGGAGGCAGCCAGAGCGCGAGTAGAGACAGGGAGCTCGCACCACTTGGGGAGCGGCGGGTGGGCATCATTTGAGGCCGATTTTGTAAGTGTTTTCGCATCTATGTTTGATAGTTTAGGGTTTATGGGATTTGAAATTCTAACATAATGGATTCTTTGTATGTTTTGACAGTGGTCATTTACAGGACGTGATCTCACACCGTACGAGCGTGAGTATGCAGGCAGGAAGGGCTTAAACGCCCTTATAGACATCATGAGTTCTCGCGACGGCATGGTTAGTATTAGGGTTTATTATTTTCTATTTATTGTATTGTTTTATAAACGTCGCTATATGTTTATACTTACAAAAAGCTATCTTATTGTTTTTTTTTTGCAGAATCCAACAGATACGGCGCTTCGACGCGATGAGACGTCTGATTAGACGACGTCAGTTTTGCCATAGGTAGATAGTATTAGTTTCTTTTTGTCATAGATTATGTATCATGAGACGACTTTTATACGTCTTTTTGAAAACCATGTATATTTTTAAAATAATGACAATGGCTTGTAACTATTACATTTGCAATGATTAACAATCAAGTGATTTTGCCTATGTGTACAACTGTCATTGATTTACTTTCATCAATTCACGCTTGTCATTTTTGTATCTTTATTTTGCAAACAATACGTACTATGGATGATGGAGTTAATGATTATATTGTCTTGTGGGTGACTATTTTGGGTCTATATTTACCTTTGCACTTTTTTTCAAAGGTAAATAGACAAATGAAACATTCAATATGGTTGATGGGTGAATGTCCTGCCACCAAAAAATTTTCATCTCGGGCGTCTTATGACCAAATTACAAAAATTATCAAATCCTGTTTTTTAGCCAATTTTAGCTCTTCTATGATTTTTTTGGTGGCTTTCATGATATCCAAATGCAGTTTTGATTTTCTATGTCGCATATTGTAACATAAAGCTAATATTTCTTGAGTTTTGGGGCACCTAATACCCTATTTTGCATAGCAGACAACGATGGTTGATTTTTTCAATTATAGAAGAAAACGAAACATTCTAGTATATCAAGTATAGTTTTTTCAATATTGTTAGTTTCTTATGACAACTACATGCATTTTGTAGGTAGTAACCATATCTAGTCATAAGGATCAAATTTGGCTAGATATTGAATAGTTTCTATGGGATTCTACAACTCATAATGTTGAACCCAGTTTTTTCATGTTTGTTGTATTTAGCACTTCATATTTGTCCCCAAGATTCCCCTTGGTAAGAGATGTATTATTCTTTTGACATGCTCCATGGCTCCTTATGAACCTAAAGGACAATAGGGAACTAAGAAAACATGCATATATTATTTGTATTGAGTGTGGCTATAGAAACTTTGATGATAGGTTTGCAGAATGGTAAAAATTCAACTTTTTTGTACCTATTTCTTTTGGCAAAACAAAAAATAGTGAGTAAGAAGCAATCATATGTTTTGATCACCAACCATTGAAGTTAACTAGGGAATTTATCTCAAGTTCGACAAAAATCCCTAATCTTATTTTTATGCAACAAAACGTAAGAAATGACTGTTTTGATGAAAATGTACTGGTCCATCAACTTTGGAGGCTTGGTGTGACCAAAAGATGAGAAATTTTACAAGTTTCTTATTTTTTACATGTGTAGCAGGCCTTGAACTATAGCCTCATGAAAGGATTTTACAAAATAAGTGGATCTACTATGGTTTTGGAGGTTTTTTCAAAACCCTGAAAAGACACTTTTATGTCATGTTAGGTTACCAACCTAGTGTTAAGCCTTGTGATTGCTCATGAATTAAATCTTGAGCACATGGATGTAAATACGGCATTCCCTCATGGTGACTTAGAGGAGGAAATTTACATGCTTCAACCAAAGGGGTATGATTGAGGTAAAGGGTAAGGAGAAAATTGTTTGCAGATTAAAGGAGAGCTTGTATGGTTTAAATTAAGCATCAAGACAATGGTACTTGAAGTTCGATTGATGGATGATGGATCACGGATTCAGAAGATGCAACTTAGATCACTGCGTCTACACAAAGAATTTGGGAGATGGGAAGTTCATTATCGTAATGTTGTATGTTGATGAAACGCTGATTGCAAGTGCTAACATGCAAGATATCAAAGACCTAAAAGAGGAGTTGTCTAATCTTTTTCAATGAAAATTTTAGGTGCTGCAAAGCGGATACTTGGTATGAAGATATTAAGGGACAGGACAAACAAGACAATAAAGCTATCTCAAGAGGATTACATCAAAAAGGTACTAGAAAGGTTTGCAATGCAAGATGCAAAATTGGTTTCTACAACTTTGGCTAGTCACTTTAAACTAACCAAGGATATGTGTCCAAAGACATAAGAGGAGATAGCATATATGTCAAAAGTTCCATATACTACAGTAGTAGGTTCTCTAATGTATGTTATGGTTTGGACAAGGTCAGAAATTACACTTGCAGTGGGAGTGAGTAGGTTCATGGATAATTCATGTGAAGAGCAATGGCAAGCTGTGAAGTGGATACTTAGGTATCTAAAGGGAACAACAACAAATGCTTTGTATTTTGGAGGCATTGATATTTTCTTGCAAGGGTATAATGATGCAGATATGGCAGGTGACAAAGATACTCAATTAAAGGAGCACTACTGGCTACGTCTTCACAGTTGGACGCACAACAACAAGTTGGGCTTTAAAGTTGCAGAAAGTGTCTCACTTTCTACCACGGAAGCAAAGTATGTAGAAATGATGGAGACAAGCAAAGAAATTATGTGGCTTCACAGCTTTTTGGGGAGCTTGGATACAAGCAAGACAATTGTGTCTTGTACAGTGACAAAGCGTCATTCATCTTGCAAAGAATTCAGCCTTTCACTCAAGGAAAAATCACATTGAGGTGAGGTATCACTTCATACGTACTCTTTTGGAAGAGGGACAGCTAAAGCTAGGAAAGGTGCACACAAGTGAGAAATCTGCAAACATATTGACAAAAGTGGTCAACAAGGAGAAGTTGAGCTTTTGCTCATCTTCAATCGGCATTCAAGGATAAGAAGCCAGGATGGAAAGTAGTCACAAGGTTGGTGTGGAGATCGGTCTCCAAGTGGGAGATTGTTAAGTATGAAGCCCGATTTACCCCTGACATCATCAAAAAACCAAAAATGCATGCCCAGTCTCGAGCTTTGCCAAAATATTTCCTTTTTCGTCAAAATATTATGGCTAGACAATGGCCGAAAAGCGATCGAAAAATGGTCGATTGGTTGGCCAGTTGTCCGGTGGTTGAAAGTCAATGGCCAAAAGTCAATGGTCGGCGGTCTGCGGTCGGAGGCCTTTGGCCGGTGGCTGATTTCTATGCGGAATTTTCTTTCTCAAGGGAGGCCACACATGGATGCATTCAAGAGTCCAACTTGGACTTGTCTACACAAGGGCTACTACACAGGCTGCCTCTCATGAGAGAGGGCAGACCTTTTGACTTGAAAATGGAGGCCTCTTCTACACACAAAATGCATTGTGAAGTTGATGAAACAAGGTGTATGTGAGGTGGTTAGAGTGAAGTAAGGTGGGAGATCCATTAAGGTTATAATCCCTTTGTAACATACTTCTAGTTTGAAGTACTAAAGCCATTGAGTGGATACTTTCTAGCCCACATTGGGTGAACCACGTATATCATGTGTTCTCTCTCTACTCTATAATCTATAATCTCTCGAGTGTGACAATTACCTCTCTCAATTAAGTAAACTACTCCAATATCTACATAGCTATGTCCTATTTCCTAACACCTGGATGTGTCGTCTTGTTAGCACTCTTTGTGCTGGGAGCTAGTCAGAGCCCCTCTTCAATGAAAGGATTGTGGGGGACTTCGAGGTAAAAACATCTATTAAGAAAGGATGCCCCCTGACCCTCTAATGGCCATTGGATCTCATCCTCTGGTTACATTACTTGAGGGCAGTGGGGCTAAAGGGGAGATTCATGGACTAACTCTTCCTAGAAATGACAAAATTTTGGCTAATCTCTTTGCGGATGACTCCCTGCTTTTTCTCAAAGCATGCCCTTAGGTCATCAAGAAGGCTCTGGAAATTATGCAAATGTTCGCTCTAGCATCGGGGTCAAAGTGTAGTATTGAAAAGACAAGATTGATCTCTCTCTCCGAGAATGTGGATAGGGATATTGTAACGAAAGGGAACATAGTTTGACACCTGGGAGCCCCTTTGAGCGTGGATGTAACTGATCACAAGCAAAGATTCCTATGGGTGATGGAGAAGGTGAGGAGCTTGGGGAGGTCACCTAAGAAAAATGTAATCCATCACGTGAGTTCAACAAAAGGGTATGTAAAGTTCTCAAAACTTACACAAATATATATACATAAGTATACTATTTTTTCAAATTTGAACAAAACTTACAGATTTTAAAGGAAAGGGTACATTATATTCCTGAAAAAATTCAGAGATAAGGGGTTTTACAAACATGTCTTGAACGCACGTGATATGGTAGATTTACACATATTGAACACCTCTAGATGAAGAGCAAGATGCCAAGGCCTGGGAGTATGTGCTCCTTCCCTTTCCAAGAAGAATTCAGGTTATTAGTTCCTTCTTGCTCCACTACTTAGCCTTCAATGGGCCGTTGCTCATGATGTCCAAGTGCAAATGAAAAGAGATCTTGAAGCAAATTAAGAGATTCTTGTGGAAGAACAACAATAAAGATGCAATGCCCTAACACTGGGCTAAATGGAAGAGCGTTGCTAGACCAATAGAGCAAGGCAATCTTGGGATTCTTAATCCTAGCATTCATGTGGAAGCCCTCTGTGCAAAGTTTGTGGTTTCACTCGCAAAACAGGACCAGGTATGGGCTATTATGGCTAAGGAGATGATGGATAGCTCTATGATACATTGGAAAGGTGATCTGTGAAAGGGGTTTGAAGTCCACGACAAGCTGTTTGCCCCTCAGTGGGACATTCTCAATCTTGAGGGTATGACCGGTGAACTCGCTCAAAAATTCAACAGCACCACAGAGTCCTTGGAATGCGCAGAGTTGTTTAGATACTTTTGTAATTCTATAACTCATTGGTCCCCTTGGTTATCCAAGGTTGAAAGCATCCTGCTAACCCCATTTTGGAGAGAACTTGCCAGGAAAACTAATAACAAAGGTATCAAACGTCTTGGTCAACTTTGGGATCACACCAGATGTAATTGAAAAAAAAACAGACCAGTTGGCTCTCCATTATAATTTGGACGGGACTAAAAGATTGTTGATCAATAGAGCTCTAGAATGGTTAAACAAGAAAGAGCTCTAGAACAGAAAGATTGTTGATCAATAGAGCTCTAGAACGGTTAAACAAGTTGTGTTTACCGAACTATGAATCCATGTTCGAGTGGAAAGCATTGCAGAGGCCTAAGAATAGGCACTTTCTTAAACCTCAAACTAAGGAAGTGTACTATACACTTATATAATCAAAAGATTGGTTCTCATCGCTTTATAAGCAATGGGGAAAGAACTGGTCGGAGGCAAGATGGGAGATAGTTGTAAACAATATTTGGCACCCGTCGTGTCCGTATAGGATGAAGGTTTTTGTGTGGAAGGTCCTTTGTGAATCCATGCCAATTGGGGTGAAGGAATTCTCTAGCAGAATTGTTCCAAACATATGCTCACAATCTCTCACAATGTAGATCAGCTAGGGAAGACATTGCTCACCTTTTCAAAGAGTGCCTAAGGATTTGTGGTCTAGCAGGGAAAATCTACAAATGGGTCCAGAAATCCTGGGAAATATTCTTCAAGAATGACCTATTCTTGGGAGGAAAGGTGTTCAAGAGTCGAGCGCTTCTCATAGTCACGCAAATTGTGAGGTATTTTTATTTCCATTATGTATGGAAGGCAAGGAACAGTTGAACTATTTGAGAACACATTGGAGACAACTAAATTCACGAAGGTACTCCAAAAAAGTAGGGAGGAGGTCATGGCCTTTGGGAAACAGTTCAACTCTAATGAGTGTAGCAAGCTTGCTACCGTTATGTTGGTCTCTCTTGGGTGAAAGAGTGGTCTTATCACTTGCTTTGGGGTGGCTTCCCCATGAATCGATGTAAGGTTGACCTAGGGAAGCTGTCATGGCTTGGGCTTGAGCATGGCAGGAACTTGTAATTTTTTTGCTATGTCACGATAATCTACTCACAATTGTGAGTTTTGCACACAAAAAAGGTTGTATATTTTTTTACCATATTCCAATTGAATTTTATTCTAAACACAAGCGATGCTTGGACTTTGATGTAGTAAAATGAAAACAAAGTCTACGAAAAAAGGTTGTTGTAGAGACCACAAACACAAAAAAAAACATTACATACTCAACATTTAAAACATACTATTCTTCTAAAATGCCTTTCATAAAACATATACAAGATCCTCGTAGCATTTTGCGACAAGTCACACACACACACACACACACACACACACACATACATGATGGCAAAAAAAGTCCCTAAACACTACCAATGGCCATGGATGGGGATGATCCATGAGCAATGTTCCACAATCCAAGGTCACAAAGAGTGGGGCGATGAGCATGTGGTGCCACCCACTTATAAAATGTACACCCACTATGCAATGGGGTGCCCATATAGCTATGAGTAGTTGGCAGCTTCAAAAAACATCTTTTATAACGACAAAAATTAATTTGAGAATTCTATTAGAATTTTTTAAAAAAACTAAAGATTGATAATATTAATACCCAAAAACATCTTTTATAACGACAAAAATTAATTTGAGAATTCTATTACAAAATTTTTAAAAAACTAAAGATTGATAATACTAATACCCATTATTTTACCCTCACCACCTCAAAATGTGTAAATGTACCACATGAGTTCATTGGGAAGGGTTTTTATAATTTCAAAGATTAATATAATCACATTTACAAGTGGGATTAAAATATAGAATATTGAAAAAAAAATTATGAAAGGAAAGGGGTCATTCAATTCATGGTGAAATGCACACATGGTGGAATCTTAAAGCTACCTCTTGAATGTGCATGTTATGGTTGGATTTTGGAAGGTAAACTTCCTAGGCACTTACTTCTAATGCAATGAAGTTGTAGGGAATGGTCATCCACTGACCATTCTCTAAAAGAAAGGGCGACCACATGGCAATCGGCGGACGTCGGGAGCCATGGTGGGACCACACTCTGAAGGGAAAGGTCAGTGGATGACCATTCTCGGCCATCAAATTTTGTGGGGAGGGAGGCAAGTGTACAAAGAGTGTACCCTGATGACAAGACGATTGTACCAGCAAAGAAGAAGCTTCACATGCGATTGCAAATTACCAGCGTTGATGTAGAAGCACCTTGTCACATTCCATGCACCAGTGATCCTCTTAGTGGGTGACAGATAGACAGAGGAGGGGGAGCATGATGCTTCGCATCATGAGAGGGTCTTTCTGGACTCTGTGCTCAGAGAGCGAGTGGTGAATCTTTGGACAGAGGGCTTAGACTTGCAGTACTCTCCTACTGGTAGAGTGGCCTCTAGACTTGCTCATCTTAGTCGGCTATTTCTCTAGGATTTACGGCCCACCTGGCTGCAGGCAAGAGAGGAGGAGCAGCGTCTCCGACGAGGTGTTGCTTCCCTGCAGACGATGCAAGAGCACCATCCACACAACCCTTGGTTGGAGAAACAGTTATAGCAGGTTCGCCAAGAACTTGCCAGCACAAAGGAGAGGCACCAAGAGTTTGCTTTTCATCGTCAGGCATCTCACTCGACCCATTTGGGCGACAAAGTGACAAAGGATTTCTTTGAGACAGTGGGGCCCCGACAAGTGCATGCCAGGGTCAGCGAGTTGAGGAGGCCTAACGGATCAATTGCTTCAGATCCAAAGGACATGCGTGTTGTTTCCATAGACTTTTATCGTGACCTCCTGACAGCAGAGCCTCAGTCGGAGCGTCAAGATGCATGTAGAGAGCAGGTGTGGGCACAGATGCCTTGTCTTGTGATTGAGGAGATGCGCCAGAGTCTTGAGCTGCCTCTACAATTAGAGGAGCTCTACGCGGCCCTCAGATCACATCCTCGTGGTAGCTATCTAGGTGAGGATGGTTTGACTCCTAGATTTTTTTTAGAGTAATGGGACATGCTTGGCTCAGATCACTGCAGAGCTTTTCACAGCTTGTGACCATCCTATGGAGAGTCAACGTCATTGCATTAGGAAGAGGATGGGGTGTAGGAGGGCCTCTTTATTTTCCATGAGCTTATGGAGGTGATTAGAATTTTGACAAATAGGTGTACGCCATGTGTGTAAGAATGGTGGGTGTGTAAGAGATGTGTAAGAGTGGTCAAAGGATGCACTTTCCCCCCCCATAAAGAGGTGGACAATTTTATGATTTTCAGCCTTCCATAACTCCCACATATGATCTCTGATTTGAGCGGAGATCATAGAATTTCAATCTACTCATTGAGTTCTTTCCATAGATATGCTACATGATATGGTTTTACCCGCTTGATTTTGAATTCCATTTTGGAGGGAAACTTTGAATTCAAATAAACTAGCCATTTTGCATGTTTGAATTCAAAAGTTGTCCTTTGATTACTTTCTAAATACTAAAGGTTTGACTTCCTCAAACTGCCAAATCAAGAGGCCCTCCTAGAGCCCATTCTCCTCCTAATGTCTTTGGGATTGTCCTTTGGCACAACAGGTTTGGCTTCGTGTCCTTCGGATGATTCCAGCTCTTTCGACAGCACGACAATACACTTGGGGGTCAGCTTCTTGGTCCACTCTCACGGGCGCGGCACTTCAGTTTGATCTATCCTCCACCAGTAGGATGATAGTGATGCAAGGGGGTCGACCTACACTCCAGCCTACAGAGCTTACTCCATAGGAGTGGTGCAATGAGAGAGGAGTGTTGGGAGCTCATTTGTGGCCTCGTACTGTCGTTCATTTGGCGGGCTCGCTACTTTTGCATCTTTGAGATTGGACCTGTACCACCAACAGCGACTATTCGAGATCTCTGGCTAGAGCTGGTCCATACTCTCAGAGGACAGTTTGAGAGAGTCCAGGGCAGCTCCGTCCACATGCGGGAGCGTAGAGAGGCTTTCCTTCGACTCTAGCGCCATGGGCCTTTCTTCACCATGGTCCATGTGTGATGAGTTGGCACTACCATCCACCTGTGTGACTTTTTCCTCCTCCCATATCTTGATTTAGCCTCATTGTACATATGTTGTTTTTTCATTGGGAGAGCATGCCCATGATTTTAGTAGCCCTCTCTAGAAGAGATGGTTGTAGCCCTATGCCAGGCAGCTTCATTAACTAATAGAAGGATCTTTTTCTCGGGAAAAAAAAGTTGGAGATCCTTCATTGCATGCAGACAAGGTAAATATTGTGTGCAGACATGTCATGCATCCACGAGCTTCATCACTATATTCCTCACATAAATGTTGAGTAGATGAATGGCTGGGATGTGTAGCCCCCCACACATGCTACATACTTGCCCCATGCTACTTGTGGTAGTTCACATGACCCTTTCCATTTCCACTTGTGGTGCATATCCATCCAATCATTGATTTCACTTCTCCACATAGAGCCTATAAATGGCCAATATCCAAAGCTTGCGCTCTCTCTCTAATTCTAATCATCCAAGCAAGTTCATTTTTATTGGATTGAGTACATTATCTCTAATCTAATTATTCCCAAATTTTATGAATCTATTATTATGATGCATGTCTCATTGGTCTATCCACCAAAGGTATTACACAATATTATTATGATGCATGCCTCATTGATCTATCCACCATAGGCATTACACAAATGATGCACAGCACATTCATGCAACTTGAGAGAGAGAGAGAGAGAGAGAGAGAGAGAGAGAGAGAGAGAGAGAGAGAGAGAGAGGGGGGGGGGGGGGGGGGGGGGGGGGAGGGGGGAGGGGGGGATAAAGAGTGGGAGAGAGAGAGAGGGAGGGAGAGATTTTACTCTCTCTATATATTTCTCTCTCTAACTCTCTCTTTTTCACTATGTATCCCTCTCTCTCTCTCTCTCTCTCTCTCTCTCTCTCTCTCTCTGATTCTCTATGTCACTATAAGAGGAGTAGTCTATAACTGATAGCATTGCCGCAGAAAAACAAAGGAAAATGGAAAGAGAAAATATTGCATATGTGGAAATAATCGTGGCTCATATCACAGTAGTGGTTTGAAAGCAATAATCACGGTAATATCTCTGGTAATATACCTGTTGCTATTATCGTGTCTATTTCCACTCATATTACCGGCTAATTACCGCTAAATGTCCATTCAAAAATAAAGGTGCTCATTTGGGCCACCCAATTATTTTTTACCTGTTTAAAACAATGAAACATCAAATGTTTTTTGAAAGAGTATACCAAAAAACCAAAGAGTTGAAATTGAATTTACTTTACCTTGACAATTTAATGTGCATAACTATTTTAAAAAGTTACAAATAAAATAAAAATAGTTGTATATACATTGTGCCACATTGGGACTTACAAAAGTTTGGACAAATAATTTTCTATCTAATCCTCCTCGTTCTCGTTGTTGTCCGGAGGCACGTACGTTTGATCACCTTGACTCTACATAAACCCAAACCCGATAAACAATTATCAACAACTCAAAACAATTGATACAAAATTATTTGTTTAAACTTAACGCTTATGGTGATTCAACCATTGCATTGAATTTCTCACAAGAGATGTGGTTGTTCTCAAACAACCATCGCCAAGTATCAAATTTTGTATATCGCTCCTAATACTTGATCGTCTCTCTGGTTAGTTGAGTAAGAGTGATATTTTCCTAAGTTAGCAATAACAATAACAAATCATTAGTTATAATCTTTATAATCACCAATTTAGGTTGTAATTTAATCAATCTTACTTATTTGTCTTTCCAGGCTGCTTTGCCTCCCGAGCCATAGTGTGTGCAAGTTTGTCTGGTGCGAGCTTCACGTTGTTGTCTGTAGGATGAGCCCATCGCAGCCTAATCGCTCTTTTCTTGCATTACCCACTCCCACTCCGCATTTTCCATGTTGTCATCGCAAAGGCTCCTGTCTAGATCTCTAACCTAGTTGGCTACTGCATGACGTGGACTGCTTGTTTTTAAAAAAATGTTTTTATGTAGCCCTCCAACCACTGTTGTGAAAAACGTTGATTGGGAGCATTTGAAAATCCAGCATGCAGCGCGTCCTCAATGTAGCGTGCATGATCGGGCAGAAGGTCTCTAAACTTTACAAAACAATTCTTATCGGCCGAATGTATAATAATTTGAAGATGGCATCAAAATGGCCTGCCCTATTGTGTACCAAAGTCCACCTCCCCACCATATTTTACCCTGTAGTAGCGTCCATGCGTGTCTGGCACGAGTGCATCAGTACCCACGTCCTCTACGTTAGGGGCGGCACGCTCTAAAATAGGGGACTCCGTTCCCCCACCACTACCAAAACAAGCAAAGCCACAAGATCCCCCGCCGCTTCAACTCTCCCGACGCTCGCTGTGAGCATCGATGTGAGTCACTAGAGAAAGTACGTCGACAATGTTCTTGCGAAGCAAGAGTGGACCTTCAGTGTGAGGCTCTGGATGTAAGGAGTCCCTCCCTGACTCCCCCATGGTGTGGACTGCGTAGAAAGACCATAGATTGCAAGATGTTGTGGAGTGTAGCGGCCAAACAATCATTCCATCGAATAGAGGTACTGGTCTCGTAAAGAGAGAGCCCACTGTAGGTCTGGATCTACGACTAGTGAAAGAACCTGAGTAGAGTAGGTGTAGGATGGCCATGCCTACAAATAACAAAAATGAACCTATGACACTCATGGTTTAGGGCTAACTAGCCAAAAAATAATCTTTATTTCTTTGCTTGTTTACACTGTCTCAAGACTCATATCCACTCGAGTCAATGTCCACCCCGGGTGGGAGCCCACCTAGATGTGAACCAACCAAAAGAAGAGCCAAATGGTTGCTCCCCACCAGGTGGTCTCTCGTCTGACATCTACATTACAAAGAGCAATATGAGATTTAGCTTTCCCCCTTACTCACTCATCTATAAATACATACACAAGTATATTAGCACACAAGCACGTAGATACATATACATACCAGTAGACCTAAGTAGACTCTAGTAGTGCCAAAGGTCAAGTGGCACCTCTTTATATATCATCACAGTGTCAATCATGGTAAAACCAAAGGTACATTGTGGTAATCCATCCATGGGTGGATCAATGACCGCAATGCCAGGGCTATACCCAAGAGGAAGTGTCTAACTGTACTTAGTGCCTATATACATACATAAACAAATATATATGTACAAACAAATATATATACAATTACCTAACTGTAGCTATGATTTTTAGTAGAGATAAGAAGTTATGGTTATAAATGTAACCATCATTTATGCTTGTGTGCAGTGAAAGAGTGCTCATGTTCCTGTAGAGTGCTATGAAGAAGAGCTTCTTTATTGTGCTTCTTGCATAGAATCTCTTCACAGTAGCTCCTTCTTTGAGGGATTACTTTCCACATTGCATGCGTGCCTCCATTCTGAGGTATGGTACTGTTAAAACCTAACTGTAGGTATGATTTTTAGTAGAGATAAGAAGTTATGGTATAAATGTAACCATCATTTATGCTTGTGTGCAGTGCAAGAGTGCTCCTGTTCCTGTAGAGTGCTATGAAGAAGAGCTTCTTGCATAGCATCTCTTCACAGTAGCTCCTTCTTTGAGGGATTACTTTCCACATTGCATGCGTGCCTCCATTCTGAGGTATGGTACCGTTAAAACCTGCCCAACCTAATGCCTGTTCTGTCGAGAGAAAGAGATAGGAAGAGAGAGAAAGACAGAAAGATAGAGAAGCTAAGGAGAAGAGAGTAGAAAGTAATTTTTGAATTCCATTGGCTTCACATAAAGAAGGTCTTTTTCATAGCACTCTAAAAAAGTTGAAGCATACCCGCACTACGCTCACCACAACACGGTTGTTTCGCCTACAGCCATTGCTCTTTATCTCCCTATTTCTTTATCTTCCTCTCTCTCTCTCTCATTCTCTTTCCCTCTCTCTATCTATCTCTTTCTCCCCATGGATATCTCTCTCTCCCGTTATCTCCCTCTATCTCTCTCTCTCTCTCTCTCTCTCTCTCTCTCTCTCTCTCTCTCTCTCTCGTTTTTTGACCTAATAGTACTTCACTCTTTTAATCATAACTCGCTCATTTGAACTCCGATTTCTATAGCCTCAATCGAAGAGCACGAAGTCCTCTTTATACTTATATTCTTTGACAATGGAAACATCTTTCAAACCCTTTTTGATCATACATACTACGCCTCCTCGGCCTCTACGTTGCTTTGCATTTTTGGCCCACATCAAAGAATGCACATCATATTTGTGAAATCCATGAATTCGTTGTGCATTGTGCTCCTATGTTTTGACAAGGAGTATCACATCGGAGTCATTGGTAAGCTCATCGATGCCAATTCCCACATTCCATGGATACCCATTACAATTCCAAAAGCTTATTTGCAAGTATGAGTTGGTCTCATAGATCATGTTTCCCTATTTGTTGGGTGCACTTTCATCCTCCTCAAGTGACTTTTCTTCTTGAGATGACACCTTAACTTTCTTGCTTCTTTCCTCATATGATTTGCGACGTACATTTTTTTGCATAACAGTGAGATCCTCATATACATTACAACCCTTTTCTTTGAGGTAGATCCAGCTATTGTCAAGGATGATCTTTCTCTTTACCTCATCAACCATGGTACATACAATAGGTCTTTCTTCTGAGTGGGGAAATCCTTGTTTTCCAACTCGATGTGCACCATAAGCCATGATTCTAGACATGCCAAAGTATGTAGCAAAAAACTCTTCAATAGAAACCGCAAGAGATTAGGGTGTTTAAATGCTTTCCTCCTTGATTCCACGAATGACGATGTTCTTTGAGCATTTTTTTCATTCTTGCAATTCTTGAGTGTCCACACATTCTCTACATTCTTTGGTTGGACAACGGCTTGTGTGATAGGAGATGTAGAAACCACATTATCCTTACATATATCAACCCATGATTTGGATGCATTTCTCATCTCACATACATCATGCTGTATTGTATCTATCATTTCCTCTTTCAATACATGATCATTCTCAACTTTTCTCAAGTGCTCTTTCAATACATTCATGTCAACAAGAGAGCGCTTACATTTTTTAACTTCATTTTCAAGAGGTATCAAGCGTGTTATTTGCATTTCAAGAACCTTGTTGAGGTGCTCATTTTCCACAACAAGAACTCTTAAAGTGCCATTCTCCATTGCAAGTGCGCGCACCTCTTCACCTTGCTTGTTGACGGTTTCTTGTAAAATGAGACCAAGTAAGCCATGATCATTGCTTCCGTTTTTGTAGACGATGTGGTTGTATTAGCATCCAAATTCCTTGGAGATTTTGCATCATTCTCCATGGCGAGTGTGGATTTTCTACCCTTGCGAGTTTTGTCCGACATTGCTTTCAAGTCGGCAACAAAACGTCAAGTCTTGATAGGCTCTTCAATTTTGAGGTACTGTTACAGAAAATCTTCCATTGCTTTAAAAAATTCTATCTTTACATCAATGTGTAGAGGGCTCAATGTGTAGAGACTATGGATCACCTAAATCGGAGTTCAATTGAAGAAGTTATGATTAGAAGAGTGAACTGTTGTCTACTAGGTCAAAAAACGGATGAGAGAGAGAGAGAGAGAGAGAGAATTGAGAATGTGTGAGAACAAAAGGTTTTTCGCTGGTTAGGCCAAAGAAAAGATGGTGCATGTAGCTTAATGAAGTTGAGGAGGATCAAAATTGTGGCTTTTGATACTTGTCAATGTTAAGTGTCATAGGGCCCTAAAATCTCACAGTATGCTATGGTTCACAACCTTTGGTTGATGCGATGCAAACCTTAAGTGATGACGTGTGTCATAAGTGCATACGTCATATAACAAAACTACCTCCAACAATACGAGAGAGAGAGAGAGAGAGAGAGAGAGAGAGAGAGAGAGAGAGAGAGAGAGAGAGAGAGAGAGAGAGAGAGAGAGAAATAGAGAGAGAGATAGAGAAAAAGAGAGAGAGAGAGAGAGAGAGAGAGAGAGAGAGAGATAGAGAAAAAGAGAGAGAGAGAGAGAGAGAGAGAGAGAGAGAGAGAGGGAGAGAGGGAAAGAGGGAGAGAGATAGATCTAGATAGAGAGAGAGAGAGAGAGAGAGAGAGAGAGAGAGAGAGAGAGAGAGAGATAAAGAGGAAGAGAGAGAGAGAGAGAGAGAGAGAGAGAGAGAGATAAAGAGGAAGAGAGAGAGAGAGAGAGAGGGAGGGAGAGAGAGAGAGAGAGAGATGGAAAGAGGGAGAGAAAGATAGAGATAGATAGATAGATAGAGAGAGAGAGAGAGAGAGAGAGAGAGAGAGAGAAATAGATGGAGGGAGATAGATAGATAGATAGATAGATAGATTTTATTATCGTCCTCGGAGGTCAAATATGAACTATGGGACCAAAGTTACATGTGATGTAGTATGTGTATGGCTGATGAGTGACTCTCGATGCTCCAAAATAGTAGTGATGAGAGTTGCAATGGAGAGCCCACACTTTGGCTGGGAGAGGAAAGTGTGTAGGTCTAAGTTATGGCTGAAAATGTGAGAGAAGCAAGTTCGGATGTGATCAAAAGCTGAGCACTCTAGTAGTGTGTGGTACTCAGACTCTCGAACTTGCAGTGAGCATAATGTGCACAATCGATTTGACTCTTCTCCATTGCCCCAACGCCCTATCTCGCATCGAAGGAAATGGGAGCTAAGACGAATTGCTGCGATAGTGCGTATCGCGAACAAGGGAATAGGCTCAAGCATGTAAGTGTGAGTACGGTTTCCTCTCTCAGCGAAGAACATGGTTTTGTAGTTGGGGGCAATATAGGTGGTGTAATGTATGAAGCGTGACCCACCGGATTTCTCCCAAGCCGTAATACATTGGCGTTGTAGAAAAGCTTCATTCACTTGAGAGTCAATTGAAGCATCATGTAGCAAGTGTAATGCATCCCATCTCCCAAACCACTTCTTTATGTCTTGCATCCATCCCGTGCTCAAGATCTTGCTTTTATGCGTCTTTTGAACTTTTTTGCTTGCTTCCCATGCAATTGTAGGAAGTCGATGTGAGGGGTTTTGACGCATCTTTATCATGTACTCCACAACCCTTTCCATGCCCATAACCTCAATTGGAAGCGATCCCGACTCAAGAAGTAGGAGCATATATGGTGTTTGTGTCTTAACTTGGAGAAAGTTTGTAAGAAAACTCTTTTGGAGATTCTCAAACTCTTTCCAAGTAGACTTTGAGATGCTCCCGCCCCACACTTCAACTCCATAAAGAAGAACCGGTGTCACCAATGCATCAAAAAGATACTTCTTCAGAACCCAACACTTGATGTTTCCCGCATTACACATATTTTCAAATGCATAATATGCTCTCTTTCCCGCTTCCAAACGACGCATAGCACATTCATGCCACTTGTGATTGGATGGAACCTCAAGGCCAAGGTACTCAAAGCTCTCAACAACTTCAAGTGTCTCGTTGTTGTACACAATGCATGGCTTCTCCTTATGGTTGGTTTTCACAAGCATAACCTTTGTTTTGGATTCATTTACAATCAGCCCACTATGCAAGCAAAAGTTCTCAAGGACAACCATAAGCTTTTGTGCATCTTCTAAAGTGTGTGCTAGAAGCACTACATCATCCGCATACAACAAAAGCATGATTACCGCATTGCAAATAGTGACCTCTTCAATGCCTTCTTCTTGCATAAAGTCAAGTACCATTTGTTCCAATTGATCGATGCATAGACCAAAGAGAGTTGGTGACAATGGACATCCTTGTTTAACCCCAATAGTGCTTACAGAAATTTCTGAAATTTCTCTTCCCATGCGCAATTGACAAATCACCTTCTCATAGATTCAAGAAACCGCAAGCATAAACTCACTTGGCACTCGGAGTTCTTCCATCCTTCTCCACAAATTGTTACGTGGAATTATATCAAAGGCTTTCTTAAAGTCCACAAAACAACAATACAATCGCTTGCCTTTCAACCGACTTTCCTCCATGAGAACACGAAGAGTGACAAGATGATCAATGGTGCTATGGCATCGATGAAAACCCGCTTGTCCCTTTGCACGCTTGTCATTCTCTTCAGTCCAATCACTCAATTTCATCTCCATTATGCACCCAAACAACTTTGCCATAAGAGACCCAATCATTATAGTCCGGTAGTTGCTTACATTCTTTGCATCCCCTCCTTTATGCAAAGGCTTAACCCAATTAGTACTCCAATCATAAGGCATACCATGTTGAAGTGCAAGGTTGAACATATCACACATCCACTCATGGGTAAAATCTCCCGTCCATTTGATCATCTCCGGCTTGATACCTTGAAGATCTCCCACTTTGCGAGTGGCCAACTTTTCAAGCCTACCGCATACATCCTCAATAGTAAAAAAACAAGACGGCATACATGGGAGTAAACCATAAAATGGAATTTTTTCAGTATTTTCTTGCTCATGTAATTGCCTACAATGTGTGTACATATCCACTAGACTCAAGTTACCAAAATTCTCAACCCGCTTGCCTCTCAAGTTTCTCCAAAATCTTCCACATGCATGTGCCTTTTCTTGGACTTGAAATTCTTGTTGCTTTACTTCCCATCTTCTTCTCTTCTTTTGAATCAATGCCTTGTATGTATGAAAATGACTTTGATAGTTGTCTTTGTCCATAGTTGCATCAAGTTTTATCAAGGACTTTCGAGCATCTTGACATTCTTTATCAAACCACCTTTTGCGTGATCTATCTTTGTTGATACCATGGAGATGCTTTATGGCAAAGCATTCTTCCGCACAAGAACAAATAGCTTTCTTGAAAGCTTCCCATTTAGTTTCCAATGGTGCATCACATTGAAGCTTTGTCATCCATAATTTTTGCTCAACCATTTCAATGTACATTGGTGCCCGTTTGAAATCCATACATAGTGATAACTTCTCTTTCCTTTGGCTGAGATTATCATGCTTAGTTGCTTCTCCACATGAAAGGTCAATACATAAGGTGCGATGGTCGGATTCTGGGGTCCATTGACCAAACATAAAACTCTTTATGCGATACATGATGGCTTCACAGAGTAGCATATAGTCAACCACACTATCCCCATTATGTCTTCTACATGTAAATCCATTGGTTCCACTCCACAAAGATACACCATTGGCAATGAGCATACCCGTGGTATTACACATGTGTAAAAGTAACTTTCCATAGTGATCCGGCTCTTTCTCATCCATTGAAGTACGATCATACAAGTGAACTTCCTCCAACTCCCTTGAAATGTATGGCATATCAAATTGTTGAGTATCATGTTGCAATGTTTTTGTGCAAGCATTCATATCCCCAAATACAATAACATCACCTTCACCTTTGAAATAGGCAATTTCCTCTTCCAAATCAGAAAACGGTTGATCTCTATCCATGCAAGCATAAAAGGGAGAATCATGATGAGGAATGTAGCAACCGGCTACAAAAATGGGTGCTCTTTTTGGTGTCATAATTTTCATCCATACATAACGTTTGTACTTGTCATCTTTCACAATTGATACAAAATCTTCCAATCCTTTCTTAACCATACATGCTAACCCTCCTTGTCCTCTTCGTTGCTTGAGATTCTTTGACCACATCAATGAATGTACATTGTAATCCTCCAAGCCGTTAATCCTTTGTGTATCATGCTCCCAAGTTTCAACAAGAAGTACAACATCGGCTTTGCTTGTTAGTTCATCAATGCCAACCCCCGCATTCCATGGGTATCCATTACAATTCCAAAAGCATATTTTCAATTGTAACTCGGTCTCATAGGTCATGCATCCCTATTTGCTTGAGAGACTTGCCTCCTCCTTGGGCACATTTTCTTCATGATAGATCTCCTTGTTTTTACTATTCTTTTCCTCATATGCCTTGCGATGCATATTTTGTTGCTTAATAGTGTGATCTTCACATACAATACATTTTGTATCCCTCAAATAGATCCAACTATTATCAAGGATAATCTTTCGCTTGGTCTCATCCGGCATGGTGCTGATCCGAGCCTATCACAAATTTTTGTTTATTGTATTTTGTTGGTTTTCCTTGCTTCTAGAGGTTTACAATAAAAGAAAGAGTGAGAACAACCTCTTGGAAAAATTTAAAAAAAAAGATTTGATAGGAATTTTTTCTTGACTAGTTCACCGGAGGTGAAAGGTAGAGGGAGAACCTAGTGGTAAAGGGAAGGGAAAATATGTAAATGTGAAAAGAAAAGATATGATGTGGTTGTGGAGCCATGCACCCATGATTTAAGGGTCATGAGTGGCTCATATCATCATGGCTTTGGAGCCATATGATGATTCAAACAAATGGGACCCAAGTGGAAGACTTGGTAAAGGAAGGAACCAGACACATGATTTTGCTGAATTTTTAAAAAATACTTCCACTCCGATCCAAGAAAAGTTGTCTTGATCTGGAGATTCTGGCCATATTTTTTTTATAATTTTTGCATCTACGGTCTAGGAGATATGGCCAAAATGGCGGACGCCAGTTTTTCAACTGTGGTGGAGACCACCCCCTCTACCTTTACACACACACACCCTTCCTTTTCCAAATTGAGACCTTCTCTAAAAATCAGCCATTAGTCTTCTCACCCTCCTCTCCTTCCTCCTCTCTCTCAAGCTCAAAAACCCATCAAAATTCCTCTTCTAATCACCTCTCAAGTCATGCTTAATCTTGTTGTAATTCATAAGTTCTCATTCAACCCCTTTCTATTATTACTAGATATGTATTGATTTTATGTAGATTCTTTACATTTTAAAATAAGGAAGCTCTTGGACTCAAGCTATGGAGGAAGGAGTGAAGACAACACAAGTGATGATGGAGCTAATTGGTCAACAAATCACTTGGAAGGAGCTTCTTCATTGGTTGAATGTCCCTAATCAAGCTTCATTTGTACAAATTACACTTGGATCTTAACCTCACTCCTAATCACTCTCTTTCCTATATAAAGAGGCCTTCCCCTTTGTAATTTTAAGCCTCCCTCAGCCCCATTGAGTCTTTGTATCACTCACCATGAGCCCATAAGCTCATTCATTCACTCTATTCTTGCACATTCTAGAGTGCAAATTGTTTCATGCTAGTAATCTCTCCTTCTCTTACTTATGTTAATTAAGAGAAATCTTTTATATATGTGTGAGAGTGCTTCATGTGATCTTGGCTAATCCTTGAGTGGTTGTTTGGTAATCTACATGCTATTTGTGTTGGGAGTGTTTGAAGTCATCCATTTCTTGTACACACACTAAGGTTAATGCTTCATTTATAGTGATCTCTCTCTCTCTCTCTCTCTCTCTCTCTCTCTCTCTCTTTGTGTAGCGGTCCTAGCCCACGCTTCCAAGACTAGGTGGTGCCCTTATCTCATTTCCCTTGTGGTGCAATGGAGTTTGTTTTGGTGTAGAGGCCGCCATTCCAAATTTCCTTCGTCAGTGCATACAATTGGCCGTTCTCCCGAGCGAGGAGCTCCTTGCTTCCCCACTCTATGTGCTCCATTGACCATAACTCCGGACATGCCAAAGTGGGTTTTGAAGAAATCTTCAATAACAATGGCAAGAGAAGGAGGTGTCTCTAACTTCTCTTCGGGAATTTCACGAATAACAATGTTCTTGGAACGTCGCTCCCGTTCCTTCAACTCCTCCACATCCACATTCTCAACATTCTTTGTTTGAACCATAGCTTGCATGAGTGAGCAATTAGAAACCACATTGCTACCACATACATCAGCCCAAGACTTGTTTGTGCATACATTTTTCATGTCGCATACATCCCGGCTCATAGTGTCAAATTTCTCCTCTTTCAATACATGGTCATGCTCTACTTTGCTCATCCGCTCCTTCAAAGCATTCAAGTCCACAAGAGAGCGTTTACATTCCTTGACTTCCTCTTCAAGTTGCATCAAATGTGTTGTTTGCATCTCAAGTGTCCTCTTGAGATTCTCATTCTCAACCACAAGTACCCTTAGTGTGCCATTCTCCATTGCAAGTGCTCGTAAGTCTTTGCCTTGTTTGTTTACGGTCTCTTGCAATGATACCAAGTACGCCATGATCATGGTTTTTGATGTCATTGGTTGGGTGTTTGTGTTGCTATCTCCACACTTAGGAGATTTTGGATCATTTTCCACAATGGTTGTGGACCTTGTTGAAGAAGAAGAACCCTTGCGAGTGCCGGAAGACATTGTATGTAAAATAGGAGATGAGAATCAATTTTGTTGAACCTGTTCACTTCGGAAATGCTGCTATAGAAACGCCTTCCATAACTCTGAAAATTTCTGTCTTTACATCAATGCGTAGAGGACTTCGTGCTCTTCGATTGAGGATATAGATCACCCAAATCGGAGTTCGGATGAAGAAGTTATGATCAAAAGAGTGGACTGCTGTCTAGTAGGTCAAAAAACGGCTGCACACACACACACACACACACACACACACACACACACACACACACACACACAGAGAGAGAGAGAGAGAGAAATAGATGGAGGGAGAGATAGATAGACATATTTGATTATCGTCCTCTGAGGTCAAATATGACCTATGGGACCAAATAAAATATTACAAAGTGGCTCCCTCATATGATTGATACAACTCATTTGGGTAGGACTTAGATCAGATGGGAAACTCTAGCTTTTGGAAAATCATATTAGGGATGCACTATCCGGTTGACATAAGACGTGAATAAGGGGGGCTAGAAAGAAATTTAAAAGATAAACCTAAGAGATATCTTCAGTCGAGTGCGGCGAGGTCTTCTTCGGAGTTCAAAAATCCTGGATGATAGCCCATCCATTTCGATAGACTGCCCATTTGCCTTGTTTGCAAGCGTCGTGCATCTTTTTGAGTTCCCTTTCTTTGAGTTTGAGTTGGTTTGTCATCAATTACTCGGCAATCCATAGCTTCTTTCCCTTGAGGAGGTGAGATTGACATAACAACCTCGAACGGTCGTCTTTGTCCTTGAAAGTAAGGATGCATTGCCCGGATGGTAAGCGTCTGTTTGTGTCGTTCATCCAAGAGACTGTGTTGGGTTCGATAGTGACTGGTTGAAGTATGTCATTGAGCTTGAAGATCGCTTCTTCAAGAGTATCCTTGACAGTATACCATGGTGATGGGAGCCCCTCGATCCTAACTTTGAGACCAAGAGATTCTTGTAGCTGGCGTTCTTGAAGAGCCGCTTGTAGCTCGATGTCAATTTTCTTTGTGATGCAATGGGTTACTTCGTAAAGTTCCTTCTTGACCATGGACACAGATTCATTGAGGGACATTTCGACCGCTCGTGCTTTCACAAGGAGTGCTTGACTCTCTATTTCTCTTGCATTCTCAAGCTTCTGTAGGTGTTTCCTGAGAGCAACATTTTCCCCAATGTGCTCCTGAATATGGGCCTCAAGGACTGAGAATATTGCTTCGTGACGGGCGAGAGCATCCTTCTTGGGTGCTGCTGCCACTGCGAGAAATCTTCTACGAGAAGGGGGAGCTGGTGTGCGTGGGGTGGACATCGTCACAGTACTATCTGTGGTTTCTATGAATTGTTCCACTAACTCGTTGGGCATCCCCACTAATGCAACTCGGTCGTCCTGCTAAGACACAAGCTCCATAACTACCTGAGGTCGGACTGCGTGAGACTTAGTTCCTGTCGAGCTACTGGTCCAGATTCACCATCCGAAATCGAAGGGTGCTACACGAGCTTGTGAACGATCTCATACCTCTTGAGCAGGTTGCCTGGGCAATGTGGGGAGTTTCGAGCCTGCTGCTTAGCAGAATGCACTCAGTTGCTGTCGGGCATGTCGAGTTTGTGAGTGATGTTGGGCAGGGTCGTTTCGGACCTATTGTGGAGCCTTCACCAAGCTTGAGGGGTAGGAGCGGCAGGGCTATGCCTTACCCCCCCCCCCCCCCCCATAGGGCTGTCCATTGCCCCCGGGGAGACCTGTGGAAGAGATAGATCTAGGGTTTGCTAGAGAGAGAGAGAGAGAGAGATAAATAGATAGATAGATAGTTCTATTATCCTCCTCCGAGGTCAAATACGACCTATGGGACCAAATAAACATGTCATGTGGTGTGAGTGGAGGTCATAAGTGACTCTTGATGCCCAAACATGGCTGAAATGAGCATCACAATAGAGAGTCCACATCGTGGTTGGGAGAGGAAGGTATGTAGGGAGAGCTCATGGCTGAATATATGGGGAAAAGAGGACCTAATGTGGTCAAAAGCTGAGCATTCAAGTAGTGTGTGGTACTCACTCTCTTGCACTTGACGAGGACATAAGGTGCAAAGTCGATGAGACTTCTCGCCAGTGCCCCAACGTCCTATCCCGCAGCGTAGAGAATGGGAGCTAAGATGAATGGACGCAATGGTGCGGATCACACTCAACGGGATGGGCTCAAGGATGTAGGGATGGGTTTGGTTACCTTGTTCAGAGAAGAAGAGAAATTTGTATTTTGGGGCAATGTGTGTGGTGTAATGGCTGAAGTGAGAACCTCCGAATTTCTCCCAAGCCATGATACATTGGCGTTGTAAGAAGGCCTCGTAAACTTGGGAGTCGATCGACGTATCCTTGACCAAGTGACATGCATCCCATCTTCCAAACCATTTCTTGATGTCAAGCATCCACCCTGAACTTAGTATTTTGCTCTTGCATGTATTTTGGACCTTTTGACTTTCTTCATATGCGATTCTAGGAAGTCGATACAAAGGTCTAGGTTGTGTCAAGTTAAGCATGTACTCCACAACCCTTTGCATGCCCAAAAGCTCAATGGAAAGCAATCCGAACGCAAGAAGTAAGAGCATGTAGGGTGTTTGTGGCTTGACTTGAAGAAAGTTGGTGAGAAAACGATTTTGGACATTCTCAAATTCTTTCCAAGTAGACTTCCCGATGCTACCACCCCACACCTCCACTCCATAAAGAAGCACCGGTGTCACCAATGTGTCAAAGAGGTACTTTTTGAGAGCCCAACACTTGATCAGGCTCTAGGATTGCACATGTTCTCAAATGCATAATAAGCCGTCTTTCCGGCTTCCAAGCGACGCATTGCACAATCCTTCTATTTATGATTAGATGAAACCTCAAGACCAAGCTATCTACCACTTCAAGTTGCTCATTGTTGTATACAATGCATGGATTTTTGTCATTGAGGGTCTTTACAAGCATAACCTTGGTTTTGGATCCATTCACGATCAGCCCACTATGTAGGCAAAAGCATTCCGAGACACTCATAAGCTTTTGTGCATCTTTTAAGGTATGTATCAAGAGCACTACATCGGCATAAAGCAAAAGCATGATCACCGCATTTTTTATCTTAACCTCTTCTATGCCTTCTTGTTGCATAAAATCAAGAACCATGCATTCCAATTCATCAATGAGTAGCCCAAGAGGGTTGGGGAAAGTGGGCATCCTTGTTTGACACCAATGGTGCTTACAAAAACTTTTGAAATTACATCTCCCATACGTAGTCGACATATCACATTTTGGTAGATGCAAAAGAATGCATGCATAAATTCTCTTGACACTTGAAGTCTTTGCATACGTCTCCAAAGATTTCCTCGTGGTACCATGTCAAAAGCAACAAAACAACTTTTTTCCTTTCAATCGAGATGCTTCCATAAGAACTCGAAGAGTGACAAGGTGATCAAGAGTGCTACGATGCTTTTGAAAACCTGTTTGTCCAAGCGTACGTTTGCCGTTCTTTTCAGCCCATTCACTTATTTTCATCTCCATGATACATCCAAAATTCTTTTTCCATCAAAAAACCAACCATTACAGTGCGATAGTTATTCACATTGCTTACATCTCCTCCTTTGTGCAAAGGTTTGATCCAACTTGCACTACAATCATGAGGCATGCCAAATCTTGCCACATGCATGTGCTTTCTCTTGCGCTAAAAGAAATTGTTTTTTGACTTCCCACCTTCTCTTCCTTTTTTGAACAAGTTCTTTGTATGTGTGTGAACGTTCCAAGTAAACTTCCTTGTCTTTGCTTGCATCCAACCTTAGCATGTCAAACCATTTCTTCTTGGTGCTACCCTTCTTAGACCTTTTGCAAGACTTGTGTTTCACCGAAAAACATTCCTTCGCACAAGAGAAAATTACTTCTTTGAAAACTTTTCACTTGCGTTCTAATGTTGGGCTCTCTTGATGCTATGTCATGCTTAACATTTGGTCCACCATATCAGCGTATATAAGTGCTCGTTTGAAGTCTAGACATAGGTACGAATGATTCACATCATGATTGGAGGCTACATGCTCGGGTCTTTTACCACACTTGAGGTCAATACATAACATCCTATGATCCAATTCAGGATTCCATTCACCAAGTATAAAGCTTTGTATGCATTCTAGAGTGGCTTCCGAAAACAACATATAGTCAATCACGCTATCACCATTGTGCTTTCTACATGTAAAGTCATTGGTGCCTTGCCATAGAGATACACCATTTGCAATGAGCATTCCGATACTATTGCACATATTGAGAAGTGAATTTCCATAGTGATCCAATTCTTTTGCATCATTCAAACTTCGACTATACATATACAAGTCATCCATTCTTCTTGAGACGTGCGGCATGTCGACTTGTTGTGTGTTGTGTTGTAATGTATTTGTGCGAGCATTCATGTCTCCAAAGACAATGAATTCACCCTGATCCTTGTAATGAGCAATGTGTTCCTCTAGTTCAACAAAGTACTAATCTCTATCTATATCCAAGCGAGCATAAAAGTTGGAGTCATAGTGAGGAATGTAGCAATCAACACAACCATGACTTGACCATTTGGTGGCCTGATTTTCAGCCATAAGTAGCATTTATACTTATCTTCTTTGACAATGGAAACATCTTTCAAACCTTTTTTTGTCATACATGCTATGCCTCCTTGGCCTCTACGTTGCTTTGCATTTTTGGCCCACATCAAATAATACACATCGTATTTGTGAAATCCAAGAAGTCGTTGTGCATCATGCGCCCATGTTTTGACAAGGAGTATCACATCAGAGTCATTGGTAAGCTCATATATGCCAATTCGCGCATTCCATGGATAGCCGTTACAATTCCAAAATCTTATTTGCAAGCGTTTGTTGGGTGGACTTGCATCCTCCTCAAGTGACTTTACTTCCTAAGATGACACCTTAACCTTCTTGCTTCTTTCCTCATATGATTTGCGACATACATTTTGTTGCATAAGAGTGTTATCCTCATATACATTACAACCCGTTCCTTTGAGGAAGATCCAACTATTCTCAAGGATGATTTTTCTCTTGACCTCGTCAGCCATGGTACATACAATAGGTCTTTCTCTCGAGTGAGAGACTCATTGTTTTCCAACTCTATATGCACCATAAGCCATGACTTCCAGACATGTCAAAGTATGTAGCAAAAAACTCTTCAATAGAAACTGTAAGAGATTGGGGTTTTCCATGCTTTTCTCCTTGATTCCACGAATGACGATTTTCTTTGAGCGTTTTTTCCGTTCTTGCAATTCTTGACTGTCCACATCTCTACATTCTTTGCTTGGACAACGGCTTGCGTGATAGAAGATGTAGAAACCACATTATCCTTACATATATCAGCCCATGATCTGGATGCATTTCTCATCTCACATACATCATGTCGTATTGTATCCATCGTTTTCTCTTTCAATACATGATCACTCTCAACTTTTCTCAAGCGCTCTTTCAATACATTCACGTCAACAAGGAAGCCTTACATTCTTGAACTTCATTCTCAAGATGAATCAAGCGTGTTGTTTTCATTTCAAGAACCTTCTTGAGGTGCTCATTCTCCACAACGAGAACTCTTAAAGTGCCATTCTCCATTGCAAGTGCGCGCGGCTCTTCACCTTGCTTGTTGACGGTTTCTTGTAATGAGACAAGGTAAGCCATGGCCATTGGTTCCATTGTCGTAGACGATGTAATTCAATTAGCATCCAGATTCCTTGGAGATTTTGTATCATTCTCCATGGCGAGTGTGTATTTTCCACCCTTGGGAGTTTGTCTGACGTTGCCTTCAGATTGGCAACAAAAATGCAAAGTTTTGACAGTTTTTTCAATTCTGAAATAGTGTTACAAAAAAGCCTTGCATTGCTTAGAAAAATTATTTCTTTACATCAATGCAATGCTACTTATGGCTGAAAATCAGCCCACCAAATGGTTGAGTCATGTTTGTGGTTGGTTGCTACATTCCTCAGTATGACTCCAGCTTTTATGCTCGATTGGATATGGATAAAGATCAGCCCTTTGTTGATGTAGAGGAAGACATTACTCATTTTACAAGGACTAGGGCGAAGTGATTGTCTTTAGAGACATGAATGCTCGGACAAATATGTTACAACACGACACACAACAAGTCGACATGCCGCATGTCTCAAGAAGAATGGATAGCGTGATTGACTATATATTGTTTTCAAAAGCCACTTAGAATGCATACAAAGCTGTACACTTGGTGAATGGAATCTGGAATTGGATCATAGGATTTTATGTATTGACCTCAAGTGTGGTAAAGGACCTGAGCATGTAGCCTCCAATCATGATGTGAATCATTCATATCTACGTCTAGACTTCAAATGAGCACTTATATATGTTGATATGGTGGACCAAATGTTAAGCATGACAGAGCATCAAGAGAGCCCAACATTATAATGCAAGTGAAAAGTTTTCAAAGAAGTAATTTGATCTTGTGCAAAGGAATGATTTTCGGTGAAACACATGTCTTGCAAAAGGTCTAAGAAGGGTAGCACCAAGAAGAAATGGTTTGACATGGAATATAGTCAAGCCCGAAAACACTGTGGCTAAGGTTGGATGCAAGCAAAGATAAGGAAGTTTACTTGGAACGTTCACACACATACAAAGCACTTGTTCAAAGAAAGAGGAGAAGGTGGGAAGTCAAAAAACAATTTCTTGTTGGAATTAGGGTTGCAGAGAAACGCACACAGCTTGGAGAAGACGAAGGAAGCTCAAGGCACACAATCGAGAGTGTGTTACTTAGTGTGCAATGGAAAGATAGATAGCCCTAGAGTGATGGGCGTATATACAATGCTCGGGGGGGGAAACCGCCTAAAGAGGAAAAAAATTCCCCTGGTGGTCCTAGTGTGTTCACACACATCACTACCACATGCATATGGTAACAAATCCCCCCTGGAGTGATGCGGTGAACAAGAGCTGGCACATGAGTAAAGGGAAGTGCCATGCCTTGAGTACATGATCAGTTCACAAAGGGGAGTAAGCCCAAAGCTTTGCAGAAAGCTTCAAACTTCTCACGAGACAATGCCTTTGTGAAAAGATCTGCAAGGTTGTCACGTGTTGGCACATAAGCCAAGTTGATCTCTACTGCTAAGAGCCTCTCCCTGACATAGTGGTAATGCACCTCAGTGTGCTTTGTGCGAGCATGAAAAACTAGGTTCCTTGCAACTGCCAATGCGCTCTGGCTGTCAATGTAGATGGTGTTGGCAATGTCATGTCCAACACCCAAATCAGCCATAAGGCATCTGAGCCATACACACTCAATCATAGCTGTGAAGACTGCCATGTACTCAGTCTCACAACTCAGAGTGGCCACAGTAGGTTGCTTCTTGCTCAACCATGATATACATGAACTGCCAAGCATGAAACATAAACCACTTGTAGACACTCGCGTGTCAAAACAACCAGCCCAATTTGATTTAGAAAAAGCATGTAAGTATGGCGGCAATGATCCCCCCTTGGGATAAAACAAGCCAAGATGTAAAGTGCCACTAAGGTAGCAGAAAATCCTCTTGACAACGTGCCAATGCTTACACCCTGGGCTATGCATAAGTTTGATGACCTGTGAGACTACAAACTGAATATCCGGCCTCATGTTGCATACATAAATGAGGAAGCCAACAACAGTTTGATAAAGAGTGACATCAGCAAGATTGTGAGCATCATGTAGACTCAACTTCAAACATATTTCCATGGGAGTGGCTATAGGTTTGCAATCCTCAAGTCCAAACTTACATAGCAATGTCTCTATGTAACTTTTCTGACACAAGGCAATACCACCATCACGCTGCTTAAACTGTATACCCAAGTAATGATGCAACAGCCCCAAATATTTCATCTTGAAAGTAGCATTCAAATCAGCCTTAAATTCAGCAATATGTCTCTCATTTGGTCCAGCGAGATCAGCAAATCATCGACATAAAGAACCACAATGAGAAGTACATCACCCTCACACTTGTGACATACAATGTGCCTCGTTTGACCAAATGAGTGGTGTTAGCTTTCTCATACCAAGCACGAGGAGATTGCTTCAACCCTACAAAGCCTTCTTGCATCTGCCACTTTGTCCTCTTATCCTTTTATGAAAAAACCACGAGGCTACGTTACATAAACTTCCTCAAATATGTCACCATTCAAGAAAGCAGTAACAATGTCTGATTGATGTACATCCCAACCAAAATGAGCTGCCAATGCACATAGAAAACGCACAGTAGTCATACGACAAGTGGGAGCAAAAGTCTCTTCATAATCTATGCCTTTTTGTTGTGCATAACCCTTTGCAACAAGTCGAGCCTTATGGAAATCGATCTCACCATCCGGCTTGCGTTTCAACTTGTAAACCCACTTTGTACCAATGGCCTTTTTGCCATGAGGCAAATCACATAAAGTCCATGTGTCATTTTCTATAAGTGCATCATATTCTGATTGCATGGTAGCCATCCAATTTTTTGAATTATGTGCTTCATCAAAAGACAGAGGCTCCTCAACATCATGTAAGCTAGACACAGCCAAAGCATAACAATCTGATGCATAAGATGCATGGTGAGATCCTGAATGAGTATGACTAGACAAAGGTACATCCAATTTACTGTCATGCAAAGTGTGCACCAGCCATTTTGGCATACCTCTAGCCTGCTCATTTTCAGCCCTTTCCTCATCAAGTACATCATGTACATCTGCATCAGTAATAGGCTGATCTGTAATATTTTCAAAAGCCCCCATAGGCTGTACATTTGCCTCATTGGAACTTACATTTGTATTTCCACCACTGAAAAGAGGCAACAAAGTGTCATAAATGTCCTGTGAGCTTACATTACTGTCTCTAGTGTTCGACAACAAGGGCTGAATAGAATCTTCCACAAACACCACATCCCGTGGAACCAAAATACGTTTTGTTTGCGGATGATACAACTTGTAAGAATCTGGTAAGGCATCGAGAACGGTTTGCACAAGGGAACTATCTGAAATGACTTCACCTACAGAAATAAGTTGCTCATTAATATCCTTGACACTAGCAAGGAAAGTGTCCATATCATCTTCCTCATGCATAATCTTCGACTCCAGCTCTTTACGCAGCAAACCAATTTTACCCTCATTGTGGCTTGCATAAAGACATGCTAGAATATCCCAAGCCTGTTTTGCAGATTTTGTTGAACGGATGTGAGGAACAATGGTGCGCTTCACAAACAATGCAATCAATGCATGAGCCTGCACATCCTTTATAACCCAACGAGCTTGTTCTGTCGTAGGCAAAACAACTCTAATAGAAGCAATCCTTGCAGCAAAACCTGCAACATCCTCAACATCGCCTACATCCTCAGAACCAGGACATACATCAATGCCCTGCACAATATTCCACACGCCCTTTGACACAAGAACGTGTTGCATCATATAAAACCACATAGGGTAATTGTCCCCATCCAACCTGTCCTCAGCAGCAAACATCTTGAAGACATCTGTAGAATACCAAACCATAGAAGACTGTAAGGCACATGTTATGCAGAAATCGGAACTCACAAAAATTCTGCACAAAATGACAAAATTGTATGTGCAGACCTCCCTGTAGTGGAAATGAAGGCCGAAATGAGCCCGAATCAGAAATCTGAGCAGACTAAACTCTACGAGTACTCCCAAAATATTTGTCAACCTGTGAACGCTTGCCAAACCTCACTGTAATCGGAGAAAGTAAACAGGCATATGCTGGTGCAGCTGGTGACTAAGCCCGAGAAGATGTAACCTGCTCTGATACCAATTGTTGGAATTAGGGTTGCACAGAAATGCACACAGCTTGGAGAAGACGAAGACAGCTCAAGGCACACAATCGAGAGTGTGTTACTTAGTGTGCAATGGAACGATAGATAGCCCTAGATTGATGGGCGTATATACAATGCTCGGGGGAAAAAACCTCCTAAAGAGGGAGAAAATACCCCGGCGGTCCTAGCGTGTTCACATATATCACTACCACATGTATATTGTAACATTTCTTTTAGCGCAAGAGAAAGCACGTGCATGTGGCAAGTTTTGGAAAAATCTAAAAGGCAAGGGTGTTGAGAGCTTTGGTGACTTGACTCTTGAGGATATGTATACACATTGCAAGAACCTCTATGAGAAACCCAATGTTGATAAGATGGAGTGTTGTAGCTCCCTTTTATTTATGCCTCCCTTATTTACCATTGAAGATGTATGCCGCGCGCTTGAGAAACTTGCTACTCGCAAGGCATGGGACCTTTAAGGTGTCAAGGCGGAAATGATTAAATGGACAAGCAAGAAAACACAATATTGGATACGTGATATGTTTAACCTTGCACTTCAACATGGCATGCCTCATGATTGGAGTGCAAATTGGATCAAACCTTTGCACAAAGGAGGAGATGTAAACAATGTGAAAAACTATCGCAATGTAATGGTTAGTTTTATTATAGCAAAAGAATTTTGTATGTATCATGGAGATGAAGATAAGTGAATGGGCTGAAAAGGAAGACAAACTTGCGCTTGGCCAAGCAGGTTTTTGAAAGCATCATAGCACTATTGATCACCTTGTCACTCTTCAAGTTCTTATGGAAGCGTCTCCTTTCAAAGGAAAAAAGTTGTATTGTTTCTTTGTGGATTTCAAGAAAGCTTTTGACATGTACCACAAGCAAATCTTTGGAGACGTATGCAAAGCCTTCAAGTGCCGAGATAATTTATGCATGTAATCTTTCGCATCTACCAAAAAGTGATATGTTGACTATGTATGGGAGATGGAATTTCAAAATTTTTTGCAAGCACCATTGGTGTCAAACAAGGATGCCCACTTTCCCCAACCCTCTTTGGACTACTCATTGATGAATTGGAATGCATGGTTCTTGATTTTATGCAACAAGAAGGTATAGAAGAGGTTAAGATCGGAAATGCGGGGATCATGCTTTTGCTTTATGTCGATGATGTAGTGCTCTTGGCACATACCTTAAAGGATTCACAAAAGCTTATGAGTGTCTTGTGACGCTTTTGCCTACATAGCCCGCGGACTGATCGTGAATGGATCCAAAACCAAAGTTATGCTTGTAAAGACCCTCAATGACAAAAATACATGCATTGTATACAACAATGAGCAACTTGAAGTGGTAGATAGCTTCAAGTACCTTGGACTTGAGGTTCCATCCAATCATAAATGGAAGGATTGCGCAATGTGGTACTTGGAAGCTGGAAAGAGGGCTTATTATGCATTTGAGAACATGTGCAATGCCAGAGAGATCCAGTGTTGGGCTCTCAAAAAGTACCTCTTTGACACATTGGTGACATCGAAGTTTCTATATGGAGTGGAGGTGTGGGGTGGTAGCATCGAGAAGTCTACTTGGAAAGAGTTTGAGAATGTCCAAAAGTGTTTTCACGCCAGCTTTCTCCAAGTAAAAACACAAACACCCTACATGCTCTTACTTCTTGAGTCCGGATCGCTTCCCATTGAGGTCTTGGGATGCAAAGGATTGTGGATTACATGCTTAAGACACAACGTAGCCCTTTGTATCGACTTCCTAGAATCGCATATGAAGCAAGTCAAAAGGTCCAAAATACATGCAAGAGAAAAATACTAAGTTCAAGGTGGATGCTTGACATCAAGAAATGATTTGGAAGATGGGATGCATGTCACTTGGTCATGGATGCGTCTATCAACTCCCAAGTTTATGAGGCCTTCTTACAATGCCAATGTATCACGGCTTGGGAGAAATTGGTAGGTTCTCGCTTCAGCCATTACACCACAAACATTGCCCCAAACTACAAATCTCTCTTCTTCTTTGAATGAGGTAATCGAATCCATCCCTACATCCTTGAGCCCATCCCGTTGAGTGCCATCTGCACCATTGCCTCCATTCGTCTTAGCTCCCATTCTCCACACTGCAAGATAGGACGTTGGGACACTGGCGAGGAGTCTCATCAACTTTACACCTTATGCCCTTGTCAAGTGCGCGAGAGTGAGTACCACACACTACTTGACTGCTCATCTTTTGACCACATTAGGTCCTCTTTCCCCCATATATTCATTCATGAGCTCTCCCTACATACCTTCCTCTCCCAACCACAATGTAGACTCTCTATTGCGATGCTCATTTCAGCCATTTTTGAGCATCGAGAGTCACTTATGGCCTCCACTCACACCACGTGACATGTTCATTTGGTCCCATAGATCATATTTGACCTCCGAGGACAATAATAGACCTCTCTCTCTCTCTCTCTCTCTCTCTCTCTCTCTCTCTCTCTCTCTCTCTCATTCTCTATCTATCTCCCACTATCTATCCCTCTCTTTCTCTCTATCTCTCTCTCTCTGTATCTATCTCTCTTACTCTTTCTCTCTCTTTCCCTCTCTCTCTCTCTCTCTCTCTCTCTCTCTCTATATATATATATATATATATATATATATATATATATATATATATATATATATATATATATATATATATATATATATATATATATATATATCCCTCTCTGTCAATGCAAGAAGAAGGCATTGAAGAGGTCACTATTTGCAATGCGGTAATCATGCTTTTGTTGTATGCGGATTATGTAGTGCTTCTAGCACACACTTTAGAAGATGCACAAAAGCTTATGGTTGTCCTTGAGAACTTTTGCTTTCATAGTGGACTGATTGTGAATGAATCTAAAACAAAGTTTATGCTTGTGAAAACCAACCATAAGGAGAGGCCATGCATTGTGTACAACAATGAGACACTTGAAGTTGTTGAGAGCTTTCAGTACCTTTGCCTTGAGGTTCTGTCCAATCACAAGTGGCATGAATGTGCTATGCATCGTTTGGAAGCGGGAAAGAGACCATATTATGCATTTGAGAACATGTGTAATGCGGGAAACATCAAGTGTTGGGTTCTCAAGAAGTACCTTTTTGATGCATTGGTGACACCGGTTCGTCTTTATGGAGTTGAAGTGTAGGGTAGGAGAATCTCAAAGTATACTTGGAAAGAGTTTGAGAATGTCCAAAAGCGTTTTCTTACAAACTTTCTCCAAGTTAAGACACAAACACTATATATGCTCCTACTTTTTGAGTTCGGACCTCTTCCAATTGAGGTTATGGACATGGAAAGGGTTGTGGAGTACATGATAAAGATGCGTCAAAACCCCTCACATCGACTTCCTACAATTGCATGGGAAGCACGCAAAAAAGTTCAAAAGATGAATAAAAGCAAGATCTTGAGCACGGGATGGATGCAAGACATAAAGAAGTGATTTGGTAGATGGGATGCATTACACTTGCTATATGATTATTCAATTGACTCCCAAGTGAATGAAGCTTTTCTACAATGCAAATGTATTATGACTTGGGAGAGATCCGATGGGTCACGCTTCATACATTACACCACCCATATTGCCCCCAACTACAAAACCATGTTCTTCACTAAAAGAGGAAATCGTACTCACACTTACATTCTTGAGCCTATCCCCTTGTGGATGATACGCACTATTGCAGCCATTTGGCTTAGCTCCCATTTCCTTTGATGCGAGACAGGGTGTTGGGGAAATGGAAAAGAGTCAAATCGATTGTGCACATTATGCTCACTGCAAGTTTGAGAGTCTGGGTACCACACACTACTAGAGTGCTCAGCTTTTGGTTACATCCGAACTTAGTTCCCTCACATTTTGATCCATGACTTAGACCTACAGACTTTCCTCTCCCAGCCATAGTGAGGGCTCTCCATTGCAACTCTCATCACCACAATTTTAGAGCATCATACTACATCACATGTAGCTTTGGTCCTATTGGTCATATTTGACTCCAAAGGCAATAATAAAATCTATCTATCTATCCCCTCTCTCTCTCTCTCTCTCTCTCTCTCTCTCTCTCTCTCTCTCTCTCTCTCTCTCTCTCTCTCTCCCCCCCCCCCCTCCCCCTTTCTCTATCTCCCTCTTTCCCTCCCTCTATCTATCTATCTCCCTCTTTCTCTTATAATCCATTTCCTAACAAATCTATCATGCACATTCAAGCTTACATATTACAACAACGATCACGAAGATTGCATCAACGTCACTAAGCAACCTACACCAAATGAATGAGGTTCGTGAAGCCAGAGCATCTCGAAAATGGGCAGTTTACCATGGAGGACGTGCAACCGTTGAGGACTTTAGGTCTACCAAGGCAGTCCCTAATAATACCACATAATTAGTAGTTTCTCTTCTATTTGTAAATGGAGCTAGACACTACCACTAAGTCCATCTAGGAGACGACTAGTGGTAAGACCCATCCACTGTAGGTTGTGAATGCCGCCCTCTCCCACGAGAAGAGGACGTAATTTACCCTACTCTTCTAGAGAGGAAAACGATTTTGTATGCATCTTTGGTCCCATGGGTCATATGTGACCTCAGTGGACAACAATGGATCTATCTATCTATCTATCTCTCTCTCTCTCTCTCTCTCTCTCTCTCTCTCTCTCTCTCTCTCTCTCTCTCTCTCTCTCTCTCTCTCTCTCTCTCTCTCTTTGTTTCTTCATTTATGCATGTAAATGTGTGTGTGTGTGTGGTGTGTGTGTGCGTATTTTGTATGTGTGTGTGTGGAGTAGAATCCATTAGGGAAAGGGGGGAGGGGGGCGTTTACTGATTACCTTAGGTTGTAGAAAGGTTGCCCGTTAGGTTGAGCTTCCAAATACAAACGCAGTAAACCCCCTTTGATGAACTCGTCACAAACAAACCGAAGCTCCTCTTCGAACCGAATGTGTGTGTGTGTGCGCGCGCGCACGTACGTGCGTGTGCGTGTGTGTCTGCATGTACGTGTCCGTGTGCGTGTGCACGTGCGTGTTGTTGTGTTTGAGTGAGGGAGAAGGTGGAGAAAGATTGACAAGGGAGAGAAAGAGTGAGGGTGTGGGAGGTGTAGGAGGGGGGAGGGAACTTGAAGCAGGCGTGATGGCGGAGAGGAAGAAGGCAAGGTATGCCACAAAAACGTGGCATACTCTACCCTTCTTCTTTTTTAGGCGCCAAGCATTACCGGTACTGTTACTGCGAATATTACCGCAACCATTACCGTAATTATTTCCGCACAACGTCATTTCAACCGATACAACTGTATCCAAGGTTGCACGGGGGTACAAACCACCCCCTCTACCCTTAGATATCAATAATTTTCTTTTTAGCCTTTTGAGTTTTTTTATGAAGACTTTCAATTTTTTTATTAGTACTTATTTTTGTAGTACTTTTAGATTTTTTTAAAGTACATTGTTTAAGTACTTTTAGGTATTTGTAATTAAAATTTATTCTCTTTAACTATATAGTAAATGTTTTAAATTGAAATATATCTATTTTTTAATTAACTGTTTATTTTTTAGGGCACATATGACTAAATAAAAAATTTGTCGCCTGTGCAGGATGTCCACTGGGATGATCGTGGTGTGGCCCCACTGGAGGGACTGAATGTGATAGGTGGCTCAAAGAAAAACTCACTTGTCCTTGCGCCAAGTGCAAAAGGTCAATCTCTCGCTTGAGGCGCATTGCATTGGAGCACGTGGAGAATGAAGGGCTTTGGCATCCTCAGAAAAGTGCCAGGAGAGATGAGAACGCCACTCATCCCACGCTTGAGGAGGTGGCCCATTGGTCTATGTTTGGTGGTGGTGCGCTGGCGTGCAAAGCTGAATGGTAGAGGCAAGAGCTATTGGACGAATTGGATGCACCGCATGGTGATCCACCCATTAGCTCTACTTCGTCATCTCCTTTCCCCTCTCAGTCGCACTTTGAGGAAAAGGATGAGCACACGTTCGACATGTGTGATGCATTACTGGCTCATGAATGCGATGTGTACGAGGAGGATTGCTAGCCATGCACTCAACGGGCAATGACAAGGAAGGACAGATTGATGGCGAGTGCACAAACACCTCTTTACGACGGTGCACACAATACTTGCTGCTACGAGCATCGTTGGAAGACATCAAATTGCAAGCAAAATTTGGTGGGATCAATGCAAGTGCCAATGCACTCCTTGGGTAAGTTTGGAATAAGACTTTTTTATACATCTCTCTCGCTTTATGGTGCTGCCTCCTTGCAATTGTATAAGTTTGCATGTTTGTTGTAGTTTAATGGGAAAAATGTTGCCAAAAGATCACCACATCCCTCCATATCGTTGATGATCTAGATCCGTAAGTCATTGCACTTGGAATGGACTATGAGCACATCCATGCGTGCATCAACGATTGCATGCTATACCGTAATGAGCACGCTCATGCTACCTCATGTCCCGTGTGCGGGGAAGCACAATACAAAACCGGAGTGAGTGGGGTGCACCTACCCCACAAGGTATTGAGACATTTTTCTTTAATTCCTCACATTCAAAACATGTTTAAAAGCAGGCCTATCGTGGAGCTTCTTACGTGGCACACCAATCACCGCTCAAATGATAGAATGATGCGTGTCCCTTTTGATTCACCTGCATGGAGGCAGATCGAAACTCAATGGCCAGAGTTTGGGTTGGAGCCTCGACACTTGAGGCTTGGGTTATCAAGTGATGGTGTTAACCCCTTTGGCACTAAGTCTACTTCATGGAGCACTTGGCCTGTGGTGATCGTCAACTACAATATTCCACCATGGGAGACAACGAAGAAGGGCAATAAAATTCTTTCCTTGCTTGTGCCAGGGAAGTACAAAGTGTCAAATATTGACGTCTACCTCGAGCCCCTCATCGAGGAGTTGGAGGAGTTATGGAGATGCATTCTTGTTGTAGATTTCTCACTTGCAAAGGGGGAGAGAGAAGCCATTGTGAGGGGAATACTTATGTGGACTATGCATGACTATCATGGTCTTGGAGAGATTTCTGGTATATCCTCTCTCTCTCTCTCTCTCTCTCTCTCTCTCTCTCCCTCTCTATCTCTGTCTCCCTCTAGCCCTCTATCTCTCTAACGATATGATATGTATGCAAGGTTGTCCACATTGGGTCACAATGCATGTCCTACTTGCAGGCTATCATTGGTGTGACAGAGAGGCCTGATGCCTCTAGCCCTCTATCTCTCTAGCGATATGATATGTATGCAAGGTTGTCCACGTTGGGTCACAATGCATGTCGTACGTGCGGGCCATCATTGGTGACAGAGAGGCCCGATGCCTTGCGCAAGGTAATCTATCCAAACAACCATCATTTCTTACCCCAAGGTCATAGCAAGCACAAGGCTCCAACAATGGGAAGACACCTCTAAAGCTCACAATGGCAAATTGGGAAACCATTTGGGAAGAGCACTACAACAACAATCCGGCTCCATGTCCTCCACCAAAAGGTATGTCAAGGTATTCCATATTTTTAAGGCTTCCATATTGGAAGGACTAAAAAATACAACACCTCTTGGATCCCATGCACATATTCAAGAATGTAGCCTAAACACTATGGGACCACATTATTGTCAAGAAGGACTCATTGGGTGCAAGGGAGGATTTGAGTCTTTTCAAACATCTCCCTGCCTCTGTTACTCCATGTCATGCCCGTAATGGAAAGATTATACTTCCTAAAGCACCATGGATTCTAGCCAAAGAAGAATTCGACAAAGTGAAGGATACCATTTCTTCTATTTTCACACCAATAGGATACATGAGGCCGCTAAAGGGATCTTTCACAAAAGCGAAGAAGGATGGAAGCGTTCAATTGTATGGGTTGTGTTAGGTAAAGGCAGTGTGTGTGGGGCGGGTATCTAACCTCACTCCTATCTTATTGCAGACATAGTGAGAACCACGAATATAATTGTCAATCCATGGGACGAAGCTGACTCGAGTAGTGTATAGAGGATACAAGAGGCTATCAATCTCTTGGAAAACAACAAAAAAATCAGATCTATCTCAAGCTACACTCATCAAATGACACAAATCACCAAAAGCTAATCGCTCATCGGTAAACAAATCACAACCGTTACAGGATCAAATGACATCCAAACAGTACAAAAGTTCTAGGACGTGTTTATAAGACCTAAGCACCACATGCTTATGGTCTCAAATCTCACTTTAGGTCAAGTGAAAAAATCACGATTATTAACAGCAGTGAGTTTTTGGCCTAATCATTTTGGACCCATAATGCATCTAAATGCTTAGCAATGATTCCCCAATACCCCACCTATACTTATTTTATAATTTTGAAGCTTAAATTCCAACTTATACTGAAATTAGGTTGTGGGTCGGCAACACCAAAAGCTATGGATTACCATGCAATGCTTACGTCAATGCGTAGAGCTCTTACCTGCGGTTGCAACGCAATAGAGGGCACTGCAATGTGACAATCAAGAAGGGAGTAGGAAGCGCAAGAAGGAGAGAAGTGAGCGCTGTTAGTTCACACTGTGTTTATATTATCACGAAACTTATAAAATACTTACAAAATTGGCTTTTATACCTTAGCCCAGGTTTTTTTGGTCAAAACTAATAATCTGAGAGCTCTAACTAAAGAGAGGTTGATACAATCTGGAAGCTTGTAGCCCTGGCTCATCAATTACATTGTTTATATGGAAATTAGGAGTTACAACATTCCAAATTCATCAAAACAATAAGTGTTTTTACAATGAAATCTCCAAAAAATGTTATCCGAGTTATCTTGCTTCTAACATTCCCCCCCTCTTTCACTATGTCGTCCCTTGACACAGCTTCATGGACTGAACTAGTCTTCAGGTTGATGGCTAGCGAGGTGGTCTTTAAGCTCATGGAGTGTGCTTAAAGACCACCTCATATTTGATTCTTTGTTCTTTGCCAGGAACTTGCAAGAACTGCATAGTGACTTTGTTTTTAAGCTCAATGGCTGAATACCCAACAAACCTGGATGTAAGGCTACTTATCACTGGCCCAAATATCCTCGTTCTCCAAGTGAAGAAACCTGTATATAATGCTTACTCAAACGCCAACATATTGCTAGAGGGCAAAAAAATGCATCGGACGTAATAGTCGTAAAGGATTTCTTATAAAGGTTGTCCACTTAGGTCATAACACAGACCTTTATTGCCTTCGAGTGAAGACAACCATGGTGCGTCCGCTTGCTCTGACTCGTGAAAAGCTTGAATGCAGGTGAACAACATTCTATGAATCTTATACAGCAGCATGGAACATGAGAGGTCAAGAAGGCTCTTGAAGAAAGTCATGGTGCCCATTAGGGTTTTCACAATGTATTCCTCTGTTGCCGGTCCTTGCTCTAGAGCTGGTAGCCATGGATAGTTCGACCATGTCATCCTCTTCTTTTTTAGTGCTTCATATGCCTGCAAGGTCCTTACCCTTGGTACGGGACATAATTTTGGGTCTTTCTCTAGTGCTGCAATCATTCTTGTGAACAGAATTAGATATCTCGAATTGTTGTTCAACCAGTTCTTTCTCCACTTGGGGTGGATATCCTCTGAGCCTTCTGCCTGCATATCTTTGTATAGTCTTTCCTTTACCTATAGTAACTCCACTTTGATCAAGGGGTATGGCATTGATTGTTGATGCCACTGAGCACTGATTTGATTGGGAGTGAGTTGAGTTACACTTACTGAGTAAAGAACTCTCAACTACCAATCCATTGTTGTTTTCTATTCAGCATCTGTTTCTTGGGTAATCTTCTCCTTTAGTGCATCTTCCTCAGCTTTAGAAAGCTGGACCATGGGCACTTGCTCAGCTTCAGTGAGTGGTACTTGAAAGTTTGATTCTCCTGCCAGTCCTTCTGACAGCTGTGTTTCCATCTCAGCAAAAGAGACTGAGGGTATGTCAACAGTTGGTTGTTCAAAGGTACCTACTTCTTCCTGATGTTCTGGTTGTCCCTCTCTCAACAGTTGATTGACTCTCTTTAATTCGACTATCTCTTTGAGCAGTTGCTCTTCTCTTTGGACCCACATCAATGCAAGGTCTTGAGATCCTTGTTTCTCTTTTCCAAAGTCTTACAGACTTCTTCTGTATGTTTGATCAAAGCGACAGCAGGGTTCTCTCTTATCTATCGCAAAAAGGCTACTTGACCATTGATCCTTTGCTTTGAGTACTATAGAGAAGAATTTTCTACATCGAGCTGCACTTGGATCCTTTTGGACTGACAGAGTAGTGGTTAAAAGTTAATTGGTTACTTCTGCCAGTTGTTGATCTTTGCTTCTGCATGCATTAGATAACTTGGTTAGAAGATCTTCCATTTCTTTCTGTTGCTTCTCTTTTGCAACCTTGTGTTGTTCTGGTTCATCTTTCAACTCTTTGATCTGTCTTTGTAGATCTGAAATTATGTTCATCCTGTCATCTAGCTCTCCTTGTAGAGCATCAATGACTAGCTCAAGCTCCCTAGAATTAGCACTTAGCACCGCGGCTAAGTGCTTCTCTTTGCATTTTTCTGTCTCATCAGTTGCATCTGCTTGGCATATTCATTGTCATGCATAATGACTTTGTCATTCGTTTGCCATTCTTCCGGCTCCTGTCTAGAGGTTTCTACCGTTTTGGTTTATGAATCTCTACCTCTCCTCCTTGAGGCGTTGTGGTCGCCTCAGTTGATTCTACTGCATGAGGATTTGTGGATGCCTCAATTGTTTCTTGTTGGGTTGTTGTAGAAGGTCCTGCTGCAGTCATTTTTGTTTCCATTGGCTGTTCAAATATGGCCTCTTCCTACTATTCAGACTCTTTTTCCTTGGCTTCCTCGCCCTCATTGGGTTGGTGAAGGGTTTGGGCTTGGCATTGGGTGGTCTTCTTGCTCCGTAGCGGGTGAAATGGGAGACACATCCCCCTAGTCGTGATGTGACTCACCTTGTTCAGTAGCCTCTGCTTGTCTCTATTGTTTGGCCACTTCTTCCTTTGCTTTCCTTTCAGCTTCTTGAGCTTCTTTCAACTTTAAGGCTTCTGCCTCTACATACATGTGTTCAAGAAAATCCTTGGGATCGTCTTCTCCTTTCCTTGTAGGGTTCTTAGTTTTGGGTCCCCTTATATCTCTTGAGACCCACCTTTCAGGGTCCTCACCTGCAGCTTGGCGGATCCTTTCATAAGTCTGCTTTTCTCTTTCAAATCGCCTTCTTTTGTTGAGGTTCTTCTTGGTGTGCGGCTACTGCTTTCTTCTTCATTTCTTCAATTCTTGCATGTCTTTCTTTGTTGTCCGATCTCTCACTACTATGAGCTTCATGGGAGCTTTTTGCAAATTATTCGTCTGACTTATATACTCTCTTTGATGAACGCGTGGTTCTTGGAGAAGGTTTCACAGATACAACCCAGGTGTTCTGATCTAAGGCTGGCGGCAAATTATCGGCCATTCTAATAGCATAATATGCAATTCTTGTTAGCACTTTAACGGCGCCCAAATATGTGATTTTGCCTTCTTTCTTTGTGCCTTTCAATGTTGTCAACACATACTGCACTTGATCAATTGCCATCCTAGTTGTCGACTTCAACACTTAGGTGAAGGTGGTCGCAACCACATGGTTGGGGTGGTGTACCGTGGCGGTCTCTTTGATAAGAAGTAAAGTGTTGATGGTATAAGCGAGCTGGTTCACTAGACCAACGTCCGTATCCCTGAAGGAGTACGAGCAGAAGTGCGACGCGAGAGAGAGTGCGAGAAGAAGAGCACGACGATATGGTCAACTCACTCTACTGTAATGTGTAGAGCATAGTGAGTTCATATTAGGTTTTTACAAAAGAATATGTGTACATACCTGGCGGCCCGCCCACTTACCTGGGCGACCACATTGGGCTTTATACCCCAACAACCTCCCACTTAAAGGCCAATGTGGTACTTTAAGTGTGAGAGAAGCTACTATACAAGCTAATATACAAGAGATGTAGAGAAGTGATGTACTACCCTACACCTAACTGCTTGCGAAAATGCGCAAAGCTCTCTGAGGGAAGTCCTTTTGTAAGTAGAACAGCAGGATTTTATGTGGTGTGAACTTTGACAAGCTGAAGTTGCTTATCCTCGAGCATTTCCCTGATGAAATGATACTTCACATCCACATGCTTTGTCTTTGAGTGATAAATTGGATTGCGAGCCAATTGTATAGCACTTTGACTATCACAATATAACACAGGCATCTCTTCTTTGATTCCCAAATCTGTTACTAGTCGATTAAGCCAAATTGATTCTTTGCATGCCTCTGATGCTGCAACATATTCAGCCTCTATAGTAGACTGAGTAACACAATCTTGTAATCTAGAACGCCATGATACTGCTCCACCAGCCAATGTAAAGACATACCCTGACGTAGACCTTCGGTTGTCTAAGTCACCTGCATAATCTGAGTCTGTAAAACCCTTTACACTTAGCTCCTGACTCCCATAGCATATACGCATACTCTTTGTATCTTTCAGGTATCTCAATATTCCTTTCACTGCCTCCCAATGTTTCTTGCCTGGGTTTGACATGTATCGACTTACTACTCCCACTGCAAATGCAATGTCTGGGCGAGTAGCAATCATTGCATACATCAAACTACCCACTGCAGACGCATATGGAATCTTATCCATTTCAGCCTGTTCTTCCTCAAACACAGGACAATCTTGTTTGCTAAGTTTCACATATGGTGGCAATGGAACACTCAATGCCTTTCCCTTCTCCATATTGAAACGTTGCAAAACCTTGTCAATATACTCTGTTTGAGATAACCAAATCAACTTCTTTGATCTGTCTCTCTCAATGCGCATACCAAGTATATGACTTGCCTCACCCATGTCTTTCATGTCAAACGATTTTGCCATCTTTGACTTCAAAGCTGAAATTTCTTCCAAGTGCTTGCCAGCAATCAACATGTCATCCACATACAAAATAAGGATCAGCCAACTGCCATCCTTAGCCTTCTTTGTATATAGACAGTGATCGAACTCACTACGTTTGTAGCCTTGAGAAAGCATAAACTTGTGGAATTTATGGTACCATGCCCTCGGTGATTGTTTTAAGCCATAAAAACTCTATTACAACTGGCATACCCAATCTTCCTTGCCTTTCTCAACAAACCCTTCTGGCTACTGCATGTAAATTTCCACATCTAAATCACCATGCAAGAACGCTGTCTTGACATCCATTTGGTGCGACACCAAATCTAATATGGCAACCAATGCAAGAAAGCATCTCAATGTAGTCATCTTGACCATCGGAGAGAAGACTTCATCAAATTCAATGCCTCGTTCTTGCTTAAAGCCCTTGGCAACAAGCCTTGCTTTGTACTTTGGCTGACTATCATGAGCGGTGATCTTATACCTATAAACCCATTTACAGGGTAGAGCCTTTTTGCCCCGTGGTAATTTAACTAGCTTCCATGTCTGGTTTTTATGCAGAGCTGTCATCTCTAACTGCATGGCCAATTGCCAATTCCCGGAGTCCTTCATTTGCACTGCTTCCTTGTAACATGAAGGCTCATTTCAATCAGTCAACATGACATAATTCATAGATGGAACAAACCTATCAGGAGGTCGAGTGACACGTCCAGATCTACGCACAATAGGTGGCTCAGGCTCAGCCACAACCTGTGGTTCCACTCTATCCTGTCCTTGCTCCTCTTGAGCCCTGACATTTTGTCTTGCACGTGCAGGTCCATCTTCTTGGAAGACAACTCTTCTAATCTCCTCAACCCTCTCTGGTTTAGAATATTCATTAAAGTGAACATCATTGCTGCGGACAACCTTTCTAGATTCGGGATCCCAAATTCTGTACCCCATCTCACCAGAATTACCATAGCCTAGAAAGATGCACTTTCTACTCTTTGGCTCAAGTTTGTTCCTAAATTCCTTTGGAACGTGAGTATATGCCTCACAGCCAAAGACTCTGAGATGCTTTTATGAGGGCATTTTGCCTGACCATACCATCTCTGGCACTGAATCCTTCTGCAAAACCTTGCTAGGAGATCTATTTACAAGATGAACAGCTATTGATACAGCTTCAACCCAAAACCCATTTGGCAGTTGTGCATTAGACATCATACTTCTGACCTTCTCTTGTATGGTCCTATTCATCCTCTCAGCAACACCATTTTGAGGAGGATTGTAAGGAGCAATAAGTTCACGTTTTATACCTTTTGACTCACAAAAGTCCTGAAAGGCCTTTGAAACATACTCTCCACCATTGTCAGTGCGTAAGCATTTAAGCTTCTTGCCACTCTGATTCTCCACAAGTGTTACAAACGTTTTGAAAACACTAAACGGATCATCCTTGTGCTTGAGAAAGTAAACCCATACTTTCCTCGAGTAATCATCTATAAATGTCATAAAGTAAGAAGCTCCCCCTAGAGATAGGTTAGGCATAGGTCCACACAAATCACTATGAACAAGTGCCAACTGTGTATCTCTTCTACTGCTTCTATGCTTATGTGGCTGCTGTGTTTGCTCACCATACAGACAATGTTCACAGAATTCAAAATCATTAAATGAAAAGCCAGGAAAATAACCAGAACGAGACAAGATTTCCATTCCCTTCTTGGACATATGTCCTAACTGGCTATGCCACAAAGAAACGTTCAGCTACTCGGTTACATTGATTACATTTTTAGAGACATTTGATACATAAATCATGTAAAGTCCTCCAGACTTTACTCCATGTGCTAGTGTCATAGAACCCTTGGATATCTTCCACATGTTCTGTCCAAAAGTGGTGACGTAGCCATCATCATCAAGTAAACCTGTGCTGATCAAGCTCTTTGTAATTGCGGGAACATGTCTCACATTCTTCAGCGTGAAAGAAGAGCCATTCTGAAACTTCAATTGAACATCTCCAACACCTAAGATCTCACATGTCTGCCCATTGCCTAGCCGAACATGATCTTTAGTGGTCACATAAGAGGTAAACCACTCCTTGTTTGGAGACACATGAAGTGATGCCCCTGATTCTATAATCCAGTCACTCAGTGCATTTCCATCAGATGCTGTAAGAAGAGCTGATTCCATTGTATTCTTCAAGATGTAGATGTCTCCTGACACTAGACTATCATCCTCTGCAACAGTGTTTGTCACATTTATTTCTTGAATCTTCACTAAGGACTTGTTCTTCTCACCATGGTCTTCAGCTTTCTCTTTGCCTTTTTCTGCTTTCCATTCTCTGCAGTCTCTTTTCATGTGACCCTTCTTGCCACAATGGTAGCATTCTATGTCACTCTTGCCTTTAGCACCGCGGGACTTGCTACGAGACTGATTCCTCTTTCCACCTTTGTACTTTTCTTTGGTCCTTCCCCTGACAACTAAGGCTGTTCCTTTGCCTTTGTCCATTGTCTTTCTATTGGTTTCTTCAGTAAGCAGACTTCCTTCTACACCTGCTATGTTCAAACCATCTGGAGGTGCAGAACTACTCAAAGTTGTGCGAAAAGTGTCCCAACTTTCCGGCAATGTGATCAACAGGAACATAGCTCTAACAGGTTCATCAAACTTGACACCTTGAGCTAACAACTGACTATAGATTGTGTTGAATTCATTCAGATGATTGAACATAGGTGTCCCTTCTTTCATCTTCAAGTCAACAAGCTTCTTAAGCCAGTATACCTATGAAGCTGCACTCTGCTTCTCATAAAGATCACTCAGCTTTAACCATGCTTGATAAGCCGACATCTCGTCTGCTACATTGAAGTAAACGCTTTCTGCCAAAGTCAGCATAATGGTAGAAAGTGCCAATTCATCCATTTTGCTCCATTCATCTTCATCCATATCTTCTGGTTTTATCCCCTTGAGCTTTATAGGTTTTATCTGCTTCTTTTGTACCAACACGTGCCAAATCTGCTTCTTCCACAATGGGAAATTGGTTCCATCCAGCTTCTTGATATTATAAAGAGCAGTGTCCTGTGATCCAGCCATAGCTACGCTTCATAGTAGTTTACTTTTCTGGGAAAAATTCGGCAGAGTTTTCCCTGTAAACTGACCTCTGAACCAATATCAACCTATCAAATGAACCAAGAAAGCTTCAGATTCTACAGAAATTTTGGCAGAGTCTCCTTTGTAAAATGGCTCTGGTGTATTAAAAACAGACCAAAAAACAGCTCAAAAAACACTGTCTCTCTGACACTGTAAGCTGCGGGTAAACCTGTCCTGCACCTGTACTGTCTCTCACTGTCCTGTCACTGTCCTATAAGCATAGACTGCGACAATGCCTTAACGGCAATAAAGCAAAGATGCAATCCCTATGTCTAACTCACAGTCAATACATCCTAGCTGCCTATCTAAGGGTGCTCGAGGGATCGCTCCAAGACCTGTATCACCGAAAGGATCTCAACATTCGAGAATCCCCCAGCTCAATAAAACCTCACTCGACCCTCAACAAAGGCTGCAGTAAATCTGACAGTACATAGACTTCCCACAAATTCATACATCCACAAATTTGCCACTATATGCTGTAACCGCTGCGGCGGTTGTTTGCTGCGTGACTCACAGCCAGCAAACCCTCAACAGACATACATCATCTCTGAAAATACATCCCATGTGGAAGTACCTGCAATGTCAGGATGAAATCTGGAATATCAAGCAGCAAACACAAGCTACCTGATGAACTAGTGGATGTCGCCTACAGTCTGTGTGTAGATGCGCCCGTGTCCTATGTGACACGCCTCCAAGAACTGTGAGCCGTCCTTCGATGTGTAGACAACCACAAATCAACACTCTGGGAGTGTTGATATCCTCAGCACCTGCAGTCGTAGGCCAAAAACCCCAAATTTGTAGAGTCAGATCTGCACCCGTCGAGACCACGTAGTCAAAAATGGCCTGTGCAGACCTTTGTCGAAGCCGAACGGTGGCCGAGATGACCTCAGAATGAAATTCTGACAACACCGAGGCCTTCGGTCTCACCCACGAGATTTGGGTCCGTGTCTTCGCCTGTCGAATTTCACTCCAATCTAAGTTGGTGACTCTAGCCTCCTACAGTGCTGCCCCGAGCCTCGATCTGAGCTCTGATACAAGTTGAAGGAGTACGAGCGGAAGTGCGACGCGAGAGAGAGTGCGAGAAGAAGAGCACAACGATATGGTGAACTTGCTCTATTGTAATGTGTAGAGCATAGTGAGTTCTTATTAGGTTTTTACAAAAGAATATGTGTACATACCTGGCGGCCCGCCCACTTACCTGGGCGACCACATTGAGCTTTATACCCCAACAATCCCTACTGCCACGTTTCACTGCCCAGGCTAGAGAGTCCGTCCAATGTGAACCAGCCTAGACCAATTGTACTAATTGTGTGTCCTATGAAAGTGACAATGTAGCCTACTACAAGTTTCCCGCCACAAGACTGCTCACCGTCTCGGTGAGAGAAACCACGAAAATTGTTAATCGACCGCAAAAGAACGCAAAAGAAGCCAAGGCAGTACTATAATCACTATCATTTTAAAAAAACTACCCAGTCACCCAAGAGAAAGATTATTCGCCACACCACCCAAAGCATCAGTCTCTGAAGGTGGAGCCATCAAATCAATGATGGGGCCCTGCTGTATGTGAGCTCTTATGTTCGTAACTGGGCCGCGTGGGAAGGGACCAACCACCTGTAGCTGGGCAGAGAATAGTTCCTGTCCTGTAGTGTACTGAGGATGTTGAGTAACACAGCCATGGCGGTGTGCTCTAGCAACACCATCACAGCAAGTAACGTTCTGCATCTAAGGCAATGGTGATGACTGAAACCCCTGAGGCTACTGTTGATTGTAGTATAGTTCTTGAGTTTGTGGGTAGAATCCCAGAAATTGCTAAGAAGGATCCGTTGCTGCATTTTGCACCGGTGTACCTGCTCCAGTTCATCCATACCCCATACCCATCATCGTAGGTTAGGTTGCCCTATTTTCATGTAAGAGCAGTTCTCTAAATCCTTGTACCTGAGCTTGAAGGTCATTAATCACTTGAGACTTTAACTTCAGGGCCTGTTGGAGTGCGAAATAGTAGCATCGCGATTGGCGATGGTGCTCTCAATGACTTGTATAGATCCGTATATAGCTACGCAAGTAGCTGCGTGATGCTGGTGTGTAGCTGCCAACCACTCTGCTCTAAGCTCAATGGTGGAAATGGCTTGCCTGGAATCCTGCAATATATCCTCAGATAGGCAAAAAAGTGATGTAGAGTCCGACATTGTGGAAGGTCCTATAACAGTGTCAGGTGGAAGAGAGCTAGTGTTACCATATACATGTGGTAGTGATGTGTGTGAACACACTAGGACCGTCGGGGCATTTTTTCCCTCTTTAGGAGGTTTTTTCCCCCGAGCAGTGTATATACGCCCATCACTCTAGGGCTATCTATCTTTCCATTGCACACTAAGTAACACACTCTCTATTGTGTGCCTTGAGCTTCCTTCGTCTTCTCCAAGCTGTGTGTGTTTCTTTGCAGCCCTAATTCCAACAATTGGTATCAGAGTAGGTCACGTCCTCCCGGGCTTAGTCCCCAGCTGCTCCAGCACACACCTGCTCACCTTCTCCGATTTCAGTGAGCTTTGGCGAGCGTTCGTAGGTCGACAAATATTTTGGAAAGCTCAAAGAGCTTTGTCTGCTCAGAATTTTGATTTGGGCTCATTTCGGCCTTCGTTTCCACTACAGGCAGTACTGCACAGGCTATTTCGTCATTTTGTGCAGAATTTCTGTCAGTGCCGTTTTCTGCATAACAGGTGCCTTATAGTCTTCTACGATTTCTGCTATATATCACAGGTTGTTCCCGCTCCGTTTCTCCTATTTTCGGGCAGTTTTCACATCAGGTGCAGCATTTACCATGGCTAACAACAACAACACAGATGTGTTCAAGATGTTTGCTGCTGAGGATAGGTTGGATGGGCAAAACTACCCTATGTGGGCTTATATGATGCAACATGTTCTTGTGTCAAAGGGTGTCTGGAACATTGTGCAGGGCATTGATGTACGTCCTGGTTCTGAGGATGTAGGCGATGTTGAGGATGTTGCAGGTCTTGCTGCAAGGATTGCAGCTGTTAGAGTTGTTTTGCCTACGGCAGAACAAGCTCGTTGGGATGTTAAGGATGCGCAGGCTCATGCATTGATTGCGTTGTCTATGAAGCGCACCATTGTTCCTCACATCTGTTCAGCGAAATCAGCAAAACAGGCTTGGGATATTTTAGCAGGTCTTTATGCAAGCCGCAATGAGGCTAAAATTGCTTTGCTGCGTAAAGAACTGGAGTCGAAGATTATGCATGAGGAAGATGATATGGACACTTTCCTTGCTAGTGTCAAGGATATCAATGAGCATCTTATTTCTGCAGGTGAAGTCATTTCAGACATATCCCTTGTGCACACTATTCTTGATGCCTTACCAGATTCTTACCAGACTTTTGCTATTACTTGGAGACTTATGACCCAAGGAAATCCAGAACTTGTCAAGTTTGATGCATTATGCACATTGCTGTTGCAAGAGTCACTTTCCAGAAAAAACAGGACTAGGCAGCGTGCAGTTGAACAGGCTTTTATTGCTTCTCAAAGAAAGGGTGGTAACAGCAATGCAGCCACTTCTTATGGTTCTGCTGTGAGTGGCAAAACTTATGTTCCTAATGCTTCTGTTGGTAGAACTTCGTCTGGCAATTCTGGTGATAAGGGCAAAAAGAAGATGCGTTGCCATTATTGCAAGGCTAATGATCACTTGATCAAGTCGTGTCCTAAGTTGAAGGCCAAAGAGGCTAAGAAGAAAGAGGGTGGTTCCACTGCAAATGCTGGCTCCACTACAAATGCAGCCATTGTTGAGTCTTCTGTGAAAGGAGATTGTGTTGCTGATGTTGATGCAGAATGGGCTTTTAGTGCAGAGTGCACTTACAATCCTGTTGTCCGTGATGCACGCTTGTCAGTTGCTGGAGATTCACATGTGTGGTATTTCGACAGTGGTGCTACAAAGCACATTACCTCACATCGTGAATTGTTTACCTCTCTCGAGTCTGTCCCTCATGGGAATTCAGTCACTCGTGCCAACAACGCCTCTTATCCCGTTCAGGGAGTTGGAAAGATTGTGCTCACTGCTGCTAATGGCAGTTCCTTCACACTTGTTGATGCACTTTATGTACCTAGGATCAAGAAGAATCTCTTGTATGTATCCACACTTGCTACACTTGGACTTGTAATCAAATTTGTGGATGACAGATGTACAGTTCATGATCTCAGTTTTGGTGATGAAATTATTGCATCTGGGCTTTTGTGCCGTGGGCTGTATAAGCTCACTTTGTATGACAAGTGTGGACAAAACTTTGCAAATGCTGTTGCAGATTCAAGGGCTATTTCAGATGCAAAACTTTGGCATGCACGTTTTGGTCATCTGAATTTTGCCAGTTTGCTGCGTTTGCAAAAATATGATATGGTTGCTTCTTTGCCACCTCTTGAAGCACCTGTCAAACATGTTTGTGAAGGCTGTATTTTGGGTAACATGCAGCGTTCTAAATTTCCAAAGGATGGTTCAGTTCGGGCCACATGCAGGTTGCAACTTGTGCATAGTGATGTTTGTGGGCCCATGAAAACTCCGTCCTTGGGCAATTACCTGTACTTCGTGACTTTCATTGATGATTACTCCAGGCATGCATGGGTATTTCCGCTTGAAGCGAAGTCCGAAGTTTTTATGTGCTTCAAACAATTTCTGGCTATGGCTAAAAATGTCTCGAAATGTACTATGGGCACCCTCCGTTCCGATCGAGGGGGGGAGTACATGTGAGTCATGAATTTAATGCATTTCTGGCTAGTCGTGGGATAAAACACCAATGTACAGTGCCCTATACACCTCAGCAAAATGGTGTTTTGGAGAGGAAAAACAGGTCACTGACGGAAATGGCAAGATGTATGGTCAAAAGTCAAGCTTTGCGGCATTCTTTTTGGCTTGAGGCCATTATGTGTGCCACTTATGTACTTAACAGGTGTCCTACGAAACCTTTGCAGTCTATTACTCCATATGAAGCATGGCATGATAGAAAACCTTCTATTGAGCACATGCGTGTTTTTGGCTGTTTGGCATATGCTTTGGTGCCACAAGTGCAGCGCAAAAAACTGGATGATAAGGTTGTCAAATGTATTTTTGTTGGTTATAGTGCTGAAAGCAAAGGTTACATGTTGTATCATCTGCAAAAAAAACGTATTCTGGTTTCTCGGGATGTAGTGTTTGTGGAAGATTCTGCTCAGCCCTTGCTGTCATGTACTAGAGACAGTAATGTAAGCTCACAGGACATTTATGACACTTTGTTGCCTCTTTTTAGTGGTGGAAATATGAATGTAAGTTCCAATGAGGCAAATGTACAGCCTATAGGGGTTTCTGAAAATGTTTTAGATCAGCCTATTACTGATGCAGATGTACATGATGTACTTGATGAGGAAAGGGCTGAAAATGAGCAGGCTAGAGGTATGCCAAAATGGCTGGTGCACACTTTGCGTGACAGTAAATTGGATGCACCTTTGTCTAGTCGTACTCGTTCAGGCTCTCGCCATGCATCTTATGCATCAGATTGTTATGCTTTCGCTGTGTCTAGTTTACATGATGTTGAGGAGCCTCTGTCTTTTGATGAAGCACAGAATTCAGAAAATTGGATGGCTGCCATGCAATAAGAATATGATGCACTTATAGAAAATGACACATGGACTTTATGTGATTTGCCTCCTAGCAAAAAGGCCATTGGTACAAAGTGGGTTTACAAGTTGAAACGCAAACCGGATGGTGAGATCGATCGCCATAAGGCTCGACTTGTTACAAAGGGTTATGCATAGCAAAAAGGCATAGATTATGAAGAGACTTTTGCTCCCACTTGTCGTATGACTACTGTGCGTTTTCTATGTGCATTGGCAGCTCATTTTGGTTGGGATGTACATCAATCAGACATTGTTACTTCTTTCTTGAATGGTGACATATTTGAGGAAGTTTATGTAACGTAGCCTCGTGGTTTTGTCATAAAAGGACAAGAGGACAAAGTGTGCAAATGTAGCAAGGCTTTTTATGGGTTGAAGCAATCTCCTCGTGCTTGGTATGAGAAAGCTGACACTCATTTGGTCAAACAAGGCTTTCGTAACAGTCCAAAAGAAAGCACATTGTATGTAAAGCATGAGGGTGATGTATTTCTCATCGTGGTTCTTTATGTTGATGATTTGCTGATCACTGGACCAAATGAGAGACATATTGCTGAATTTAAGGCTGATTTGAATGCTACTTTCAAGATGAAAGATTTGGGGCTGTTGCATCATTATTTGGGCATACAGTTTAAGCAGTGTGATGGTGGTATTTCCTTGTGTCAGAAAAGTTACATAGAGACATTGCTATGTAGGTTTCGACTTGAGGATTGCAAACCTATTGCCACTCCCATGGAAACAAGTTTGAAGTTGAGTCTACATGATGCTGGCAATCCTGCTGATGTCACTCTTTACCAAACTGCTGTTGGCTGCCTCATTTATGTATGCAACACGAGGCCGGATATTCAGTTTGCAGTCTCACAACTCAGCAGATTTATGCATAGCCGAGGGTCTAAGCATTGGCAGGCTGTCAAGAGAATTTTCCGCTACCATAGTCGCACTTTACATCTTGGCTTGTTTTATCCCAAGGGGGGATCATTGCCGCCAGACTTACATGCTTTTTCAGACTCAGATTGGGCTGGTTGTTTTGACACGCGAGTGTCCACAAGTGGTTTTTGTTTCATGCTTGGTAGTTCATGTATATCATGGTTGAGCAAGAAGCAACCTACTATGGCCACTTCGAGTTGTGAGGCTGAGTACAGGGCAGTCTTCACAGCTACGGTTGAGTGTGTATGGCTCAGACTCCTTATGGCTGATTTGGGTGTTGGACAGGACACTGCCAACACTATCTACACTGACAGTCAGAGCGCATTGGCAGTTGCGAGGAACCCAGTTTTTCATGCTCTCACAAAGCACATTGAGGTGCATTACCACTATGTCAGGGAGAGGCTCTCAGCAGGAGAGATCAACCTTGCAGATCTTTTCACAAAGGCATTGTCTCGTGAGAATCTTGAAGCTTTCCGCAAATCTTTGGGCTTACTCCCCTTTGTGGATTGATCATGTCCTCAGGGCATGGCACTTCCCTTTACTCATGTGCCAGCTGTCGTTCACCGCATCACTCCAGGGGGCATTTGTTACCATATACATGTGGTAGTGATGTGTGTGAACAAACTAGGACCGCAGGGGAATTTTTTCCCTCTTTAGGAGGTTTTTTCCCCCGAGCATTGTATATACGCCCATCACTCTAGGGCTATCTATCTTTCCATTGCACACTAAGTAACACACTCTCTATTGTGTGCCTTGAGCTTCCTTCGTCTTCTCCAAGCTATGTGTGTTTCTCTGCAGCCCTAATTCCAACAGCTAGCAAGTGGTACTACTGGTGGCACTGCTCATGGTGGTGGACTAGGAGCATGCCTCTCTGGGAGAGTAGAGGCGGTTGGAGTGGCTGCAGCAGGACTAGGCATAGGAGAAGAAGCAACTCCCACTGGGGCTTGGGAGCTAGTCATTGTGGTAGGAGTAAAAATAGCAGCAATAAAGAGAGGAACACACATTGTAGAAGCCAGAGTTGTGACATGCATAGTATGATCTGCAGCGCCTGAACTTACAATCGGACCAGTAGCAAGAGTATGCGAGGAATGTCGAATAGGTTGCTTCACTCGAAGCTGCTGGCTTTCCGAAACTGGCAGTGATATCAAAGATTCTACTGTGTCCTTCACTACCTTCGCCCTCTTTTTCTTAGGCTTCAAAGGTAGATCCATTGTCTGTTCAATATCTTTCCCTTTTTCCTTAGAGCTTTTACACCGCATATCCACATCTACATCCATGGGACTAACATGTATGTTAATGACCGAGGCCAACATGGGAGCTACAAAGCATTGAAAGCTAGATTGCACCTGAGCTCTGAATCTTTTTGCCCGCGACAGTAAAGAGGTAAATAAAATTTGATGAAAGCCACCCAAGATGGTGTGGATGAGGCAGTATAGGCCTTTGTAGTTTGAGAATAGAGTAGGCCCGTCACATCTACCCTTGCTTACTTTAGCAGCTCTAACCAAAAAGTAATACTTGAAAATGGCCCAGAGCTTTCTATTTCTTGAATAGTCAGCGTGACTAGTACTAAGTAGCTCTTTGCATGCTTCAATGGTCGCATCTTTCAAAAGTTGTGAATAGGTTCTCGTAGCCGGTTTTACTGCAAGAGAGATTGTCATCCCCAAAGCGTGACCAGTGCGTGTAGCAATTAGTGGGTGCCCTCCCCGTGCCCTCTTACTTTGGGAAAAAGCTTGAGAACCTCATGCACCATATCCATGGGAATATCAGAAGGCAGATTGGCATCTACTAATGCTGACAGACCTAGCGTATGTAGCTAATCTTTTGATAAAACTTCTCGAAGAGTTGTGTTTTCAGCATTCAGTAGCTTAAGAGTGTTTGGCTTAGTGTGTGCCAAAAGTGCATGTTAGGTCAAGCATAAAAACATCCAAAAAAAACACACACCTAAAAACTATTTTTTTAAAGGATTTAGATACCATTCAGTGTTTTCTTTGTTGTTTTAGGGTTCGAATAAGTAGGACACATGTGTGGAGTGTTCTGGATGTGAAAGGTTCAGTTTACTTTGGATTTGCCCAAGGTTTGTGTGTTTGGTGCTGTAAAGTGACTGAAGTGACCTAGAAAATCCATCTTGGTGTACAGAGTTGGTATTAGTGTCCAAAAGAACTTAAAATCACCTCTAGTAACCACAGCAAGTGTCAGGTACCAAAAAAGCTGCAATCTGCAAGTCCAGACAGTAAGCGCCCTTACTGTCTCTAGACCCAGATTTGGGCAACTGACCTAGCAAAAGCATGTACATATGTTGTAGGCTCAATAACAAGAAATTTTGTGTAGTTATAATCCAATTTTGATGTGTTTTGGTCTTGTCAAGTGCTTGGTATACACAACAAAATCTGCAAAAGTGATTATAACTCAAGCCAGTAAGCCCACAACCCAGGTGAAGACTCCAAAAGGTGAGTATAAGCCCAGGTAAGAGGTTCCTATTGCTAGGAGTGTCAAAATACATCCTTTGAGCACAAAAAGTGCAATACTGTCCTCCACACAGTAAGCACCTTTACTGTCTCCAGAGAGATACTGGGACCCTGCTTGAGCAAACACCTAAGTGATGTTGTTTTATATGCTTGATTGAGTCTTTTTGCCAAGTTGTGACTAATTTGTTGAGAGTAAGGTGCATTTTACAAGCCAAAAACTGCATTCCAGAGACAAAAATCAAGATTCCATACAAAAATCACCTACAGGAGGGCTAAAACTTGCTAGGACAACCCTAAACATTGCATTAAACATAAGGGAGTGGAAAAAATCAAGCAAACTGCTTCATTTTGTGAAACTTGCATTACCAAAGCTTGTAGTACTTGAAAGCAAACACTTGTGCAAAAGATTGTACTATTTGAGCAAGAAGAAAGGGCTCAAGACACCAAAAATTTTATTTCAGCCACAACAGTCCACAGAAAAAGGAGTCAAAAAGGGCTACGGGGTTGGTCAAGTGAGCTAACATTCACCATTTTCATTCAAAAGAAATTAAGCAATCATTAGGTGTGGTCATCTGAAGCGGAAAGTGCAATATTGTCCTTTAGACAGTAAGCGCGCTTACTGTCTCCAGTGCCTAAATTGTGATATTTAGCTTGCCACCTAATCTATACATTGAATGCATGTATATAGATAGTTTCTATACTGAGAAATACTTCAAATAGATAGTAAAAGTGTGTAAACTGCTTGCAGGGTGTACCAGGAGCCTAAGAGAACAGCGAGCTGGAAGTAAGGTAACTTTCCAGGTTAGTGCATCCAAGGTTAAGCATGTTTCATGTTTTTGAGGTTAGGAACTGTAGTACCCTCAAGACATAGACCACTTAGGAACCAGGTGAGTCAAGTTTCTATGGAAGAGAGTGTCAATCAGACCACCCAGGTATCCTTAGGCCCAATCCCAGAGGATTACATCTCTGACACATCATCAGAAGATCTATACTATCAGACCATGGCAGCGGGACAACCATCAGTGAACTTCAAAGAGGGAGTTAACTTTATGGGAGAATCCTCCAAAGACCATGAGAGACCTCCAGCAATCTTGCTGTATGCCTATAAAAATGGACAAGATTCCAGAATCTTAAAGGATTCTATGAACCATAGCTGTGTTCAGATTGGAGATAATCCAGTCGAATTACAGTATAGGGTCCTGGACACTTATGATGGCAAAGGAGGTTATATGGATGAACAGGGTGCTTACTACATGATAGTCAAAAGCCCTAATGTCGCGGACAAATGGGAACAAAATGCGTCCAAGACGAAAGTTGATGATGAGGGGTCAAGGAGAAACCGCCTCTAGAGGAAAACAACAATAGAAGCATGTTCAGATATTTCACCACTAGAAGGCTTATGTCCGACAATCCTTGATGGGGAATTTACAAAGCCTTTTCTGAAGAAAACGCTCTGTACTATGTCAATGAGGATGTAAACGAGAAAGAGGCTACTCCGGATAAGACTTTGTATGTCTATCTCTTGAATGAAAGCAAATTCTTATTGTAGACAAGTTTGGTCAGGAGTACACGCCGACCTCTGCTGCAAAGATGAGTAGGTATACATACTTAGGGTTACCCATTGTGTACCCTGAAGTAGCAAAGCCCGCAGCAAGTGCACCGCCTACAATCCTAGTAAAACTTAATGGACGATGACATCCTAAGACCAATCCAAGTAGAGAGGCAACCTATGCAGAATCTTGGTCAGACAAGTTTCTTTGAACCTATTCAAAAACCATAATTCCACACGCAACAAGTGACGAACATGAGTGGATATTCGTTCCAAGGGGGAACAAGGAATCCACCACGCGATGAAGCACTCTCCGTAGAAATTCATCGACAGAATGAGACAAACAAAAACTCAGGTAGAGCTACTCAAACGACGCAAAATGTAGCTAGGCCACAGCAGAGAACCACTACTGCACATACAGGGGACACTATACAAGTACTTGGGACACCAACTGTAGGATTCAGACCCCTAAGGCTGCATCAAGTCGCCAAATGCGTGCCATCTAAATATACAGGATCTGGGGATCCATATGCCCATGATTCTGCCTTTAGACAAGTGCTGAGAGCAAAGAAAGTACATGACTTCCATACGCAATATGAGGGCTTTGGATTGACCTTAGATGGTACTACTATGACTTGGTTCCAGCCATTAAGTAAGAGCTCATTCTCTGACATAGAGGATCTCTTATCTGGCTTTGTCCAAGAATTCACCAAACGTGGGATAAAGCATGACACAGTCTCACAAATATACTCTTTCAAACAACAAGAGAAAGAGAAAGTAAAGGAAGCCGCCTTGAGATTGAAGCAATATGTGGAGAGATGTCCTCCCAGGGAGATCCCTCAACAAGAAAGGCTAGCGTTGTTCTTCATAGAAGGGTTACTAGACGAGAATCTCAGGAAGGATTTGCATATTCAAAGATGCCAAACTTTAGACGAGGTTATCAAAGAAGCGGTATACCTGGTCGACAATTGCAATATATATGGAGAATCCTGAAAGGATTCTGATACCAGGTCAAGCGACTCGAGGGTGACTACCAGTGTTGTGAACAGGAGACCAACAACCCTTTGCGAACCTCTAGAGAAACCGATGCCCTTATAGACAAACTCCTTGAGCGTTTCAACAATGCTGCGTTGGCACCTCAACATGTGAGACAACCACAATTACGCTTATGTAGCATCTGTGGAGGGAGTCATCCCACAACCTAGTGTCATGTGATGCAACCTCAGCCACGTGACCAACCTAGACTGCGGCAGCAAAAGTGGTGTGAAATAGAACAAAAGTGGACAAATCATTCGACGGAAGAGTGCTACCACCAAAGGGTATATGTGAGAGAAAGGCAGTACCAGCCAAACCCTGTGTACGAGCCACAACAAGGGCAAGACATTCCTCCATATCAGATGAATAGGGCACCACCACCACCACCTAGATATGCCACACGACATCCGGATGTTCAACCAGGGTTGGAAAGAGCGAAACCTATCCTTGGACATCAACCACCACTGCCAGGGGAAACCCAGGCAGCAGCCAGGTACGTGTATACAGATCTGCCATCAATAGAGGAAAGAGCCTTAGTGCCTACACCGCCCTACCACACAGACGAGAACGATGGATGTGGTCAAACTGTAGAAATCAGTACAGGAGGGGAGGAGATGTATGATCCATGGATGTCGAATCCTACCACTAGTTACATTCCACAACCAGACACTTCCATGACGTCTAACGAGGGAATGACTGTGGGTCAAGGAACTTTGATGTTCATAGCTAATCAACAGGGAGGAATGAAGCCAAGATCTTATCCTCCAAGGCAAAATTTCACCCCGCAACCTCCTCAACAACCACCAAGACCATGGGGACCATGTTACCGGTGTGGTGGAGATCATTTGATGAACAGTTGTCCAGTGGTGGAACAGAGTATCAAACCTCATTGTAATCAATGCAGAATCACCCACTTGTATACTGACTGTCCAAACGAAACCGACAATAAAGGAAAAGCGACCATAAGTAAGATTGGAGTGATACCTTCTTCGAGTGGATCGGAGGCTGAAGCGACTGTACCTGTCAAGGCAGTAACACGAGCTCAAGCTAAGGGGAAAGAAGGTGAGAAAAATGATGAAGGCCAAGAGAGAGCTAGTCAAGCTCCTAGTCGAAGGGTAGAAAGACGTAAAATCCGCTCTAAGGAGAGAGCTAGAAATCATCATAAATACAAGACTGTATCTATTGAGCTTGCAAAAGCTCAAGAGCAATTGCAACAGCATCTTTCTAGAGTAGCATCTGATTCTGGGGAAGCAGAACCAAACAAGATAGACAACACGAACAGCAAGGAAAAGAAAGATAAGGAGAGCAGTAGCCTAAGTTCAGGTGGATCAGTCCTGGTTGAGAAGGTGTGTGAACCCCTAGATGCTATAATAAAAGCCTATGAAGCCAGGATAGAAACGTATCAAACTCAAGAAAATCAATGGCTGACTTATCCAAATGCGGAGCTAGAGAAACAGAGGTTCGAAATGTGCAAACAATTGATCCAAACAGCTCAGGCATTATTAGAAAAGCCTCTTGCGATGCCAGTTGAGGAAAGGGTAAGTCAACACCCTCCATTTGACCTAAAATGTGATATACCTGAGGAGGTGAATGTTCCAAAAGCTAGCTTCAAGGAACCAAAAGAGAAATATGATCCACAAGTAAAGATTGAAGAATCGCGGGCTGAAGAAGAGAGCAAAAGACAAGAGTTGGACCATAGAGTGGCGGAAAATAGCATAGAAAAATCCATCTATAATGAACCACCCATGGCACCTGAAGTCAGAGATGATTGGCCTCATAAATTGTGGGAGCTAATCAGAAATGCCAAAGATGGAAGCATGACACTCGAGTCAGCTCCTCTAGAGAAAGTTGATGTAGAACGCCAGATGCTCGATCTAGATGCTGGGTCGATGTATGGATACATAGGGTAAGAAAAATTGACAGAGAGCATAGATGAAAATCTTAAGGAACTCCCTGCTTATCAAGGCAAATATGAAGCCAAGTCTGACATTATGATCCTTCGGTCTCAAAGAAAGTTGTTCAAGCCAACCTTAGACTCTAACGCGCTTCATGAGTTACTGTCCACGCAAGTGAGATGCACTTTAATGTTGGCAGAGCTGCTCAAGATACGACCACATATGTGGAAAGAAGTGAGCACATGCTTAGAGAAATTGGGTCTAAAGGATTCGCAAGAGACGCTTGAAGCAGAGTTGGGTGACGATCAAAAGACAAAAGCTAGTGTCAAACCTGTACCAGTAAACAAAGTTGGAGATTACTGTGAAGGTGAGGAAGGCAACACGATGCTACCACTGGAGTTCAATGATGTCAAAACCATGGCAATTTTGGATAGTGGAGCAGGTGTAGCCATAGTCACAAAAGATCTTTGGGAGAAATGGGGAAAACTAGCACTCCGAAAAACCAAAATGAAGTTACAATTAGCCGATGGTTATGTCGAAAGACCCTTGGGAATATTGGAAAAAATCATCGTAACGTCATGTGGTATGAATATGAGCATACGTTCACAGTAGTTGATTTCGGTGACAGGAATAACTATGAAGTTATTCTTGGAAGACCCTTCATGCGCCAGCTCATGATGATACAAGACTGGGGCTACAACTACCTATATCTTTGCCACATGGACAACATCACAAGGATAAACCTCAAATATTACTCTTATCGTGATGTGCAGCGAACACCTGTGGAGGATTTTGACTCAGCCACAGCAGCTAATTCCGAAATTCAAGCATTTCTGGTCGAAAAACCTCAACTATGGATGTGCGGAGCTTCAGACAATGGAAGCTTGGATAGAAATGAGTGAAAACTGGAAAGAAGTGTAGTGGATGATGCATATATTGCAGAGCCATTTCCAGAAGAAGCCTTTGAGCCTTTGAAATGGATGCAGATCTTAGCTACACTTGATGTAAGCACTAACGAGACCACTCCCACAAAGTTTTGTGACAGTGAAGGTTTGGACTTAGTCCCCCTACGCATGCTAAAATCACTTCACATGATAGACAAAGGCAATGAGGAGACTACAATGGTCAATGAAGTCGATGAGATAGAGAAGAAAGTCCAATGCCTGACAATTCAAGACGAAATCTCTATCAGGGACTTAACTCCTTGCTCTTCAGCTCAAGAGACGATAGACGACACTAAGTCAAAAAACGAAGGGATCCAACGAGAGTGCCTCTTCATAGAAGATACAGATGACGAACACTCGAGTGGGAAGCATAGTGAGTCTGAGGATGAAATGAGGATTCCTTTGAGGATACCTAGACCACCCCACTATAAATTGCAGTGCTACAAGAGGAAGATCCAGAGAAGACACAAGAAAACCAACCCGATGCCGAAGCTAGAAAGCGAATTACAGTTCTTAATGCTAGTCAAGGCTGAAGACTGCATTAAAGATGGGGTAATGGGGATGTATTTCAGAGAAACAAAACGAAAAATGAAGAATCAGCCACCTAAAAAAGAACCTGAGGCTAAAATCAATATTTCCGCTAAAAAAGCGCGACGTGAACAACGACGAGAGAATTTAGCCAAGAAAAGCTTGCACACCAACGAAGAATGGACCACAGAGCTATCAAATAGCACAGAAGGAAGCAGTTCAGTGCAGGATGGAATCACTGTTCCGTCCCACTACAAGCGATATACTATTCAGGATAGGCGTATATGTTTGGAACAAACTGTTCGAGAGAAGAAACAAGTCGGGACATCATATGATGGTCCTGAAGAAGCCAAGATAATTGAATTGGTAAACCCTGGAGAAGAGCCTAAACCTGCCTACATTGCCACAGATCTTACTCCAGAGGAAGAGTTAACATTAATCGATGCCCTTACCGAGTATAGGGATGTTTTTGCTTGGTCTTACAAGGACTTGAAGGGTGTGGATCCTGTTATCTGTCAGCACACCATTCCCCTAAAAGTCGATGCAAAACCTAGCAGACAACGTCCATATACGTACAACGAAACCTTTGCTAGAAAGATAAAGGAAGAGATAGACAAACTTATGGAAGCAGAATTCATCTACGAGATTGAACATATGGAATGGGTGTCACCTATTGTGGTTGTCCCCAAAAATAATGGCAAGTTACGAGTATGTGTCAATCTTAAGAAAGTGAACGCTACTACAATCAGGGATAACTATCCTCTTCCCATAACCGAACACGTGCTAGAGAGAGTAGCAGGCAAAAGAGCATATAGCTTTATGGATGGATTCTCTGGTTACAATCAACTGCGGACCAAGCCAGAAGATCAACACAAAACCGCTTTTGCTACATAATGGGGCATATATGCGTATAGAATGATGCCATTTGGTCTCACCAATGCACCAGCAACCTTCCAAAGACTGATGAGTCACGCATTCAAGGAGTGTCTTCGAAATTTCTTGGAAATCTATATGGATGACCTGTGTGTTCATTCCCTTGCGAGAGATGAACATGTAGTTCACCTTAAGAAAGTCTTTGAGAAGAGTAGAACATATAGAATCTTCCTAAATCCTGAAAAATGTGTATTCATGGTTACACAAGCGAAGATATTAGGGCACATAGTGTCAGCAAATGGGATATCCACAAATCTTGAAAAGATTAAAGTCATAATGGAATTACCCAGACCTACAAATGCCAAAGGCGTGCAAGCTTTTATGGGCCATTTTGGATACTATCGCAGATTTATCTACATGTATTATGTTGTGATTGCACGACCTTCGTATGCCCTTATCTCATGGACTGAAGAATGTGAGGAATCCTTTAGAAAGCTGAAGGAAGCGCTGATCACGGCTCCTATCCTCAAGGCTCCAGATTGGACGAAAGAATTCCATGTTCACATAGATGCTTCAGCTATAGTGATTGGGTGTATCTTAGCTCAACCTGGTGACGGTAATATGGATTTCCCAATATCTTATGCCAGTAGACAGCTGAATAGTGCTGAGAAGAATTATACCACCACTGAAAGAGAAGGTCTGGGAATGATATATGCTGTAAAGAAGTTCAGACACTATCTTCTAGCCAATCATTTCACCTTCTTTGTATATCATCAAGCACTACTCTACTTGGTGAACAAACCATGCAATACGGGAAGAATCGTCAGATGGTTCATCATTTTGCTAGAGTTTGACTTCACTGTAGTAGTTAAAAAAGGTACAACCCACCAACGAGTTGATCATCTATCTCGAATCTTAAGCGGAGAGCCACCAATGGGGATTGATGATGATCTGCCTGACGCTTACCTTTTCAATATAGAAATGATTCCTCGATGGAGTCACAAAATCGTCCAAATCCTTTCTATCGGACAAGTTTCAGTAGGTCCTGAACGACTGATGTCACCAGATGTGGTCTTTGAAAGCAAGAACTTCAAGCTGATTAGTGGAAGATTGTATTGTCAAAATGCTGACGGTATATTCCAATTATGCGTTGAGCTAAATGAGATTCGACTATATCTGGCTGAAGCTCACACAAAGGTCATTGGAATACATCACGGATTCCACCAGACTTCTAGGAAGTTGAATTGACTTGGAGTGTATTGGCCGCAGATGAAGAAGGATGTGCACAAGTACATTCAAGAATGTGCACGATGCAGAGCCAAACCAACGGTGGTGGATCATGCCACCTTATACCAAGTGAGCATAGCACCTAAATGGAGTCAGTATATAGTTGATTATCTTAAGGGGACTCCATTTCCCGAGAAAATGAGCAAGACAAGGGAACGAGCGATAATAAAGGAAGCAGAAATGTATCAACTGATTGGCAATCAATTGTATAAACGAAACAAAGACAATCAGTTAAGGCTATGTGCATCGGAAAGAGAATACCTGCATCCTACAGGAAGCATATGCAGGGAAAGCTGGTGGCCATTTCTCAGTAGAACGCACTGTGCAATTGACTATGTTTGCAGGGATATGGTGGCCGACACTCCTTCAAGACGCGGAGATGTATGTCAAGCGATGTGACGACTGCCAACGTGCAAAAGTTCCTATGCGAAAGGACCATATGCCTCTTAGACCATGCTAGGAACTAGAGCATTTGCCAAATGGGGAATTGATTTCGTGGGTCCGATCACACCGGCCTATAGGAGTCACGCTGAATACAACATTGTGGCTACAGATTACCTAACGAAATGGGTCGAAGCAAAAGCCACAACTAAAAATGATGCAAGCACCACCGCTCAGTTTCTATATGAAGAAATTTTCACCAGATATGGGCTACCCATAGAAATAGTCAGTGACCGAGGAACCCACTTTGTCAATGAAGTGATTGAATACTTGCTTGACGAGTTCCTTGTCATACATAAGAAGTCAGCTCCATATCACCCGCAAGCCAATGGCTTAGCGGAGAGCACAAACAAAGTCTTATGCACAGTGCTCACAAAAATAGTGAATAACAATAGGACTGATTGGGACCAGAAATTGCACGCTGCAATTTGGGCATATAGAGTGGCCTATAAGACTGTCCTAAATACAACACCATACAATATGGTGTATGGTCTTAATGCAATATTGCCAATGGAATTCCTAATTCCTACTTTAAGAGTGGCATAAGCACTTGAATGGACAGGTCATGAGCTCATACAATGCCTAGATGACCTAGAGAAACTTGATGAAACAAGAATGAAAGTTGTCATAGGTATCTACACGCAAAAGCGCATAATGAAGGAGTTCCATGACAAGCACCTGATAACGAAATAATTTCAGAAAGGTGATTATGTGCTTGTCTACAAACTCAAACAAAAAACCAAGAAATTGAAGAAGCGAGGCATGGGACCCTATTTGATTACAGATATATCATCTAGCGGGGCCATCAAACTTGCCACATTAGAGGGAGAGGAGATGCCTAATTGGATTAGTGGATGCAGGTTAAAGAAATATCATCTCCCGCTAACTCCAGAAATGCTTGAGAGGGTGCATGCAGATGGTTGTCGAAAAGTTACAGCCAATTTTATCAAAGAAGAAGCTCAAGAAGAAGCACGGCTTCGACAACTCAAACGAAAGCAGCAGCAACAAGGATTCAACAAGCAAAAGTGGACTCGGATGTATCAGATTACTCCTTTTGATCTCGATGATGAAGATGTTGATCCTTGCATTCCGATTGAAGTGACCCTGGATAAAGTTCCAACCTATGCCTTAGTGGATTCAGGAGCTCATTACAACTACGTCACATACAATTTCTTTAATCAGTTGACAGGTGTTCAGTTAGTGCCGGAATTTCGCTGCTGTGAATCCTTCAATAATGCAATTATCATAACCAAAGGCTGGGCAGAGATACCCTTGTATATCAATGGCCTGCTGTGCACTCATCAATTTCATGTGTGCGATGTTCAAGATGATTATTCCCCCATCATATTTGGTACAACCTGGCAAAGGAGATACAACGCTTATTTGCACTGGTCAGGTAACCAAATGTACTTTCAAGCAGAGGGAAAGGTCAGCAAAGTGTTGTTTGCAAGCGAGGAGGAGGTCCCTCATCAGCAACTACGAGAAAATAATCAAAAATTCCTTCCTCCACCACCTGTAGCTGTTTCAACAAAACTGTACAACCGTCACAACCAAAGGAAACTGTTGATGCTGCATGGCAGGTCAGCATTGAAGAACCAATGTCACAACCTACACTTCCTCACACCAAAAAAAGGCCTAAACATAAATCCGGAATTCCACAGTTACCTCGCCCAACATACAAGCAAGTTTGGTGGCCAAAACAATCAAATCCACAATCTCCACCGCCAAAGCCTAGCCAACAACTTTTCTGGAAAGCGAAGCCACCACTAGTGCCCAACACATCGACAACATCCAACAAATATAGGTGGACTCCAATCAAACCTGCTAATGTCATTACTCCTATACAGAAAACCAAGCAGGTCTGGCGGCCCAAGCAACCCAAGCCAACAGTTGCTCAACCCGCGCTGCCAAAAGGCAACCACACGGCAATCTCACAGCTACTCGACAATTGTGGATACCCAAAGATACCACTAGAATTGACAACAACTACATTTGGGTAAAGAAGTCAGCAGGCAAAACCATCCATCCTCTCTGAAAATCCAAACAGTACACCCGAGCCCACCCACCGCCCAGCCAAATCAAACCCAAAAGTCCTATTCACTACAAACAAGTTTGGGTTCCTAAACAGCCCACCAAAACTGCTGTCTCGTATAAATGGCAACCTAAACGAAAGATTCCAAGGCTACATCCAAGTTGTAATGGCAACCTAAAAAACATCAACAGGTACTCAACACGTCAGCATTGGTCAAACCACCACCAGTTCTGACCATGTCCGAGAAACTTAGTCTCTTGAAAGCATTCTACCACTTGGAAACCTCGCCAGCAGATGCCCTTAAGCAATCTGCTTAAGACCCTTATCTTGCACAGCATTAATTTTTCCATGCACTGACCGAGTATGCATGCATAGGGCTAATTACACGGCCTTGCATAGGCACCAATGTTTTACACATGCACAGCACCACTAGTATGACACAATGTCGTCCAGGAGGACTCCAAATAGGCGGGGGGGAGGCATTCCAAATGCGGACCCAAAATGATGATAGGGAAGTGTATTCAAATGTTTTCCGACTTATTTTGTGTTTTATTGCGAATTTTCTTGACCAAGTTTGCATTTCTGCCCTGAATAGTGGTAAAAAAGGGGAAGCTGCCAGATATATACCCCTAGGTGTGTGTAAATATGTACAAAATTTAGTTTTTAGCTATCTTACATAAATGCGAGATATCCATGACATCCTGTGATTTTTCGGATAATTTTTGGAGTGATTTGCTATTTCTTTGCTATTTTTCTCTTTTTATTTTCTAATAAATAGTAATAAGCCGCCAAAAATAAAACAGAGATACAAGAAATGTTTCCTAATATTAGGAAACCTGCATGAATTTTCAGAATGGATTTCAATGTCAACAGGTCAGGTTGCGGAAAATGACAGAAACCATACTTTTAAAGCGGAAAGGCTCAAAGTGCAAAAGTGATGGAATTTGGCCATACGGTGTCCAAATCGCAAAATTTTTGATCCGTAGGTCATCTAACATGTAATTTGGGACTAACCATGGGGGTGGTTGCACTTGCACATCCTAAGCCCCAGGTATGTATACCCCAAGCCCTCATTTCTAAGCTCATTTGCTACTTGTCCTTGTCAAAGAGAGCTTGAGAGAGCATATTGCTACCTGCTTCCACCTGCCACCTGCTTCCACATTGCAGTCATGGCTACCATGAGGGGTAAGTATGAATACTTTTCAAGTCACTTAATGCTTGTTTGACTCATTTACAAGCACGTAACAAGCACACACAAGGCTGGGAAGGCACAATCCCGTAGAAAACACAGCAGACTCTAGAGACCACCAAAGGCTATAGGACTTCACAGAGACCTCAGAGATAGGTCTAATGAAAATTCCACATAGGCATATACTAACCCGGAAGGCCGAGACCAACATAGAGTCAGCAGATGGCTTTGGGAGTCTGGGAAGACACCACACCCAATGTGGATGTCAAAAATGACAAGTGACCACACCAAAAGGGTGTATAGGGCCTAGCTACAATGTCCTAACACAAAACTCCAATTGCATGTCACTCCTGTGATCCCCTAGACAGTAAGCGCGCTTACTGTCTCTAAGGGATTTTTGGCCAATTTCTCAACTTTGAGCACATATGCACCTCAAAATACATCAATATACATGCATTTGACCCACAAAATCACAAAAGCCCCATCCTTAGACCAAAATCCAAGCTCATCAGTCTGCCAAAATCAATCCTGGTGAAGAAACCATGATACCCAATTCCAAGTTGAGAGCCAAGCTCCACAATTGCTTCTTAGAGCCTCTATGAGCCATCCATAAAGCTACATTCTCAAAAAGTTCAAAAAATGCTCAAGAGACAGTAAGCGCTCTTACTGTCTCCCATGTCCAGACTACTACCAAAGTTTCCAGATAGCTCCTATACATCACCATGATTACATTGGCTAAGCCTCCTACCAAGTAAAAATGCAAAAAACCATCACTTAGCCATTTCAGTCACCAGCTAGCCAACTCTGGACCTACTGTTGCCAAGGAGCATCACACTATCAAAGTCATCACATCAAAAATCATCAAATGATGCCTTCCAACTAACCCTAGCATTACAGATCAAAAAACCATCTCCATATCACTCTGGAGACAGTAAGCGCTCTTACTGTCTCAATGCCCAGAAGTTCACTTGCACCCCATCAAAAGCTGTATCTAGCCTCATTGCACAACGTTTGTGAAACCACAAGCACTATGCATCAAAATTTCACTAAGTTACCTATTTATACAGCTCACCTACCATCTAGGGTTTGCCATATCTCATGGTATATTGCTCCATATTACACCAAAATTAGGGAGTACACTCCATATGCATTGTATTACATGCCTATGCACTCATTGTCAGCTCAAAGTGCCAAAAACACCTACTGGAGACAGTAAACACGCTCACTGTCTGGTGTTGCTAAATTGTCAGTTTTAGTGTTTTGGGCTTGCAAGCATGCTTTATACATATATTTTGAGTGTTACTTGCATTTGATGATCATCAAAGATTCAGTTGAAGCTCCTATCGAGCACTCTGACTAGACACTGACAACTTTCAAGTTGGTGGTCTGCTTACAGGGAAAATGCAAGAAGGAAAGAGTCCAGCCAAGAAGACCCAGAAGAAAGTCCATCAAGCAAGAATAAAAAGAGATGCCCCCTTATACTATCCTGAACAGGACAATGAAGGAAGCAACCACCTACCTAAAGAGAGAGCTTTTGGAAGCACACAGTGCAACCATATATGAGGGAATATTCAGAACCCTAGACAACCAACTGGTGGATGTCCCCCTAACCCCAAGAGAAGTCTACGGGCTCACCAACCAGCACCAAGATGACTTGGAAAAAGTGGACCTTGTTAAGTATGGAGCCTGATTTACCCTTGTAATTTTCTGTGGTAAAAGCGCACATTTGTAAGGCCCCCATTATGAGGAGAAGCCATCGTGCGTGAAGGAAAATCACTCACGGAAACCAAAATTTTCACAGTCAAAAATCAGGGGCCTCAGGGGTGGAAGCCCCCGGGTCTTTTTTTTCCCCTCGCCAGAATATTGTGGCCGGACGGCTGCCGGAAAGTGTTCGAAAAACAACCGTCGTTTGGCCGGTGGCCGGTGGTCAGAAGTCAATGGCCGGTGGCCGAATTCAAAAGCGGACTTGTCTTCTCAAAGGCGGCCACACATGGGCGGATTGGAGGGTCCGATTTGGACTTATTCACACAAGGGCGGCTACACATGGCTGCCTCTCATAAGAGAGGGCAGCCCTTTTGGCCTATAAAAGAAGGCCATTTCTACACACATTTTATAGTGTGAAGTTGATGCAACAAGGTGAGTGTGAGGTGGTGAGAGTGAAGCAAGCCGAGAGCTCTATTAAGGGTTTAATCCCTTTGTAAACTACTTCTTCTTTTGCCCCCGAGACTTTTTTTCCCCTCGCCGGAATATTATGGCCGGGCGGCGGCCGAAAAGTGGTCGAAAAACAACCGTCGGTTGGCCGGTGGCCGGTAGTCAATGGCCGGTGGCCGGTGGACGAATTCAATAGCCGGTGGCCGACTTCAAAAGCGGACTTGTCTTCTCAAGGGTGGCCATACATGGGCGGATTAGAGGGTCCGATTTGGACTTATTCACACAAGGGCGGCTACACATGGCTGCCTCTCATAACAGAGGGTAGCCCTTTTGGCCTATAAAAGAAGGCCATTTCTACACACATTTTATAGTGTGAAGTTGATGCAACAAGGTGAGTGTGAGGTGGTGGGAGTGAAGCAAGCCGGGAGCTCTATTAAGGGTTTAATCCCTTTGTAAACTACTTCTTTTGCCCCCGAGACTTTTTTCCCCCTCGCCGGAATATTCCTTTTCGCCAGAATAATATGGCCAGATGGCGGCCGGAAAACAACCGTCGCTTTGCCGGTGGCCGGTAGTCAATGGCCGGTGGTCGGTAGTCAGAAGTCAATGGCCGGTGGACGAATTCAATGGCCGGTGGCCAAATTCAAAAGCAGACTTGTTTTCTCAAGGGCGGCCACACATGGGCGGATTGGAGGGTCCGATTTGTACTTATTGACACAAGGGCGGCTACACATGGCTGCCTCTCATAAGAGAGGGCAGCCCTTTTGGCCTATAAAAGAAGGCCATTTCTACACACATTTTATAGTGTGAAGTTGATGCAACAAGGTGAGTGTGAGGTGGTGAGAGTGAAGCAAGGAGGGAGCTCTATAAAGGGTTTAATCCCTTTGTAAACTACTTCTTCTTTTGCCCCGAGACGTTTTTCCCCCCTCGCCGGAATATTCCTTTTCGTCGGAATATTATGGCCGGACGGCGGCGGGAAAGTGGTCGGAAAACAACCGTCGGTTGGCCGGTGGCCGGTAGTCAATAGCCGGTGGTCGGAAGTCAATGGCCGATGGCCGGTGGACGAATTCAATGGCCGGTGGCCGAATTGAAAAGCAGACTTGTCTTCTCAAGGGCGGCCACACATGGGCGGATTGGAGGGTCCGATTTGAACTTATTCACAAAAGGGCGGTTACACATGGCTGCCTCTCATAAGAGAGGGTAGCCCTTTTGGCCTATAAAAGAAGGCCATTTCTACACATATTTTATAGTGTGAAGTTGATGCAACAAGGTGAGTGTGAGGTGGTGAGAGTGAAGCAAAGCGGGAGCTCTATTGAGGGTTTAATCCCTTTGTAAACTACTTCTTCTTTTGCCCCCGAGACTTTTTTCCCCTCGCCGGAATATTCCTTTTCGTAGCAATATTATGGCCGGACGGTGGCAGGAAAGTGCTCGAAAAACAACCGTCGGTTGGCCGGTGCCCGGTAGTCAATGGCTGGTGGCCGGTGATCGAAAGTCAATGGCCGGTGGCCGGTGGACGAATTCAATGGCCGGTAGCCGAATTCAAAAACAGACTTGTCTTCTCAAGGGTAGCCACACATGGGCGGATTGGAGGGTCCGATTTGGACTTATTCACACAAGGGCGGCTACACATGGCTACCTCTCATAAGAGAGGGCAGCCCTTTTGGCCTATAAAAGAAGGCCATTTCTACACACATTTTATAGTGTGAAGTTGATGCAACAAGGTGAGTGTGAGGTGGTGAGAGTGAAGCAAGGCGGGAGCTCTATTAAGGGTTTAATCCCTTTTTAAACTACTTCTTCTTTTGCCTCCGAGACTTTTTTTTTTTCCTCGTCGGAATATTATGGCCGGACGACGGCGGAAAAGTGGTCGGAAAACAACCGTCGGTTGGCCAGTTGCCGGTAGTCAATAGCCGGTGGTCGGTGGTCGAAAGTCAATGGCCGGTGGACGGTGGCCGAATTCAAAAGCGGACTTGTCTTCTCAAGGACGGCCATACATGGGCAGATTGGAGGGTACGATTTTGACTTATTCACACAAGGGCGGCTACACATGGCTGCCTCTCATAAGAGAGGGCAGCCCTTTTGGCCTATAAAAGAAGGCCATTTCTACACACATTTTATAGTGTGAAGTTGATGCAACAAGGTGAGTGTGAGGTGATAAGAGTGAAGCAAGGCAAGAGCTCTATTAAGGGTTTAATCCCTTTGTAAAGTACTTCTTCTTTTTCCCCCGAGACTTTTTTTTCCCCTCGTCGGAATATTCCTTTTTGCTGGAATATTATGGCCGGCCGATGGCCGAAAAGTGGTCGGAAAACAACCGTCGGTTGGCCGGTGGCCGGTGGTCGGAAGTCAATGGCCGGTGGCCGAATTCAAAAGCGGACTTGTCTTCTCAAGGGCGGCCACACATGGGCGGATTAGAGGGTCTGATTTGGACTTATTCACACAAGGGCGGCTACACATGGTTGCCTCTCATAAGAGCGGGCAGCCCTTCTGGCCTATAAAATAAGGCCATCTCTACACACATTTTATAGTGTGAAGTTGATGCAACAAGGTGAGTGTGAGGTGGTGAGAGTGAAGCAAGGCGGGAGCTCTATTAAGGGTTTAATCCCTTTGTAAACTACTTCTTCTTTTGCCCCCGAGACTTTTTTTTCCCCTCGTCGAAATATTCCTTTTCGCCGGAATATTATGGCCGGACGGCGGCCGGAAAGTGGTCGGAAAACAATCGTCGGTTGGCCGGTGGCCGGTTGTCGGAAGTCAATGTCCGGTGGCCGGTGGCCGAATTCAAAAGCGGACTTGTCTTCTCAAGGGCGGCCACACATGGGCGGATTGGAGGGTCCGATTTGGACTTATTCACACAAGGGCGGCTACATATGGCTACCTCTCATAAGAGAGGGCAGCTCTTTTGGCCTATAAAAGAAGGCCATTTCTACAAACATTTTAAAGTGTGAAGTTGATGCAACAAGGTGAGTGTGAGGTTTAATTCCTTCGTAAACTACTTCTTCTTTTGAAGTGCTAAATCCATTGAGTGGCTGCTCTCACGTGGATGTAGCCCACATTGGGTGAAGCACGTATACTCTCTCTCTCTCTCTCTCTCTCTCTCTCTCTAGCCTCAATCTAAGAGCACGAATTCCTCTACGCATTGATGTAAAGATAGAAATTTTCAGAGTTATGGAAGGCGTTTCTGTAGCAGCATTTCCGAAGTGAACAGGTTCAACAAAATTGATTCTCATCTCCTATTTTACATACAATGTCTTCCGGCACTCGCAAGGGTTCTTCTTCTTCAACAAGGTCCACAACCATTGTGGAAAATGATCCAAAATCTCCTAAGTGTGGAGATAGCAACACAACCACCCAACCAACGACATCGAAAACCATGATCATGGCGTACTTGGTATCATTGCAAGAGACTGTAAACAAACAAGGCGAAGACTAACGAGCACTTGCAATGGAGAATTGCACACTAAGGGTACTTGTGGTTGAGAATGAGAATCTCAAGAGGACACTTGAGATGCAAACAACACATTTGATGCAACTTGAACAGGAAGTCAAGGAATGTAAACGCTCTCTTGTGGACTTGAATGCTTTGAAGGAGCGGATGAGCAAAGTAGAGCATGACCATGTATTGAAAGAGGAGAAATTTGACACTATGAGCCGGGATGTATGCGACATGAAAAATGTATGCACAAACAAGTCTTGGGTTGATGTATGTGGTAGCAATGTGGTTTCTAATTCCTCACTCATGCAAGCTATGGTTCAAACAAAGAATGTTGAGAATGTGGATGTGGAGGAGTTGAAGGAACGGGAGCGACGTTCCAAGAACATTGTTATTCGTGGAATTCCCGAAGAGAAGTTAGAGACACCTCCTTCTCTTGCCATTGTTATTGAAGATTTCTTCAAAACCCACTTTGGCATGTCCGGAGTTATGGTCTATGGAGCACATAGAGTGGGGAAGCAAGGAGCTCCTCGCTCGGGAGAACGGCCAATTGTATGCACCATGCCAGATGAGACCAAGCGAAAGATTATCCTTGATAATAGTTGGATCTATTTGAGGGATACAAAATGTTTTGTATGTGAAGATCGCACTATTAAGCAACAAAATATGCGTCGCAAGGCATATGAGGAAAAGAATAATAAAAACAAGGAGATCTCTCATGAAGAAAATGTGCCCAAGGAGGAGGCAAGTCTCTCAAGCAAATAGGGATGCGTGACCTATGAGACCGAGTTACAATTGAAAATATGCTTTTGGAATTGTAATGGATACCCATGGAATGCGGGGGTTGGCATTGATGAACTAACAAGCAAAGCCAATGTTGTACTTCTTGTTGAAACTTGGGAGCATGATACACAAAGGATTAACGGCTTGGAGGATTACAATGTACATTCATTGATATGGTCAAAGAATCTCAAGCAACGAAGAGGACAACGAGGGTTAGCATGTATGGTTAAGAAAAGATTGGAAGATTTTGTATCAATTGTGCAAGATGACAAGTACAAACGTTATGTATGGCTGAAAATTATGACACCAAAAAGAGCACCCATTTTTGTAGCCGGTTGCTACATTCCTCATCATGATTCTCCCTTTTATGCTTGCATGGATAGAGATCAACCATTTTCTGATTTGGAAGAGGACATTGCTTATTTCAAAGGTGAAGGTGATGTTATTGTATTTGGGGATATGAATGCTCGCACAAAAACATTGCAACATGATACTTAACAATTTGATATGCCATACATTTCAAGGGAGTTGGAGGAAGTTCACTTGTATGATCGTACTTCAATGGATGAGAAAGAGCCCGATCACTATGGAAAGTTACTTTTACACATATGTAATAGCACGGGTATGCTCATTGCCAATGGTGTATCTTTGTGGAGTGGAACCAATGGATTTACATGTAGGAGACATAATGGGGATAGTGTGATTGACTATATGCTACTCTCTGAATCCATCATGTATCGCATAAAGAGTTTTATGTTTGGTCAATGGACCCCGGAATCCGACCATCGCACCTTATGTATTGACCTTTCATGTGGAGAAGTAACTAAGCATGATAATCTCAGCCAAAGGAAAGAGAAGTTATCACTATGTATGGATTTCAAACGGGCACCAATGTACATTGAAATGGTTGAGCAAAAATTATGGGTGACAAAGCTTCAATGTGATGCACCATTGGAAACTAAATGGGAAGCTTTCAAGAAAGCTATTTGTTCTTGTGCGGAAGAATGCTTTGCCATAAAGCATCTCCATGGTATCAACAAAGATAGATCACGCAAAAGGTGGTTTGATAAAGAATGTCAAGATGCTCGAAAGTCCTTGATAAAGCTTGATGCAACTATGGACAAAGACAACTATCAAAGTCATTTGCATACATACAAGGCATTGATTCAAAAGAAGAGAAGAAGATGCGAAGTAAAGCAACAAGAATTTCAAGTCCAAGAAAAGGCACATGCATGTGGAAGATTTTGGAGAAACTTGAGAGGCAAGCGGGTTGAGAATTTTGGTAACTTGAGTCTAGTGGATATGTACACACATTGTAGGCAATTATATGAGCAAGCAAACACATTGTAGGCAATTATATGAGCAAGCAAGCAACATTTCTAAGATTACACCAAAGGTAATTTTGGGTATATATACTTGGGAGATGATGAAGCTTGTGAGATTGTCGGCAAAGGTACAGTTTCTGTCAAAACTACTAACGGAAATGAATGGAAGTTTAAAGATGTTAGGCATGTTCCTTCTGTTTGCAAAAATTTGATCTCTACAGGATAATTGGATGATGAAGGTCACAACATTGCATTCGGAAACAAAAGGTAGAAGATCTCAAAGGGATCTTTGGTGGTTTCCAAGGGAGAAAAAGTTGGTACACTTTACTTGTGTACTGTTAGCACGCAACCTTCAACTTGTGCATCAACTACAGAAGTTGACAGTGCGGTGTGGCACTACCGACTTGGGCATATGAGTGCCAAAGGAATGAAAATCCTTCAAACAAAGAAGCTTCTACCAGGTTTGAAAGAAGTGGACTTAGAGTTCTGTGAAGATTGTGTTTATGGTAAACAAAAGAGGGTAAAATTTCAAAAATCAGGAAATGAAAGAAAAAATAAAAAAACTGACTTGGTTCATTCTGATGTTTGGGGTCCTGCAAGTACACCATCACTTGGTGGCTCATTGTACTATGTAACATTCATACACAATGAGACTAGAAAAACATGGGTTTATGTCATGAAGAATAAATCCGATGTATTTTCCATATTTCAAAGGTGGAAAGCCTTTGTGGAGAATGAAACAGGTACCAAGGTTAAATGCCTCAGATCCGACAATGGAGGCGAATATTGCAGTCAAGCTTTTGAAAGCTTTTGTGCTAGCAATGGCATTCGGAGGCAAAGGACAACCCCAAGGACGCCTCAACAAAATGGGATTTCGGAAAGGATGAACAGGACAATTACGGAGTGAGCACGAAGCATGCGGCTACATGCAGGCCTACCGCTTGAACTTTGGGCAGAAGCTGTAAGTACGTCTGTGTACTTAATCAATCGGTCACCCTCAACGGCATTGGATGGGGGAGTTCCAGAAGAGGCATGGACAGGTAAACCGGTGAATTATACATTTCTCAAAGTGTTTGGGTGTGAGGCTTTCATGCACATAGATAGAAGCCTAAGATCAAAGCTAGATGCAAAGTCCAAAAAGTGTTTCTTCATTGGCTATGGAGAAGGTGACTTTGGGTATCGCCTATGGAATCCTGAAAATGGTAAAATCTTAAGGAGTAGGGATGTAATTTTTAACGAACAAAATATGTACAAAGATTACTTGGAAAGAAAACAAACAAAAGAAACAGGTGATGAGTACATGGAGCTTGAGGGCGGTGAAGACTCAAGGACTGCAAAAGGTGACAATGTGCAACAACGTCAACCAAATGAGGAGCCTCAACCTATTCCCCGAAGATCTACAAGAGCAGGTAGACCTCCAAAAAGGTTTGTTCCTTCCTTCAACCATCTCTTGATCTCAAATTCTGGAGAGCCGGAATCATACGAAGAAGCTATGCAACATGAATCCAAAGAAGAATGGACGAAGAGCATGCAAGTGGAGATGGACTCACCACATCGCAACCAAACATGGCAATTGGTTGAGTTGCCTAAAGGTAAGCGGGCACTTCAAAACAAATGGGTGTACAAGGTGAAGGAAGAAGAAGGTGGGAAGAAAAGGTACAAGTCTAGGCTTGTGGTAAAAGGTTTTTCTCAAAAGAAAGGTATTCACTTCAATGAAATATTTTCTCCTGTTGTAAAAATGAACTCAATTAGGCTTGTCTTAATCCTTGTGGCTGCTCATGATCTAAATCTCGAGCAAATGGATGTAAATACGGAATTCCCTCACGGTGACTTAGAGGAGGAAATCTACATGCTTCAACCAAAGGGGTATGAAGTAAAAGGTAAGGAGAAAATGGTTTTCAAATTAAAGAAGAGCTTGTATGGTTTAAAGCAAGCATCAAGACAATGGTACTTGAAGTTTGATCGATGGATGTTGGATCATGGATTCACAAGATGCAACTCGGATCAGTGCGTCTACACGAAGAATTTGGGAGATGGAAAATTTATCATCCTAATGTTGTATGTTGATGACATCTTGATTGCAAGTGCTAACATGCAGGACATCAAAGACCTAAAAGAGGAACTGTCTAAATCTTTTTCAATGAAAGATTTAGGTGCTGCAAAGAGGATACTTGGTATGAAAATATCAAGGGACACGACAAAGAAGACAATAAAGCTATCTCAAGAAGATTACATCAAGAAGGTACTAGAAAGGTTTACAATGCAAAATGCAAAACCAGTTTCTACACCTTTGGCTGGTCACTTTAAACTAACAAAGGATATGTGTCCAAATACACAAGAGGAAATAGCCTATATGTCTAAAGTTCCATATGCTGCAGCGGTAGGTTCTCTAATGTATGCTATGGTCTGGACAAGGCCAGACATTGCACATGCAGTGGGAGTTGTGAGTAGGTTCATGGACAACCCAGGTAAAGAGAATTGGCAAGCTGTGAAGTGGATACTTAGGTATCTAAAAGGGAAAACAACAAATGCTTTGTATTTTAGAGGAACTGATATTTTTCTAGAAGGGTATGCTGATGCAGATATGGCAGGTGACGAAGATACTCGAAGGAGCACTACTGGCTATGTGTTCACGGTTGGAGGCACAGCAGTAAGCTGGGCTTCAAAGCTACAGAAAGTGGTTTCAATTTCTACCACGGAAGCAGAGTATGTAGCAATGACGGAGGCAAGCAAAGAAATTCTGTGGCTTCATAGATTCTTAGAAGATCTTGAATTCAAACAAGACAATTGTGTCTTGTACAGTGAAAGCCAAAGCGCTATCCATCTTGCGAAGAACTCAGCCTTTCATTCAAGGAAAAAGCACATTGAGGTGAGATATCACTTCATACGCACTCTTTTGGAAGAGGGACAGCTAAAGCTAGGAAAGGTGCATACGACTGAAAATCCTGCAAACATGTTTACAAAGGTGGTCAACAAGGAGAAGTTGAGCTTTTGCTCATCTTCAATTGGCATTCAAGGATAAGAAGCCAGAATGGAAAGTAGTCACAGGTTTGGTTTGGAGATCAATCTCCAAGTGGGAGATTGTTAAGTATGGAGCCTGATTTACCCTTGTAATTTTCTGTGGTAAAAGCGCACATTTGTAAGGCCCCCATTATGAGGAGAAGCCATCGTGCGTGAAGGAAAATCACTCACCGGAAACCAAAATTTTCACAGTAAAAAATCAGGGGCAGCTTTAGGGGCCTCGGAGGCGGAAGCCCCAGAGACTTTTTTTTTCCCTCGCCGGAATATTATGGTCGGACGGCGGCCGGAAAGTGGTCGGAAAACAACCGTCCGTTGACCGGTGGCCGGTAGTCAATGGCCGGTGGCCAATGGTCGGAAGTCAATGGTCGGTGGCCGGTGGACGAATTCAACAGCGGACTTGTCTTCTCAAGGGCGGCCACACATGGGCGGATTGGAGGGTCCGATTTGGACTTATTCACACAAGGGCGGCTACACATAGCTGCCTCTCATAACAGAGGGCAGCCCTTTTGGCCTATAAAAGAAGGCCATCTCTACACACATTTTATAGTGTGAAGTTGATGCAACAAGGTGAGTGTGAGGTGGTGAGAGTGAAGCAAGGCGGGAGCTCTATTAAGGGTTTAATCCCTTTGTAAACTACTTCTTCTTTTGAAGTGCTAAAGCCATTGAGTGGCTGCATTCACGTGGACGTAGCCCACATTGGGTGAACCACGTATACTCTCTCTCTCTCTCTCTCTCTCTCTCTCTCTCTCTCTCTCTCTCTCTCTCTCTCTCTCTCTCTCTCTCTACTCTATAATCTCGTGTATGTAAATCTGTCTCTCTCCATTAAGTAATCTACTCAAATATCTATTTAGCTACATCTTATTTCCTAATAGATCTGCATAGATATTTTGAAATGGAGCCGTGCGGAGTAGATTTACAGAGAGCTTATGAGCTTCTGCACACATTTCAAGTAGATGGAATTTCCCATATCACCAATATGGCCAATGAAAAAGTCCAAGTACACATAAGCCAAGAAGTTATTGCAGCTGCACTGAACCTGTCAAACACGGGGATGCCAATGAGGGCTCGACATGAAAGAGAGCCAAATACATTTGTAAAGCGGGATTCAGCCGCTACATGTGATAGCATTATCTACCAGAGGGCTCGGCTCCCCACCCGGATTTATCGGCACTTCTTCCATATTACAGATAAAAGAGTGCCCCGCTTCACCACCCCCAAGCATGCAGTGGCTACTACATTCTCATGGGCTTTCCAACAACATGCCCTTGTGGATATATATCATCCACAATACATTCATTATAATCTCCTTCACCTCCGAAGAAAGGGCCCTGTCAAATATTTAGCTGCCCCCGAAGTTCTGACAAGAATTGCATATGAGGCCATTGGGGCCACAGCTCAGCTACCACCTGCTCCCTCCCAACAAGATTGGTTACAAGATATTGATTCCTCTGACGACGAGCCACCCAAGCAGAAGGCTAAGCTAGTGAGGGCAGGATTAAGAAGGAGGTTAGTGACAGTGCAAGAAGAGGAGGAGGAAGAAGAGGAAACACATCATGAAGCCTCCCAACCAAAAAGTGATTCCGAAGAGGAAGAACAAGCGGGAACCTCTTCTAAACCACAACCAACACAAGCATCAGAGCCGGAGACTGAGGGAGAGGAAGAAAAACACACCCCATTGATGACAAGGAAAAGGAAAATACCTCCCACAGCTCCAGTACAAGAGGATCCACTACAAAAGAAGGCTCGCCTTGAACACCTAAAAGAAGCATACAAGAAGCAACGGGTAGTAGCCGGTGACCTTGAGGAGCAGTGGAATCCACGATAACCACGCGTCAAAAAGCCCTCAGTCACCATGTCCGAAGAGAACCTCCTTCTCAAAGCATATCTAAAGGAAGAGGAGGAAAGACTTGCCAAAGATAGGATGGAAAGAATGGAGGGCTCAGCAGCATATGAACCACTTGTAACAGAACAACAGCCTCCATCTCCTCCTCCACAACCTGAAGAGCCACACATCTCAGAAGCACAACCTGCACAAGAAAACACAAACAGAGCCTGAGATAGCTAAAGACGAAGCTCAGAAGTAAAAGCAAGATTCAACTCAATTGAGTGGAGAAATTGCGGCAAGAAAAGTATCTGTCTCTGTAACAAGAACTCACATACTAAGTCCACAATATGCAGGACTTGAAGGAGAGGGAGAGCCCGAGGTCCAAAGTGCTCCAATTATTGTCAACCTCGAAGATGATGAAGCGGCTCCGCCTCCAAAGGAAGAAACTCTCAAGCTTGCTATGCCAGAGAAGCAAAAAAAATCTGAAAGTCTAGCTCACACACCAATAGCTGAATCATCAAAGGCACGAGAAGACACAGCTGCAGTACCACTTATATTCCACACTCCTCCAGCAGTGGTCCTACCGTCGATGCAAACCTTCGGTCAAGGCTTGGACTTCTTTGCTTCTCATATTACAATGATGACCGAAGGAATGAAGTATCAGGCCAGGCATCTTGAGCAAGAAACAGCTACAAAGATCTTGCAGCTTGAAAAAGCACTCCAAGAAGTAGCTCAACTAAAAGAACAGAGTTATAAAGTGATCGAGTTGAAGCATGGGATCCAGAATATCCCACTATCATCCATTGAAAAGGAGAAGAAGGCTCAGTTCAAAGCGGCCCTTAAGCTTATGGCAGGGCGCAGATTAGAAAGATGTCCACTCAATTGGACAGATGAAACACCAAGCGCTTAACACACTCCACAACAACCCCATGTCGAGGACGACTTGTTTTAGGAGGGGGGGAGTGTTACAGGTCACCAACGGTGGATAGCGGCCACCACTACATTGATGAGTGCGCGTGTGCGTGTACGGAGTGTGTGCAAGAGAGGCAAAGAAGAGAAATGGGGAAGGGGGAGATACACAGGCAGCTACTGTGTGGGTTAGTGGAGAAGAAAGAGAAGAGAAGCCAACTCTTCCTCTTTCTCTCCCTATATTGAATAGGGGAAATTAAAGTGTACAAGGGTGGTTTCCCACGGCCACCTGGCCTACACCCCAACAACCTCCCACTTGAAGGTCATGGTGGCCAATGGTGGCATTAGTATAGTTAGTCTATACAAAATTGATGAAGCATTGCCGAGGCTTCATCCTACACCCATAAGTTCTATACAATGTGTAAATCGCTCCGAGGCTAGGCTCTTTGTGAGAGCATCTGCGGGGTTGTCGTTAGTGTGAACCTTGACAAGCTCGATACGCTTGCCAGCCAATGCATCTCGTATGACATGGTATCTGACCTCTATGTGTTTTGACTTTGAGTGAAACACTGGATTCTTTGCCAAAGCAATGGCACTCTGACTATCACAATGTAGTACTGGAACCTCGTGAATGCCCAAATCTCCCACTAGACGAGCCAACCATATGGCTTCCTTGCTGGCGTCAGACGCAGCAACATATTCTGCCTCAGTGGTAGATGAAGACGTGCAATCTTGGAGACACGATCTCCAAGAGATAGCTGCTCCAGCAAACATGAATACATAGCCAGATGTGGATCTTCTACGATCCACGCAACCCGCATAATCCGCATCCGTGTAACCTACAATAGATGCATCACTATTTCCGAAGCGTAAACACTTGCTAGCTGTACCTTTCAAATATTTGAGGATTTTCTTCACTACTTCCCAATGCTTCTTGCCAGGGTTTTCCATGTACCTACTAACCACTCCCACTGCATGTGCAATGTTTGGTCTTGTGGCTACCATAGCGTACATCAAACTGCCAACTGCTGAAGAATATGGTACTTTCACCATTTCCTCTTTCTCAGCCACTGTCTTGGGAGAGTCTTCCTTGCTAAGTTTGGAGTATTATTGCATTGGGGTACTCAATGACTTCCCCCCCTGCATACTAAAACGTTGCAAGACTTTGTGAATGTACTTTTCTTGAGATAATTCAAGAATTCCACGTTGCCTGTCTCTCTTGATGTGCATACCAAGAAAGTGATTGGCATCTCCCAAATCCTTCATGGAAAACTGAGTGCTTAGCATCTTTTTCAGCTGATTGATTTCATCAATTGATTTGCCTGCGATAAGCATATCATCTACATACAAGATCAAGATGATTAAAGAACCATCGTTCAACCTTTTTGTGTATAAGCAGTGATCCTCTTGACTTATTATGTAACCCTGAGACTGCATGAATTTGTTGAATTTTTGATACCATTGCCTTGAACCTTGCTTGAGGCCATAGAGTGCCTTTTTAAGTCTACAAACCAATTTTGTCCTCGTTGATTTTTGGGTTTCACATACGAATCCCTCTGGTTGTTTCATGTAGACATCTTCATCTAGATCCCCGTGAAGAAATGCTGTGTTCACATCCATTTGGACAAGTTCCATGTCTTGGATAGCAACCAAGCCAAGCATGGTGCGAAGTGTAGTCATCTTGACTACTGGAGAGAAAATCTCATCAAAATCCACACCTTTTTGTTGTTTGAAACCCTTGGCAACTAGACGAGCCTTGTATCTAGGCTCGGGATCTTTCGTTGTATACTTCTTTTTGTATACCCACTTGCAAGGTAAAGCATTTTTGTTTTTTGGTAATTCAACTAAATCCCATGTCTCATTAGCCACAATCGAATTGTATTCTGATTGCATAGCCTGCTCCCACTTAACACTATCCTCCATTTGTATAGCTTCTTTGTAGTAGGTTGTCTCTCCACTGTCAGTGACCAAAATGTGGTGTATACCCGGCTCAAACCACTCGGGCACACGTGATACTCTCTCAGAGCGTCTAAGTGCCTGACTGCTGAATTCTGCCCTCTCCGGAGCAATAGTAGTATCTTGCACTTGAGGAGTAGGTGCGACACTACTGAACTGAGTTGGTTCGGAGGCTACATCCTCAAAACGAACACGTCTGTACTCAACATCTTTGATGGGCTTCTTGTGCATTTTTTATTCATTGAAAATCACATGTGAGCTACGAATGACTTTGTTTGATTCTTGGTGCCAAAGACGATATCCCATCTCTCCATTTTCACCATAGCCAATAAAGATGCATTTGTGTGATCTGGGATCTAACTTCCGATGAAGTTCTTTGGGCACATGTGCATATGCCTCACATCCAAATACACGTAAATGCTCATAGCTTGGCCTTTTGCCAGTCCATAATTGCTCTGGAATTTTGAAATTCAAAGGAGAACTTGGTGACTTGTTGATGATGTGCACTGCTGTCAGAACAGCTTCCCCCCAAAATTCGGGAGTAAGCTTCGCCATAGACATCATAGAGACAACTCTCTCTTGAATCGTACGATTCATTCTTTCAGTTATCCCATTTTGTGCAGGTGTGTATGGAGCATTAAACTGCCTCCGAATGCCTCTTCTATTGCAAAAATCCTTGAACTCTGTGGAGACGTATTCTCCACCATTGTCCGTGCGAAAAGCTTTGAGCTTTGTTCCTGATTGGTTCTCAACCATGACGAGGAATTTTTGGAATGTCGAAAAAATTTCTTCCTTACGCTTAAGGAGATACACCCACACCTTTCTGGTAGAATCATCTATGAATGTGAGAAAGTAGTTCGCCCCCCCTAGAGTATTATGTGGCATTGGACCACACAAATCACTGTGCACCAAGTCTAGAGGTTTGCCTAGTTCCTTATTCAAAGGCGAAGATGTCAATCTAGTCTGTTTGCCATACAGACAATGCTCACACAATGGAAAGTCCGTGTAATCTAACACAGGTAAGTAGCCAAAACTCTGAAGTGTTTTCATTCCCTTTTGGCTAATATGCCCTAGCCGGCTATGCCACAACTCAAGAGACGGCAGCTCGGCAACATAGATAGAGTGTTCGTCGACACTCAAAACAAACAAAGAGTACAGGGATACGTTTTTATTGCCTTTCATCATGATAAGGTTGTTCTTGAGGATCATCCAAGAACGATTACCAAAAACTGTAGTGTAGCCAAGATCATCCAATTTCCCTATAGAAAGTAAGCTTTTCGTAAGCTTGGGCACATGTCTGACATTCTGCAGCACAAAAGTAGTGCCATTATGCATCTGAAGTTTCATGTCACCAATGCCAATAATGTCAAGCTCATAGGAATCACCAAGCTTGACTATTCCATGCATGGATGCATAAGAGGAAAACCACTCTCTATGCGGTGTGACATGAAAACTTGCACCAGAATCAAGAATCCAATTCTGTGCATAACCCTCATCTTGTGCAACCAAAGCATCTCGAGTGAGATCTGAAGTGAAAATGAGAACATCTGAGGCATCTGTTGTCACCTCGGCATGAATCTCTGTGGGCATAATGAGCATGACTGGAGGAGGAGCATCCTCTACTGCAGTGGTAGGCATGGGAGACTAGACAATGTTGAGCTCCTCAATTTTTACTGTACTTTTGCCTTTGCCAGAATTATCCTTTTGCATGTTTTTCTGATCTCTTAGGAAACTGCGACAATCCTTTTTGTAATGACCCTTCTTGTGGCAATAGTAACACTCGACCTTGTTGGCATTACGGTCTCTACTTTGGTTCCTGTGTCTGCTAGGACTACGAGGATTCTGCTCTCTACTTTTGCTTTTGTATTTGTTCCTGTCACGGCCTCTTGGCTTTGTTGAACTACCAGCCATATATGCATCTCCATGACTAGCATTATTGAGAGATTTACGATGAATCTCTTCAGTGAGCAACACATCTGTGACAGCATTGAACTCTAACTTGCCATTCGGAGCTAAATTGCTAATGGCTGTGCAAAAGATATCCCATGAACTGGGTAGAGAGCATAACAAGAAGATAGACTTGACTTCATCGTCAAACTCCTTAAAGCCCTGAGATGTCAGTTGACTGAACAAGGAGTTGAACTCATTTAAATGACTTGAAATTGTGCTACCGTCTTTCATGTTGAGCTTCATAAGCTTTTTCATGAGAAAAACTTCGTTGGATGCACTTTTGCTCTCCCATGCGGAACATAAGCTATCCCAAAGTTCCTTGGTTGTTTTCTTCCCGATGATAGTGAAGAAGACTGACTCGGCTAGATGTAGACGTATCGTAGCCATGGCTTTTGCATCCAAAAGCTCTCATTGAGCTTGTGTATAATCATCATCCTCTGCGCGCTCTTTCAACGGTTCTGAGAGGCCTTTGTTTATCCAAACATCTTTCATGCACTCTTTCCACATGGTGCAGTTGCTGCCATCGAACTTCCGAATGAAATACTCCTCCTTTTCTGAAGAAGAAGCCATCGCTGATAAGAGGGTTTGAGAGGTGCCAAACTATGGCAAGAAGCTGTAGAAATTTGGGCAGAGTAACCTTTGTATCGGGAGTACAATCTCAACTGAGATAGACTCAAAAGTGCCAACTATGGAAGGCACGACTCGCGGGAAGTAAATCTGGCAGAGTCTCCTTTGTATGAGGAGCCAAAACTCAACTCAAAATGTATATAAATGTGCCAATTGCACTAACTGGGCATCTGTTGCACAAAACCACTGCTATGTGAGTGCCAACTCAGCGTCAAAAGCATAAATAACCGTCCAGATACATATTCTATGGCGAGGGTATCGTAAAGGGGAACTCCAGCTACCTGTATCACCGAAAGTGTCTCAACATTCGAGCACACCCCAGCTCAAAGAAAACCTCATGCTATCGACCCTCCAAAAGGCTAATGCAGACACAAATGGACTAGCCACAGTCTCAGAAAGGGTTCTTCCGGTCCGAGTCTCAGAAACGGCCGGGAAAAACTGCCAAAATAGCCAAAAATGGCTCGACACGTAGTACAGTGAGCAGTGTCCGCAACTCAACGTACTTGAGTAAAACCGCGCTCAAACAGGCGCCAAGAACTGTTGCATGCAGTGAAAGTGATCCCTGCGGGGATATCTGCGCTCAAAAGAGCTCAGTAGCACTATGTGTGCTCACAACAAAATGCATCTCTCAACGCATGTGTCCGCAGAGAATCTGCTGTCAAAATGACTGCCAAATCGCCAAAGCGCTGTGTGTGGTAACCTGGAGAATCTGTGAGTGAATGGACTGAAAAACCCCCCTGTAGCCTGTAACCTGCGTGTCGGTGTCGCTATGTGCCGATTTCTGCCGCCGGGCAACAATATGCTAGTCGAATAGCCGCCAAAGGTGTCGTATCCGTAAACTATGTCGTACTACGCGATCGGCGTGCTCGGTGCCGATGCCGGGCGCCACTCCTCTATGATAGAGGTACCTCACCCGCGCATGTCGCAAGCACGGTCGTCGATCGCGGGAACGCGCTCGTCCTGGGAAAACGCCTCGTGTCCGGGTCGGATGTCGGGGATCCACAGGAATGTGAAGTGTCGAGCCGGTGCGCGTGAGCGGTGTCGATGCCGATGTCGCCTTCCGCTGCCAGGCGGAAGTGGGTAGCCGGGTAGCCGTAAAACGCTAATGCTCGTCGAACTCGGTGTGCGGACGTCGAAGTCGAGTGACGATGTCAAAATCGGAGAATCGTTGATGTCGACGATGAGACTCTGGTATCTCGCTCTCACTCGGTCACTCGCTTTGTGTGTTGCTTGGGCTCGCTTACAAGCACGGTGTCAAGCTCGCCCTTTTTTTTTTTTGTTCGAGAAAGTATCTTCCAATCTCTTAATCAAGCTGTCTCTCTCTCTCTTACAACTGCAAATTTCTGAGAAACTTTCTTTTCACGAGCTCGAGGAGAGGAGTCGGGGGATTCGGTCGCAGGCTCGATGGGAATGATCCCTTGCACACACACTATTGTGGGAGTGTGAAATTAAAAAAAAATCGATGCTCTCTGTCGAAAGCTGCCTGCAGTCGTTTGCTCACGCTGGTTCCTGTTTAGTGTTGCCTTTGACTATGAGCTCGATTGTCTGCAGCTCCCGGCCAACCTCTCAAGCTCAATTTCCCCCTCAATTACCAGCGCGAGCTCGATCTGTTGTGGCTCTGTTTGCTCGATTGCCCCCTTCTGCTCGCTCTTTGAGTGCTTGACTCTGTTGACCTGCTGCCCACCTAATACTCCATGCCTTCGATTGTATTGCAAGCCTTATTGTTGAATTCCCCTTTGGTTCAAGCCTTCAAATTCCCACCATGCTCACGAGTACGGGCTCCTGCTTGGTGTTGATACCTGGCTGCTTCAGCTTGCATACACTCTCTCTCCTATGAGCTTCCAACTCACTGCTGGCCTGCATGATGTTGCTCTAGTGCTCGGATCTACTAAATTCTCCCCCTAGCTTGAAGCCTGCTCGATTCTACAGCTCGATGCTGTGTGTGTGTGTGTGTGTGTGTGTGTGTGTGTGTGTGTGTGTGTGTGTGTTTTGATACACCACATCCCCAAACTTGCAATGCCCGTGAACTCTGCCTCCGTTCACTCCTCAAAGCTCGATTTCGTGCACTCTCGATGTTGTGTGTGTGCATCACACCACCAAGCTTCAAGATCTCCTCTTGTTCGATTGCAGATGCTCAAGCTTGTGAGTTCCAAGCTTTTTCAAGAACTCTGTTTTCCTGCTCCGACCTCTGCAGATCTACAATTTCTCCAAGAATCTCCAAGATCTCCCTCCAAGCCAAGAGGGGCTACGCGCGTCGAGTAGCCGGGAACTGTCGACCTCACCCAATCTCTCTGATCCGTGCTGGATCCGCCCCGAATCAATCCGATTCGGTGGCATGAAGCACCAAGCTCCGATCGAGCTCTACCATCGTCGAAAGATCTTGACCACCACCTAGCCGTAGCTCTAATACCAATTGATGAGTGCGCGTGTGCGTGTACGGAGTGTGTGCAAGGGAGGGGAAGAAGAGAAATGGGGAAGGGGGAGATACACAGGCAGCCACTGTGTGGGTTAGTGGAGAAGAAAGAGAAGAGCAGTCAACTCTTCCTCTTTCTCTCTCTATATTGAATAGGGGAAATTAAAGTGTACAAGGGTGGTTTCCCACGGCCACCTGGCCTACACCCCAACATACATCAAGTCAAATCCTCGCCTTTTTGTATTAATTTTCTGCTCTGAATCCGAGCTTGTAATATTTTTGCTATTCAATTGTAAAGGTTTTATCTTCTAGGGCCATGGGCTTCCAAGTTGTACTGATTCCCAACTCAAGCACACAATTGATTATTGAGCCATGTATCTATGGGAAACCCTCCTTCCACAAGAACTAAGCATAAAGGTCAAAATGAAGGGTTTTGTAGGATGGATTTGATGAGTTAAAAAAACTCTCTGTGTGGGCAGCTTATCTATTTTTGTGTGTGCATCTTCTTTGATTGCTATCTTGTGATGCACGAGTCGCATTGCAGAACCGAGACCACAGGCACGTTCAGCTCATCGAGCTCTTCGATTCAACGCCAACCATTCTCCATGAGACGCTATTTCACGAGCATCGACCTACGGACTTATAGGTGAGTTTTAGGGAGTTTAGGGTAGATTTCAACGAAAACAACCATAGAGTAGGGTAGCTCTCCCTTAGACGCAGCTATAGAGACCATCTGGGACCGTTTCCCACAACTTCCATTTTGCTGTCAGACAGTAAGCCTTTTTTCTGCCAGGGTGCAAAATTCAAGTTTGAGGGTCTAGGTAGCTTGGGGACATGTAGGAAATTTCCTACGGTGAGTTTCGTGTCAAACCGAGGTCATTAGCCCAAGGTTTAGCTTAGTTTCGTGACGTAGGAGGTTCTTGGTAGATTTGGGTATTCCCGCACACACAGGACTTAGAGATCTTAGATGACCATTCCATAGGTATTTGACAAGAGGTTGACACCCTCTTGGCACGCCTCCATGCCCTAATTGGGTCAGCGACGTCCCTAGTTGACATTTTTATGTGTTGAGTAGGTTCTCTCTTGCTACGAGCGACACTCGAAAAACACAGACCTAAGGCCAACATAGTAAATTATGGCATCAGATTGATCCCAGATCCACCATCCACTATGACGACTAAGAAATGATACCCAAGAATAGACACAGTGAGACGATGACTTTTGTAGTCAGTGAGGGGAGAAGATAGGTTAGAAATCATGTAGGACTCAAAGGGCTACACAGGTAGGTGCCCGCCACTAGGCCCTACACTAGGATACAGAGAGTGGATGATGGAAAGGGTGTCACTTTGAAAATTTGCATCAAGTCAAAGCATGTCGTACAGTGACACTTGCTGAAAGGTGTTTTTCAAGATAGACTCTACTGTAGGCTTATCTCTATTGATCAGACCTTGCTCCGGTATCTTAAGCTGTTGCAAGTCCTGTATTGCTTCCAGGAAAGCACCATCAATATCTGATAGAAGAGAGGTAGGTTGTCACTTGGCACTACCTGCTGGTTTGTCAGCTACTAAGGGAGTTTGACTCATTTGTGGGACTGGAGACGAAAAAATTGGACCGCCAGGGAGGCTGAGACCAAGATTAGCTCTCTATGCTTGTATGAGCACACTAGCCGGCTCTTCCACCTGCTTCAATCCATCTCAAGAGGCAACTACCATTGTGGAAGGCGGGGCTTGTTGAATGGTGCTTACTGTGATGAGGTTAACCTTTGCGAATGTAAAGTCCTGTTGGTCCTGGCTTGTGCTTGCGGATGTGGATGCACGTTGTTTTTGGGAGTCCTTACTATAGTGATCCTTAGCTTCAGGGAAATATCAAAAAGGAGGGGACCCTTCTGGCAACGGACTTTTGCTCTGATAATGTCCATACTCCCCACACCTGTAGCACAAAATTGGCCTATTGGAGGGGCAAGGTGGTCTCGGCCCTTGCTGCATGGGACTGAATGCTGACGTGTAGAAGCTTTGGGGAACTGAGGAGTGCTAGCATGATAAAAGATTGGAGATGCAAAGTTGTTGTTCATACCTTGCATAGGAGGTGTTGTTAGCAGAGGTGACATCGGGTTTTGATGGCCATATGTTGAAACCATGTTGGATGCAGGTGCTAGCCCTTGTTGGAGAGAAGGACCTAGACTTTGTTGTATTTGTCGTAATTCCTTGATATAGTAGCAATCCTTGTCTTCATGCCTAAACTTTTCGCAGAAGTGGCAATAAGCCCGAAGGGGACAGTCCTGTAGAGGATGTCCTGGAGAGCAACATGAGCTGCACCATTCCATAGCTTTAGTCTCCTGCTTAGATCAAAGCTCTTCTAGATCTCTCTTGATTTGATCCAAAGCCTCAAGATGTGGTGATTTCTCCTGTCTAAGAGAGATTGATTTCTCTTCTTGAAGAGCGCGTTGTAGTTTTAGGGCTTCAAGTTCTCTATGCAAAGAAGTCAATGGATAAGCAAGACTTTCCGAAAACAGAGAGGGAGTCTCTATGTGAGGGGAGTTGGTGAACAGCTTCCTAGCCCCCTCTATCCTAGTAGTAGCAGTTGCGACAAACTCCTCCAGATTGGCGTCGCGTCAGATGCTCTCTCGGAGTTTTTGCTGAGAAGCTTTGGGAAGAGCCTTCTCCACCCACTTCTTAACCATAAATTCACCGGGTTGCTAGGGAAGCTTGGCAACCAGAGACTTGGTTTTAGTCATGAGTTCTACAAAAGTCTCCTCTGGCTGGAGCACCATGTTGGCCAACTCATCCAAAACCTTCTCCTGGTAGTCACCTGGCATGCATGCTGCATAGAACTATTGTCTTAAAGCTGCCCAAGTTGTAAAATGGTTCTCTGCAAACTGACTGTAGCATTTTTATGCTAAGCCATCCAAGGTAGAAGGAAAGAGTACCAAATAAGCATCTTCTCTATTAAGACCACGACCCCTACAGAGAGATACAAACCTTCTTGCATGGTCGTCTGCATCTTCTGAAGAGAGTCCCTTGAAGGTAGGAAACTTGATGTTTACCTTGGCCAAAACACTGGCCAACACCTCCATGGCCTCTTGCTCAGGATCCCGTTGCTCAATAGCCTGCTGTAAAAAAATAGGAGAGGGCTTTACTAGGGAAGGTGACCTGGAAGATGTGGAATCGGATGGAGGAATGGGTGATGCCGTATGTGGAGGTAGGGGTGATGAGGTTGATGGACTTCTACTAGGTACCAAGGGTCGTCTTCTGTTGTAGTACTTTAGAGGACTCAGTAGTGCACTTTGACGCTCGAATGACCACCTTGTATGTGTCATGCAGTGACCACAAATCCAACCAAGCCTTGGGTAAGAAGACCTTTTATTGGTTTAACTGGATGAGGACAGGTCTAGACTCTACTAGACCAGCAAGTGACTAGAGACCAAGGACGAGGAGGGTTGGACCAGGGACGAGGAGGGACTAGACCAGGGATGAGGAAGGACTAGACGAGGGACGAGGAAGGCCTAGACCAGGACGAGAGAGGACCAGACAGGACCAGACCAGTAGGCTACACAGTGCAAGGCAAAGTAGGTGAAACCAACTAGCTTCACGATTTGTATCTCAACAGAGAGTGAGACTTCAGTTGAGGTCCCACCGTGATCGCCAAAATGAGAGCACCTGTAGCGCAAATAGTGTGTTGTGCTCTCTACAGTGGGTGCTCCTCAGTGTAGTGTGCATGACAATCTCACTCAAAACAGACTAAAAACAAAGGAACAATAGACAACAACTGAGCTCACAGAGACACAACAACAGTAGACCACAACATATGACTTGACTATCTCAAAGAATTGATACAAACTCTGATGTGGCAGCACACTCAAATCCAGTCCAGGACTCACAGGTACAATGGGGTGTCGAGGCTCAGATGTGCAGGGATGGTGAAGATGTGTTGTGTGTATAAACTCGCTACCCTGGACGACGACACTGGACCATATTTAACGAAGATAATCCGATGACCCAACAGCTACTACTCATATGTACAACCATAAAGAGCCACCAATGGCTCATAAATGTAGCCATCTAAATCTATTCCCAAACTGATTTGAGTTGTGGTGACCTGGCCACGATGTCCACTAGACCACCGTCCATATCCCTACTTGCATGTTTCATTGCTCAGTCCAGAGAGTCCGTCCAGTGTGAACCAGCCTAGACCAAATGTACTAATTGTGTGTCCTGTGAAAGTGACATTGTAGCCTGCTACAGACAGCTTCAGTGCCTCGGCCACTATCTCCTTTGTGATTACTACTTCTACCTTCTGCCCTTGTTGATCAGTGATTTGGGTTGATCCATCCTCTTTGACCGTGGATAGTAGTTCATATTTTGCCGCATGGTTCCTAGTCGTAGAAGTCCCTAAGGCTCATCCTTCTGTTGGCTTCTTTGGTGTTTGGCTTTGCAACTACATCATATATCTCTTTTGATAACATTTGCAGTTCTACTTGATGTCCTTCTTTGCTCTTGAATCTACCCGTGAAAACCGTGGTGTTGTTTTCTTCAAGCTGTTCCTTAGATAAGTATGTTGCCTTGGCCGTCTTCACTAAACATGGATCTAGTTGGTAGGGTGGAAACACTTGCAACTTTTCTTTTTGGGACACCCTTTTCTTTGCCTTCTCGGCAGTTTGCATTGCTCCTGTTAAGTGAATACAGTGCCAAAGTTAAAAAAAATTCCTAATTTCGCTCTGAATTGCTGAAAAATGATGTCCATTTTGCTTCAAATCAATTTTGGAGCATGCATAGATGCATAAAGACATGAAGAGATTAAAATCATGCAGTTCAGGCAAAAAATGCAACAAAAGTAAATAATCGCAATTATTAACAGCTAGGATTTTTTCCAATTTTTTGCATTTTTGACATCATAGACTTGAAACATATAGCATTTAGGTTCTCTGAGTAAAGTGTGGGCTCATTTGAGTGCACTGGGTGAAGATGGTGCTAGATTTAGGCTTTTAGATTCTGAAACAGCAGATATAAAGAGATTTTGAGTTTTAGAGATTCAAACTTGCTCAAACTTGATCAGTGGACTTGGGAGATTATGTTCTTTGGTCCCATAAGGTCAAAGTTGCAATTTGCATCCATTTTGGCAAGAAAGTAAATAATCGCGATTATTAACATTTTCATCAAAATGTACATTTTTTGTTGCAAATTGATTCTAGGCACGATGTAGAGATATGGTGATTTGGATCAAAAAATGTGATAGATAACTCAAAAATTGGATTGAAAATACTTTGGTGCGTTTTTTGACAATATCCAAGTTTACAAGTGATAGGTGAGGTGAAGGGATCATTTTCAAGCCAAACAAGCACAATCACGCTTATTTACAGTAGTCCAATTTTTTGCAAGACTTGACAATTTGATGACCTACACATATTCAATACATCTAAAACAAGTCCTAAAATGACCTATATATATTCAATACATCTAAAACAAGTCCTAAATTAAATTTGGTAACGTTTTGTCGTGTCCGCATCACTTCGTGCTCCTGTCGACTCTAAAATCACCGATTTTTATGACTAGATGGCCTGTGGAGTTGGTTAGTCACTTTTGAAGCTATGGGCTTGTCCGCTACATAGTCTTGATGCTACCCATCCAATTTTGACTGATTTGGAGCCAATTTGACTTCATATGTCAAATTTGACGCTTTGTAATCTTCGAGCTATTTTTTTCTTTTCGAGAGATTACCTTGACTCTTTTCATGAAACCATCCATGTACATTGTGTATAGACCCATTCTATAAGCTCTCTGTGGAGTCGGAATCCAATTCTAGCATCTGGCAAAAACCTATATTTTCTACTTGGGATCCTCCTCGACCCCTACCAAATGGTCATCTGGTGATATAGAAGTGTTCTGTTATACAGGGGCATGCTACAGTTCAAGTCTTGTTGAATTTGGATGAGCTGACACACCGCTATGGTCAATTTTGGGTCGTAGGACTTTGTGCACTGCTGGGTTTCTAGGGTTTTTTCATGAGCCTAGACTTTATACCTAGCCGTATAGAATTGTTCATTGATAATCTTAGAACTTACCCCTCATGTCTCGTGTGAGACGGTGCTGTAAAAGAGCGACTGTGAACTCCAGAAATCGCGCGCGAAGAAGGTCGAGAGCTCTCTCCTCCAAGAGTGACTAGTGGAAATGAGATGATTTTGGGCTACCTTGGATATCTATACTCGGACTTCCCAAACTATTTTTTTCCAGATTCCTTTGTTAGTTCTACTAGGCCGTGAAATCTATGTTAGACTCAAAAATTTCTTCAATCGGATTCCGTTAGCTCATTCTGCAAGAATTTGCGAAAGTAGGCCTTGGTAGCCTAATTTAGGCTTCCCGCTTCCATCTGTCGATTCGATTGAAATCTTTTGTGCCTGTCTGCTTTGTCTTTCTTATCATCAACATATCTTCAGTTTCTCCATCTGAGCTCATTTGCTATTTATTATTAATTTTTGACCTGTTTATTAAAAAAATCAAAGAAAATAATAAAATACGCTAAAAAGTAAAGTAAAAATTCAATACTTAAGAAAACCCATTGAGAAACACTGCTTTATTGTTTTATGGTGGATTTCTCCATTTTTAAGTCCCATTATCAAGAAAAAATAATGAAAATAATCAAAAAAGACCATTGTTTACTAATTTTTTGATAGTATTTACACTATTTACACTCACCGGGGAGATGTTATCGGTTATATTTCCCTTGTTGATGACTTGTTAGGGTATTATTAGGTAATTTTGCAAAACATCACACATTAACATCAAACTTTTTCCCCCCTCTTCAAACATTGCCCTTCATTACTTAGTTCCCTCTCACCCCCCTAAATAGCGTACGCCAAGACGAATGTGTGCATGGGTTCAACAATCATGTCTATGAATAGACTGGTTGGATCTACCATGCTTTGAAGATCAACGCAATTCAGACCATTATGTTGTGCAAGAGTTTAATCTTGAGTAATTAACTCAAGGGTTTCCGAGGTCGAGGTTTTCTGTTGTTGTTTCCTAAAGAGTAAGTCTTGTAGCTTGTGTGCTCTTTGCTTTATTGTACCGCAATATGCTTTGGCACGCTGATTTCCTAATGTTGTCGATATCAATAATGATGGTTTTTGCATTGGTATCTTGTTTTTCTTCAATGAAATGTTGTGGTTGAGTGTTTTGAAACTTAACTCTCCATTGCTTCATCGTTTTTACAGTTTGTTGAAAAGATAAGTGCTCCTTTTTTCTCCAAATCCATCTTGTTTTAGGTTCCTTGCTTGGACATGCTCTTCTTTATGTTTTGAACCTCGGAACCATCTTAGATATAGTAGATGAAGTTTTGGGAACCCAAATGTGACATGGCTTGTCCTTAAGTTGTGTTTTTGGTACCCAAATATTCCTGACTCCTTGCATTCTACTTGTAGCGTTTGCTTGTCGATAGGATAGAGAAGATTGATTGCTTTGTGGTTTGTTCTGATGGTAACCTCCTTTCCATTCCTCTTTGCTTGGTACAATTGAAACAATGAGTTGTCCGCCTTTAGGTGATAGCTTGAGATGATTGGTATCCCAATCTCGTACTGCCTTGTACGTCCGCATCCATGAGATTCCAAGAATCATTGTTTCATTCATGTGTTCATCTGATAAGCATACAAATTGATGAGGGCATGAGCATCCATGTACTATCACATTTAAGTTGACTACTCCCAATGTCGGTGTTGGGTTCTTGTTGCATCCTTTAATAGTCGATATTCATGAGTTCAAAGATTGATTCGCTGCTTTTTTGTACGTGGAATAAGTGACTGCATTTACTTGAGCTCCTGTATTGACCAATACATTTGTGCTATAATTGTTCAGTTGTACTTTGATGCGACGGTCCATTCCATCTAGCCATTCATCCTCTGTTGATACTGCATCTTTCTGTAATTCCCATAGTCAGTCATCTAGTTCTAGAGTGTTGATGGGAATAGGTTTGAGAGCAGCTTTTCTTTTGAGTACTCTAAGCCGAGCTTCCTCTTGGGCTTCCTCAATGATCTATTGTCATTTTATCTTTCTTTGCTTTGCTTTTGTATAGCCTTTTAGCTAGTAATTGATACAACGCCGATTGCTCAATTTATCTGATTGTAATAGGAAGTGGTATTTGTGAATCCACTTGAGCTATGGTCATCAATGATACCATATTTTCCAACCATCGAGGTATCATTTCCACGGAGAACATATATGCATCTAGTAGATCATCGTCTACTCCCTTTGGTGGTTATCCTAAAATAATCCTTGGCAAATGATCTGCTCTTTGATGAGTGGTTCCCTTTTCACGACTACAGTGAAATCAAATTCCAACCATCTCACTATTATTCTTGTGTTGCATGGCTTGTTGACCAAGTACAATAAGGATTGGTGATCCACAAAGAACACAAATTTGTAGCTAATAGGTAATGTCTATACTTTTTTACGGCATAGATCATTCATAATCCTTCCCTTTCAATGGTTGTATAGTTTTTCTCTGCCATATTCAACTGTCTACTAGCATAAGAAATAGGAAAATCAATTTTTCCGTCTCTTGGTTGAGCTAGGATACACCTAATGGCAAAACTGGAAGCATCTACATATATGTGGAATATCTTATTCCAATCTGGTGCTTTCAATATTGGAGCTGAAGAGAGAGCTTGCTTAAGCTTCATGAAGAATTCTTCACACTCATTGGTCCATTCAAAGAGAGAAATCAAGTTGTACATGGGTTTTGCAATTATAGCGTACATGTAAATGAATCGTCTGTAATATCTACAATGTCCCATGAAAGCTTGAAGCCCTTTGACTGTTGTTGATCTAGGCAATTCAGCAATAACATGAATTTTATCCATATCAGTAGCTATGTTGTTTTAGACACTATATGTCCAAGAAGTTTTCCTTGTCTGCCCATGAATGTGCACTTTTCAGGATTTAAGCAAATCCTATAAAATCTACATTTTTTGAATACCTTTTTGAGGTGTTCAAAATGATCAGCCCGAATTGATGAATGTACACATAGATCATCCACATATACTTTCAAGATATTCTGAAGGTATTCCTTAAAAGCATGGCTCATCAATCTTTAAAACGTGGCAGGAGCATTAGTTAACCCAAAAGGCATAACCCGATAGGCAAAAACACCCCATTCAGTTGCAAAGGCAGTTTTATGTTGATCTTTGGGGTCAACCAAAAGTTGATTGTATCCCAAAAATCCATCTAAAAATCTGTAAGCTTCTTTCCCTGCAACTCGTTCTAAAACATGCTCATTGGATTGGAAGAGGAAAGTTGTCTCTAATGGTAGCGGCATTCACTTTCTTGAGATTGACACACACCCTTAATTTTCCATTTTTCTTGGGTACTACCACAATTGGAGACACCCAATCTGTGTGTTCAATTGCATAAACGAATTCAGTCTTCTGTAGCTTTTCAATCTCTTCTTTGATCTTTCTGGAAAATGTCTCATTATAAGTGTATGGCCTTTGTCTCATAGGTATGGTATGTTGACAAATTTCCGGATCAACACCCTTGAGATCCTTATAAGACCAAGCAAAGATATCTCGGTATTCTTTCAATAATCTTAACAAAACCTCTTCTTCTTCTTCTTCTTCTTCAGTCAGGTCGTTTGCAATGTAGGCAAGTCTAGGCTCTTCTCTTGGTTCAGCCAGATCTATCTTTTTTTGCGTTTTCAGGTCCTTCGTAGGACTCGCCCTGTTTTTGTAGTTCCCTGACAAGTTGTTCTACTATGATTTTTCGGTCCTTGAGAGTATATTTCTTGTAATGGGATGGAACACTCATTACATCTTACCTTCCTTCTCAGTGGTTTCCATTTCAATTGTATACATCTCCTTTAGAGCTTTCTTCAACTCTTGATACTTCTTTTTTCGCTCAACTTGTGTCATGGTGGTTGAATCCTTGTCCTGGTATTTAGATTTTTCTTGAGTTTCCATTCTCGTTTTTCTGAATGGTTTTGATATTTTTTTCTTTTTGTTTAAAGGATATCTACCAGTGATTTTATCTTTGACACAATCATGTGCATCTATCTGCATCAGAAACTGTATTCTACTAGAGACTGATGGCATAGATTTCGAGTTTCTTGTGCCTCTTTTTCTTCTATACCATTTCTGTCTTCTCGATTTCTAGTTTGGAAAGTCAAAAAAAAATCCTCCCCTCCTTTCATGACTAGTTTAACTCTCACATGTTCCTTTTCTGACTCCGAATCATCTGAGGTAGCTGAATGCTCTTCTAACTCGTCTGTTGCATCGTAGTAGAGGTCTCAAAAGACTTGTTGAGATTTCATTAAGTCCTTGGACTCTTGAATTTCGTCTTCAATGTGAATGGTTGAGATCATTTGTATGGGAATTATGTCATAGCCGTCCTCATTGCAAAATTGAGTAGACATAGACGTATTTACACATACATCCATTGTTGCTAAAATTTGAGTCCACTCAAATGGCTCAAACAAATGCTCCAGAAAGGGTTCAGGTACATAGGCTTCGTCTATGAAATCCCTTTCTAAGATACATTCTTTTTGTTTTAAGCTCCCATTTTTTGAGGCTCCGCCCGTCCAAATAGGTGTGTCTTTGTTCAACCAAGATGGAAGCTTCATTTCAGCCGATGAGATTAAGTCAAATTCTTGTATGGGCGTTTTCATGACATCTATATGTGTGATCTTTTAGATTAACCCTTGTTATGGATCCCACTTGCTTCAAGTACAGATAATTGTTTCTCCAATCCTGGATGAGTTGTACTTGTCGCATGAAAGTTCTTCCCAAGATGATTTCATAATTGAGTCTCTTTCCAAAGTCCTCTATTGCAAAAGTGTGTTGATAATCAATCCCATAAGAATTAACTATCACTCTTTCAAGGAGTCCTATGGGTCTTTCGATGTGTCCATCAGTCAATTGCAATTTCATTCGAGTTTGTCTAATGGCTGGTTTTCCCCATGATTCCCATACTGCTTTGGTGGCTATGGCTATGCCTGCCCTACTATCTAGTATTGCCATGGTTTCTATATCATTGTATCTCATTGGAAGGGTTGTGTTTCCTTCTTCCTCTTCATAGTATTCTTCAACTTTGTTCATTGGAACGGATCTAATCTCTATGTTATCCAATTCGTGTTTCTATTTTTCCAAATTTTTCATGATTAGCCCTGTTATCCTCACCTTCTCTAGAGTTTTCTGTAGATCATTCCATAGATATGGTTTGATTTTTAACAGTTCTCCTAAAGTAACAGTGCATTGAATGGGTGTACACATGATTGAATGGATGTTGTCTACCTCTAGGGTCTATTCTGACCTCTTAATCTGAGTGGTTTTACACACTATGGATTTGTCTTCCTTATCTCCCAAGTTAGAGGGTAGTGTTTTTAGAGTCATTGGTTTATACATTCTTGAAGCTTCAGAGCCACAATCCCCATACAAGGATTGTACATCCATGTCCATATCAGGAGGTAGATTGTGTAACCAAACTTCCTCTATAGGAGCTGACTTCAGAGTTAGGCTCCCATCATTAATCTCTCTAACTTTTTCCCATAAGTGTTTTGGCCAGTCTTCTTCTACGAATGGAATTCCATCTAAGGCATCCTCACTGTCAAGGCACTATGAGTTTTGTCTCTTTAGTTTCAAGGTGGGGTTCTACCACCACTACAGATTTCTCTTTACTGGTTCCTACCACAAGCTCCTCAGGTTTTGCCATACTCTCGAGCTTGGGTTTTTGTTCTTCCAGCATCTCTTGAGAAATAATTCTTACTAGATTTTGATAAGCTTCAAGCTTAGCTTCTTTCATATCTAGAGAAGGATAGTTTTTCCATTTGTTTTTTCATGTTTTGGCCTGCTTTAAGTCCCGCTTGGTAAGGTTCCAAGGCTGCATTGATTGGCTCAAAATTTTTGTCTACCAAAATTGATCCTCCAGATTTCACTGTGGTTTCCTTGATTTCACTTCCAGTTTCTTTCAATGTTTTGTGGAATAGTTTCTTTGCTTTCTTCTCAATTTTAGCCCTTTGTTTTTGTTTTCTCACCTCATACCTTTTGCTTCTACTTCTCTTGGTCTTTTGAGAGGAAATTTTAGTATTCTCCGAATCATCAAAGGAGTTATGTTTCTTTTTCTTAGCCTGGGCTCTGGTGATTACCTTGATTACAACAATAGGTTCAGTTTCTGATGAGATACTAGGTATCACTTGGACTACGTTCACTACTATTTTTCCCTTGTTTAAAGGGTTTTTTGAACAATCTTCAAGGAAGTGTCCTCCCTTTGTGCAACATTGCATACAAAAAGCTTCAACTGGCTTAATGTTCCTGTCATGCTCTGGACATTCATTTTTCCAGTGATCATCTGCACCACAGTTATGACAGTTTCCAGTTCTTAGCTTAATCATGGGTCTTACCATCGGAGGTCTAACACCTTGATTAGCTACGTAGTACATCTGTGCAAGTTCTGGTGTAGTATAAGTCATAGGTTCTTTCCTTGGTGGTGGATGTGAATCATACCAATCTCCTTCTACCATTAGTGTAGATGGACTAGGCTCAACATAGGGTGTAACAGGCACTAGTGCTTGTTCATCTATGACTCCCTCTGAATGCATGTACTTTACAGGTACTGCATTATTTCCAGGATATGGAAGTTGTTGACCCAACACGGGTTGAGGTCTTTCCATACCCATCGGTGGTCTTTGAGCTGGGGCCATATTAGGCTGATATCTATACATGGTTTGTCCTTGTGGCCTCATAGGGATGTTGAACATTCCCATCATACTTTGGTAGGTAATAGTACTCATTGGTCTCATGGTTGGTCCATTTACCCTCGATTACACACCATTTTTGCGGCCTAATTGGTTGTCCCTATTGAGGCATCCCTTGCCCTAGTCCCCTTATAGGTGGTTTTTTCATGTTATTCATCATTTCATTCATCTTTTCAACATGTCTTCTATGGCTGTAAGCTGTGCTGCAGCAGCCGTTCTTGCTTGTGCTAGTTTGGTGGATGTTGTTTTCTCACTTTGATTATCCCTAGGGAAATCTTCTTCATTGAAAATATCACAATTGTCTCTTAAGTCAATAGCATCTGACACACTCTTCTAGGGTCATATGTTTCTTGCTATACAATATAGCATGAAGTTCTTTGTTTAGCAGCCCCTCTAGAAACAATGATACTAACCTTTCTTTTGCAGATATTTCTAGTTCTAGGCAACTTGCAATGTATTGTTTCATTCTAGTTGCACAACCCCTAACAAACTCACTTTGTTTTTTTTTGAAGCTATAGATTTGAGCTACCGTATTATGTTTGATCCCCGTTTTGGAACATGTAGCTACAAATCCTTGAGCTAATGTATTTAAGTCCATAATTGACCTTGGTGGAATGTTTTGGAACCATGTCAATGCTTTTCCTTCTAATATCATTCCAAATCTCTCAAATTGAGTATGGAAGTCAAATATGCGTTCAGCTCTTAGCACTTGTTTAAAGCTTGCTAAGTGGTCATATGGATCCCTAGATCCACTGTATTTTTTGACTCATTTTTAAAGTTGGAAATAGGGACTCATGTAGCCCTGGACTGGCTTTAGTGTCACTCCGTTTTCTTCGTGATAAGGTAGTTTCTAGTTTTCTAACATTGCTCTCAAAAGATCTCTCGCGAAGTTCATCTCTTGGAATAGTTTCTAGTCCTTGGCCCAATATCCAATCCCTTATGGAGTACCCTTGGTATTTGGTTTGTCCCACCTCTTCAAGACTCAAAAGATCTCTCGCGGAGTTCATCTCTTGGAATAGTTTATGGTCCTTGGCCCAATATCCAATCCCTTATGGAGTACCCTTGGTATTTGGTTTGTCCCACCTCTTCAGGACTCATCATAACAAAGTTTATTGCTATAAAAATCCCTAAAAAGGTAGGTTGGTAGATTTGTTTAACCCTTGTCTTTGATTTTGAAGATATAGATGATCTTCATGGGTGTTAATTGTCCTGATTTGGCATGAGAAGTCCATATAAGATATTTGACATTTCTATCCTCCTAACAATAGACTCCAATCCTAGGATTATCCGTGCTAAGACATTTCAAGGGCTTCAAATCAACTTGATCATATCCCTCGAATTCTAAAGTCGGTGGTCCTTCTTTTGTTGCCATATCTGGAATTATGGTAATTACTTCTAACCCTCATTTGTCTATCACATCAGGGTTTTCAACTTGTAAATATTGAGTTCCATTTTTATCCGTATATATTTCTCCTTGTTTGTTCGCCCTGATTTCCTCTTCAAACTCTATGTCATGGTCATCAATGCGAATAGCATACTCTTCAGTAGGATCCAGGTAAACCTGAGCTCCATGGCTATTAGTCTTATAAAAGGTGAGTATGTGCTTATAACGCACTGTCGTTCCGGTTTTTGAATCACTCGAATAGGAAAACATTTCAGATGTTGATTCTGAGAAAGTGACTGAGACTTCTTCAAAGATAGTGTCCAAGCGTTTGCCTTGATTCACACTCTCTTTGGTGGATACTCTACTAGTAGTCTCTCCAAATATGCCTTGGTTTGCTAGTATACGACCCGATCTAAGGTTCATATAGACTTGTTTAGCCCTTGATAGAGTACTTACCGTCAAATTGATTTGTTATCAGTTTCTTCTTTTTTACTTAATTGCAACTCCTGTCAAGATTTTAATTCCTTGTCTGCAACGTGATTCATGTATCAGTTTTAATCAAGTTAGCTATTCTTTCACAAAGACTGTATAATTTTTGCTAGCTATTGTGATTGGTCTATGTATATCTCTTCAATTTGAGCTAAGTGAGTCAGCAATTGAGACTTTTAGATTCTACTTTTGCAAAAAGCCAAAGGAATAATCTGCAACCTGAAAACTGAGTGAACATGTACCAATTTGGATCCGATTGAAACCAAAATTGACCAGTGACCTTGTATTATGTTGGTCTAACATTGTACAAGCTCAAAAGTCCAAAATGGTGTCTCTGTGTATCAGAAGTAAATAATAGCGATTATTTACATTTCTTAATTTTTTGCAGTTTTTGGCTTGTTTTGCCAAGTAGTCAACTTGTTAAGGTCTCTAAACAAGTTTCACTGAGTTTGAATGTAATGGAATTGGCCTATTTAATTTGAGAGTAGTGGAAATTAATGAGAGTACTTTTGAGAAATGACTTTGTGAGCATAGCGGGTGAACACAATTGAAGATAGCAACATAATCATAGCAATTAGCTAACTTGGCATGAACAATACTTTTGCAAGAGAGAGAATTTAGAGAACATGACAACATTTGAGGACCGGATTTATATGGAGCCGGTCCCCCCTCCAATAGGCATTTGTATTATGATTTCTCCCATTAAGAGAGACTTGTTACAATACAATCTTTGTGTTCCTTGTGACCTAGGTGATGCAATGAAGATGGAAAGCTTCATGCATCACAAACATAACATAAACTTGAAGAAAGCTTTAACTATCCCAAGCCTCAGTCCCAAGACCTCAAACACCTTTGAAGGTGGAGAGAGCTAGCAGGGAATGAGGGTAGGGAAGAGGAAGAAGAAACATTTCGTAGGAGAAAGAATCAGTTCCTCACTTATCATAACTCTTGTTGCTAGCATACATAATAGCATAGTAATGAAGAAGAAAGAGATGGAAAGCTTAAGCATTGAAGCATGGCTCTTGGTTGGATTTGCACTCCATATCCAAGAGTGTTGGTGTAGGCCCTGAACCTCTACTTGCTTGGAGAAGGAGAGGGAGCTCTTGCACTTTGCATAGCACACAATGAGAGTGTTTGTGAGTGTGTGTGAGTGAGTATATCCCTAAGCAACCCCCTAGCTTGCTTGGGTCGGCCCCCCCTTGTAGCTCATGCTTGAATCTCATTGGACCCCTCCAGGCCTAGCCAATCACAAGAAGGAGGCATTACAAGCAGCAAGGGTAGCCTTGAGACAAGTGTCCCCCTTTCCCCTTTGAGAGAGAGGGCTAGATAAATGCTAAATCATTTAATTAAATCTCCTAAATTATTATTAGACCCCTTGGGTGGCCAACCAATAGGCTTCAGGCACATCATGAGGGCAACATGAGGAGGAACTTGACAAGTGTCCCTTTTTCTTTCTTTGTACCATGCATGCCTTGTGTGAGTGTGTGGGTGTTCTCTCCCATCCTCCCTCATGTAGGGCTTGCCCCCTCCTTTTAGGGATTGAATATTTGACTTTTTGACACCTCAAGCCCCTCATGCATAGGCCCAGTTTCCACCACAATCTTGTCTCATAAGCACTTTAAGCTTGGGCTGGGTTCTCACCTCAAGTGCAACCCTAGCATCTCAAGCATGGCAAGCACCTAAAGCATCTTAATAATTAAGCACCTCAAGCATCTCAAGCACCTCAATCATCAAGCACCTTAGTCATCAAGCAGGATAAGCACCTCGAGCTAGGTCGGGTTCCCGCGCCTCAAGCTCAGCCCTAGCTTACCTAAGTTCAAAGGCCTTTTACACACATTATTGGAGGTCTTCAATGAAGCTAACCCTAAGGTCTTATGCTCCATTTGTTATCCTTGCTCTTTGATAGAACATCTCTCATTTGGGCCCTTTTACCATTGGCCCCGTGTTGAGATAGATCTATAAGCACATGTCTATATCTTAACACTTATTCCCGTTTATTCTCCCACATTAAGTGATCAATTTAATATGATAAAATCATTTGGGTTGGTTAGATATTAGATATTAGATTTTATGACATTACCTCTCTCTTGAAATCATAGTCGTCCTCGACTATGAGGTAGAAGAGATAAAGCCTTAGTCATTAGTCAATTTTACTTAGCGGGTAGAGGATCCCTTTGTACCCTACGACATCTTTCCAAGATGGATGACTAATCCATTTGGTGCTTGGGAGACATAGCTACTGCAAGCATGTCTGCTCTTTAGTCCATTTCATTCTCCCAAAGTAGAGTGAAAAATTCTACTTGGTGTTTGAGAGACATCGTCATCACAAACATGATTCTAAGCATGCATACTTGTTAAATTTGTGCACAATTAAAAAGAGGACTAGTCTTATAAGACAAAAACATGAGTCATTTAAAAGAAATTTGTACATTTGCTTACTCTAATGTAGCATTGTAAGCATTAACAAGGTTCATAATATCCTTAAGCTGTATTCCTTGCATCCATCTAGCATCTTCAAAAGGATAATTTTTGAACTTAATAAGATACCGTCGGATAATCTTACCATGTCGTAGTACCTTGTCTTCATGCCGAAGGACAACTTCGGGTTGTAGCACCTCTTCTTGGTCTTCAACTTCGGAAGGGTCTTCAATAATTGGTTCAGTTGGTGACTCTCCTTTGTAGGGCTTAAGTAGGCTTACATGAAAGGCATTGTGGATGAGCCAATGGTTGGGCAACTTAAGTTGATAATCCGTCTCATTGATGTTATTCAAGATTTGGAAAGGACCATAGTATCTTTTTGCTAGTTTAGCATAATACTTTTGATGGCCCGTAGGATTTTTGCCCGTCGTTTGCCTTAATCGAGCCTTATGAAACTTGAGTAAGACCCAATCATTTTCTTTGAACATTAAGGCTCTTCTGTGCTTATCAACAGCAGCTTTTAGCCTTTGTTAAGAGATGGATATAGCCTCCTTAATCTTTTGAAAATATTCTTGTAGGTCACGGCTATACTCATCGGCGATGAAGATCTTCCCATGTACTTTGAGTAGCAAGGGACTTTTAGGTCTTCCTTCAATGATCTCAAAAGGTGCTTTTCCCGTAGAAGTATGTACAGTATTATTGTAGGCATACTCTTCAAGAGGTAAATACTTTTCCCATTGTGAACGTTGATCTACTTCGGTAACATAAGTCTTGAGTAGATCGAGTATCGTAAGATTGGCTATCTCACTTTGGCCATCCATTTGTGGGTGATAGGCCAAAGAGAAATTCAATCTTGTTCCTAGATTTTCAAAGAGACCTTTCTAGAAATTATTGGTCATTCTAGGATCTCTATCTGACACGATGGATGTGGGTAATCCATGGTGCTTGAAAATCTAAGATATGAAGAGATTTGCCATTTGAGGTGCCTTAATAGTCTTTTTGACAGGAATAAAATGTGCTTGCTTGCTAAACCTGTCAACTATTGTCCATATTCATGTATTCCCATGGATAGACTTGGGTAATCCAAAGATGAAATCCATGGATATACTCTCCCATGGTGAATTTGGGATAGGCAATGGCTGGAGGAATCCAAGTTGCTTCCCTCTATCATACTTGGTCTTTTGGCATACTACACATTTTGAAACATACTCTTGCATGTCCACTTTCATGGTAGGCCAATAGAAGTACGTCTCTACTCCTCGGAGAGTAGGTTGAATACCTCTATGCCCGGCGTATGGAGGAGCATGGGACTCATACAAAACTTTCTCACGAAGGTAATGGGTAACACATAGCCTATTGCCATGGAGAAGATAACCATCCTGCAAGGTGAATGGTTCCTTTTTCTTCCCCAAAGCAAGGGCTGACATTATGTCTCTAAAGTCAGGGTCAGTAGCATACTCATCTATCATAGAGGATAGATCATTGTGAGTAGCTATAGACACCGCATTAACTTTGGGTCGTCATGAAAGTGCATCGGCCACTTGATTGTGCTTACCAGCTATGTGAGAACTATGGAAATTAAATTGCAAAAGAAAATTTTCCCACCTCATTTTTTTGTCGGAAAGCTTGGTTTGTGTCATAAAATACTTAAGACTTTGGTGGTCGGTTCGTAGGATAAATGGAGTCCCCAATAGGTAGTGCTTCCATGTGTCTAGGGCATGTAGAACAGCTAAAAGCTCTTTCTCATAAATGCCCAAGACTCGTTCATCAATATTGAGCCTTCGGCTCTCATATGCTATGGCATGCCCTTCTTGAAGCAAAGCTGCTCCAAGGCAATCACCACAAGCATCACATTGGACCTCAAATAGCTTTGAGAGATCCGGAAGCGCGAGGACTGGTTGGGAAGTAAGCTTCTCTTTGAGCTTTTCAAAAGCATTTTGCTCCTTAGCAGTCCATACAAACTTAATGTTCTTCTTAGTTAAGTCATGTAGTGGTCCTGCTACTTGAGAGAATTTTGCTATGAAGCGTCTATAGTATGCGCACATACCAACAAAGCTTCTTAGCTCATGTAGATTTCTTGGGTTAGGCGATGATTTTATTACCTCTAACTTTGATGGATCCATGCGGATACCATCTTTAGAGATAATATGACCTAGGTATTGAATCTCTTGAAGGAAGAATTCGCTTTTCTTTTGGTTGAGAAAAACCTTGTTCTCCCTCAATGCTTGAAAAATCACTTGGAGATGTTGCTTATGTTCCTCCAAAGACTTGGAGTAGATGATGATATCATCACTCCAATGAATTTGCGGTATGGTCTAAAAATTTTCTCCATCAAACGATTGAACGTAGCTAGTGCATTAGTCAAGCCAAAAGGCATGACTAGATATTCATAAAGACCAAACGTTGTGCAAAATGCGGTCTTTAAGATATCTTCATCCACTATCCTTATTTGATGATAGCCACTCTTAAGGTCAATCCTACTGAAGTAGGTAGAGCCTTGTAGCTTATCAAACAGATCTTCTACCCGCGGTATGGAAATCTGTTTTTGATAGTGATATGGTTTAGTGCTCGATAGTCCACACACATACGGTATATACCATCTTTCTTTTGCACTAAAAGGACTGGAGAACAAAAGGGAGAGGAACTAGGCCTCACCATCCCTTTGTCTATCAGCTCTTGTACTTGCCTCATGATCTCCTCTTGATGAGCTTGTGAGACTCGATAAGGAGGCTTGTTAGGTGGTGAGCTTCCAGGAAGGAGCTCAATGCGATGGTCATCATCCCCTCATTTTGGAGGTAAGTCCATAGGGATATCATCGATGAACACATCTTGGAATCCTTTTAGAAAATTAGACAAGTCTAACTCTTCTTGATTCCTACCATTTACATTTGATGAAACATTAGTATCTTTAAGAGACTCTTTGACAAAAATCATGTACACAGAAACTGAGCTCTTCATTGACTTATCAAAACCAAGAGGATTTACAAGTGGAATAGTGTGACCACGCTCACTAGCATCTATATACATGTTCTTTCCCCTGTAGGTGAAGTAGATTCTCCTTTCAGGGAACTTCATGTTGGCAGCCATGCGATCAAACCATGGTGCCCCTAGGATAACATCCTCATGTTGGAGAGGAGAGATGAAGAAGTCTTCTTTGTCGACATAGCTTTGGACATGAAGCCTCAACTTCCCAATCAAGGGAGTAACGGAGGCTTGTTGTCCCTTGAAAGCTGCATCAGCCACTACTATATCTCCCATCTCAAAAGCTTGAATGCCCAACTTGGTGGCCAACTCCGTTGATATGAAGTTGAGAGTAGAGCTAGGGTCAAACAAGATGAAGGCATCATGCTCTCTTACCTTTCCCCAAGCATAGGAAAGTGATGATCCTTTGCAATGAGCATACTCTTTTGGAGCTTCAATGGTGGAGGACCTAGGAGTCTCATTGCGAGTATTCTTCTTGGGGCAAGAACGATAGCCATGTCCTTGCTCCCCACACTTGAAACACTTATGGTCCTTGCAAAAATCTTCAAGCTCTTCAGGAGAGAGTTTTTTTTTACCTTTGTAAACTCCCTTCTCCTTGGACCGCCGATTGTTGTTGTTGCTAGAAGTGACTTGGGAAGTATTTTGAACATTGGTTTTCCCCTTTGCATCATTTTTGTCTTTGTTTTCCATGGGCTTGACATTACGTCTAGCCCCTTGATGGAAATTGATGTGTGAAGCAACCATGGTGTGATGGATTACTTCGCTAATAGTACCAGGCCGTTGAGAGTTGATGTATTCGGCCATCTCTTCAGGTAATCCCGCACAAAATTGCTGCCTTTGCTCGGCAAATTCTATTTTTTGAAAGACAGTAGCCTTGAGATGTAAATCCCAAAACTTGTCTACGTACTTGTGGATAGACTCATGAGAGAGAAGCTTCAAGATGCGTCATGCAGTAAGCACTTTATCTTTTGCATCGCTTGCAAGGAATTGCTTCATGATGGAAACTCGTAGAGTTTTCCATGTCTTTGGGGCTTCACCATTGCCACGAAGGCTAGCCTACCATTGACGAGCTGATTTTTGGAAATGCATAGCTACATGGCGTAGCTTGGAGGACTCTGTGAAGCCCTCGTCTCCAAAGGCCACATCAAATTGGTGGATGAAAGCCAACACTTTGTTGGTAGCACCAAAGGTGCCATCATAGGTGAGAAAAGAGATACTCTTTCCTCCCTCCTTGAACTTCTTTAGCTTTTGTGACCTTCACCATGCAGGAAATGATTTGCGATGTCCTCCCCTCTTGTATTCTCTAGGCGAATAGCCATAACTTTCATCCAAAGAGGAGGAAGCTGAAGAAGAAGGAGAAGAGGGTGACCTCTTCCTAGCCCTTTTCTTCCTTTGTTTCCTCTCTTGCCTTTCAGAGTGATGAGGAGAAGGACTATGTGTTGATCTTTTCCTCTTGGGAGGAGTGGGCGATCATCTAGACCGCCGTCTTCGTGGAGCCACATCTTCAGAGGAACTTAAACTTTCATCGCTTTCTTGCTCTTTGGATTCCTCCTCTCGAATGGGAGAGAGTCTTCGTTTGGGGGTCTCTTCAAGAGGCCTCCTAAGATCTCTCTCCTCTTGGAGAGGAAGGGAAATTCCATAAGCACGAAGTTGTTGAGTAACTTCGGCTTGCAAAGCAGTGTTTCCCATAGCTTGCTGCAACCTAGTGACGAGGTAATTCACAAACATGGGAGCATAATCATTAGCACCTTCATGTGCAAAATCAAAGCTATCAATGTTCATTCTACTCTCTTGATTATTGTCATCCATGTTAACAAAATTTATGTATGTACTTAGTGTATGCTTTGGCAATTCAAAACCTTAGTTGCCACTCCTCTTAGCCTTTGAAAATCGGCTCTTAAGTATCTACACCCACGGCTCGAAGTGGTTAATTATAGAGAGTAGATGAGTAGGTCTAACATAGCAGAGTTGCCAAGGGCTAGCTCCTTTCGGACTTCTTATGGCTCAATAATGGTAAAGCCGTAGGCAAGACTACAAAGACTCCATTATTAAGTCCAAATCTCCCAAGGTGTGCACCATCCCCCACATAGTGGGCTCAACAAAACCGATAATAGATCCCAGTTCCACTTACCCTAATATAATTAACAACATCAACCATTTATAGGCTACTTAAGGACCTCTCTTCTTAAGCAAGAAAAGAGAAACCAAACGCTCTGATACCAATGTAATGGAATTGGCCTATTTAATTTGAGAGTAGTGGAAATTAATGAGAGTACTTTTGAGAAATGACTTTGTGAGCATAGCGGGTGAACACAATTGAAGATAGCAACATAATCATAGCAATTAGCTAACTTGGCATGAACAATACTTTTGCAAGAGAGAGAATTTAGAGAACATGACAACAGTTGAGGACCAGATTTATGTGGAGCCAGTCCCCCCTCCAATAGGCATTTGTATTATGATTTCTCCCATTAAGAGAGACTTGTTACAATACAATCTTTGTGTTCCTTGTGACCTAGGTGACACAATGAAGATGGAAAGCTTCATGCATCTCAAACATAACATAAACTTGAAGAAAGATTTAACTATCCCAAGCCTCAGTCCCAAGACCTCAAACACCTTCGAAGGTGGAGAGAGCTAGCAGGGAATGAGGGTAGGGAAGAGGAAGAAGAAACATTTCGTAGGAGAAAGAATTAGTTCCTCACTTATCATAACTCTTGTTGCTAGCATACATAATAGCATAGTAATGAAGAAGAAGGAGATGGCAAGCTTAAGCATTGAAACATGTCTCTTGGTTGGATTTGCACTCCATATCCAAGAGCGTTGGTGTAGGCCCTCAACCTCTACTTGCTTGGAGAAGGAGAGGGAGCTCTTGCACTTTGCATAGCACACAATGAGAGTGTTTGTGAGTGTGTGTGGGTGAGTATACCCCCTAAGCAACCCCCTCGATTTCTTGGGTCGACCCCCCCTTGTAACTCATGCTTGAAGCTCATTGGACACCTTCAGGCCTAGCCAATCACAAGCAGGAGGCATTACAAGCAGCAAGGGTAGCCTTGAGACAAGTGTCCCCCTTTCCCCTTTGAGAGAGATTGCTAGATAAATTCTAAATCATTTAATTAAATCTCCTAAATTATTATTGGACCCCTTGGGTGGCCAACCAATAGGCTTCAGGCACACCATGAGGGCAACATGAGGAGGAACTTGACAAGTGTCCCTTTTGCTTTCTTTGTACCATGCATGCCTTGTGTGAGTGTGTGGGTGTTCTCTCTCATCCCCCCTCATGTAGGGCTCACCCCCTCCTTGTATGGATTGAATCTTTGACTTTTTGACACCTCAAGCCCCTCATGCATAGGCCCAGTTCCCACCACAATCTTGGCTCATAAGCACTTTAAGCTTGGGCTGGGTTCTCACCTCAAGTGCAACCCTAGCATCTCAAGCATGTCAAGCACCTCAAGCATCTTAATCATTAAGCACCTCAATCATCAAGCACCTCAAGCACCTTAGTCATCAAGCATGACAAGGAGGACAAGCACCTCGAGCTGGGTCGGGTTCCCGTGCCTCAAGCTCAGCCCTAGCTTACCTAAGGTCAAAGGCTTTTTACACACATTATTCGAGGTTCAATGAAGCTAACCCTAAGGTCTTATGCTCCATTTGTTAGCCTTGATCTTTGATAGACCATCTCTCATTTGGGCGCTTTTACCATTGGCCCCGTGTTGAGATAGATCTATAAGCACATGTCTATATCTTAACACTTATTCTCGTTTATTCTCCCACATTAAGTGATCAATTTAATATGAGAATGATTGAGAAAATCATTTGGGTTGGTTAGATATTAGATATTAGATATTAGATATTAGATATTAGATTTTATGACATTGAACAAATTTTGTTCAAGTTATCATCTCTTTTGTGTCTACAGACTCAGTTTTCGAGAATCTGGCTTAAGTCTCACTTTTGTGATCCAAATTCCATCAAATTTGATTTGTGTGGTCTACTTGATATGCTTGACCTTGTGATATACTCAAATGTGCAAAAATATCCACTTTTGTAGCAGATATAAATAATCGTAATTATTTACTTTTACTATTTTTATGCAAGTTTTTGCCACAATGTTGACACAGAACGGTTAAGCAGCTCAGCTTAAGCTCCCTAGCCAAGTTTCATCAAGTTTGGATAATCCCTGTTCAAATGGTCAACAGTTTTGTGTCTGTAGACTGACTTTACGAATTTGGCCACAATTTTCACTCTAATAATCCAGTTCTTACCAAATTTGATTTGTGGGGTGAATAATATATCATGCTAAAACTAGTGGTATGCTGGGTTGGTCAAAAAAGCTGAAAAATGGGACAAAAGTAAATAATCACAACTATTTACTTCTGACAAATTTTTGCATCTTTTTTGCCAACTGAGCATGCACACTTGTTTAACACTTCAATATAAGCCTATGAGTCAAGTTTCACTGAGTTTGAACAAAATTTTCTCAATTTACACTCAAGTTCTCGACAATCAGTACAGATTTCAGTTTTTACCAAGTTTTTGGTCAGTTTGGTGATCCAAATTCTATGGGCCTTTACAAAAGATGTTTGTACACATGCATAGAGTCTCTGGTATCAACCTTGGTCACTTTTAAGCTGAAAGTAAATAATCAAGATTATTTACTTTTGGCCTAAAATGAGCTCTTTTTTCAACTTTTTCAGTGGACAGTCTTTTTATGAACTTGTTTGCGGGTCGCCGCGACGGACGTCCATAGCATAGCTCTCAAGCATCAACATAAAATTATCGATACAAGGGAAGCGACTCGGATGAGGCATGGAAACTCACTAGGATGTCAATCCTAATGAAGTGAACTCGAAGAGATGCAACTACTAACTCTACAAGCAGATCAATCGCACTAAAGCCAAGTAATCTGCCTATGTCCTTCTACACAGCTCTACAGTCATCACGCCCGTTTAGCATGCAAATCATATCCTAATCGCACGAAACTTGAAGGGAAGCTACAGGGGACTATCACGAACATATCCTATCACTGTCACAGCATTCTGGGGAGGTACATGGATCGCAATCTTTCATCCCAAAGTACGCAAAAACAGTAAATGGATGACCCTAAAGGGTCGTTTTTGGGTCCCTAAAGCCTCTCCTAGAGTCAAAACAACATAAAATATGCATATAAACACTCAAAACAACAATTTAAGGCCTAAACGGATGCGTTTGAAACCTTCACCGAATCTTGAATGCTTACACTTGAATGAGAGAGCAGAGTAAGAGGAACACAATGCAAGAAACAAAACTGAATTTGGATTACCGTAGCCACAGAAGCGATGATTACAAGTTGGAGCAAAGAGGTAGCTGTCTGTGCGTAATGCAATAGTCACTTATCTTCAAAAAATAATCTCCCTTTCCCACTAACCTTAGTGTATTATATATCTAGGGCTTTCTAAAGTGGCCGGCAGCCAACTTCTCATGGACCTTTACATACATCATTGGAAAAATTACATCTTTGACTTAGACTTGGCATAGACGATTGTCATTAGGCTTTCACAGGGTTTGATGTATTAAACATTGGAAAAATAATGTGACCACATCAAAACTTTGGCCGGCTGACCCAACGGGCGCCTTGGCTAGGTGGGCACTTGTATGTTGTTATCACCTCCAAACAAAACTATTTTAAGCCTCTGAATCAAGTCAAAACTTAATTTGGCCTAAAATATCAAGAAAAAGTAAAATAATCTAATTTTTTGCAAACTCTTGAAATTTTACCTCAAATGCGTCCTTAAGCTTACCCACTGGTTCATACAACTTTTAAAGCATAATCTCCAGTCGGATTCAATGGTGGACAGTCTTCTGGTGCTATTTCTAGCCGTAGACCTGAAATTCTGCAACTTCACACAAACAACTCACAATTGATTCTTTGTATAGATCAATGTTCTGAGATCCCACCTCGGATTTTACTTACCCTACTCCTAGGTTCTACTACAATGGGGTTGTGGAAAGTGTCAACAAACAACCGTTTTCTTATTTTTTATGGTTTTTTGAGCCTTGATCTTAAGACTTGTCTCGTCCATCAACCATTTCAAAATCCTAATCTAATCCTACAGTCCTAAAAGGTACTTAGCAAGTACAACCTACTTCCAAGCTACCTCTACATAGCAAAAGACGACAATCTTAAGCTATACGGTTTTAAAAAGAAAGTTTTGACTCTAGGTGATCCTAGATGAAGTTAAAGGATAACTTCACAAGATGCTCGTGTTTTTCCCTAGTTTAGGTCTCTTCGATCCCCGGCAGCGGCGCCAAATGGATGTGGGATGGGTGTATAACCTCACTCCTATCTTATTGCAGACATAGCGAGAACCACGAATATAATTGTCAATCCATGGGACGAAGCTGACTCGACTAGTACATAGAGGCTACAAGAGGTTGGCAATCTCTTGGAAAACAACAAACAACTCGCATTTATCTCAAGCTACACTCAAATGACAGAAATCACCAAAAGCTATTCGCTCATCAGCAAACAAATCACAACCGTTACAGCATCAAACGACAACCAAACATTACGAAACTTCTAAGACATGTTTATAAGACCTAAGCACACATGCTTATGGTCTCAAATCTCACTTTAAGTCAAGGAAAAAAATCACGATTATTAACAGCAATGAGTTTTTGACCTAGTCGTTTGACCCAGTATGCATCTAAATGCTTAGCAATGATGCCCAATACCCCGTCTATACTTATTTTATGATTTTGAAGCTTAAATTCCTACTTATAATGAGGTTAGCCCACGGGTCAGCGACGCCACAAGCTACGGATTACCATGAAATGCTTACGCCAATGCGTAGAGCTCTTACCTGTGGTTGCAATTCAACAAACGGCACTGCAATGTGACAATCGGGAAGGAAGTATGAAGCACGAGAAGGAGAGAAGTGAGCGTCGTTATCTCACGCTGTGTTTCTATTATCTCTAAACTTATAAAATACATACAAAAATTGGCTTTTTATCTTAGCCAAGGTTTTTGTGGTCAAAACTAATAATATAGGAGCTCTAACTAAAGACAGATTGATACAATCTGAAAGCTTGTAGCCCCGGCTCATCAATTACACTGTTTATCTGGAAAGTAGGAGTTACAACATTCCCAATTCATCAAAATAATAAGTTTTTTTTTACAATGAAAGCTCAAAAAAATGTTATCCGAGTTAGCTTGCTCCTAACGGTGTGCCTCACTGTGCATTGTTCGTGTCCGCCGTCTAGTGTCCGGGCACCCACAATTATCTCATTATTCTTTATAATACAAAGAATAAGGAGCTCTCAATAGGTTTTTGTGGTCAAAACTAATAATCTGGGAGCTCTAGCTAAAGACAGATTGATACAATCTGGAAGCTTGTAGCCCCAGCTCATCAATTACATTATTTATCTGGAAAGTAGGAGGTACAACATTCCCGATTCATCAAAATAATAAGTGTTTTTTTACAATAAAAGCTCAAAAAAATGTTATTCGAGTTAGCTTGCTGCTAACGGAGTGCCTCACCGTGCTTTGCCCGTGTCCGCCGGCTAGTGTATGGCCGCCCACAGTTATCTCCTTATTCTTTATACATACAGAGAATAAGGAGCTCTCACTCAGATTATCACATTGTGCTCATAGTGAGATTTGGGAGCTTCACCCACATCCTGTTTACTCTCTCTCTCTCTCCCCCCTTCTCACTCTCCACACACGCATCGCATTCACGCACTCACAATTGGTATCAGAGCTCACGGCTTGGGAGCACCATTGGAGCTCAGCGAGGAAGCAGGCGGAGCAGCAGCAAAAACTGCAGCATGTTTTTGCATATCTGTTTTGGCCTATCGAAATTTCTTCATTCAAGCCGATTTCTGAGATGTAAACCCGTTCTTTGTCCTCTTCAACTTTGCAGAAGAAAGTTTTCTCAAAATCTTTATCAATTTTGGGATATGTCACTCAGACTGCCTGCACGTCCAGGGTACACATCTGCAAAGTTTTACAGATCTGTTTTGACTTGTAAAAACAACACATTTCAAGTCCATTCCCTCTTTCCCCAATCATTTTAGCGTGGTCTACAACTTTGCAGAAGGAAGTTTATGCAAATTCTGAACGATTTGGGAGATATGGACTGACTGGCTGAAGGGTATTCGAAAAGTTGAGGATACAATGTTATGTGGTTTGATGCTCATGGAGACTCATGTGATTGCAGTTGGATCTCGGCAATGTATGTCTCAAGCATGTTTTTTCTCTTTTTGACAGTCACACGTAGAGCAGGTATTTGTGTACTAGATTTGCAGGTGTTTGCAATGATGTATGGAGATTGGTGCATGCATTTGAAGTGCGGTTTGATGCACTTTGGTTGCTCATGGTTTTGAGTGTGCAGTCATTTTGGTTATTGGTTTTGTAGCCATTTTTCTTACGAAACTCTGGCAAAATTTTCCCATCAGTTTTATGCGCATCATTAGTACGATCGAGATTGCGATTGCTTGTAGCACTCAGAATTTGCGTGCAGTGTTTTCCCTTTTGGATGGTGCATCGCAAGCATGTTTCGCTCTGCATTTTTGGTCTTGAGTTGTAAGTGCTCGGCCATTTGGAGCTTCCAATTTTGACTCCCAGATCTACAGGTTGAGTCTAGTACTCCCACAAATGTTGCCATTTGCAGTTGAGGACATCTTCTGCAGTGTTTTGGCTTGCATACTAGTTTCGACACAGCAAGTGTCTTGAGCTTTTGCTTTGTGTATGCTTTTGTGGGATAGTGGCTGGAGTTTACTCGCCATAGTTTGTGATCGAGCTTAGCTCTCACATTGACAGGTTTAACCAGTTTGGACACAGTTTGGTGTTCTTGTACCCACTCTCGCAGGAGTGAGGAGTTATGTATGCTACGGTTTTCTGGCACATTGTTTATTTATTGACACATTTTGGCAGTAGTTTTTCACTCGCATATGTACGTCATTTGTGGCGCCGTTGAGTGATACTCCAGCTAGAGCAGTTTGGCTCTGTGTATGACTTTGTGAGGTGATTCCGGATGAGTACATTTTCGGATTGGCCATTTGGGCATTTGTTGTTGTCTCCATTGCGAATATTGTTGAGTTTTTTATCCAGTTATTACAGAGGAGACTCTGCCAAAATTTTGCTAGATATGTATGCCTATTGCAGAGGCTAGTGAGCTTGACCGTTCTCTCACCTTCTTTGCTTGAGATAGTGGTTTTCTCTTGGGTGGGAGATTCTTGTGATCTCGAGAATTGTTTGCCATAGTTTTTTTATGCATATGGAGATGCTTCAGGTTAGAGACAGTTCTCGTTCACAATCGCGACTGACATGTTGGCACTGTGGCCACAATGGGTATATTAGGCGCCGTTGCTTCAGGCGTATGAGGCAATGAAAGAGGCAGATGCATCATGCTACTATGAGGACAAATGCTAGAGAGTAGTATACATGTGATGGGCATGTCACATTTGAGTCTAGCTTGCCTTCAAACTAGTTTGTGGCTTGGGATAGCACATTGTCTACGCGTTTTCTAATATATGAGCATGCAGTTTTTCACGTGATGCCACGTTGTGATTTGTTTTGCACTTTCTCTAGTGGGAGACTTGGTTGTGTGCAGTTTGTTGATGGTTCAGCATATGACATAGAGGGTGCTAGAGATGTATGCATGTCTTAACCTAGCGGTGCAATGCTTACGCTACGAGATGTACGTTATGTACCAGGACTTAACCAGAGTCTCATTTCAGTGCGTCAGTTGAGTAGTGGACATTGTGTATTGCTTGGAGAGCGATCATTTTAGATGCATAGAGGATCACTGGTGATAGCGAGAGGTGCTAAGAGTGGTCTAGTCTACCCTTTGCATATTTTTGACACACGAGGCGGTGTAGTCTCTGTGTATTTGCAGCCATGTTTGGAGCGAGAGACAAAGCGTGTCTCTTTTGCGGATGTGCTGCATGGAGAGCACGTTGTGCATTTGCCTTGTGGTGACGTTCACCCAGACAGTGGTATCTCTGGGGATGCACAACTTTGTCAGTCCATCAGTTGAGATGCCATCAATTGATCCGATGCATTGTTCTATGATGCGTCTGATACCTTTGAGGACAAAAGTGTCCTTCAGATAGCTATGTGTGATAGCAGTGGTGTTGATTTTTTGGTTTTGCAGCCATTCTCAGCAAATATACCTTTGCCAGACGATGCTGACGTGGTGATGCATAGTCAGGTGGTTCCTGGTGTGGATGCATATGGCACTGAGGTTGCTGATAGGGATAGGTTGGCACACATAGTTCATGTTTCGTCGGCTTTCAGGTCTCTCATGTCTGAACTTTTGGTCTCGAGACTTGATCTTGCTTATGCGGTTGGTGCATTTGCAGTGGTAGTTGTAAGTCATGTGATGACTGACAGTGGCATTGTGCATTGTGGAGCCATGCAGGTCATCACTTGATGCCTGCATCAGGAGTGTTATAGTAGCTCTAGCCCTAGTGGTATGCATGTTGCAACTACACTAGAGCGGTTACAGAGTGAGCCAGTGGACATAGGTTGAGAGCTCTCTTCTCTCACCTCTTGTATATACTAGTTGTAGGCTAGCCTTCTCGCCATTTATCGTCACACAGCCTTTAGTGGCAAAATGTTAGGTAAAGGCGGTGTGCCTCACCATGCTTTGCCCGTGTCCGCGAGAAGTGTCCGACCGTCCACATTTATCTCCTTATTCTTTATACATACAAAGAATAAGGAGCTCTCACTCAGATTCTCACATTGTGCTCATAGTGAGATTTGGGAGCTCCACCCACATACTCTCTCTCTCTCTCTCTCTCTCTCTCTCTCTCTCTCTCTCTCTCTCTCTCTCTCTCTCTCCCCCCTTCTCACTCTCCGCACACGCACCGCATTCGTGCACTCCAAGTTGAAGTCCCATGATTGGCACGAGATGCTTCAGGTAATGTCCCTCCCTTTATTTTATATATAGTCTGTGTGCATGACTTTCTCTCACTTTCCCTTCCCCTAATTTACATTGTAGTTCATTCTGCCGGTGAGTATGTGTATATGTGGAGACAAGAAAGTTAGGGATGCTATTTTCAAACTTGGAGAGCTAGTAAGGTACACCACAAGACTCCACTCAACTACACTTTTTTTATGCACACAATAATCTCAACTAGCACTTAGTGTATCCTTGTGTGTTTTCTTGCAGATTTGTGAGCTCCAAGGAAATAAAAAAAGATGATATCCCTGCTGCTCAAACACTTGCAACAAAAAGTGTGTGTGCCATTGAGGATGCATTTCCTCGATCGGTCCTTCTTAGTCAAATCCACCTCTTGGTTCACATGGTGGAGGAGATTGCTATATGTAGAGTAGTGCACACACGATGGATGTTCTTCTTAGAGAGGTTTTTAAAGACTCTCAAACATTTTGTGTGGCTACGGTCTCAACCAAAGGCATGTATGGACGAAGGGTGGATCATGCAAGAGGCATTTGTTTACATCTCAAATTATTTGGTACAAGTTGATCCTTCAATGCCTCGCATGTGGTCAGACAAGGAAGATGATGCAAAGATGACTTCACACTTGCGAAGTGGAAAGGGAAAACTACGTAACATGGATACGAATCTATCCCGAGTGGTCAATAACTTTTCGGGGATATTTTTTGGCGAGCATTATTTTGAAATCTGACGAGAAGATTCCAAAAATATTCTTTCTCCCTTCTTTTCTCAACTTTGTTCTCTCTCTCTCTCTCTCTCTCTCTCTCTCTCTCTCTCTCTCTCTCTCTCTCTCTCTCTCTAATTTTTTTCCTAGGTAAACACATCTCCATCCCACATTGTCGTCACCATTGCTTTTGCTCTTTTTTTTCTCTCCCTTGACCCTCTCTCTCTCTATCCCTATCTCCCTCTCTCTCTACCCAAGCACCCGTCCGCCTCTCTCTCTCTCTCTCTCTCTCTCTCTCTCTCTCTCTCTCTCTCTCTAATCCCCCTCCTACCTCCTTCTTCTCCATCCCCCCTTTTCTTTGTTTCTCTTGCACCTCCACTCTCTCTCTCTCTCTCTCTCTCTCTCTCTCTCTCTCTCTCTCTCAAGTGGAATGGCCACGTGGACTACCACTACCGGCCACCCATAGTCCACGTGGCTCAGAAAAAAATTAATTTTTTATTTAAAATTTTTTTAAAGAGTAAAAATTATTATTATCATTTGCCATGTGGACTACGGGTGGCCGGTAGTCCACGTGGCCATGCCACTTGGACTACGAGAGAGAGAGAGAGAGAGAGAGAGAGAGAGAGAGAGAGAGAGAGAGAGAAAGAGAGAGAGAGAGAGAGAGAAGGGTGGAGGTGGACGAAGAAGAGAGAGAAAAGGGGGAATGTATGGAGAGAGAGAGAGAGAGAGAGAGAGAGAGAAAGAGAGAGCGGGGGGGTAGAGGTGCAAGAGGAAGAAAGAAAAGGGAGGAGGGAGAGAGAGAGAGAGAGAGAGAGAGAGAGAGAGAGAGAGAGAGTGGAGGGGCTTGTAGAGAGGGGAGAGAGAGAAAATGGTGTATACTTGTCCTTGTGTGTGTGTGTGTGTGTGTGTGTGTGCGCGCGCGCGAGAGAGAGAGAGAGAGAGAGAGAGAGAGAGAGAGGCTTGTAGAGAGGGGAGAGAGAGAAAATGGTGTATACTTGTCTTTGTGTGTGTGTGTGTGTGCGCGCGCGCGCCCGAGAGAGAGAGAGAGAGAGAGAGAGAGAGAGAGAGAGAGAGAGAGAGAGAGAGAGGAAATTTTGCAAGAGATAGAGGGAGAGAGAGACCTTTAATGCTCAAGGATCACAATTATTGATCGATGGAGACGAAGAAGCTTGGGTGGTAGCGAGAGAGAACAAAGTGGAGAAGGGAGAGAATGTTTTTGGAATCTGCTTGTCGAATTCTAAAAAACACTCGCCGAAAAATGCTTGCCAAAAAATTTACATCCATAACTTTTGTATTCTCAATACAAAGGTTATGACCAAGTGGGTGAAGTTATGGATGGACAGTGGCAAAGGCAAGGCATTTGCAAGAGAGAGAAGCATGGAAACAAGCACATGGAGGAAGGAGGGCACCCCCAGTGCCTAGACACCTTGCATGTTTCCCAGATCTCATTAGTGCGGAGTGGATTTATGAGAGAATGATCGAAGCAAAAGCGCGCGGAGACGACATCACCAACAAAGAATGGGAGTATGCATGAGGCCGCATACCAAAGGTAGAGTACTCATATACCTAAACCATATTGTAAATTTTTTTGTATTTGATAAAATATATTTTCCTATTTTGTAGTTCCTTTCCTTTAACTCTATGTAGTCAAAGGATCATCACTTTCATACGCGCCACATTGACGAGCGTAGAACCACCATGGATTGTGGCATCATGGGCAACTTTGACACAAACAGTGATGAAGCCAGGTATTGTGGAACTATTGAAAGGATACTAAAGGTTAATTTTAGAACCTTTCATACCTTCTTCAAGTGCAAGTGGTTTGCAAATGTGTCTAGACGACATGAGAATGGCCTCTACATGGTGGATTCTAGTGTGCATCACACAGGGAGGTATGACAATCTAGTTTTACCGCGCAATTGTGAGCAAGTGACCGACTACCTTTTTTATTCTTATTTGCTTGTAACATTAATTATACCAATGTTACTCACTTTGAGCTTCTCTTCTATAGGTTATCTATATCCCAACAATCCACCAACCAAAACTTTGGTTCGTAATTCCCATAACACCTCGGGGGAGAACCATTTTTTCCACTAATAAAGTGGAGACCATCTTCGACCCTCTTCCACCTCCTACTTTGGACGAGGTGGAGACAGAGGAGAGGGAGATCAATGAATCAAGTCCGGTGGCGGTAAGTCTTAGCGAGGATGACTGTCATGATGATGAAGATGATGAGATGGAGGATGATGAATTCAAAGATGATGAAGCCAACGCATCCACAAACAAAAATTCCATTTCTCTCTTTATTGATTTAGGAGCATGGGCTTAGAATTGGATAATGCTTCATGTAGGGATCTTTTAAAGGATGATTCATAAACATTTTTCATACTTTAAATTATGAAGATTTTTGGTTGTGTGAGCCATTCGTCTCTCTCTCTTCCCTCTTCCTCTCTCTAATTTTGTGAACATGCTCAATTATGTTAATCAAGTGACAATGATTAGTCTAGTTGTAACCAAGTGTAGTCCCAAATAGCTAACTATTGTTACATGTTTTCATATCTTCTCTTTTTAAAATTTAAAATTTTCATATAATATTCTTTAATTTTTATTGAGAGGAGGGAAACACCAAAATTTGAGAAGGGGAGGGGAAATGTTTAAGCCAAAATTTGAAAGTTTAGGCGGTAAATCTCCCCATAAAAATAAACGCGATATAATAGTGACAATAGCTGAAGTGAACACCGTGGTAATAATCGCAAAAATACTTGCGAAAATAGTTTAAATACAACCCCCCCCCCCTTCCCCGGCCTCCTCTCTTCCCTCTCCAGCTAAATTTGGACCTTCTCTCTACTAAACGCGGTAAACGACCGCGATAAACAATTAGAAATTTTCATAGTGTGTCCCTCCCTCTCTAGTTTTTTTTATTGGAACTCTCTTTGTTTCTATATTATCTCCGTTTCCTCCTCTCAACATCTCTTTCTAACCATCTCTCTCTCTCTCTCTCTCTCTCTCTCTCTCTCTCTCTCTCTCTCTCTCTCTCTCAGTGGCCCCAAGAAAATCCGACCACATCGGACAACTACTAGAAGCTCTAGACAGAGTTATTGAAGAAAATTGTGACCTAAAGGATCACCTTAACACTAGGTTGGTAATGGGACACTTTTATGTCCTATTAAGTGACCATTTTGCTTGAATTATTTGAAGAGTTTGAAAATGAATTTCTAGGTGCTATATATCCACACAGTTACCTTATGAGCTGAAAAAAACTTGACATCTCACCATTAACCGTACTCTTGCACAACACTTTTGAACCGTAACTATGTGAAACAAGAAGTCCAATTTTTGGCTTTTTTTCAAAGTTTTGCAACTATACCACTCTAAAATTCATGTTTGTGAGGTTTAGATTGCTAGAGGATTAGCCTTAGTAGTGATCTCAATGTGTTCTGATACTTCTAGGGAGAATTAAGTGTTAAAGTTGAAAGTTATGACCAAATTATGAGAATTGCCTAATCCTATTTTGTGGCCAAATTTAGCACTTTTATGAAAAAAATTATGGCTTTCTTGATATCCAAAGGCAATTTTAATTGTGTAAGTGGCATGTGTAACATAAAGCTAATCTTCCATGAGTTTTGGGGCGCCTAGTACCCTATACAGCATAGTATACAACAATGGTTGAGTTTTTCAATTGCAAAAGAATACTAGACATTCTAGTGTAGCAAGTATAGCTTTCTCAATATTTCTAGTTTCTTAGGCCAATTGTGTTCATCTTGTAGGCGGTAGCCATATCTAATCATAAACTTTAAATTTGGAAAAATATTGAGTAGTTTCTATGTGATTCTAAAGGTCATAATGCTAAACCCAATTTTTTCATGTTTACTATACTTAGCACTTCATCATTATCCCCAAGGTTCCATTTGGTAAGATATCTATTATTCTTTTGACACGCTCCATGGTTCCTTTTGAATCCAAAGGCCCAAAGGGAACTAAAAAAGCATGTATATAGTATTTGTATTGAGTGTGACTATAGAAACTTTGGTGATAATCCTGCAGAATGACAAAAATGAAACTTTTTTGTACCTATTTTGTTTTGCCAAAAAAGATAGTGAGGCAAAATAAACCATATATTTTGATCACCAACCCATTGAAGTTAATGGGGAATTTTATCTCATGTCCTACAAAAATCCGGAGTCTCATTTATATGCAATCAACCATACGAAATGGCTGTTTTGGCAAAATGGACTAGTTTATCAACTTTGGAGGCTTGTTGTGACCAAGAGATGAGAAATTTTACGAGTTTTTAATTTTTACCATATGTAGTAGTCTTTGAACTATAAGCTCATGAAAGGATTTCCAAAATGAGTGGATCTACTATTGGTTTTGGAAGTTCTTCTCAAAACCCTGAAAGAACACTTTTATGTCGTGTTAGGTTACCAACCTAGTGCTAAGAAACTCAAGGCACAATTTGATTCTATGGTAGATATCACTACCGACAAGGTGAAGAAAAGATCATTGAAGCTCACCCGGATACACACAACAGCACCAAGAAGATTGACACTACTTCCCTCCCCATGGTGCACTGATGACAACACCCTAGAAGAAGCCATCACCCAGCTCAATGATATTCCTTAAACCAGTTCACATAAATCTTGAAATCATCTCTTGGATCAGTGATACACATAGTAAAGTGCCACCTAAGCAATGTATCCTCACCTTCAAGGACAAAGAAGAGCAATTGCGGTTGCTACGCCAATCTCACCTCCTCAAGGAACAAAACCTTTGGATCACCAAAAAATTAACTACAAATCAACTAAAGACAAAAGAAAGCAAGAAAAAGATGAACGAAGCCCGCAAACAAAGCAAATGGGTGGTCTATCGAGGTGGCAAATCCGTCATTCAAGAGTTTTGAACTCCCAAACCGGCTTCCCCCTTAGTGTTTGTTCTTTTCCTTCCTCTTGGCCAATGGACCCTCATTCCTTAATTGATATGTACCCAACACCTTCATTTAAAAGAACCGTTGTAATGTTTTGTCTTTTGGTTCCATAGGTCATATATGACCTCCATGGATGACAGTTCTCTCTCTCTCTCTCTCTCTCTCTCTCTCTCTCTCTCTCTCTCTCTCTCTCTCTCTCTCTAAAGATATCCACCCATTGTTCATGTACTAGTCATGTCATAAAATCTAATATCTACCTAACCCAAATGATTTTCTCATATTGATAATTTAATATGAGAATTTAAAAGGGAACAAGAGTTAGGATATGGATATGTGTTGATGGATCTATTCTCAGTAGTGGACCAAAAGGAGAGATAAACTTATCTCAATAAGGATCCAAATTGAGAGAGGTCTACCAAAGAGTAATGTACACTTAATGGAGCTTTAAAAGACAATAGGTTAAGAATCATTAAAGCCTCCAAAGTTTAGTGTTAAAATTCATTAGGCTTAGGACCATTAGGTAAGACTATGGCCAACATTAGGTGCTTGAGGTGCTTGAGCCAAAAGTCAACACAAGTCCTACAAAGGAGGGAGCGAGCCCTGCATCTAGGAGGATGAGAGAGAACACACACGCTCCAAGAGTCACACTTCCACATGGGACATAAAGGACACATGCCAGGCCCCTATCCAAGTTGCCCCCAATTAAGCTTGCATCCTATTGGATGGCCTATAGAAAGAACCAATGTGAATTAAGCTTAATCGAATTAAGCTGAAACATTATGGAAAATCCCATAAAAAGGACCAACAATAATTAAAACTCCCTTTAGATAGGCTATCAAGGGGTCCAATGAGAATTGAGCAAACCAAGTGCAAGCTTAATTCCTATTGGCTAGTTAACCTAGAGAGCCAATAAGAATTTAGATTCAAATTAATTAATAAATTAATCTCTCTCTCTCTCAAAGGGGGAAAGAAGGACACTTGTCTAATTGCTACATCCCTTTCTTGATATTATCTAGGTCTCCCATTGGCTAGCCCAAGGCTTGAGCCAATGAGCTTCAAGCTAGATCGACCTCTCTCTCTCACACACTTGTAGCTCACGAGCCCCACACACACACACACACACATACAAACACACTTGTGTGCAATGCAAATCAAGTCTCCATCGATGAGCTCGCAAGCGGAAGTCTACTGCTTCTCTAACCGACATGGCTAAGAGATCGAGCAGAAGATAGTAGACAAGAGAGAAGGTGGATAGGACTCAACGCTTTAGTGGAGCAAAAATAAGAGAGATTTCAATTATCTTTTATTGAGCCTTATAAAGGCTTTACAAAGAGGTTCACACGTAGGCAGCAGTTGCCCAAGTTGGATTGACCCCAACAATCATCCCCTTCAACCAAACTTGGCATAATCCTCGTCGCGACGCCCCCTAGAACTAAACTCACACTCTCATGACACACAGAGATTTAGGTTTACTCTCAACCACGAATGTTTGGTCTACTCGTAAACCTTAAGTTTTAGGTTTTCTCACAACTTGGTGCTACAACCGAGCTACCATCATGCAACATTTTTTGTTTACGCCCAATCCCTAGAGTTTTTGGTATACTCTAGTTAACCTCGATATAAGGTTTACCTGTTAACCTCATGAGTAGTGAGTTACAAAAAACAATCTAGGGTTTTATAATTCATGAGGGAAGGTCTTACCCGTCATCTTCTTTTCTTTTGTTGGGGCAGTGTCTAATCCCAAATAACATACTTATTGATGATGTCTATCTTGATAGACAATCATATACATGACGAGACGTGTGTGGGGCTTGGCCAAGCTTCTTGTGGCATATCATCTAAAGACCTAATGCGTGAACAACAGCTTAAATTTCAAAAGGTATTTGAAATTAAATAGAGCTTTGAATTTCTCTTTTTCAAAGGAAGCTGCTATCTGAACTTGCATCAGCGGCATTTGTGACATGTGTATGCCATTGTTCTCTGCATCCTTTGAAGCCAAATCAATACCAGTACTGCTACCATATGAGGCTTCTAAAGAAGCCACTTTTTCTGTGCTGGTGAAGCCGGATTAGCTTGTGTGGCATCTTGGATACCCTTTGTCTTGGTTAGTGAACATTGTCAAACGTTTGGATCGGGTTGAGCATAAACTTAACTCTAAATTACACTATTGGAAATTATCTACCTTACCGCTACATGTAAAACTCGTAATAATGCAGTCCATCTTGATGGCATACAAGTTTTTTCTACTATTCTTGCAATGGCCACCTCATTGTCTTCGTGCTTTCATGTCTTGGATTTTCGACCATTTTTTGTCTACTTGCTCCCACAATCAAAGGACTGTGACTACTTGCTATTGATAAACTATGTGCTTGAAAGCATTGTGGTGGTCTGAATATTTTACATTTGTATTCTCATGTTATTACAAGGAAGGTGATTTTATCATTGGTACTAGTGGAACAAAAACAGCCCTCGACACGGATGTTTGTTTTTTTTTTGTTCTCATGTGGTTTCTACACCTACTTTTGTTCATTGACAGTCTGTATAACAACAGGATGTTGTTTTTGAAAGATATGAAGCTATTCCTAGTTGCACCCTTTCTTCTAGTCTTGTAGTTGATTGGAAACAATCACGAAGCAGTTGTCGTGGCATGGTCGAGATGACACAAGTGGCGATTCACTCAAACTTGAGAGTTTGCATTGGAGTCTCGTTTTTTATTAGCAATCTTCCATATAGGCATATTTCTCTCCCAAAAAGTCCTTGATGTGATATCAAATGTTTTCAATGCTGATGAGTATGTACTTTCATTTAATAGGTTGCTCTTATTTTTTGTCTTGGAATGCATTATAGACACATGTGGCACATCGTTAAGGATATGGTTGATTTCAAACCTCCTATTTTGTCACTTGCTGCTGAGTATCGACTTTGTGATTGGCAGTATGTTGGTCCTTCAATCCTTTCTTCATCTGCAAAAAAGGTATATTGCTATGTGCAGTCATCTTCTTAGATAGAGGAATATTGTAATATGGTATGGATTATGAATAAAGGTACTGCAATATTCCACTTTTATTGTGGTTTTGTTCTCATACGCAACGATTTGTGGATCACATCTCTACATATCTTCACATTCGTTTCCTTGGGATACCTTTTGGTCGATAATTTTGGCTTTTTGGAGTGTTTCCGTCGTTGCTTTCGCTGTATGCATACTTTTTCGACTGTGTTAGATTCTGGGTGCTTTGGACAGTTTGGAGAGCACGCAATTGTTTCATGTTTTAGCAGGTTCAAGTGGATTATGCATGCCTCTTCAAAACCTCTCTTCGACTCTCTTAAATTTTCCCATGACTTGGATGAGCTCTCCTCCCTTCAATACAAGCTCTGCTTTGACTGTTTCTGATTTACTACATGAAATGTTTTCTATGGGTTTTCCTCATTTTGAGGTTTTTCATTAGTAATTCAATCTGATATTATTAAAAAAATGTGTACATACACACACACACACATGCATTTTGAAGTCCATATTGAGATGTTTCAATTTTAACTTATGTGCAATGCCAACAAATTCGACTCAAATATTTGCCTCAATGGACTTGATGCAACTTGAAAAGCTTCGCCAAAAAAATTTAGTAAACATTGTTGATCAATACTTCACACTAGTTTTGTTAGTTTTGTAACTAGACATTGAATGTTGATTGTTGGGTCCATGCAAATTAGCACAATTCAATACAACGTTAATTTTCTATTAGATAAGACAATGCAAAAAAATGTAAGAATCTTATAAACAAGTATTATGCACAATTTTTCTAGACCTCAATATTTTTTTCTACACGTAGGGTACCCATCTTCAAAAGCATTGCATGCAATTTTGTGAGAGCACCCCTTCATGAGGGAGTTATGAACTTGAGAAAAAAAAAAGAGAGTACATAGTGCACTGCAGAAACGTCGTACGCTTTTTTATCCCAAGAAAATTTCACTTGGATTTTAAAAAAATTGGTTTTTATACTTAAGTAAGGTTTTTAGATAAATAATGAGTAATCTCCTAATTCTTCTACAGCTTAGAGACTCATTGATACAATCTTGAAGCATTTAGCCCCAATATATCTGGCTCATAATCACAATACATTTTTAGCTTAGAAATCAATCATTTACAAAGGCATTTGGCTAGAGACATCTAGATTGTTCAAAAAATGAAAAATTACAATGTGGACTATTACATAGGCTCCTATGTTAGCAATGCCACTAATAGTTCTTTTCATATGTGTATGCACACACATGCACATATATTACTTCTATTAAAATTTGTATTTCTCATGTTTATGAGTCATATCCTCCACAGCATAAATAAAACATAAAAGATTGCAACTTTGAAAATGCGAATTCGAGGTAACTCTTGTTCTTTCAAAGCTCATATTACAAAATTATGTTGTTTTAGTGTAAAGCTACGATCTAAAGTGTTCCCTATACGTTCAAATCAAGAGAGCACACATTTTTTAATGAATCAATTTTGCATAAATTGCATAAATCGAACATCAATTCGAAATTTTTTTAGATATAACTTGGCAAAAACTGTGAATGAAATTATAGATGATCTGATTGGATTTTTATTTTTTTTTTGACACACCAGAGACCCCACAAACAGAGGGAGGACCCACCAAGGGAGGTGCTCATCCCTTCCAAATATTAGCCATGTTACATGATTGGGCAAGAGCCACATATAGGCATCACCATGGCCACCTAATTGATGCACCACGTGCTAGGAACGATGGAGAGAACTCGTAGCAACCAACTAGGAACCTCCTCCTCGGGTGACCCACCCGAGGAGGAGGATGCACTCGAGCGTCCAAGGGCAAGAGCCCTAGCAACATGAACACCGGGTGAGCACAAGGTGTCCCTCTTTGGGGGCGCTCTCATTGGATTTTTGTTGAGAATTTCTCTATGATTCATTGAAATTGACCCCAAAAAAAAAAAAAAAAAAAAACTTTAAAGCTATTCCCATTTCAAGATCTAGTGTCTCTCATGTGAAAAACAAGAATGCATCAGTGTCTTCTAGTGCACCCGCTATGTTTCAACCCTTGCGACGTGTGAGTGTGGGTGTGGGTGTGGGTGTGGGTGCAATCCCGTAACACTAGCTGATGCTTTGCTATTATTAAAAGGGTAAATTACCAAAATGCCCTTCCAATTTGCGGAAATTCCCAAAATGCCCATCGTATTTTCATTATTCCCAAAAAGCCCATCGTATTATGTCTGTATACGGTTTCGTCCGAAACTGAGCGAAAACCAGTGAGCTGTTGCGCAGAGGTACTCGCCAATGAGCAGCAGGAAATACTGTTGTGCAGAGGTACTCGCCAACGAGCAACAGGGAATACTGTCGTGCAAATACACTCGCCAGCTGCAAATACACTCGCCAGCTCTGAGTCTCAATCTGCTTACATGGCCCTTGAGGTCGACAACTCAAAGAAACGAGGGGAGACTTGAGTGCGATGTATGGGCATGGTTATGTGCAAGGCAAATGTGCATCCGCATAGTGCAAGATACATATTGATGCACGAGCTTTTTGTTGTTTGTATGTAAACAAGTGTGGTATTGCAGATACACAGAAGAGGGAAACCATGGCTGAGAGTAATGCAAATACATCAGAGAATAATGCTACCGTCTCTGCAACTCTTTCTCTTGGTGCTCAATTTGAATCTCTCGATGTGCTTCGTTCAAAGATTCAAGAACAAGCAATCAAGTCTCATGTGGAGCTTAGGCATGCCAAGCGTGATCGATCCAGATATACAGTTGTCTGCAAGGCAGAGGGATGCATGTGGCGCTTGCATGCGTCTTTGGTCTCTGGTGGACCTGGATGTATAGTCAAGGCATTTCATGATGAGCACACTTGCGGTGGTGCTACACAACTTGGAAACAAGGAAGCCACTGCTGAATGGGTTGCAACAAGGTATGTAGAGAAACTTCGAGACCATCCAATGTATAGGCCGAAGGAGCTCATGGCCGATTTGCGTCGAGAAGTTGGAGTGTCAATTTCGTACAAGGTTGCTTGGAAGGCGAAGCAACTTGCTTTGGGTATTATTCATGGTGATCATGCAAAATCTTATGGAAAGCTTCAGTCTTATTGCGACAAGCTTGTGGCTAGCAATCCGGGCACTGTGGCCCATCTGTAGAAAACCACTGAAGGTCATTTTTTTTGAATGTTTCTTGCATTCGGAGCATGCATCACTGGTTTCACGCATTGTCGTGACTTTATTGGGTTGGATGGCACATTCTTAACAAGCAAATATCTTGGTGCTTTGTTGAGAGCCACAGGGATTGGTGCTATGGGGGCCTTGTTTCCGATAGCATTTGGTGTAGTAGATGCGGAAAATGAAGACAATTGGGTGTGGTTTTTGCAAAATGTACATGATTGTATGGCGAGTGTCAATGCGGTTACTTTTGTATCAGACAAGCAAAAAGGTCTTCTCCCAGCTCTGGAGCTTGTCTTTCCAGGATGTGAGCATGCATATTGTATGCGCCATTTGGATGCTAACCTCAAGAAGAAATGCAACAATGGAGAATTTATTCGATTGTTTTGGGTAGCAGCTTATGCTAACACTATGAGCGACTACAACGCGGCTATCGAGGGGATGAGAGTTATAAGTCCTGCCACGACGGAGTACTTATTGACCACTTCACCCCCATCTCATTGGGCGACGACACACTTTAAAGGAAAGCGTTATGGGCATCTTACATCCAACATTGCTGAGTCATTGAACGCATGGTTGCTTGAGGCTAGAGATAAGCCTATCATATCTATGCTTGATATCATTCGTCGCCAACTAACAGCTTGGTTCTATGCACGTGGAATGGAGGGAAAGAAGGCATGTGAGTCTTTGGGAGATAGAGCACAATTTGCATTGGTTGCAAACGTAGAGAAGAACTTGCATGAGGTTGGAAATAGTGCTCGGCAATACCGAATCTTGCCCTCTAGTGATATGGTTTTTGAGATCTTGACAAGTACAAAAACATGTGTGGTTGATGTATGTACAAGGTCATGCTCATGTAATAAGTGGCAAACATTTGAAATTCCATGTGCTCATGCTATTGCAACTATTCTCTTCAAGAGAGAGTGTTCAATCGTATGTACATAAAGCATATGCTTTGCAGGCCTATTGTAACACTTATAGTGGTGTCATAAGTCCAATTGTGGATGCAAGTGAAGATGCTAGTGATCAGTTGAAACCACCTGCCACACGTAGGCCACCTGGGCGTCCTAAAAAACTTCGTATTAGAACTAAGGATCGCTTCAAGGAAAAGCGTATTTTCACATGCTCTCGTTGTGGTGGTCTTGGCCACAATGAACATTCTTGCAAAGCTCCAATTGCAGATTGAATATGTAGCTAGGATATGGCTTCATTTTGTACGAGAAAGTCACAATGCGTGTGAGGACCTTTCTTTCTATTTTCTCGATATGTGGTTGGGATTTGGCTTCATTTTGTGCTGGAAGATTTGACTTGCCTTCATTTTGTGTCAAAAGCTTTAATGCATTACTCTCAGCATGTGAGGGATTTTCTTTCCGATTATAGCGAGGAGCTTCATTTTGTATGAGGAAGCCATACCACATTTTCCTTGCGATTTTGCTCTATATGTAACGGAGATTTGACCTGCCTTCATTGGGTGTTGAAAGCTTGAATGCATATGAACGATTCTCTCCAATTTGCTTAATTTAGGACTTGGGGTATTTTGGGAGTTTTCAAATTATTTAAGGGTATTTTGGGAAATTTTAGGTGTATTTTATGGGCGGATTGGGAATTTTGAAAATACGAGGGGCATTTTGGGAATTTCATCAAATTAGAGGGGTATTTTGGTAATTTTCCCTTATTAAAAACAAAAAGTTACGAACGCACTTACGGACGGTCCCAAGACACCATTGCATTCTGCCAGCCAGCCGCCCAAAGTTGCTTGGCCTTGGCGAACACACCCAGAGCCTATGGTTTTCTGCCGCTCTGGAGTCTGCATCGCCCTTGCCTCTCTCTCTCTCTCTCTCTCTCTCTCTCACACACACACACACACACACACACACTTTTTTGGAAGATTCAATAATACCAACAGGACTTGGGCCAGTACACTTGTTGAAATGCAATGCACTACCATGGAGGCACCAAAACCTTATAACAGCCACAAAAGGTTCTGGGCTGAGAGAAAAAGAATAGCCTCCCAAATTTAGTGTGAGAAATCACATAGCATGGAGGTGTGCTTGTATTGGTGCTATTCTACAATTACAGATGTTGCAGAGAATACAAATCAATGTACAATGCCAAGTGCTCTAGGCATCTCTGGTGTTGTGTAGACCATGACTTTACTGACACTCTGCAGCTTTGCACAACAATGGCATTGCATGGATCTACCATTCTCGTCTTCGAAAGCATCAGACTTTCAAATGACTGCCATTCAGGATGATCTTCGTACAGACCATTTTCCTGTGTCGCAGCGTGTAAGTTTAATTGTACCAACCCATTCAATTGGCCATGAGGTGTCTCTCTGGACCCTCAAGCAGGAATTCTACGTCACAAGCAATCTACAGCATGACTATTTTCCACCTTGCTCATACTTTTCAAGTCCCTCTCGCATTTTCTCAACCACAAGCCGCCTCTTCTCATCAAGTTTTTCAGTCATTTTCTTGCCCAAGCTCAGCATCTTAGTGCGTCTAGAAGAGCGGTTGTTGGCATCCATCCAATCATTACCACTTACATTCCTTAACCGGACGTGGCCTGCTGGTGAAGGAACATCAGTAGAAGCTAGACTTTCTCCATCAGAAATGACATTGTTATTCTCCAAAAGTGGCTCTTCAAGCTCATGTAGTTGATCAGGCTCTTCCAAAACAGGACTAACATTCCCTGTCTTACTTGAGAGGAGCGTTTCTGTGATAGTGTTTACTGCTGACTCCCTCATTGCTTGACTCTCCTCACGAGGTAAGGAATCACGTGTCTCTAGAGGACTCCAAGGGACAGGCATAGCTGTCTGTGGAATCCAATCATCCGTCTCAGAAATCATCCATGGAACCCAGATCCCTTCGCAATTGGGCAGAACAAGTGTATCCTGAATGAGCATCTGCAATTTGGCAAAATAACTATCAAAACTTGCATCCATGAAGACCAACATTTTCCAGCCTTTTGGCTTCTGCTTTAACCTTGCATTATAGCTTATGAGTTCAAAGGTGGTGGGTTCAACACCCCTTGACTGCTTGAAGACATGTTCTAGCCCTTAGGGGCGTTTCCCATGAGGTGTGGCCAACCTATACGGCTGGGAAGACTCACCTTAAGAGTCAGGCTGCCTCCACGTACGGGGGTAGGGTGTATGTGTTGTTATTTCAAAGTTGGAAAAAAAATAAAATCAAGCTTCATCTTAAATTAAGCAGTTAAACCTCATCTGAAATTTAAATCCAACGTCCTACCCACAGTAAGCACAGAATCAACAAAAGAATATCCCCCCCCCCCAAAAAAAAAAAACACCTTAAAGAGAGAGACCCTAAGGTCAAGTGAAGATGATAAGGCAGTACAAAATAAAAAGTGAACCCTAATACATATACCATGACGATCCAAGCACTAACACTTGAAAGCCAATTTAAATATTTGGCAGTCACATGGGAACAGGAGACCCTTAGGGCCGGGAAACACGGATACAGAGAGAGACGAGTATGGCTAGCTGGAAAACGGACAAGTGTGCCATGATATGTCAATGTTAGGGTTAGAATTCCTTAAAGCTGATTGATTGTTTTACCCTTGCCAATGTGAGGTGAAATGTTTGCAACACTTAGCCTCGATTCATAGGTGAGGTGATACTAATGATGAATAAATATGATGAGATTCAATCCATCTAAACATGCCTTAATGATCGGTGAGATATGGATGTGGTTGTTAAATAAGTCATAATGATCATGATTCGTGTCTCGACGAGGATATTGATGTGAATGTGATTATTGATTGTTCACTGATCCGTGTTCTTTGTGCTAGTGCATGGTTTGAGTAGTCAAATATATGTCTGCATGAAGACGATGTCTACTAAGTTGGTTTATTGTTTACTATCAATTTTGCAAGTCATAATGATCATGATTCGTGTCTCGACGAGGATATTGATGTGAATGTGATTATTGATTGTTCACTGATCCCTGTTCTTTGTGCTAGTGCATGGTTTGAGTAGTCAAATATATGTCTGCATGAAGACGATGTCTACTAAGTTGGTTTATTGTTTACTATCAATTTTGCAAGCGTAATCGAGGGCGATTACTCTTCTCTTAAGGGGGTTTGTCACAAACTGATAACGAGGCATGACCATACCAACCCAAACGAGGAGAGCACTGGCCATGTGAGACCTGACTATGACGTGCGCACTGCACTTGCGCCACGTTGACAAGCTTATGCTACACTCTAGCATCAGTCCTAGTTAGCATATTACCTATCCTGGCACATTGCGAGCCTCTAGAAGGATGCGCATGCCCAGGCAGGTCATAGTTGCATACCCTCTCTTGCACTTTACAATCATTCAGCATATAGGCATGTGAATCACCTCTTATTAGTAGGCTCTGAATTTATTAATAAGTGACCCTTTGACTTCATTTTTTGATAAAATCGTGGAGACTCATAAATTCCTGCTCAACCCAGCCTCTTATTGCTATACAAGTGATTGGGGGGTCTCTCCTCTGAAGGCAAGAAGCAAAAGTTCAAGTACCCCCCAAGTACCCGCAAAACCGCAGTACACGGACCAGTAGTACCAACGTTTCCAAGCCTTCATCCTCAGCGCTTTTCCAGCAGCCGTCCAGCATTTTCAGCCCATTCAATCAGCGTTTTCAGCACCAGCCATTTCCGTTCCCAATCATCCACAAGCACCAGCGATTTCCCTTCTCCATGCCCAGATCCATCAGCATCCCACAGATTCACTAGCGTTAGTAATCTCAGCCATCAGCCCTCCAGAGTTTTCAGTTTTCAGCATCACCAACATTGGTAGACCAGCCCCAAAGTTGCAGACCCAAGCCAAGTTCCCTAGTGTTTTCAGCATTCAGCACTTAGCCTCACAGTACCCAGCATCTACATCAAGCACCATCAGTACCAAGTATCGAACACAATACTCCTCAGCATCTACAGCAGTACCCATTAATATCATTGCAATACCAAGCATCTTCTCGCAGTACCCATCAGCAGCTCAGCTTCTAGGATCATTGTAACAGCATTGTGCCAGTAATAAAGCAAGTACTTGCTCCAGCAACAGAGCAAGGGGGCCCTTGAGGGTGGTTGGGACCCGACATACCGTGTCCCCTCTCTTTTCTCTCTCTCTGTCTCCTCTCGTTCATTGTGTTCAGTTCAGTTTCTCTTTTCAAGTGAAGATCCAAGCTAAATCCTTAAACAATACCTTTGCACCTGACATTGGTATCAGAGCTCTGTGTCTACTTCAGCTTCGTAAGGGCAGTACCAAGAACCCCCAGAACCCAAGAAAAACCAAGAACCCAAAGAACCTCTCTCAGTTTTTTTTTTCTCAAAGAAGCTTCGCGTCACGACCGCAAACTTATTAGCCACTCCCACCCTTAGTTCATGGCGTATCAAGCGCGCTCCCATCTTCATTGCTATGGCTTTCAACATCGGATCCACAAAAATCCAAATCTTGAATACCAAGATTTACTTGCCTCCTATGCAGATATGGAAGGAGTTGGTGCAAGGATCCATGACCCTCTTCTGCATTTGCATTCGCATGTAGAGTGCATCCACTTCCGTCGACAAGCAACCCTTGGAAATACCTCCAAGCAACCTTACCTTTCAGCTTCACCCGTAGTGTTTTCTCGACGGGACTATTTGAGTGGTAGTACTTGCTCACAAGGCAGAGTCAGCATCAAGACCGGTATTCTACGACAGTAGAAAGGCTACCTAGTAACTCATATGGTCGGTGTTTACATCGCAACAGTACCTACATCCGCAATATCCACAAGTTTGGAGTTTTCATCGGTTTATGCATCCACAAGCATCAGAAGCATTCGGCATCAGAAGTACAGATACCATCCAAAGGAGGAAGTTCGGCAGTTGTGCCTCACCTTCAACAGGGAGGGATATCATGTGCGCACTGCACTTGCGCCACATGGACAAGAGCATAGGACCTAGCCTTGCACTTTGTGAGCCTCTAGCAGGGCCTGCATGCCCAGGCAGGTCATAGTACAGTCATTCAGCATATAGGTGTGTGAATCACCTTTTGTTAGTAGGCTCTCAAGTTATTAATAAGTGACCCTTTAGCTTCATTTTTTGATAAGATGGTGGAGACTCATAAATCCTTGCTCGACCCAGCCTCATATTGCTATATAAGTGATTGGGGGGCCTTTCCTCTGAAGGCAAGAAGCAGAAGGACAAGTACTAGCCAAGTACCTGCAACACAACAGTACAAGGACCAATAGTGCCAGCGTTTCCAAGCCTTCATCCTCAGCGTTTTTCCAACATCAGTCCAGCATTTTCAGCCCATTCAATCAACGTTTTCAGCACCAGCCATTACTATTCCCAGTCAACCACAAGCACAAGGTTCAACAATTTCCCTTCTACATGCCCTGATCCGAGATCCATCTGCATCCCAGCAGATTCACTAGCCCTTCAGCGTTTTCAATTTTCAGCATCACCAACATTGGTAGACCAGTCCCGAAGTTGCAGACCCAAGCCAAGTTCCCTAGTGTTTTCAGCATTCAGTACTAAGCCTCACAGTACCCAGTATCTACATCAAGCACCATCAGTACCATCTCAGCATCTACAGCAATACCCATTAGTATCATCGCAGTACCAAGCATCTTCTTGCAATACCCATCAACAGCTCAACATCTAGGATCATTGTAACAACATTGTGCAAGTAATAAAGCAAGTACTTGCTTTGGCAACAAAGCAAGGGGGCGCATGAGGGTGGTTGGGACCCGACATGCCGTGTCGTCTCTCTCTCTCTGTCTCCCTCTCGTTCATTGTGTTCAGTTCAGTTTCTCTTTGCAAGTGAAGTTAAGTAACCTTGTGTTTGTGCGGAGTACTAGATCCGAGCTAAATCCTTAAACACTTCCGCTGCACCTGACACTAGCCTAGATCAAATGACCCAAGTCAGAGTTTGGCCACCTGCAATTTGCGGCGCGATTTTTGGTGGAAATCATGCCATAAAATGCGGCACATTTTACGACTCAAAAGGCAAGGCCGTTTGGAGGCAAGGGCTGCTTTTTTTGGCACATTTACTGAAAGTGTTTTTGTGGGCGCTACAACTTTTGAGCATCAAATTTTTATAGCTTTTGCTTCTGAGGCTGCATGCCTTTATAAACAGGCCTAGGGATCACTTATGGCATGGCTTGGTAGTGAACTGCAAAGTGACTCCCCAATAGTTGTACTCTATGGTCATCAATATAAAAGAAGTACCATGTGAGGCATCTGACTTGAAGGCAAATGCATCTGGGTAGAGAATTATGCTCTCCAGTGTCTCATCTCCAGTGATCTTTCTAATTCAAGTGGTGCAGTTTCAAGTTCAGTCGTGTGTTTGATTTTGATTTGTAGCAGGCTACAGTGTCACTTTCACAGGACACTCAGTGAGTACGGTTGGTCTGGCCTGGTTCACACTAGTCGGACTCTGGACGGACTCTGTGGGCCGGGCTGGGCAGTGACACGTGGCAGGATACGGACGGTGGTCTAGTGGACATCGTGGCCAGGTCACCACCACCACTCACTTTGGAGATTGGCTTAGGTGGCTGACATTTATGAGCCGTTGGGTCATTATCATCATGGGCTTCACCTTTGGTCCAGCATCGTCGTCGAGAGCAGCGAGTCTTGCACAGAGCACTGCTTCACCATCCCTGCACATCTGAGCCTCGACACCCCCATTTGTACCTGTGAGTCCTGGGCTGGAGCTGAGTGTGCTGCCACGCCAGAGTCTGTACATGGTTCTTTGAGATAGTCGAGTCCACATGTTCTAGTCCACTGTTGTGTCTCTGTTGTTCTGTTGTTATCCATTGTTTCTGTGTTTCATTCTGTTTGAGTGAGTTTCCATCTGTTGAGTGAGATTGTCACGCACATTGCATTGAGGGGCACCCACACTGTAGAGATGCACGACACATTATTCGTGCTACAGGTGCTCTCATTTTGGCGATCACGGTGGGACCTCAACTGAAGTCTCACTCTGTTGAGTAGCTGGTTTCTTCGCTTCGCTTGTGCAGCTTGTTGGTCTGGTCCAATTTCACCCTTGACAGCTTAATCTAGCTGGTCTAGTCTCTCACCTTGCTGGTCTGGTCCTCTCTCGCCCTAGTCCACCCAGTCCTCGTCCTTGTCTAGTCCTTCTCGTCCCTGGTCTAGTCCTTCCTCGTCCTGGTCCAGGCCAGGTGGTCTAGTCACTCGCCATGGTCTAGTAGAGTCTAGACCAATGTTCAGCCAAGTGAAGGTTGTCTTGCCCAAGTGAAGGTCTTCTTGCCCAAAGCTTGGTGGGGTTGGCGGTTACTGCATGACACATACAAGGAGGTCATTGGAGCGTCAAAGTGCACTACTGAGTCCTCTGAAGTACTACCACAAACGGCGTCAACCCTTGGTGCCCAGTAGAAGCATATTAACCCCATCACCCATACCTACTCTTACGGCTACCTCCATTCCTTCGACCGGTTCTACATCCTCCAGGTCACCTTCTCCGGTAAGGCTCTCCCCCATCTTGTTATTGCAGCAAGCTAGTGAGCAACAGACTCAGGAGCAGGAGGCCATGGAGGAGCTCACAAGTGTTCTAGCAAAGGTGAACATCAAGTTCCCTAACTTTAAGGGTCTCTCCACAGAGGATGCAGACGACCATGCTCGGAGGTTTGTCTCTCTTTGCAGAGGTCGTGGCCTCAATAGAGAAGATGCATACCTGGTGCTCTTTCCGTCCACCTTGGATGGTCTTGCAGATAAATGGTACAGTCAGTTTGCTGAAAACCACTTTACTACTTGGACCATGTTAAGACAGCAGTTCTGTGAAGCTTTCCGACCAGGGGATTATCAAGAGAAGATTCTAGATGAGTTGGCCAACCTGTTGCTCCAGCCCAAGGAGACATTTGCAGAGCTCATGACCAGAACAAAGTCCCTGGTCGCCAAGCTGCCTCAGCAACCAGGGGAATTCATGGTGAAGAAGTGGGTAGAGAAGGCTCTGCCTAAGACTTCTCAACAAAAGCTCAGAGAAAGCCTCCGTCCTGAAGCCAGTCTGGAAGACTTTATTGCTACTGCTACTAGAATAGAGGGAGCAAGAATGCAGTTCACTGACTCTTCTAGGTTAGATACTACCCCTGTACTCGTGGACAATCCAACAGACCCCTTGACTTCTTTACGAAGGGAACTGGAAGCCCTAAAGTTACAACGAGCCCTGCAAGAAGAGAGATCCTTCTCTCTCAGACAGGAGAAGCCTCCACATCAAGAGGCTTATGATCAACTTAAAAGAGAGTTAGAAGAGCTCAGGTCTCAGCAGGAGGCTAAGGCTATGGTATGGTGTAGTTCATGCCGCTCTTCAAGACACCCTCCACACGACTGTCCCCTTCGCTCTTATTGCCACTTCCGCGAAAAATCGGGTCATGAAGATAAGGATTGCTACTATATAAAGGGATTGCACAAAATACAGCAAAGTCTTGGTCCTACACTCCAACAGGGGTTAGCACCAGCATCCAACATGGTTTCCCACTACGGCCATCCCAACTACATGCCACCTTTGCTCAATACCCCTGTTGTCCAAGGTATGTCAAGTACTTTCCCGACTCAAAGTTTTTATAATGCTAATGCCACCTCAACCCCTCAGAGCTTCTACACTTCAGCCTCCAACTCCATGCAGCAACCACCTCGTCCCCCGTTTCGTCCTTCCAATCGGCCCATACTCTGCTACAGATGCGGAGAATATGGGCATTATCAGAGCAAGTGTCCTTGTCGTCATTGCCCTGATTCGAAGGATCACTACAGTAAGGATTGTCCCACGCAAAGGGCATCCACGTCTTCAGGCTCGACTCAGAACCAGCAAGATTTCACCTTCCCGAAGATAAATTTGATTACTGTGAACACCGTGCCTCAACCATCACCTGCTACTCATGTGGTTAAGCCACTGCAAGTGGAGGAGGCTGCTGGTGTCCTTACTCGGGCACAAAGAGCAGCTCTTGGTCTCAATCTGCCCACAGGTCCACCTCGCCCGTTCTCAGTTCCTCAATCTGGTCTACCTGACCCAAAGGACGAGTCCTTCAAAATTGTTCAAAGCAACCAACTTCCCTGTTATCTGACATTGATGGAGCCTTCTTGGAAGCAGTGGCTGACTTGGAACAGATTAAGGTCCCAAAGGGAGCCCAGTTCGAAGGCGACAAGCCCACAGCAGAAGCCATCTTGAAAAATACTTTTCAGCAGGTGTCACTATACGACATGCTAAGGCTTGACGCAACACTTAGAAGTGACACCTTGTCAGTCATTCAGTCTCTGTACCCGGGGGCTGGGCCTAGTGGCGGGCACCTCCCTGTACAGCCCTCAGAGTCTTATTTGATTTCCTATCCAACTGCTCCCCTCACCGATTATAAAAGTCCTCGTCTCACTGTATCTATTCTTGGGCACCAGCTATCCGGCGTCATCATTGATGGTGGATCTGGAATCAACCTGATGCCCGAGTTCACTATGTTAGCTCTAGGTCTACAACCTACTCGCCCTGCCCCCTTCACAGTTACATTGGCCGATCAACGAACAGTATACCCAATGGGCATCGTGGACAATGCGCTTCTGCAGGTATAAAACTTTACTTTTAACTTGGATTTTGTGGTGGTTCGTCTTCCCCAGGTTGAGGGCGGATTTCCTTTGCTCATTGGAAGACCATGGCTACAACACACTAAAGCACTTCATGATTGGGGAAACGACGCAATGTGGATACAAACTTCTGGCTCCCCGATGCAACCCATCCTTTTGGAAGGAGGTATGGATCCAGCGGTGCAGCAAGTTTCTTTGTCAATGGAAACCAACCCTGAACAAGAACAGCCTACTACACCTGAAGGGTCAGACGAAGATCTGCTGGAGTGGTTGGAGGCTACCAAATCTATGCCTTGTTATGGAGTCTCTATTCACTCTTTGCCTGAAGGAACACCCTCTTCAAATGATTCCACAGCAACTCAATCTAATGTGCCACCTGAGCCTATGAAGAAGCATAAAAGCAGTAAGAAATCTCTTCTACAACAGTTCACCCCCTTTCAAACATCAACCCCTTTGGTGTTTGCTTCTCAGACCAGAACAAAGCTCTCCTCTGTGTCTAGCAAACTCCCTTCACCGAACCCGTCCTGCAAGATGAATTCCAAGATCATGATATCTCTCTTGCTCATGATAGCTGCGTGCTCTTTATTTGCACCCTACCCATCACCCTACCCTTCCCATCTCCCCCTCACCCTCGAGCTAATCCCTCCCCCTCCCCTCGCCCTACCCTCCCCCTCTCCCCCTCGCCCTCGCCTAACCTTCCCCCTTTCCCCTCGCCCTCGCCCTTTCCCATCCCCTCGCCCCTCACCCTAACCCTCCCCTTCCCCCTCGCCCTCGCCCCTCGCCCCTAGCCCCTAGTCCCTTGCCCCTAGTCCCTAGTCCCTAGCCCCTAGCCTCTAGTCCCTAGTCCCTCGCCCCTAGCCCCTAGCCCCTCGCCCCTAGTCCCTAGCCCCTCACCCCTAGTCCCTAGCCTCTGGTCCCTAGCCCCTAGCTCCTAGCCCTTGGCCCACCCATGCAATAAATGATTGCAGATGGCAAGAGAATTCAACTTTGGAGGAGGAGGTTTCTTTGCTCGATCACAACACAGGATGGCAGATTCTTATGCAGAGATGATGACAAAGAATTTAAAGTAGAGTGTGAAGAGCTGCAGCAAACTCTTGGCACTTCTCAAGCTGAAAACCAATGAAGTGTAGTCGCTCTAAAGGAGGCATATGAGAGGCTCTTGAAGGAGTTGCAGAGGCCAGTCGTAGTTGTTGAGGAAGAGCATGAAGGGTTCACGAAGCAGATTGGTTTTATTTCACATTTTTTCAGTATCTCCTAGTTTTTCAATATTTCCTCTCACCGAGAAGGTGAGTGGTCTTGTGGCGGGCAACCTGTAGCAGGCTACAGTGTCACTTTCACAGGACACTCAGTGAGTACGGTTGGTTTGGCCTGGTTCACACTAGTCGGACTCTGGACGGACTCTGTGGGCCGGGCTGGGCAGTGACACGTGGCAGGATACGGACGGTGGTCTAGTGGACATCGTGGCCAGGTCACCACCACCACTCACTTTGGAGATTGGCTTAGGTGGCTGACATTTATGAGCCGTTGGGTCATTATCATCATGGGCTTCACCTTTGGTCCAGCATCGTCGTCGAGAGCAGCGAGTCTTGCATAGAGCACTGCTTCACCATCCCTGCACATCTGAGCCTCGACACCCCCATTTGTACCTGTGAGTCCTGGGCTGGAGCTGAGTGTGCTGCCACGCCAGAGTCTGTACATGGTTCTTTGAGATAGTCGAGTCCACATGTTCTAGTCCACTGTTGTGTCTCTGTTGTTCTGTTGTTATCCATTGTTTCTGTGTTTCATTCTGTTTGAGTGAGTTTCCATCTGTTGAGTGAGATTGTCACGCACATTGCACTGAGGGGCACCCACACTGTAGAGAGCACGACACATTATTCGCGCTACATGATTCACAGCCTCGCCGGTGGCTTGCCGCTTATAAGCTACAATTAATGAAAGGAAAATGGAAATGAAGGCCGATGGTACCTCTTAGTATAATTGCATCCCACACCACAAGGTGGACGCTATTGCCAATGCATTGAATGTGGACTAAATTGTAGTTCACAATTGTTGAGCAGCTATATTTGCTGCTCTCACCATACTCGTTGCATGTTGAAGGTCAAGGAATTTGTTGTTGAGTGCGTTCAGTTTCCCACTGATGGTTTGGCTTTGAAAAGTGAAGTGCGGGAGGGTCAGTAACACCTTGGCCAATGATTATATTCGAGATTAGCAGTTTGGCAAATATTGCACCTTGCACACCAAGACAGATCAACTCCACTAGTGGTTTGAATAGTGTTGCAGTATGTATAGATGCAGCGACTGAATGGCAAAGGAGTTGCTTGCTTATATCACACAAGTTGCAACGGACGGCCATATCGCAAGGGTGAGGATTTAGCGCGAGGCTATGGTCATTTAATAAGGAAGTTGTTCCCAACACCAAGAAGCCTTCCGAGAACAGCCAAATACTCACAATCCTTTTGTTGACAAACCGTGTCCCGGCTAATGTCCAAGGCTCTTCGGCTGCAGGCTCTTCCAAGACGAACAGGAGCGCAAATGCAATCGAGCCGTTAAGCCTGCAATTGGAATTGACAATAAGGAACCGGACATGTCTGGCATAGGTAAAGATAAGCATCCCCACATCTCTTCTCACCAGTCATCTGCTGATTTGGATGAAGAAAAGATGCTAAAGATCAACACAATTGTTGTTTCAGCCACTGCTTTCACCACTATTATCGGTCATTGTGCAAACCTGTGCTTTCAGCCTTTGTGACTCCAGCTAGTAACTTGGTTGCTTTCAGCCTTTGTGGGCAGCCACTCCAGCTAGCAGACTGTAGAGCTTGATTGCAACAGCCCGGCCAGCCAACCGACAATCCACCTCCACCAGGCCACAGCAACCACCTGTGCAGCAGCAGATTCTGTCGGTAACCACCACTGTCCCTTTAGGTTGTCCAGTATGATGAGTTTGGTAGAAGTTGGTTGTTCTCCAAAATCTCCCTGTTTTGACAATTGCGCCACTGCCGAAACTTACATTGGTGCCGGTCTCACCACCAACGGTCAAATGACACACTGCTGTAGAGTGAGCTTGCGTGGGGAATGCATGCCATGCAAAATGTTTACAATCCACAGTTGACCTCAACGCTCTGTATCGGCAAAACAGCAACTTGCTCAAGGATTTCATGCTTTGGAGGGTCGGTAAAGTTACACCATAGCCTGCCCTCTCTAGTCTGAAACACGGCTTGCGGAACTACAAAGATGTTGGGATCGTGGGCTTTGGTCTAGCCCGGATTGTAACCATGTGAGGATAACCTCTTGTTTTCTAGGTGGATTAGGTGGCCTATGGCATGTGGGATATGCCCAAAAGTAGCCCAGGTCATGGTACTACCCATGGTTGTTCTTTCTAAGCACGGTAAGGGTCAATTTGGAGTAGTTCCTCAAGTGCCCTAGAAAGGTGGATCCGAAAATCAAACCTCTCTCTTTAGCATGTGCTTGTGGCAAGTGGTAGAAGGCTCCCTTGTGCTATTTAAGCACCTCTTGTAATCTAGTTGTCAATTTGTGTCTACACTCTACTCCACTTTTCTTTGTGAAATTAGCATTATCATTAGCATGTTAACACTATGAATGGCTCTCTAATCTACCCTCCCTAGACTCTACAACTGGTATCAATAGAGCCTTAATCATGATTAGCACTTCCTAATCATCTCTAAGATCCTTAACCATTAGCCTCTACTTCTCTCTCATAGCTAGTTAGTGCACTACTAACGTAATATTTTTAGCTACGGCTATAGATACATGAAAATGGTTAGCTACAGCTACAAGTAAATGAAAATGATTTTTTGTGCACACAATGAATTTATGAATTTATCGGTACCAGTTATTTATGAACGGGTAAATTTTCCAATGTAATGTGTTATTTGGAAATTTATCCCTGTCCGGATAGTATGATAAGTAGAATAGTAGCCGAACGCAGTGCAGAATAGTTCACAAGAAGCACATGAATAAGATGGTGTCCTTAGTTCGCTCAGAAAAGCTATAATTTAATAGCTTTCCCGTGGCCGCTCAAGAAGTGGCCGGCCGGACACAGTGGAAATACGATCCGACGGGAGCCAGCAAACTGAGTCGAGAGAGTCACGAAATCGGCCGAGTTATAAAAGCTCCAGATTGACCAAAAAACTCGGTTTTAACACTCGTTTTTAAGTGGAAGGTTTAAAACCTTCAAAAATAAGTGGCCGCACCAGTTTGAACACAGCCAAAGTTAATAAAACTTTTTCTTTTTAAAGGACTCCTAGCGTGAGATGTAGAAAAAGCCAACGCTGATAGTAGGAATACCTAAGACAGGGGCTCCAACACAGCTTCAAAGGGATCCTACATTAGGAACATCGCGACAACACGAAGAAGAAGAAATTCCTTCGCCGAATTTCAAATTTTTTCTCATGTAGCTGCACCTCTCCACGATCTCACAAAGAAAAAGATATCTTTTGTAGGGGAGACTAAACAAAAGGAAGCTTTTAGAAAGCTCAAGTACCTTCTCACCATGGGACCATCTTCATTGTACTTGATCTCCGGAAACCATTTGAAGTACATTGTGATGCTTCAAGCGATTGCATTGGCTCGGTTCTTAATCAAGAAGGCCACGCAATAGCTTATGAAAGTAGATGACTTCGTGATGCGGAGCTTCATGCTTCTATCTATGAGAAGGATCTCAAGGCAATCATTCATGCTCTCTCATTTTGAAAACGCCACCTTTTGGGAGCAGATTTTATGATCAAGACAAATCATCAAAGTCTTCGATACTCTCTCTCAATGCAAGTTGTTTAAGAAACACATGCGGTGGGCCAATTTTCTTTCTATGTTTCACTTCCAAATTCTACACTCTAAATGTGGTGGGAGATGCTCTCTCTCGACGGCCCCAAGTAAATGCCATAACAAGTATACATCATCAAGAATTCGAATCTCTACCGGAGATGTGCCTTGACGACCCCGATTTTGGTGAAATCTGGCAGCAGCTACAAACTGGTATGAAAGTTTTTCCCTACTCTATTAAAGATACTTACCTTTGTTTCCATCAGGCTCTTTGTGTGGCGTGTCCACTTAGAACAAAGGTAATGGATGAAGCACATGCTTCTCCTTACACGACATTGAGGTATAATGTCCACAACAGAGGCCTTAAAAAGATATTTCTATTGGCTAACCCAACGAGCTGACATAGATAAATATATCAGACAATGTGTACCATGCCAAAAAGCTAAGTATGATCGCCATAAGACTCCTGGCTTGCTTCAGCCCCTACTGGTACCTAAGGTACCTTGGGAAAGTATTGCCATGGACTTCATAATGGATTTGCCACGAACTCCGAATGGAAATGATGCAATCTAGACTATCATAAACAGATTCAGTAGGCAAGCTCATTTCATTCCAATAAAAAAGACCATTGAAGCTGATCACATGGCCAAAATCTTTTTGGCCCAAATTTTTAAACATCATGGCATGCCCAAAAAGATTATAAGTGATTGCGACCCACCAACGACCAGTAATTTCTGGCAAGCACTTTTTACGAACTTAGGAACTAAGCTGAATATTTTTGCGGCTTATCAATCCTCAGACAGATACACAAAGCAAAATCGCTAACTCCACAATCCTAGATAATTTGAAGTGCTACATCTCTGATAACCAATGAGAATGGGAGAAATATCTACCTCTCGCAAAATTTGTCTATAATAACACTATACAATCCTCTCCAGGAAAAGCATCTTTTGAGGTTATTTATGGAAAATCACATCTTTCCCCAATCCTTCTCACGAAGGATAAGATATTCGCAGCTGATGAGTTTGTTCGAGATCATCTCAAGCTAACTGAAGGACATTTGTTCTTCTCAAGTTCAATAAAGCGCGACTTGAGAAGCACGACCTTCAAAAAGGAAAAGTTGTAAAACTTTCCAACAGATATCATGGCCCGTTTAAGATTACAAAACAGATAAATGACGTAGCATTTAGATTCGATCTTCCAAAGAATTAGAAAATCCATAAAGCTTTTCACATGAGCCTTCTACGACTTTTCGTTGGCGAACCTCCTGCAGAACCAGCTATAAAAGATCTCCCTGAGGTAGATGAAACTAAAGAAATACTTCTTCCAGAACAGATCGTTCACCATCGGAAGCGCCAACTAAAGTCTAATAGAACTCATTGTAAGTACTTAGTAAAGTTTAAAAATTACCCCCCTCTAGATGCCCAGTGAGGACTCAATCATAATTGCAAGATTTTGTAGACATCATCAGTATCATGAAGCCTTACAGTCGAGGAGAACTCCCCACCCAATGCATTCCCCCCTCCCTTCGCTCGTGTTATTCGTGCCCTGCCTCCTCGCACCATCCTCGTCCTCCCCCCCCCCACCCCCCCCAACCACCACCACCACCACACACACACACAACCCCTCTTGTTCTCACTATGTCGACCTCGCTTTGTCCTGGTTTGGATTCCCTCCTAAGTAAGGGTTTTATAGCAGCAATGGTCGTGTCGGCACCCCGCCCGCCAACATAGTACACACACATGGATGCTCGTGCTCAGCCACAGAGAAACTCAAACAAAGTCCCCCTCGCTTGACCCCGCCGAGCCCACCATCCGACTAGCTCTGTCACCAGTCGAGCAAGGGAGCCTTGTAGCAGAGGTGGAGCGCCTTTAGGCCACCTCTGTCATTGGCAATCGACCTAGTCGAGGTGAGCTACGCAACCTCCTCCAAGCCCGCCTTCTAGCAGAGGTGGGAAAGATTATTGACATCCAACTTCTCGGGCGAGGATACTACCAAATTGAGTTTGAGACTCCCGAGATGGCTGCTAGGGTCATTTCGATAAGCCCATTGGCCATCCGAGCGGTAGGAGCTCATTTTCGACAATGGCGCCATGGTTTTGATCAGCTTCGGATGTTCTTGTCAAGGAGGCAGATCTGCCCTTTCGGTTTGCTTCCCCGGCTTGAGGAGGGACTACCTACTACTTCTTTCTAGGATTGGTTTCGAGATCGGGACAGTCTTGGAGACCCCGCGCACGGCACCTTCAATTGCTTCCAAGGTTGTTGATGTTCCTTCAGTACACGTTCTCGTTCGTGACACTCATACCCTCCCGAAGGTGGTTCTTCTACCTAGGTTTAGTGGTGGGTGGTTATGCCAGATATTGGAGTATTCGGGACTCCCGAAACAATGCTTCATTTGCATGTAGATGGGCCACTTGGCGAAGGCCTATTCTCACAAGAGATCTCAACCCACAGCGCATGCTCAGTCCCCCAAGATTGAACATGCCCAGCAAGCAGGTACCCAAGACACACAGGCTGTCACTTCGATAGAGGCCTGCGACCAGCGACCTAATTGTTGGTTGAAGGTGCTCGGCCGACGTCGATAGGGATGCGCTCGCCACATCGCCCCCCCTTAGGTGGCAGACCTCCTACAGCTCAGCAACATTGGGTTCCGACAACAGGGAACCGTTTTGACCCCCTGCAGCAGGTATCCCCCGAGGAGCCCCCTTCCACCTCAGCTTCACCACCTCCCCCTCCACCTTTAAACTCCTCTGCCCCGCCGCCTTCTCCCCCCCCCTCCTCCCCTCCCCCCCACTCCCCCCCTCTCCACTGTTGGGCCCTCAGCATCATCACCCGACCCATCCCACACTCTTCCTTTGACATAGGGAACTCGACACTCATCCGCACCTAGACGCTCTCTTGGTAGTGCTTTCGCTGCAAGCCGAATGGGTCGGGAGGGACAGCCCTACTTGAGGACGCTGCTTCTGGTTCAAGCCTCTCCTTTTGCATCACTCCCTCTTGGGCTGACCAGTTTTGGCATTGGCTGACAGTGGGAATTTCTTCGACTACAGCTTCACCCGATTCCTCGCTGACCCTTCTCCCGACCTTGAGGCAGCTTGCATCCAAGTTCACGTCCTCTTTCTAGCAGCCAGAGGCACCAAGGATTTGGATACAACGGTAGGTTTCTCCTTTTTGTTGTGCGCCAGGGATCACACAGAGTGGACCTTGCACACAATTCTTGATTGGCTCCAGGCCCAGCCTGTAGAGTTTTCACACACACAGGGGACTTACGGGTGACAGATTTGGTACAGACATTTTGGCCTCTAGCCAAGTTCGGTGTGACGCCACCAGATGCAGCAAGATGGAGAGACCGTGTGGTTCACTTTTTTGTTGACACTCAGAGCCCTCCTTACTGTGTATTTGTACATGAGGATTCTTCGACAAAAGATGTAGCCCTATGGACTACACGCTCTGCTTGGGCCTGGGTGGGACAGTCACTTCAGACGCATTTGTCTAGAGGTCGCTCCCATCCAAGCCGGCCTCAAAGATAGCAAGGATGGCTGTTGTTGCATTGGTCTTTTCTCACTGATCCCACGAGGATTGTCTCATGGAATTTACAGGGTTTAGGTGGGCCCCAGGTTCAGCGCCACAGGGGCTGCTTGCGTTAAAACTTCAGAGATGTCTTTGTGGGTGGTATGATTGATATTCTTATGCTCCAGGAGCATCATCTTTGTGAGAGCCTCATTCGGCGATGTGGTCAGATTCTGTGTGGCCGCTATGAGACATTTTGGTCAGCTGCTTTTGGGTCTGGAGGCATTCGGGGAGGGGTGTATAGCTATTGCAGACTCGTGGCAGCACGCCATTGTGGGCAGAGGTATTATTGTGTCAGACAAGGCCCAGTGGATTACTATACAGGTTCATAGCTGCCTCATGGGCTTCCTGAACATCTATGCGCCCAATGTGGCAAGTGCACGAGCTGAGATTTGGTCACATATTGTAGAGTCTTTGCCCCATGCAGAGCAGTGGTGTGTTGGGGGAGACTTCAACATGTTGGAGGACCCCTCGGATAGGATTGGAGGTAGTCATGCTACTGTGCATGAGGCTGAGTTAGCAGCTTGGGTGCGTTTATGTATGACCTTGAGGATTTCAGATGTTGGTAACATGCAAGCTTCGTGCGGCCTCCAGATAGATTAACTTTCTCTCTTTCTAACCACAGAGTAGGAGGAGTGAATCTATCTCGGATAGATCGCTTCTACGCGAGTGACTGTATCTGTGACATGGGAGAATTTGTTTGCATTCTCGCAAGGACTTCTTTCTCTGATCAAGTGCCAATGATTCTTACTGTGACAGACCCACACAGGAGTGGGACTGTGATGTTGCACATCCCCGTATCATCCGAGTCAGATGGTCTTTTCCTTTGTGGACAATCTGTAGCAAAGTGACCAAGCTGCTCGCATATAAAGAATTTGTTCTCATCCATTAAAGCCTTCTTCTCCTCAAACGACTTGCGCACAAAAGGCTTACTTTTCTTTTTCTTAGCCTGTCCTTTAGACGTCTCGGCTGAGTCCTTGCCTTTGTTTGCCTTTTCTCACCCCTGGGACGCTTCGGGAGTCACTTTCACAACATGTTTCTTTGCTGAATTTTTCTTTTGCTGACCCCCTTTCACGTTGCCCTAAAACACATTGTCCTCTCCCATCAACAAGGCAAGACCAGCGTTGGCAACTTCAATAAGCTGAGTGAGGGTAGCCACTCTATTCTTTGTACAAAAATCTCGAAGCCCGTTAGGCAGCCCACAACAATACGTCTCAATATGCTCTATCAATGGCACAAACCTGTAGGAAGTTACTTAGAGCAACGCTTTACAAAACCTCCGATTGTACTCCTGTAGGCTCTTGCAAGTAGCCGCAGTGTGCCAATCCATCATGACATCAACTTCAAATTCATTTGACAGCCACACAGATGCAAACATTTTCTTGAAGTATACCCATGTGGCGGGTGCCTGTCCTTGCATCAACAGTGTGTCCACCATGTAAGCGCATTGCCTTTCAAGAAAGTGGCAGCTTTCTTGACCTTAGAGGCCTCTGCAAAATTCCCCCCTGCATAAGTTGTATCAAACTGCTGGAGGAAAGTAAGAGCCTTTGCCTTATCCTCATAGCCGTTGAAATGTCAAACTTTATAGTTGCACCACCTTCTTTGTAGGCTTTTGGCTTTTCCGATGCCCCCAAATTGTCATAGGGAATTGTCTGCAACATGGACACTATAGTAGGGATCATCGGCATTCCTTGGCCATTGACATTTTGCGTCATGAGTGCCATATTTGGCTGCTGTTCAGAAAAACCAACCATGCCAAGATTGCCCTACGGCACCCCAAACTGGCCCTGATTGCTTTAAAAGCCTTGTTGCACGCCGATATTACCATACATGGGATTCGGCATCATGCCTTGCATACCCCCAAACACTGTTCCTGCAATATAATGCTGGTTTTCAAGCGCATAACCAGCCATACTTTGGAACACATATCCACCCCCGAAATACCCAGGATATACCGGTGGTGGAAAAACCTGATGCATTGCCTGGAAACCGGTTCCCTGTCCATTTAATGCAACATGAGGACTTTGAAAGGTGGCGGGCTAAATTGGCAAAACCTAAGGAATTGGCGTCCTAACCACCTGCTCATGGACGGAAGGAACCTGTCTTGGAGCCCCTGACTCCGTAACGTGCGAGTGCTCCCTATCCTGCTGGGACCCATGAAGTACCTGGGCTTGAGCCTGAATGGGCTCTACTGGCTGTGTGAGTTGCCTTGTCTGTCGTGGCCATGGTGGCGCTTTCAAAAACACCATAAACCTTGGGTTCTGCACAAGTCGAGTGAAAACATTCACAGTAGCAACAAACCGAGTTCTGAATGCATCATCTTCAAGTTGCCCAGTCATAAAGTCCTGCACTGGAGAAGCACTCACATCAACAAAAGGTACAGACATGGGTGGCCGTGAACTCTGGCCAATGAACTCTGGCCAACCTCAAACACCATAGGTATTGCCTACCTGTCGTGCGAAGAGGAACCCTCTTCCATGATGTCTTTCCCTTTGTCGGCCATAGTGTAATCCCGCGGTCCTGTAAGTCTTCATCAAAAACCAATCGAGGCTCACTTCTCGAGGAACCATGAAACCGGCCCGTACGGCGGTAGACTTTGGCTTTCACTCGAAACTTTACTTTAGACTTTAGGACACAAAGACATTTGCAAATAAAAACCTGTTGCTGGAATTAACACTTCAAACACACGCGGCTTGGAAGCTAGAGCGCTACCAAGCAGATGCCAACAACCTGTGTAAGGTGCAGCGGAACTGAATGTCAAACTTTGCTCAAGATGAGTGCTCTGAACTGTGCTCAAGGGTTCCTTTTACTTAATGGAGAGCATTCCGTTTCTTTAGTGAGAAGAGTGCAATGATCACAAACAAAGTGGGAAAACACTGTGAATGAAGGTGCTGAGACTGAGAGATAGAGAGAGAAGAATGCGACACCAGAATGTTGTCAAACCCTCCTCCAAAGGCCCCATCTCTACGGCAAGAGCGGTCTACTATTGATTGCACAAATCTCTACAATGCAATGGACTTGCCAACAATGTCGACGACAATGAGGACGGCGATGAGACGAGTTGAAATCTGAAAACGCCAAGGGCTGAAATCTTCAAATCTTGTATCTGTTGAATTCTGACTCTATGTCGCTAACGACGGGGATGATGACGACGCGACGATGATGTGCTGAAAACGCAAATGGTGAAATCTGCAAATAGCGGGCTGAATCTACAAACGCTTCCTGATCTGACCGTATGGCGAGGATCTTTTGCGGAAAGGTGAGATCTGCGAGGTTTGGGGCTGCTCTGCAGTGTCTATATGCTGAAAACTGAAAACGCTAAAGCTAATGATGGTTCTATCTCTGGGAATCTGCAAAACGCTAGGCTGACTTGCTGATCCAAAAATGCTAGGCTGATCTGCTGTCTTGTGCAAAAACACTAGGGAATCTACTGTAATATGTTATCGCCGGGCTGATCTGCAACTGCTGAAAACGCTAGGGCTGATCTGCAAATGCTGAAAACGCTGGCTTCTTTGGTGGCTGAAAACGCTAGGTTGCCTGCCGGGGAGTGTTGTTGAGAAGGTGCTCTGTTGGACACTTGGTCCCTGCTGCCTCTTCTGCCAGAAACTGCTAGCGCTAAGTTTTCTTATATATCTGCTTAGCCAATTTGCCCTACCCAGTTTCCCAACAAAGTTACTCATTAATAATAAGTGAAAAATGGCTAAAATAGGAAAATTAGGTTGTGCACTGTAAAAATGCTCTTGATGGGTTTTGATGGTAATCTGATGATCATGTTGTGCGCAACCAGAGGATATGCATCTACCCTAAGTGTCTGGAGGTGCAGGGCTGCGAACAGACTCATAAAAGTGCCAAAACACTTCCTAAGCTAGGCTGACTGAACCCTTGTCATGAAGTAGCTTGTCCACGTACACATAGGGTTAGATGTGCACGTGACATCTCCTCCTTTTCAAAGTGAGGTACTGGTACCGAACTGTATGGCGTCGAGGGAGATCGCCAACAGCGTCTGGAATTCTGGAAAGGACTCTTTGCTGGCCCACTCTGATGCGTGGGTCATGCAATACTTGAACTTCGAAAAGGTTTGCAACGCTTGCTTCTTTGGGTCGCGCCGAAAGCGACACAAAGTCATCTGTGGCTCCTTCAATGCTTCAACTTCGTCTATAGTCATGCGTCTACCTTCTTCAAGAATCTTCGAGGATGAAAATTCCTGAAACCACTTCCAACACAAAAACATGAACATACCCATTCCATGTAGAGTGACTGGAAAAATTCTATTCTTCTTTAAAGACTGTGTATGCAATGTAGATGAACATATAGACGGAGTGCCAAACCGTTCATCAAACACACGCAAACAATGGAATCGAAACTTGTCTTTCTGATCTAAATCCATCAACTCTCGCAAATCACAATGGAAATGCCGATGCTTGATGCTCAATACTTCTTATGCTCTTTCGGATACTGTGTCATGCCAAGGATGTAAGGTGCAACGGAAGTGAATGTTGAACTTTGCTCAAGATGAGTGCTCCGAAATATGCTCAAGGTTCCTTTTACTTAGGGAAGGGAGAGCCTTCCGTCCTTTAGTGAGAGAGTGCAAGTGATCACAAACAAAGTGGATACACACTGTGAATGAAGGTGCTGAGACTGAGAGATAGAGAGAGAAGAATACGACAACATACAAGTTGTCAAACCCTCCTCCAAGGGCCCCTCTCTCGATGGCGAGAGAGGTCTATGCTATTGATTGCACAATCTGGTACAAGATGCTGATGCAAGTTGTTAGGCTATGACGCAATGGGGATCTCGGTTTGATGGCGACGACGATGAACTTCTATCTGTTGGATGCTTCTTTGAATGCTGAAAACACTGACTTCTTGCTGTCCCAAAAACGCTGATTTGCTGTGGTCAAAAACGCTGGATTGACTGTTGGGAAAACGCTGTTTTTGCTGACTTTAATTGCTGGTCTTGCTTGCTGAAAAACGCTGTTTTTCCAGACTGAAAACGCTGGCTAATGGGGGCTGAAATCGCTGTATTAGCAGGCTGAAAAACGCTGGCTTCATGGGGCTCAAAAACGCTGATCCGAGGCTGCTTGGCGACGGAGATCTGCTGGCTTCAGAAACGCTGGAGTTCAGGGCTGAAAATGCCAGGGCTCTTTGGGGTTGGTCTTGTTTGAGAGAGAGGGAGAGATGCCTGCTGCAAAGTACCTTGCCTGTGCACTTCCTCCTCTTCTGCCAGATTGTGCTAGCGCTAGGTTTGCTTATATATTATCTTAGCAAAATTGCCCTACCCAATTCCGAACAAAAGTCTCTTAAAAATAGTAAATGAAAAATGTCAAAAATAGGGAAAATAGGTTTAATGCAGTGGAAAATGCTCCTGATGGATTGTGATGGTAATGCTGATGATCATGTTGTGTGCAACCAGAGGATATGCATCTACTCTAAGTGTCTGGGCATGCACGGTCTGCGAACAAACTCACAAAAGTACCAGAACACTTCCTAAGCTAGGCTAACTGAACTAAATTGAACCCTTGTCATGAAGTAGCTTGTCCACGTACACAAAGGGTTAGATGTGTCACGTGAAGAGACATGGAATGTGAATTTCTTGAATGCAAACATTTTATCTTTTCATGAGTAATCAGCATACATCCGTGCTCATTCATGAGCGAATCGTGTTCATCGTACAATATGGCATGCCTATGAAAAGGGATCACATAAGGACGGTGACTAAAATGCAAGAAACCATCACGAATGAAACACTCGAACATTGCGTGCTGACTAATCATGCGCACACATAATACTTCCTGTGAGGGTTCTTTGGACCTCGACTCGAGAGCCAAGATCGGTTCTTCGTGATAGACCAAATCTGCAATGAGGTTAGCTTCACTAGAAAAAGTATCAACTAAACCATTATCCTTGTGAACAATCACATCTTTATCATGCAAATCATCATCCTTGTGAATAAACACATCTTTTCATGCAAATCATGTGTGTCGTGCGTTGGAGAAGACAAGACTGAGAGAGTCTCTTTCTCCTGATTCTTTTCAATCTTCATCTGCACATTCAAAATGAGAGATGAAGAATGAACAACTTCCTCTCCACAAATGACGATGGGAGAGTCACTTTTGGCATTGAAAGTGAAAGTGTTTTCCGCCCAATCAATAAGAGGGTTATGCTCACGAAACCATCAAATGCCTGAAAGCATATCACATCCTGAAAGAGGAGACGCTACAAATTTTCTGCGGAAGGACACTTGTTGAACAGCGAACAAAACATCAAGGCACTCTTGCGTGATGAGAGAGTCCATATCGGGAGCGAAGCCCGACACCTCGAAAGGAGATGTCTTGCTAACCTCCAAGCGGGCTCTCTCGACAAGAAAGTCACTAATCACATCATGCATACTGCCTAGGTCAAACAATATGACAAAACGTTGACCCTTCACATGACCATAACACTTAATGAGAGACTCATCAATGGGAGGATAATGAAAAACTTGGGTCACACTCATGTTCTCATTTATTACATTGACAGAGGATGTGGGTTCCGTGGGTTCTGTGGGTCTTTTTATGTGATCCTTGATGTGACAATGATAACATCGACCTTCCTTAGAATAAATGCTTTGTTCTTCTGACGTGATGTATCCTCCTAAAATTCCTTGTTCTGCCTTTTCATATGGAGTGAGCTTAGGTTTAACAATTGTGTTAGCTTTACCCTTAGGTTAATTTGCAGAGTTCTTTTCAGAGAAACTAGAGGAAGATTGGTTAGAAGAGTTACCATTCTTACCGTTCTGAGGGTTCTGAGAAGTCTGAGTGGTACTTTGAGAGGTCTTGTTTTCCTTAGGCTTTCCCTTATTGTGCTTTATCTCCTGTGCGAAAGCAATCGCTACCGCCTTGTTGAGATCTACAAGGTCGAGGACTTCGACATCAAACCTGATATAGTCGTCCAACCCGAAAATGAAAGCCTCCTTGCGCTCATCATCCGACTTGCGTAATTGAGTGCCGACCTGCAAAACACGATTAGAGAAAAACATAACTGGCATACCATTTTTCTTGAGACTGCGCCAATCGTCTTTCAACCGTGCTAGGTATTGTGGTGGCATAAACCACGCCTTGAGCTTGTCTTGGAAGTCGGCCCAATTGAACGAAAGGGGCGCGTCTTCGTCGGCTGCCTTTAGGTGCGCGGCCAATTGTGCCTCTTGCCATGCGTGGTACCAATTAATGGCATCACCGGCAAGGTACATGGCTGCCGTCAAAACCTTGCTATTTCCTGTCTTCTTAGTTGTCGCAAAATAAGCATTAAATTGATGCAACCAAGAATGAATAACACTAGCATCCATCTTACAATCATACTTACTGAACATGATCTTCTTTGTGACAGGGTTGTTGGAGTTCGAGTCTCTGCTACTTCATGAACCATCAACATCTTTGACCCGCTCGGGTTTCGAGGTAAGTACTTGTAGGACCCACTCTTGCATACGTTGGTCTCTCTGCGTCTCACGCTCTAACTCTAAGGCCGCTCGTATGTCTTCGGCCGCTACTCGTTGGGCTCCGCGTGCTTGCTCACGCTCAAGCTCAATAGCTACCCTTCTTTCTTCGGCCACCAAGCGCGCTTGCTCACGCTCACGCTCCAAGGCTGACCTTTGCTCTTCGGCCGCCCAGCACGCTTGCTCGCACTCAAGCTCCAAATCGACCTTTCTTTCTGCTTTTCTTTCTTCGCGCTCGCGATCCAATTCTGCTTTTCTTTCTTCGCGCTCGCGCTCCAAGGCAGCCCGTTGCGCTTCTTGTTGTAACATCATGTCCATCATCGTCTAGACCAAAGCCTCCATAGGATTTGGTGCAATCCTTGGCGTAGATGGGGAAGGGGGAGGGTCGGAAAAACCTCCTGGTGGGGAAAATTCTTCTTCGCCACTTCCATGCTCATCATCTCCATGAGAAGTATCCATTCCGCTTCGGGTGATGACAATACACTAAAGTCTTGGGTTCTTAGGTTCATGAGGAACTTAGGATCTTGTGGTTCTTGGGTTCTTGAGGGTCTTGAGGTTCTTCTTTAGCTTGCAATCTGTGTTAGAGAAGGATCTTCTCTTACCTGAGCTCTTCTCTTTTTCCACGGGCGCACCCCTTGGCGGCCTTGCACTCGCACCAAGGTTGCTTTTTCCCACCTCACGTCGAATGGCCGGCTGCCAAGTGCACCGTCCACTCTCAATCATTGAAAAGAGAAACAAGGGGAGGCTGGACAAGCCCTTCTAGCACGACTAGGAATCGACACGTCCAAGTAGACTTGGGTTATGTACGGCCACAATAAGCCAAAAAAAATTATGTGGTTCTTTCCTAAAGTGATACTGATCATTGTCAAAGCTTTGATACCAATGTAAGGTGCACCGGAAGTGAATGTTGAACTTTGCTCAAGATGAGTGCTCTGAACTGTGCTCAAGGGTTCCTTTTACTTACAGAAGGGAGAGCCTTCCGTTTCTTTAGTGAGAGAGTGCGATGATCACAAACAAAGGGGGAAAACACTGTGAATGAAGGTGCTCAGACTGAGAGATAGAGAGAGAAGAATACAACGCCAGAATGTTGTCAAACCCTCCTCCGAAGGCCCCACTCTCTATGGCGAGAGCGGTCTACTATTGATTGCACAAATCTCTACGATGCAATGGACTTGCCGACGATGTCGACGACGATGAGGACGGCGACGAGACGAGCTGAAATCTGAAAACGCTAAGGGCTGAAATCTGCAAATCTTGTATCTGTTGAATTCTGACTCTATGTTAGTGACGACGGGGATGAGACGACGCGACGACGATGCGCTGAAAACGCAGATTCTGAAATCTTCGAATAGTGGGCTGAATCTGCAAACGCTTGTTGATCCGACCGTGCAGCGAGGATCCGCTGCAGAAAGGTGAGATCTATGAGGTTTGGGGCTGCTTTGCGGTGTCTATATGCTGAAAACTGAAAACGCTGAAGCTAATGATGGTTCTGTCGCCAGAGATCTACAAAACGCTAGGCTGACTTGCTGATCCAAAAACGCTAGGCTAATCTACTGTCTTGCTGCACAAACGCTAGGGAATCTCTTGTGATGTGTTATCATTGGGCTGATCTGCAATTGCAAAACACTAGGGCTGATCTGCAAATGCTGAAAACGCTGGCTTCATTGAAGTTTGGTGGCTGAAAACGCTAGGTTGCCTACCGGAGAGTCTTGCTAAGAAGGTGCTCTGTTGGACACGTAGTCCCTGCTGCCTCTTCTGCCAGAAACTACTAGCGCTAGGTTTTCTTATATATCTGCCTAGCCAATTTTCCCTACCCACTTTCCCAACAAAGTCACTAATTAATAATAAGTGGAAAATGGCTAAAATAGGGAAATTAGGTATGTGCACTGTAAAAATGCTCCCGATGGGTTCTGATGGTAATCTGATGATCATGCTGTGTGCAACCAGAGGATATGCATCTACTCTAAGTGTCTGGACATGCACAGTCTACGAACAGACTCACAAAAGTGTCAGAACACTTCCTAAGCTAGGCTGACTGAACCCTTGTCCACGTACACATAGGGTTAGATGTGCACATGACAACCTGTTGGCCCCAAAGACTGGCGCCCATTTCGGTATTTCTTGAACCATGAAACCGGCCCATAGGGCGGTAGACTTTGGCTTTCACCCGATACTTTACTTTAGACTTTAGGACACAAAGAAACTTTGCAAATAAAAACTTGTTGCTAGAATTAACACTTCAAACACACACAGCTTGGAAGCTAGAGCGCTACCAAGCAGACGCCGACAACCAGTTGGCCCAAACGACTAGCGTCGCTTTCGGTATTTCTTTATTTTTATCAAAACGGGGATAAAACTTGCATTTTCCTACGAGCTGTCCCGCATAAACAAGGCTGGAAAGACTTGTCTGGCGGCAACATAACCATACTAGGAAGCTACACAGATAAAATCCCCATGCAATGGATGACTTTCCTGGCGCATACGGGCACTTTCTCAAACCTGGCGAGAATTTGCAGCACGCTGAATTCTCTATTTTCTACCCCGAAAAAGCACCAAACTCGCATGTACAGCTATCCCCTCGCTTCCCCACACCTCCTGGGGGTATTAGGGATCGATTAGGGCCAAAACCCTAAACCTGCAAATTTACACGGCGGGCTGTAATTTCCTGTTTTGGGCTCCGTTTCGCGTGCCGGTCGCATCCGTAGCAAGCCCTCAAGCTTGCGCACCTGTAGGGCTACTTGCCCTTTGAATCGGACAAGATTTCTCGCGTGAAATCTCTCCGAATTCACCTGTACCTGCGGGGGATTAGCAACTACCTAATCCAGTACCTGTGCAAGAGGCTCTTGCCTCAGCAATCGCCCATGAACCCACACAACTGTACACACAGATGAAAAGCCCTCGAGCGGAGCATCACGTTTCTATATTCAAAGGGGGGGAGAGATGCACGAGAGCGGAATCATTGCGCTACATAAGACAAGGGAGAAGGCAAGTTTTCCATTGAAGCTGTGAAACCTGCACCCACTACTCACCCACACTCTGTAGTCACTTATTGAGCAAAATTCAGCCTCCTCTCTCAAAATGGGCGCCCCCTCTTCATGTTGGACTTGGCAAATAGCTCACAGACCCCAATGGGTCCAGTTTGCCTCTTTTCAGTTAATTTCCTAGTATCCACCAACTTATAAGTGTAGCGAAGGGCCTAAATAACTTTGAACTGAGCCTAGACACCCTTTTACTAATCAGATTCCAGTGCCGATTGGCCCGACCATCTCATGGCAACCTACCATTCCCGACTGCAGGTGAAACTCTCCGCCGTCGGGAATGGCAGTTTCACAATGACCATACAATGTCCGGCCATTTGCAACTTCAAAAAGAGGGTCCCCAAAAATTAAATAAAAATCATCGGAAAGAAACCAACAACTTAGGTCAGCAGTTGCCACGTCCTCGTGACAGTAATTAGCAATTGCCACGTCCTCGTGACAGCAGCAGACCTCATTTTTCTTGGGGTCCCATGGTAGAGAGTCCATGCAAGTGGCCTCGAGCAGTTGTAACAAACTTGGACACCCCAAGTCTAGATTCTACCGCGACACAGTAAAGGTTCACTCTAAAGCAGTTCACAAAAGACGACACGGCCAGGCATAGTTCCGTGCCAAGAGGTATTCACCCCAAGGACTGGCCCCCCTTTTGGTATTTCTTTTTATATTAATCCGTGTGCAATGTACAAGAGTCCACGGAAATTCACACTTGGACTCGCGTCCAGAAGCTTTGAGTAATGAGGCCCAAAAGACTTATTTATTGTTACAAGGGATGCCCAAAAGTAGAGCTCCAAAAGCTTCTAACTCAAAAGCATTATGCCCAAAAGCTGGCCAGTGTAATTTTTGGAAATCCGTACATACTGCCACGTCAGCAGCCCAACGCATTTTACAAAAAATCTGCCAGGTCAGCCTGTCGGCACATTTCACGGGCTTGCCAACAGTGTATATGTGTCATGGGTCCTGCCACGTCACCAGTGTGTGACATACCCCCCTCTTGAAAGAATTGTAATCGCCCTCGATTATGTCTGCAAAACAGACAAAGGCCATAAACTGTCTCAATAGACACTGACTAATAGTACCGACGCACTAGACACAACACATCTAGCACTTGTACAAATCGGCAGTCACATCACAACACATCACAGGACATCACTTGACATCACATGACGAATTACATACAAATTTATTCCAAATCTCAGACCATGATCAATCGGCAACGTAATTAGTAATCGCATCTAGATCCATTCCGAACCTCATGGATGTCTGATTAACTAATCCCTTATTGCAATCATGTCCATAGAGATTTATGAGACCGAAATGCTGTAGTCATTTCGTCTTTCAGTTCTGCACTCAACCAAGTCAAGTACAAATCAATCATTTTCATTTTCATGAATTCCAGTTACAAAGTTATACAACAGAATACAATTCAGCTCTTGAGTATCCCTGAAACCCAAAGGGGACATCAGTGACTCTATTCAAAATTAGGGTAATCCGTTGACAAAGGAGCGAAGTGACTCCCCTCTTGTGCAAACTCGCTGCACTAGATTCACTCTCGCTGAAGTCGGGGTTCTATCGGAGTAGACTATGCTAAACCAAATGCTTCAAGGTAAAGTTCTAAAATCCGAGGAGTATCTGCTAGGTCCTCCTCCTCCATCCACTTCGCATCCAATGCAGGATAGTTCTTGAACTTAACCAAGAACCGCCTAATCACTTTACCATTTATCTTTTTGTCCTTGTGTGACAATATCTGTTCTGGAACGAGTATCTTCGTTTCCTCCACTTCGGGTTGCTCATCAAGCTCCCCGTCATCGGGCACATCGCCTTTGAAAGGCTTCAATAGACTCACATCAAAAGCATTGTGAATCTTCCAAGTATCGTGTAGCTTTAATCTAAAGGAGACATATTTATCTTTTTTTTTATCTGGAAAGGGCCATAGTACCTCATGCTAAGCTTTCGAAAAAGCCGCTCCTTTCCCTTTTTCTTTCTTAGGCGTGCCTTCTCAAAACGTAAGAGCACCCAATCGTCTTCCTTTAATTTCAAATCGTGACGATGTCGATCTGCTGCCTTCTTTTGTCGTTCCTGAGATTTCGCTAAAGCCTCCCAGACCTTGGCAAATGCAGTGTCCAAGTCACTCGTGTACCGATCGGCTTCAAAAAATTTATCTTTCGTTTTAAGGAAGGGTGGAACCTTCAGAGCACCTTCAATTACCTTAAATGGCGCCTTCCGCGTCGAAGAGTGGATCGTGTTATTATAGGCAAATTCCACCAAGGGCAAAAAAAATTCCCATTGAGTCGTTTGTTCAGAAATGTAAGACTTCAATAAATCCAGAACGACTGAATTTGCAATCTCAAATTGCCCATCTGTCTACAGGTGGAAAGATGATGAGAACCGCAACCGTGTGCCAATGTTCTCCCAAATAGCCCTCCAAAACAAACTCGTGAATCGGGGAGCTCTGTGGAGACTATTGTCTCAAGCATGCCATGTAGTCTGAAAATCTGTGCAATGAACAGTCTCGCTAAATGATCTGGCTTGACTGTTTTCTTCACTGGAATGAAGTGAGCTTGCTTGCTAAATCTGTCGATGACAGTCCAAATGCCATCATGCCCACTCTGTGTCTTCGGTAGATCAAAAATGAAATCCATAGCAATACTTTCCCAGGGGCGGTGGGAATGGATAAAGGCTGTAACAAACCCTATGTCTTGTGCATGTCAAATTTGACCTTCTGGCATACTAAACAACTACATACAAAGTCGTCCACATCTTTCTTGAGTCTCAGCCAAAAGAAGTAACGCTCCACACCTTTCAAGGTGGTGTCGATGTCGCGGTGACCCGTAAAAGGTGGACACTGGCACTTAGCCAAAACCTTTTCCCTCAGCGGCTGTGTAACGCACATCGTTTTCTTCATCAAGTAGCCATCCCGTATGGAATATCCCGCTACTACCTCCCCATTCTGTATTCGAGTGAATACATCCGAAAAATCCGGATCTGTGGCGTATAGAACCATGTCCTCGAAGCTTCTATGATGAATCGCGGAAATAGCCAAGACTAGCGGCTTCCGAGACAAAGCATCTGCCACCAAGTTCTTTTGTCCCTGAACATGGACAATTTGGAAATGAAACTGTGACAAGATGTTAGCCCACCGCATCTGCTTTTTCGAAAGCTGCTTCTGTGACAAGAAGTAGCGTAAACTATGGTGATTAGTGAAGATCGTGAAGTCGGTTCCAAGTAGGTAATATCGCCATTGAGTAAGAGCATGGATCACTGTCAAAAGCGCTTTCTCATAAATCTGTGTTGTCAATTCTGGCCTTGGAAACAATTGGCTTTCATAGGCAATCACATGGCCCTCTTGCATTAAGACCGCTCCCAGACTACGACCACAAGCATCACAATATACTTCAAATGACTTTTTCAAATCTGGCAAAGTCAAAACGGGTCTAGTAGTCACTTTCTCTTTCACTGTTTGAAAGGCAGTAACCTCTGTGGGTCCCCACGAGAAAGGGACTCCTTTTTGTGTCAGAATGTGCATAGGGGAAGCTACCTCTGCAAACTTTCAAATGAACCGCCGGTAGTAAGAACACAAGCCCAAGAAGCTTCTAACTTCATGAACATTCTTCAAATCGGGCCAATTACGTATAGTCTCGATCTTGGCCGGGTCCATCTGTACTCCTGCTGCTGAGACGACGTGTCCTAAGAAGTGTATCTCTGGCAAGAAAAATTCACTCTTTTTGGCATTGATAACTAACTTGTGATCTCGCAATGCCTAAAAGACCTGTAGCAGATGGTGTCTATGTTCTGTTGTATCCTTGGAGAAGACTAAAATGTCATCAAAGAAGGTGCCGACAGATGATCTATACTCTCTGAAAATCCTATCGATCATTCGGTTGAAGTCACTGGAGCATTGGTAAGGCGAAAAGGCATCACCAAAAATTCATACAAATCCAAGCTCGTCCGAAAGACTGTCTTGTAGACATCTCCCGACGCGATTCGGATCTGCTGATATCCACTTTTCAAATCAATCATGCTGAAACAAGAGGATCCTTGAAGTCAGTCAAGAATATCATCGATCCTTGGAATCAGAAATCTGTTCTTGATGGTGATTTTATTGAGAGCTCTGTAATCGATGCACGTTCTCCAAGATCCGTCTTTCTTTAAAACCAACAACACCGGAGAGCAATAGGGTGCAGTACTCAGCTGGATAAGACCCTTTTCAAGAAGGTCTTTCACTTGGTTCATAATCTCTTCATTCTGGGCTGGGCTAACTCGGTAAGGTGGCCGGTTCGGTGGTGTGCTTCCAGGTATCACATCAATGGTGTGATCCTCAGATCAATGGTGTGATGCTCAGGTCGAGCTGGGGGCAACTCGCCTGGCAGGCCCTCAGAGAAGCAATCGGCATGAGTGTGGGGAAAATCTTGGTGTTTTCTATCAAGTTCAGACATGTTCGTTTTGTGTTCATCATTTAACTCTTTCACGTAGATCGAGTAAACAAAGAGACTAGATTTTATTAATTTGGAAATGGCCGAAGCCGATACAATAGGGATGGACTCGCCCTTCATTTTTACATCAAGAACAATTTTTCGACCATTTTCATTCGTCAACGTTGCTTTCTTTGCCCAATAATTGACCACGGTGTTGTTCTTATGGTACCAAGGGACTCCTAGGAGGACGTCACAACCTTCCAAGGGCCTCGTGCCCCAAATACCCCTGACAATGCAACCGAAGTTTGCCAATGACAGGTGTAATGGCTATGTCCCGTCCAGGTGCCGCTAGAACTGTCTCTACTGGTGGTCCCATCCTGTCGGGTGTAATCTCAAGCCGCGGCGCCAATTCGGGTGAAAAGAAGTTGGCCTTGGCTCCCCCATCGAAGAAAATCAGGGCTACTTGATCTTTCACTTTGCCCCAAGCTCTGTACTTTCATCAATCAAGCTTGGGTCAGTACCCATGCAATCTGGTACCAGTCCTGCTTTCATCTTGCCTTTTCTGCCACGTTCCTCTGTTGCTCTCGAACTCTTTGGCATGTCTTCAGTTTGTTCTTGCTGTGCCTTTTTGGGGCACTTCGCGGAGATGTGCCCATGCTCCCCGCAACCAAAACACTTCCCTTCTTTGATGTAATTGGCCCTATCTCGAAGAGTGAGCCAAGGTCGTGTATCCTTATCCTTCTTTTCTTGGGAACTCTTTCTCTTTCTACTTTCATTGTTGGAGGTCTGTTGGGTTCTCTGAGTCAAGATCTCATCAATGGGGTTTCAGTTGTCACCTTAGTGGGTTCGAGTGTGTCGAAGTAAGTTCGAAACAACCGATAGTGCCAAGTGTTAACAGGTATATTCATTAACCAACATTTGCCAATCACTCATGTCGACAGTTTCCATGCCTGTTCAGTTCACCGTGCCCATACCTTAAAGAGTCTGCCCGATCCAGTTGTATGCAGCTTCATATCTGAGTAACAGGATACAATACCCATGCGCCATGTCTCGCATTCAATTTTCACCGTCTTTCTTTCTTTCAGTCATGAGAGAGGTGTACACCACATATGCACACATGTCTTGAGCAAATCCCATTGCATGTGTTAACTCCCACAGGTCAACAAGTAGGTTTAGCATGTCCACGTGGCACACGAAGCCAATGTACATGTGACTGGAAAAGGAGAAAAAGAAATGAGATGGCTATTAATGCTTGCAAAGGCCAGAATGACCTGTGAGACCAAAAGTTACAATGATCATTTGTGTGATACAATTATCTGGAGAAAAAAGCAGTAAAATATCTTGGATGACCTAAAACGAGGAAAGATGTAGCGTAACAATGGGAATCGAACTATAAAGGGGAGGACAATACAACGCATCAAGCTGAACAGGGGGGAGGGTTACAATACACGGAGGGAGGTCATCTCAAAGACCGTCGCATGGGTCTCTGAGTATGGTATCTATTTCTTCCATAGTGAAAAGCAAGTAGGCCTCCCCCAATATCTGAAAATGGTATCCTGGATCCTCCTCTACAAGCGGAGATGGTCTCACTCAAAGCCTAGGCTGTCACAAACATTGTATCTAATGAACACCCTGTGTGGGACCCTTTAATGTATGCTGCGAGTCTGCTGCCTAGGTGGTAAAACTCTATATTGTGTCTCTGTAAAGGACCTCAGTGCTGTGTTGAGATCTGTTCATGGATCCAACCATGTAAATAAAGGGTGACTGGAAGGTCTCATCTAAGCTACAGCTATGAGGATGGATATGCATCAGGACACAGGCATGTTCCAAGAAAAGTGCCTCCACAACAAAAGGGTACACTCTATTACAGGTATAAAGTGTGGCTATCAAAGCGTTTGGATATACAAATGCATTATTGACAAGACGCTCATATGATATGAGGTCCACTAGTGGCTATGCAGTCACTTTCGGTAGTTATTAAGAGCAAAGCTCTTTAGCCAATCTCTTGGAAGTGGATCGGCAGCTCATTTCATTTGCTTTGGAGTCTGGACTGATTGAGTAATACCAAGAATGGATATAAGAAACAAGTTTCAGGGTCATAGTGATGCCAATTTTCTTTTCTTTTTTCTAAACCTGTTAATTAAACAAAATCCACCTGGACTTCCTCTTTTCATGCTGTGCTCTTCAAAGCTCACAAATCAGAAAATGTTTGCTAGTAGTAGAAGTAAAAGCTAGTACCTTGATTTTATTGGTGATAAATGCTATGACAGGGCCTTTTGTAATTCTATGCTCTCCAATCGAAGGCTCTGGCTGCAGTTCAATAGTAGGCATAGACGTAAATCCAAACCAAATATGTTCAGTTGGAGGAGGTTTAATCCGTACACGTAGTGTTCCCTTCAAAGATACCAATCTCATTGATAATGTGAATGGAACCTGCAAAGAAATACAAGCCTTTATCAAACACAATTTTCAAAACCCTCACATACATGATTCATTGGAATACAACCAGCTACAGGTTTGTAGGAATGTACCAAACAAATTATTACTAATTTCAAAAGCAGTTTCAACAATTACCATTCCACATATCAGCGATAATTTTAAGAGTAGCCAATGTGTGTGTGTGTGTGTTGTTTGGGGGGGGGGGGGGGGGGGGGGGGGGGGGGGGGGGGGGGGGGGGGTTGGGGGGGGGGGGGGGGGGTGGGGGGGGGGGGCGCGGGGGCTAAGAGAGAGCACTAAACACGTCAATGTGTAATCTATAGCTCTCCAAAACATGCTGACCATTCAAGAACTAGACAGCGTAAGAATGCATGTCTTAGGAGAGGGAACCTACTCTAGAGATGGATGTCCAGTGCTCAGGGAGACATTTGTATGAAGAGAAGTGTGATAAATCACTGATTGAACAGGGCCACAGACCTTGGCAGACATTGACCCTAGCTCAGGTGCCAGATGCTGACTACGGTCAGGTGGTTCATTTGACACGTGCCCATAATTGGTTTAGGTAGCCGGGAGATCCTTCCATGTACATGTCATGATATCAAAGCCAGCTTGGGTACTCGGTGAACTTTGTGCAGACCTACTGAATTAGTCTTCGCATGGAAACTTTTAAGGTTTATGTGATTGTTCACGGAATCACATTTTTTTTCCTCACTGATTTCTGCACAGGAGAATTTCTGATCAATTGCTGGACGATTTTGGGCTGAGTATTGATAGATGTAAGCATTTAAGTTTCCACACTAGTCTCTTTGCCCCTGTCTGCTGCAAATTTGTCACTGTAGTTGATTCATGCCGTTTTGAACCTTTAATTGGGCAAACTTCCTGATTTTTACAAAAACAAAAAAAAAAAATTATATGACCTATACTTCCGCTGTAAACAATGTGCTCTTTAAGAGGACTCAGAGAAGAATCCTGAGTTGAAATTTCGGTATCATCATCTATCGAACAGAAAAAATGCGATCTGTCTATTTAATCTCTAAGTGCACGCAAAGACGAGAGAAACAACGAAAGCTTTAAAAACATCCTGTAGGGCCCAAACTCGGCCTATGGCACCAATCAAATACATCGCTGCCACTACATGTAACTGGGCTCCTTCACATACATTGTCGTTGACATGTGCTTCACTAAGGACCCTCACACCTTAGACGTATTTGGCTCTCCAAAGTCCATAATTGATTGCAGGTTTAACATTAACTTTACTCTCCAAATCCATAAAATTCACTCAACAGTTTGGTCATTTAGCCATCATGAACTCTTACTAGCAATCTTACGTTCTTAAAAATTTGTATTTAATGAACCAAACATGTCATGAGTGGAGATTATACCAAAGATAACTCTAAGCAAACCCTCCCATTCAAGAGGGCCCAAGGACATAGCATGGGACAAAGTGATGGGAGGCAGGAAAACACCCTGAACACGCACACATTGAACTCCAGCAGTTTTTACAAAAACTGAGCCTAGCACAAAACACATTAAGTGTTTCCAATCAAACCCGTCCCGAAACTAGATGCCCATGCTTAAAGCACCAAAATAATGCATTCTTAATATCAAAGCTGATCTACATTTATATAAGCAGACAACCATCAATGTAAGGCTTACGCTTCATCTTCACTTATTTGTGTCGTGCCAAGGACTTCATGAATTTTATAATTAAAAAATTGCCATGAAGCAAATCTGTTAAGCAAGTAAAGCCAACTTTCTGCTTTAAGAAACTCGTGGGAAAGAAAACGCACAGAAGTTCAAAATCTATGCTGCAATAAGCAATACATTTTCAGCTGTGAGAATGAAAATGTCACGTGATTCATTATAGAAATTAAGTGTCTATAAAACATCAGGCAAAATCAGGCATAAGTCTTGAGCATAGAGCACTACCTGTGCACCCAAGTATCTTGTAGAATGTCAGTTACATTCAAATGCTATTCTGAGCAAAATTAATAATATTAAAACAATATTGTGAATCATGCCAGTGACCATCACATAAAACCACTCAGCTGTCTTGGTAATGAAAACATGCAAAGCAAAATTGAAAACTTCCACCATCTAGCATTCAGCTTCTAACATTCAACACATAACCGAGAACATTTCACGTGTTATGTTTGTTCCAAAAAAACAGTGCTAAAACTCAGCGAAGAGGCTTACCAAGGAAACCTGATCGGCAACTCGTGCTAGCATAGTCTTCCAACGTCCTCTTGATGGTTGAGCCTTCTCACTCCCCGCCTCCCCTACAATCCAATGAAAAACTTCATCATGAGAAGGTCCTGCTGAAAATTTAACTTTCAAGAATGATTCATTTCTAGCTTGATGAGAGGGCTCCTATCTCTCTCTCTCTATCGGGGATACGGGGACGCTTTCATTGTCTATTCAGAGATGGTTTTGACTCGTTAGACAGAGTCATGAGATATCAGGATCAAAGATGTCTCGGATTATTCCTACTTGAGATTCAGAGACATAGAGACGCTCTACTGAATGGGCAAAGACAGAGACAGTCCCAGAGACGCATCTCAGATTTCTTCAGTCTGAGTACCACAGAGTCAGAGGGGACACCACCACCAGAGAGCTCGGTTCCCACCCATACACACATCAGCGGTACTCTCATTGATCGAGCTACAGAGTTAGGGAGATCGAGACGACCGCGACTGAGGAGGGGAGCCACGCAGCACCGGCGGAGATTGCGGCAGAGGATCCACAGGATTCTAGCACGACACCCAGAATGTCGATCGGGATAGCTTCATGCTACTGTTATATTGTATCATGGTGACACTTATCCCCACTTTGTACCTTTATGGTGATACCATTGCTCAGCCTACCAGCCACCCATAGGAGTCGTAGCACTCCTATCAGTTCTTTGTTTGTAGTTTCTTGTTTGTACTAGACTCATCATTGTAATCAGTTTGGTCTCATAGGTCATTTTGGCCTCTTGTAGACTTAATATATCATTCATTTCTCTCTCTCTCTCTCTCTCTCTCTCTCTCTCTCTCATCTCCCTTCTCTCCTCTCTCCCTCTCTCTCTCTCTCTCTCTCCTGCTGCCGTGCGCTGTGCTGCTGCCTGGCCGCGCGCGGCTGCTCACTCTGGCTCTGTGCTGCGTGCTGCTGCCTGGCTTGCGCACCCCCCCCCCCCCCCCCCCCCCCCCCCCCCCCCCCCCCCGCCTCTGCCCCCGCGCCCGGCCGACCCTGCACTGCAACCACGCGCGCCGCCTCTGCCCCTCGCCACCTGCGCTGCACCCACGCGCCCTCTCTGGCCTGCACACCGCGCGCCCGTCGCCATGCCCCCCCGCCGCCATGGGCCCTGCTCGCAGCGCTGCACCACGCTCCCGCGCCACGCTGCCCTAGCCCCCCCCACCCTCTACGCGTAGTATGTCTCCCCCCCCTTTCCTACGTGTAGTATGTCTTGCCCCCCCCCCCCCTTTTTCTTTCACACGTAGGACTTCTATCCTCTACGTGTAGGGAGTTTTTTTTTTTTTTTTGGCCTTCTTCCCTCTCTCCCCCCTTCCCCCCACTCTATCTACCATACTTATCCCCACCCCCCCCCCCCCCCCTTCTCTCTCCCTCGTAACTACCGTTTTCACCCCCGGGCCATACCGCCTCGCGCTCCACCACTAGCCGAGACCGCTGCTAGTGTGGGTGCACACGTGCATCTAACCCCCTTGCGGACGGCGATCAAGCATGGGGAAGACAAACGATAAAGCCGACCCCCTAGAGGATGCCATTCAAAAATGCAAAGAGGAAATGACGGAGACCATCACCAAGTTGAACCGCAATCTCTGGGGCACAATAAACATTCTCGAAGGACGTGTGCTGATCCAAGAGAGCAAGATAAGCACGTTGGAAGACCGAGTGACGACCCAAGAGGAAGAGATCGCGTCACTCAAGAAAGAACTCGCTGAAGCCCGATCAAGAAACACACTGGAAGAGGGCGAACTGCAACCCTCAGTAATTGAAGAAATCAACACGATCAAGGAACAAGTACGGGCCATCAAAGAGGGAGAAGAACAGCACAAAGAAATGACGACTTCTTGGGTGGATGTTCTTACCAAAACCCAACAGAAGGCGGACGAAGCCGAGAAATGGATCAAGGTGGCCAAGAAAGGAAAAGACAAGGAGATAACGCCCACGTCCACACCCAACAACATCATTAACCAGACGCTAGAGGAGGAGCAGAGGAGAAGGGTGCGCTCTTTACATGCGAGAATTTGCGGTCTTAAAGACAAAGGCAATGTGGACGAAGAAGTAAAAGAACTCACAGCCTTGATGGGGATTCATGAGCCGACACACACAAGGGCATGGAGAGTGGGCAACATAAAGAAAAATGGAGGCAGTGGAGAAACCTCAAAAGAAAGAGCACTCATCCTCCGTTTTCCCTCCATGGAAGCAAAGAAGTCATTCTTGAAGAAAAGACCAACTCTTAAAGAGACTGGCATCTTTCTCGGGGACGATCTCACCCTCTCGCAGATCGCTCATATGCAGGAAGTAATGTCGGAGATTAGAGCGGCAAGGGGAAAAGGCAAGATCGCTTTTTACCGAGACGGAAAAGTAGTAATATTGGAGCGATGCTCCACATGACGGTGCGAGACTTATGGGACCACACTCAACGTAGCTGCCTGGAACTGCAATGGATCTATGCGTCTTGATGTGGGTGCTTTTGAGGATAGCTTTACTGGAAGAGACATCATCTTCTACTCTGAGACACATTAAGCCCCGGGGCAATCCATGCCTCACATCAGTGGATATAGGTGGGAGACAGCCTACAGACAGGAGACACGCTCAGAGCACAGAGGGCGGGGCTCGGGAGGAGTGGCAGTGTTATTTAGAGAGGATCTGCAGCCACTGATACACATAGCCCGCAGGGACGAGCACGCCAGGTACACGTGGGTGAGGCTGAAAGCAGAGACAGGCAGATACCTCTATCTAGCTATTTGTTACTTTTCCCCGAGTACATCAGTTTATGCACCACCCAGGGGACAATCCCCTTTCTCTATTTTGGATGATGACATATGGGAGTTCTCTAGGGACGGTGACATTGTCATCCTCGGGGACTTCAATGCTAGGACTGCCCATCACCAAGCAATGTTTTATGATACTTCAGAGGAGATGCTAAGAGAGATAGATGTGGCAGATACGGGCCTCTCCAGACTATCACACGATATGGAATATACTGAGTATGGGCGACACCTGATAGACATGGGCACTGCACATGGATTGGCCATCTTGAACGGCCTACAGAGATTTCCTGCTGCGGGAGGTTTTACATGCTTCCCACACAGACATGGAGCCAGCACGGTGGACTATGTCATGGCACAACCGAATCTCATCTCTAGTATCCAGGATCTCACAATTGGGCCCAGACTGGTCGGGGTGGCAGTGCATCATGCTCTGGTGTCAATGACCATCTCTTTCCAATTCAGTGTAGCACACAGACCACGAGTAGCAGCCCCTACTCGCTACACATTCACAAGGGAGACGGACTCTGTATACATGGATGGAATCTACAGATGCCTATGCACTGAGGACCCGGGGCGACCTCTAGAGGAGCTAACTACTATACTGACACAAACATTACATGAGGCAGCAGCAGAAGCATACCCACACACCCACCCTGAGCAGAGCCGCTGATCTGGGAGTGGAGCATGCCTCAAAACAGCTGGTACGATGAGGAGTGCCGCCAGACTAGAGCCAGACTTCAGAGGGAGGTGCTGTTGGGGGACGTCACCCACAAACAGTCACAGATAGACTTTCGACGCCTGGTGCGGCGGAAGAAGAGGGCTTTTTTGGCTCGACTCGAGCAGGATCTATATCAGCTATTCTTGAGTCAAGACTCGCGTGAGGCGTTGTACACAGTACCTGAACAGCCGCCCCTCCCCAACCCCCCCGACCCATGCCCACATACATGTGTCTTTTTCACCGTTGAGATGGTGAAGAAAGCTATTGACAGGATGAAGACTGGGAGAGCATATGATCATGAGGGCCTAGTTGCTGAGCATTTCATGCATGCCAAAGACCTACTAGCAGAGCTTCTAGCAATTATGTTTAACCGTGCCATGTGTGAGGGCCTACCGGACACTTGGAGCCTATCTACGATCGTACCTATCTTCAAATCAGGAGACCCCATGGAGCCTGGGAATTATCGCACTATTATGATTGGGCACACACTGGCACGGTTGTATGCATCCATTCTTGAGCAACAGCTGAGTAGATGGGCAGAGGGAAGGAATACGTGCAACTGGGCAGGCAGGATTCAAGAGAGGCTTCTCTACTCTTGACCATATCCTAACACTCAGGGCCATCATCGAGGAAGGCAGATCTCATAGGAGACGGATCTATTGTAGCTTTGTGGATTTCCGCAAAGCTTTCAACACGGTACCCAGAGCTAGCCTGATGTGCAGATTACAGGAAATGGGAGTACCCACAGAACTCATTTGGGGGATCATGGCATTGTACAGATCAGTAGTAGGGCATGTACGCACCCCTCAGGGACTTTCTACACCGGTTCACTCCACTATTGGGGTGAAGCAGGGCTGCCCGCTCTCTCCCACTCTTTTCGGTATGTATGTGGATGAGATTTCTGACTACATTGACAGCGATGGGGATAAAGGTGCTCAGTTGGCAGGGACATGGATTCCACTTTTGTTATATGCTGATGACATAGTGTTGATCTCCGAATCCCCAGAGGGAATGCAACGTCAATTGGATGCTCTGCATGCGTTTGCCCACAAAAGTGGTTTGTTTGTCAACCTGAGTAAAACCAAGGTTATGGTGTTTAATACCACCCCACAGTGCATCAGGAGGTCAGCACCTACATTCACATACGGCCAAGAGATTGTGGAGTACACAGACGCTTACACTTACCTTGGAGTGGTTTTTAGTGGACCTACATTCTCACTCAGAAGAGCAGCAGAAACCAGACTTACTAGAGCCCATGCAGCATTGGGTAGATTAGAGAGGATGTGTTCGCAGGTTCAGTTTCAGGAGCCCCGGACGAAGCTCTGGCTCTTTGACACCTTAGTAGCTTCAGCATTGCTCTATGGAACCGAGATATGGGGACCTTCACTGGATCACCACGGGAGGCCGGGTCGCTCAGACGGATGGGAGAACATGGAGAAACCTCTCGTCTCTATGATCTCACGGCTCATTAGAGCCAAGGCATCAGTACCACGGGTCATTATCCGAGCAAAGCTAGCGGCCCCCCCACTTGTGGTGGAGGCGCTCACCAGATCGGTCTCCTTCATAAACCGCACATGGGAACTTCCTAGAGACAGATATGCTCGCATAGCACTTGAATCCTCTCGACAGTTAGCCATACAAGGAGATACAACATGCTGGTATGGGGAGATGACATCATGGTTTCAGGCACATGGGTTCAGCATAGACCGGATGCCACCATTCCATTACTCATTGGATGCACCATCTCTCACTCTTACACAGTCAGAGATCACCAAGCTCATACGCCAAGACCTGACCCAGCTAGACACCAGAAGGACATGGATACAACCAGCACAGGAATTGGGCACGAAGATGGCTTTCTACAGAGACCACCTTCTCCAGCTTACGGAAGATGGTTTTGTGGCGAGACCCAGATACATGGATACCCACTTGTCTCATGGGATACGATGTGCTATTGGCCAGTTACGCACATCTTCTCACCAATTGCGGATTGAGACTGGGAGATACAGCGGAGTACCAGCAGAGGACAGGACATGCCCCTTGTGTAACATGGAACCTGAGACAGAGCTACACTATACATGTCGCTGCCCCGTCTACTACGAGATACGAGGCCGCTTCCATTGCTTGTTCAGAGAAGGTTTTGGACCACTCTCAAGAGTCATGGGATACGAAGATAAGAGATGTCTTGGTTTGTTCTTGCTCGAGCTGTGCAGACACAGAGATAGCCTGATGAATGGCGAGGCTAGCCAAGGCGAGGCTAGCCAGTCTCAAAGATGGATCACAGACTTCTTCAGAGCAGACACGAGACAGCCGCAAGAGCCACTACCACAGCAGAGCTCCCCCTCGTCTCACACCAGAGGCACACTCATTGACCGAGAGATTGAACTAGGGAAATCCAGGCGCCCGCGACTGCGAGGAACTACACAGCATCGACGGAGGCTACGACAGAAAATTCAGAGCACGCTGGCCAGGCATGCACGGCGCCTGGTCAGACTACTAACCATGGAGGAAATTGATGAGATTCGCCAACGACCGCTGCTAGATCTCTTGTGATTTAGCTATCCCAACGAGCCGCCCATTTTTTTGCTTAGTTTTTTGCTTGGTTCACACCGATCACCGATCAACTTAGGACCCCATAGTATATATCTTTGTTTTGTATTGTTGTTAGGTTATTTTGTTACTCTAACTCTGTATTAGATCCACCACTTTGTAACTTTCGGGTCTCATAGGTCATTATGGCCTTTTGAAGACGTTAATATAACATTTCATTTCATTTCTCTCTCTCTCTCTCTCTCTCTCTCTCTCTCTCTCTCTCTCTCTCTCTCTCTCTCTCTCTCTCTCTCTCTCTCTCTCTCTCTCTCTCTCTCTCTCTCTCTCTCTCTCTCTTTTCTTTTTTCTTTTTTTTGGAAAAATCAGGGCTGTATATTACTAAGTACAATATGATCCCCAGCGGATGCCAAAATAGCCTATCACATGAGGTGTACAAGTTGAATGTAAGGTTGACAGCCACTATAGTGACAACTCGACTAGAACAATCTCATGGTGGTCGGGATGATGAGTGAAGGAGAAACCACTGTGGAGGTGAATAATGCCATGTAATCTGTCCACCTGTAAGTGTAAAGAATAGTGGAGATCGTGCCCAACGCCGAAGGAAGGCAAATCGGCGAGCCTCGGCTGCTCTAGATGTACCTGAGGAAGAATCCCACTGCCAAATGAGGGTGTGAATGATGTCCAGCCAAATGGCAGTGAGGATGTCCGGTAGGAGCTGTGGAGCCGCACTGAGAATGTGAAGACAACGAGCTTTCCAAAACATTCCATAGTGTAATGCTAGTGATAGTTGAGAAGATGTCATCACGTGTCTGAGGATCCCCCTGCCTAGCAATCTGTGCTATCATAGCCAAAGTCCCTCGCCGATAACCAGTCGAGGTAAGCATAAGAGCTGGATCTGTGTCTGAGCCCTCGTAGAAAAGATGAGGACCGGGCATCGGCATCAACCAGGAGACAGATCCCCAAGTGAGAAATCCATGTTGAACACCATCTCTGCGGCAAACTGATAGCCACACTACACGAGAAGACGAGCATGACCAAAGACAGTGTACAGGTGACTCAGGTAGTCGCAAAGAGCAGCGAGAACATAACGGACCATGACCCATAGAAGCTAACCAACCTGCATGTGCAATCATCCACAAGAAAAAGGAAATATGACGAGCCACATGTAAATCCCAGACGGCCGACCAAAACTGCTGTAGATAGGCATGGGAGAGACCTGAATGTAACCAGAAACGCATACGAGTGGGCTACTCTGGGTGCTGTCGCATCAATGCGAATCTTCCAATTCTGACTGTGTACTCAAAGAATGATACATGTGCACCGTTGGGGTTAGATTGAGGCCAATGCCACTCTCCTGGGTCCCAATAAAGTTGAGATAGGGCACGACCCTCCCACACCCAAAGCCTCCAAAGTGTAGCATCAGCGGAAGCGAAACGGGGGTCAACACAACGACGCTTCCAGCGGGAGCCAACTACTCGTATGGCCTCCCATCGAGCTCCGCTGTAGAGAAGGTGCGGAGAGGTGGTAGCATATGTCAATCTAGCATGCATCCTCGGCGAGTAGGCAGTATCAACTGTGAATAGCATGGTGTCCAAACGAACTAATAAGAGAGTGCTCTGAGCAAAGAGGCCTTCCCAGCCACAATGTGGAGGCATTTGGACCATGCCTCGCATGACTGCGTCCCAGTGTGATGGAATGGCGGAGTCAATCTCAAGCAGTCTGTCTGTTACCCCGCGACCAATGTCATAATGTTCTGCCACAAAATCTGCATCCAGCATACGTGTCTCATGAAACAACCGCATAGAGGCAGCAGGGCCAGTGTCCCAAGCAGCCCAATCAATGTGACTCCTCTCTCCAAGCTGACGGGGTGGAGTAACCGAAGAATCAAGAACTGCATCATTCCAAATGAGAGGCTGGCGCTCAATCTCCTCACGGCATGAAGGAGGTGAGCGTATGATAGGTCGTCGCATGGATACCCAAATCTGAAGGAGCGATCGGATGAACGGCGAGAGAGTGTTGGTGCACAAGGGGGCATCCGTAAAGAGAAAACGATACCCTGTTTGCCAAGTATGGCCATCTCTGGTGCCGAGGCGTGGAATCGTTGTGGAAAGAGCGGCTTGAAGAAGCATCTTCCAAGGTTCTTGGCCTGGGAAAAGACCCCGAACAAAAAGCTTGGTAAGAAGGGCGCGGCTCTGTAATTCTCGATCAATAATGCCAAGGCCACCCGCTGACCGAGGACGAATAATCGTGGACTTGCGAACTCGAGCACGAGTATCAGTAGTCCCATCTGTGCCACTCCATAAAAAGTTCCGCACGAGTCTGCGGAGCTGAGCTATCACACCAGAATGTAGCATCCAACAGGAGGCCGTATACCATACTGTAGCCAGAATGACCTGGTTGGCGACCAATGCACGGCCAGCCAATGACAGATGACGTGAAGACCAATGACATAGCTTCCTGCGAATAGACTGTAGTACAGGTGCAAACTGCTGTTGTGAAGAAACGTCAAATGCAACCTGAAAGCCCAGATATCTGCATGTCTGACCCGGCTGCAGCCATGTGAAACCATCAGTCACCCCCCAAGTAGGTATGTCATCACTGCCAACTAGTAACCCATAGGATTTATGTCAGTTAATGCGTGCGCCACTGGCAATGCAAAAAACCTCCAGGGCCTCCCGCATGGCATCAAGAGCTGCTAGCAAATAGCGCAACATCAGCATAGTGTCATCAGCAAACTCCTGATCGATAAGGTCCGGAGCTAAAGCTACTGGCATGGTCAAGCCACGAAATGCATGACTCTGAGTACGAAGAAAGTCGGACATAGTCTCTCCTACAAACAGATGCAGATATGCTTCTAAAGGACATCCATGACAGACAGATCGAGAGAGCTCAAAACAGCGACTGACACGACCACCAATAGTAATAGCACTGCTGCCAGTCCTGAAGAGAGCGGAAATGCCTGAGATCCATCTCGAAGGGAAACCCATCCTGGCTAATGATCCTTCGAGAAACTCCCACTCAACACGATCGTATGCTTTCTCAAAGTCAAGGATGGAAAAAGCAAGAGGGTCAGAAGATGATCTGGCCCACTCTACTGCCTCATAAAAAGTGAAGATATTATCCAATATGCATCAATCCATGACATAGCCTGTTTGAGAAGTATGAATAATATCTGGTAAGAACGGTCACACGCGATGGCTGAGCAGTAACGCTAATATCTTATAGACTGAAGGGAGTAGGGTAATAGGTCTCCACTGGAAGAGCTGTGTGGCGTCACCCCCTTTCGGAATAAGAGATATGAGACCTGAACAAAGATCCGGATGCATATATCCTAATGGAAAGATATCCTGACAACCACGAAGCAGTGGTATTTGCAATACATCCCAATAGGTAAAAAGAAAGCTCTAGTGAGGCCATCCTCGCCTGGACAGGAAGATGGATCTAGACTCTCGATAGCTGTATAAAGCTCTGCAAGTGTAAACGGAGCCAACAAGATCTCTGCCATAGTGTCTGTACAACGACGTCGAGTGTGATGCCATATCTGCTCACGGGCATGTAAAACCTCAGTAGTGTATACATCAGCAGTAAACAATGCCTCAAAATAATCTACAGACATATCAAGGATAACATCAGGATGCATATGAAGTGTTCCCTGAGCATCGCACAAAGTCCAGAGGGTGGTACCAGGAGGGCGCTCTTTATGCGCAGCGAAGAAGTCCTTATTCATTCGATCAGCTTTAGCTATCCAGTGAGAAACTGAAGCATGATGAGTGAACTCAGACCTAGCCTCCTGTACACAACGAATTTCCTCTGCGAGGTCTGTCTGTCTGGCAGCGAGATAAGCATTCTAAGGCCACTCCTCAAGCAAGCGCTGTGTGGAAGCAAGAGGAATGTGGAGGTCAGACTCGCGTACTCTCAACTAACGATGAATAGTTGCAGTCTGATCACGGCAGTAAATACTAGACTGAGTAATGCAATGAGCAAGGAACTCTCCAGGGGGACCACAATAAGAAGCACCCGTGGACCACAAGTCACGAATCTATTGCTGCAAAACTTTAGTGGTGAGAACACTGTCAGGGATGCGGCAGCCTTGTCTCTGTGCAGAGGATTTAGTGAAAGAGATAAACAATGAGATGGGTAAATGATCTGAGAGGCTGGTCCCTCGCCAAATAGTAGTAAATCCACCCAGAGCTGCTGCCCAAGGGCCAATGTAAAAACGATCAAGTCGCTCTAATAATCTCCTTGCTGTCTCTGAAACCCCCACGAGTAATGAAGTGTAGCAGGGTGGTGACCAAAGAGGGTAAGTGCCAGGCGTCAACACCTTGAATAGCTAGAAGAAATCAATCCCAAGCTGGCTGCTCATCGGGAGAAATGGATGATAGAACTGGAGGAGTGATCGATCGCCAGTCAGAGTCGCTCTCGACGTTGTTGAAGTCGCCTCCAACAACCCAATAGTCTACACCTGGTAGAGCAGCAACCAAGGAGGACCAAAAAGTAGCTCTCTCCCGAGGAGTAGTGGGTGCATAGATTGACATCACGTGTCTGAGGATCCCCCTGCCTAGCAATCTGTGGTATCATAGCCAAAGTCCCTCGCCGATAACCAGTCGAGGTAAGCATAAGAGCTGGATCTGTGTCTGAGCCCTCCTAGAAAAGATGAGGACCGGGCATCGGCATCAACCAAGAGACAGATCCCCAAGTGAGAAATCCATGTTGAACACCAGCTCTGCTAAGTAAAAGGCAAACTGATAGCCACACTACATGAGAAGACGAGCATGACCAAAGACAGTGTGCAGGTGACTCAGGTAGTCGCAAAGAGCAGCGAGAACATAACGGATCATGACCCATAGAAGCTAACCAAGTCCCAACTGGAAGTCCTACATGTGCAATCATCCACAAGAAAAAGGAAATACAACGAGCCACATGTAAATCCCAGACGGCCGACCAAAACTGTTGTAGATAGGCATGGGAGAGACCTGAATGTAACCAGAAACGCATACGAGTGGGCTGCTCTGGGTGCTGTCGCATCAATGCGAATCTCTCTCTCTCTCTCTCTCTCTCTCTCTCTCTCTCTCTCTCTCTCTCTCTCTCTCTCTCTCTATGATCTCGCGGCTCATTAGAGCCAAGGCCTCAGTACCACGTGCTATTGTTCGAGCAGAGCTAGCGGCCCCCCCCAATAGTGGTTGAGGCGCTCACGAGATCTGTCTCCTTCATACACCGCATGTGGGAACTTCCCAGAGACAGATATTCCCGCCTTGCACTTGAGTCCGCTCGACAGTTAGCCATGCAGGGAGATACAGCATGCTGGTATGGGGAGATGACATCATGGTTTCAGGCGCATGGTTTCAACATAGACAGATTGCCTCCCTTCCAGTACTCACTAGATGCACCCTCTCTGACTCTTACACAGTCCCAGATCACCAAGCTCATCCGCCAGGACTTGACTCAGCTAGACACCAGGAGGACATGGATACAGCCAGCACAGGAGCTGGGCACGAAGATGGCTTTCTACAGAGAGCATCTCCTCCAGCTTACGATTGACGGTTTTGTGACGAGGCCCAGATACATGGACACCCACTTGTCTCATGGGGTACGATGTGCTATTGGCCAGATCCGCACATCTTCACACCAGCTGCGGATTGAGACTGGGAGATACAGCGGAGTACCAGCAGAGGCCAGGACATGCCCCCTGTGTGACATAGAGCCTGAGACAGAGTTGCACTACACATGCCACTGCCCCGTGTGCTACGAGATACGAGGCCGCTTCCATTGCTTGTTCAAAGAGAGCTTTGGACCATTATCCAGAGTCATGCAGTACGAGGATCAGAGATGCTTGGGTTTGTTTTTGCTCGAGCTACGCATACACAGAGAGAGCCTGATGAGAGGAGAGGGTAGCTAGTCTCAGAGACAGATCACAGATTTCTTTAGAGCTGCCACTCGACACCCGGAGGAGTTACTACCACAGCAGAGCTCGTCGTCTCACACCAGAGGCACACTGATCGACCGAGCGACTGAGCTAGGGAGATCCAGACGCCCACGACTGCGGAGGACTACACAGCATCGACGGAGGCTGCATCAGAGGATTCGGATCACTTGGCTCGACATCCACGACGCCCAGTCAGACTACTAACCATGGAGGAGATAGATGAGATCCGCCAGCGACCGATGCTGGATCTCTTGTGATCTAGCTATCCTAGCTAGCTACTTAGTTCACACCTAGTAGTTTAGGATTCTATAGTATTTTATTGTGACATTTGTCATTTCATTTTTGTCATATTGTTACTCTGACTTTGTATCAAATCCACCACATTGTAACTTTCTGGTCTCATAGGTCACTTTGGCCTTTTGAAGACGTTAATATAACATTTCATTTCATTCTCTCTCTCTCTCTCTCTCTCTCTCTCTCTCTCTCTCTCTCTCTCTCTCTCTCTCTCTCTCTCTCTCTCTCTCTCTCTCTCTCTCTCTCTCTCTCATTCTTCTCAGTAGGCGCGCATTATTCTCCACGGCTGTGTGCGGCATTGGGCGATCTAACAGAAGCTTCATACGTAGACGATCAAGCTTCTAACCGCCTTCTGACTGGCAGCTTTATCGTAGCTCCAGGGCTGCAGAAACGTAGAAGGAGCAAAAGCTGGCGGTCAAATACGGAGGCGAAAACAATGCAGACAGAGAAATCATACGCGTAGACAGCGGCAAGAGCGCACGGGCGGCATCATCACACGCGTAGGCGGTAACATCATTCACTCAAGATTCAGCGAAAATTCTGCGTGCGAAATGGTAAGTGAGCCCGAGACATCTCTTGAACGACAAAACATGGAAGCAATCTCCCCTGCACAAGACCCTGCACAGGACACGGAAGCCGTCAATGTCTCACCTGTTTGCAAGTCGCGAGCAAAGGAAACCTTCATGCTCACGAACAAGCGGATACGCAGATGGAGAGGGAAATGAAGGAGTGGAAAACAGAGATGGAAGGATGGTGGAAGGAGAAGGCCAACCTCCTTCAGATGGTCTATGAGGCTGGACGTGGGTGCTTTTGAGGACAGTTTCAAAGACAAGGATATTGTATTCTTCTCAGAGACTCATCAAGCCCCTGGACAGGTAATGCCACATGTGATGGGTTACAGATGGGAGACAGCTCACAGGACAAATGCGAGATCTCAGCATGGGAGCAGAGGTTCAGGAGAAGTAGCAGTGCTATTTGGAGAGGAACTACAACCATTACTGCATATTGTACAAAGAGATGATCATGCTAGATATATGTGGGTGAGACTGAGAGCTGACACACGTCGATTCCTATATATTGCCATATGTTACTATATCCCAGTACATCCATGTACGCTGCATCCAGAGGGCAGTCACCTTTCTCTATTCTAGATGATGACATATGGGAGTTTTCTAGGGATGGTGATATCATTCTCCTAGGGGACTTTAATGCCCGAACGGGCAACTCGTAGACGGTCTTCTATGACACTTCAGATGAGATGCTCAGAGAGATGGATGTGGGTGAGCTGGGACTGGACAGATGCTCAGATGATAGAGAGCATACGGAGTATGGAAGATACTCCGTATGCTCAGAGGATAGAGAGCATACGGAGTATGGAAGATACCTCATGGAAATGACGACTACACATGGATTAGCCATACTTAATCGCTTACAGCGATTTCCCAAAGCAACCGGTTTCACATGCTTTCCACAGAGACATGGGGCCAGTACAGTGGATTATGTTATGACACAACCAAGCTTTGTCCCCTGCATTCAGGATTTCACATTGGGAGCCAGGCCAGTGGGCATAGCAGTAGATCATGCTCTATTGACACTGTCCGTTAAATTTCAGTATAGTACAACCCAGACACTAGGAGGCAGGCCACACACCCGCTATACATTTACACCAGAGACTGATTTCGTTTATACAGAGGAGATCTGGGACCGTCTATTGGAAGGCACGGCTGGCACAAATGGTACAGGCCTCTCAATGGAGGAGTGCACCAATATACTGACTGAGACACTGCATGGGGCTGCATCAGTGGCATACCCACACACTCAGCCGAGTAAGAGACGACATTCTGGGAGCATGCCCAAGAATAGTTGGTATGATGAGGAATGTAGAGAGATGAGAGCCCAGCTTCAGAGGGGTCTTCTGTTAGGAGTCATCACTTACAGACAGTCTCGGATTGCTTTCCGACGCCTTGTGCGACGGAAGAAGCGAGCTTACCTAGCTCAGATGGAGCGAGACTTATATCAGATGTTCTTGAGTGGGGACTCAGGAGAGGCATGGCGACTCTTCCATGAGCACTCTCCTCCCCCAGTGATTACTTCACCTAATGTGTGGGGCCAATATGCGAAATCATTATATACAGTTCCGGGACAGGAATCCCTTCCAGACCCTACCAAGCCTTGCCCAGCTACGAGCACTTTCTTTACACCTGAGATGGTACGAAGGGCCATCGAGACAGGATGAGGACCGGGAAGGCATATGATCATGACGGTCTAGTAGCGGAGCACTTTATACATGCCAAGGATATGCTGATGGAGGTTCTCGCAGTGTTGTTCAATCGTGCCATGTGTGAGGGATTACCTGAGACCTGGAGGTTGTCTAATATTGTGCCCATCTTCAAGGCTGGTGACCCTACAGAGCCTGGGAATTACCGCACTATTATGGTTGGACACACATTGGCACGATTGTATGCATCTATTCTAGAACAACACTTGAGTAGCTGGGCAGAGGGCGAGGGTGTACGAGCAAAGGGTCAGGCCGGCTTCAGGAGGGGTTTCTCCACTCTTGATCATATTCTGACACTCAGGGCCATCATTGAGGAGGGCAGAGCACACGGGAGACGGATCTATTGTAGCTTTGTGGATTTTCGCAAAGCATTTGACATGGTACCAAGGGCTCGATTGATGCGCAGAGTGCAAGAGATGGGAGTGCCCATAGAGGTAATTTGGGGGATAATGGCTTTGTACAGATCAGTGGTGGGACATGTACGCACTCCAGAAGGGGTATCTGATTTAGTTCACTCTACTATTGGAGTGAAACAGGGTTGCCCATTGTCTCCTACTATATTTGGTATGTATGTTGATGAGGTGTCTGATTACATTGACAGAAAGGGTGACAGGGGTGCCCAGCTGGCAGGGACGTGGATCCCATTGTTGCTTTATTCTGATGATATTGTACTGATATCTGACTCACCAGAAGGTATGCAACGACATTTGGACGCACTACGCAATTTTGCAGAGGATAGTGGACTGGGTGTAAACCTAGGTAAAACAAAGGTTATGGTGTTTAACACCACACCGCAATGGGTCAGGAGATCAGTACCTACTTTCAAATATGGTCAGGAGATTGTGGAGATACAGATGCATACACTTACCGGGGGGTAGTCTTCACTGGGCCGAGATTTTCTTTGAGAAGAGCAGCAGAGACTAGACTAACTAGAGCCGGTGCGGCTCTGGGAGGAATGGAGAGGATGTGTTCAAAGGTTCAGTTCCAGGAACCTAGGACAAAGTTATGGCTCTTTGATACTTTGGTTGCCTCTACTATGTTATATGGGGTGCAGGTTTGGGGACCTTCTATAGGCCAGGATGGGTGGAGGCATATGGGAGAAGCCCCTGGTATCTATGATCTCTCGGCTGATTAGAGCCAAGGTTTCTGTACCGCATGATATCATTCAAGCGGAATTAGTTGCCCCCCCTATGGAGATTGAGGCGCTCACAAGATCAGTCTCCTTTGTACACAGTCTATGGGATACTACCACAGACAGATATGCCAGGGTGGCTCTAGAGTCCTCCAGACAATTAGCTCTTAACGGGGATACATCATGCTGGTATGCTCAGATGACATCATGGTTTCAGACACATGGTTTCACCATGGACAGGTTGCCTCCTTTTCAATACTTTCTTCAGGAACCCTTGAGGTCTCTGACATGGGCAGAGATTAATAGACTCATTCGTCAGGATTTGATCCAGCTGGACACGAGGACATGGATAGAGCCGTTAGAAGAGTTGGGGGCTTTCTATAGAGAGCATCTTCTCCACCTCACGGGGGATGGGTTTGTGATTCGACCTAGCTATATGGACTCGCATCTTTCGCATGGTTTGCGTTGTGCCATTGGCTAGATACGCACATCCTCACATCAGCTCGAGATTGAGACTGGCAGATTCAGAGGGACACCAACAGATAACAGAATATGCCGCTTATGCCATCTAGAGCCAGAGACAAAAGTACATTACATATGTCACTGCACAGTGTACTATGAGATACGAGGTCGTTTTCATTGTCTATTCAGAGAAGGTTTTGGGCCTCTATCTAGGGTCATGAGTTATGAGGATCAAAGATGTCTTGGGCTTTATCTACTTGCATTACACAAGCATAGAGAAACCTTACTGAGGAGAGGTGAAGAGAGACATCCCCAGAGACAGATCACAAATTTCTTTACACTAGATATTGTACACCCAGAAGAACAGACAGAGGAGCAACCAGCGACGGTGGAGAGGTCTACCCGCACTACTGGCATTCTCATAGACCGAGCATTGGAGCTAGGGAGATCTAGACGACCCCGAGGGAGGAGAGGAGCTACACAATTGCGAAGGAGGCTATGGCAAAGGATTCAAGCCATACTCTTTCGTCGTCCAGAGTGCAGATGAAGATGGATCTCTACTCCCCTCCCATATTGTCTTCACATTGTACTGCTTAGCTAAGGATCCCGCAGTATTTATATTTTGTTATCCTAGTTTAATTTATTTTGTTAATCTGACTTTGTATCAGATACACCGCATTCTGGTCTCATAGGTCACTTTGGCCTTTTGAAGACGTTAATATAACATTTCATATCTCTCTCTCTCTCTCTCTCTCTCTCTCTCTCTCTCTCTCTCTCTTTTTCTTTTTTTTTGGAAAAATCAAGGCTATATATTACTGAGTACAATATAATCCCCAACGGATGCCAAAAAAAGCCTATCACGTGGGGTGTACAAGCTGAATGTAAAGGTGAGAGCCACTATAGTGACAACTCTACTAGAACAATCTCATGGTGGTCTATATGATGAGTGGAGGAGAAACCACTGAGGAGGTGCATAACGCCATGTAATCTGTCCACATGTAATCTGTCCACCTGTAAGTGTGAAGAAGAGTGGAGATCGAGCCCAACGCCGAAGGAAGTCAAATCGACGAGCCTCAGCTGCTCTAGATGTACCTGAGGAAGAATCCCACTGCCAAATGAGGGTGAATAATGTCCAGCCAAATGGCAGTGAGGGTATCCGGAAAGAGCTGTGGAGCCGCACTGAGAATGTGAAGACAACGAGCTCTCCAAACATTCCATAGTGCAATGCTAGTGATAACTGAGAAGATTTCATCACGCGTCTCACGATCCCCCTGCCAAGCAATCTGTGGTAACATAGCCAAAGACCATCGCCGATAACCAGCCGAGGTAAGCATAAGAGCTAGATCTGTGTCTGAGCCCTCGTAGAAAAGATGCGGTCCAGGCATCGGCATCAACCAGGAGACAGATCCCCAAGTGAGAAATCCATGCTGAACACCAGCTCTGCTAAGTAAAAAGCAAACTGCTAGCCACACTACATGAGAAGACGAGCATGACCAAAGACAGTGTGCAGGTGACTCAGGTAGTCGCAAAGGACAGCGAGTACATAACGGATCATGACCCATAGAAGCTAGCCAAGTCCCAACTGGAAGTCCTGCATGTGCAATCATCCACATGAAAAAAGAAATACGACGAGCCACATGTAAATCCCAGATGGCTGACCATAACTGCTGTAGATAGGCATGGGAGAGACCTGAATGTAACCAGAAACGCATACGAGTGGGCTGCTCTGTGTGCTGTCTCATCAATGCGAATCTTCCAATTCTGATAGTGTACTCATAGAATGATACATGTGCACCGGTGGGGTTAGAGTGAGGCCAATGCCACTCTCATGGGTCCCAATAAAGCTGAGATAGGGCACGACCCTCCCACACCCAAAGCCTCCAAAGTGCAGCATCAGCGCAAGCGAAACGGGGGTCAACACAACGAGGCTTCCCGCGAGAGCCAACTACTCGTATGGCCTCCCATCGAGCGCCGCTGTGGAGAAGGTGCGGAGAGGTGGTAGCATATGTCAATCTAGCATGCATCCCCGGAGAGCAGTCAGTCTCAACTGTAAACAGCATGGTGTCAAAACGACCTAATCAGAGAGTGCTCTGAGCAAAGAGGCCTTCCCAGCCACAATGTGCAGGCATCTGAACCGTGCCTCTCATGACTGCGTCCCACTGTGAAGGAATGGCGGAGTCAATCTCAAGCAGTCTGTCTGTTACCCCGCGACCAATGTCATAATGCTCTGCCACAAAATCTGCATCCAGCATACGTGTCTCATGAAACAACCGCATAGAGGCAGCAGGGCCAGTGTCCCAAGCAGCCCAATCAATGTGAGTCCTCTCCCCAAGCTGACGGGGTCGTTTAACTGAAGAATCAAGAACTGCATCATTCCAAATAAGAGGTTGGCGTTCAATCTCTTCACGCCATGAGGGAGGTGAGCGTATGATAGCTCGCCGGATGGATACCCAAATCTCAAGGAGTGAGCGGATGAAGGGTGAGAGAGTGCTGGTGCACAAGGAGGCATCCGTAAAGAGAAAACGATACCCTGTTTGCCAAGTATGGCCATCTCTAGTGCCGAGGCGTGGAATCGCTGTGGAAAGAGCGGCCTGCAGAAGCATCTTCCAAGGTTCTTGGCAGGGAAAGAGATCCCGAACAATAAGCTTGGTAAGAAGGGTGCGGCTGTGTAATACTGGATCAATAATGCCAAGGCCGCCTGCTGACCTAGGACGAATAATCGTGGACCAACGAACTCGAGCACGAGTATCAGTAGTCCCATCAGTGCCACTCCATAAAAAGTTCCGCACGAGTCTGCGTAGCTGAGCTATCACACCAGAATGTAGCATCCAACAGGAGGCCGTATACCATACTGTAGCCAGAATGACTTGGTTGGCGACCAATACACGGCCAGCCAACGACAGATGACGTGAAGACCAATGACATAGCTTCCTGCGAATAGACTGTAGTACGGGTGCAAACTGCTGCTGAGAGAAAACGTCAAATCCAACCTGAAGACCAAGATATCTGCATGTCTGACCCGGCTGCAGCCATGTGAAACCATCAGTCACCCCCCAAGTAGGCAAGTCATCACTGCCAACCAGTAACCCATAGGATTTATGCCAGTTAATGCGTGCGCCACTGGCAATGCAAAAACCTCCAGGGCCCCCGCATGGCATCAAGAGCTGCTAGCGAATAGCGCAACATCAGCATAGTGTCATCAGCAAACTCCTGATCGATAAGGTCCGGAGCTAAAGGTACTAGCATGGTCAAGCCACGAAATGCATGACTCTGAGCTCGAAGAAAGTCGGACGTAGTCTCTCCTACAAACAGATACAGATATGCTGCTAAAGGACATCCATGACGGACAGATCGAGAGAGCTCAAAACTACGACTGACACGACCACCAATAGTAATAGCACTGCTGGCAGTCCTGAAGAGAGCGGAAATGCCTGAGATCCATCTCGAAGGGAAACCCATCCTAGCTAATGATCCTTCGAGAAACTCCCACTCAACACGATCGTATGCTTTCTAAAAGTCAAGGATGAAAAAAGCGAGAGGTTCAGAAGATGATCTGGCCCACTCTACTGCCTCATAAAGAGTGAAGATATTATCCAGTATGCATCGATCCATGACAAAGCCTGTTTGAGAAGTATGAATAATATCTGGTAAGAACGGTCGCAAGCGATGGCTGATCAGTAACGCTAATATCTTATAGACCGAAGGGAGTAGGGTAATAGGTCTCCACTGGCGGAGCTGTGTGGTGTCACCCCCTTTCGGAATAAGAGATATGAGACCTGAACAAAGATCCGGATGCATATATCCTGATGCAAAGATATCCTGACAACCACGAAGCAGTGGTATTTGCAATACATCCCAATAGGTCAAAAAGAAAGCTCTAGTGAGGCCATCCTCGCCTGGACAAGAAGATGGATCTAGACTCTCGATAGCAGCATAAAGCACCGCAAGTGTGAACGGAGCCAACAAGATCTCTGCCATAGTGTTTGTACAATGACGTCGGGTGTGATGCCATATCTGCTCACGGGCATGTAAAACCTCAGTAGTGCATACATCAGCAGTGAACAATGCCTCAAAATAATCTGCAGACATATCAAGAATAACATCAGGATGCATATGAAGTGTCCCCTGAGCATCGCACAAAGTCCGAAGGGTGGTGCCAGGAGGGCGCTCTTTATGCGCAGCGAAGAAGGCTTTATTCATTCGATCAGCTTTAGCTATCCAATGAGATACTGAAGCATGATGAGTGAACTCGGACCTAGCCTCCTGTATGCGACGAATTTCCTCTGTGAGCTCTGTCTGTCTAGCAGCGAGATAAGCATCCTGAGGCCACTCCTCAAGCAAGCGCTGTGTGGAACCAAGAGGAATGTGAAGATCAGACTCGCGTACTCTCAACTGACGATGAATAATAGCAGTCTGATCACGGCAGTAAATACTAGACTGCGTAATGCAATGGGCAAGGAACTCTCCAGAGGGACCACAATAAGAAGCACCCGTGGACCATAAGTCACGAATCTGTTGCTGCAAAACTTCAGTGGTGAGAACACTGTCAGGGATGCGGCAGCCTCGTCTCTGTGCAAAGGATCTAGTGAAAGAGATAAACAATGAGATGGGTAAATGATCTGAGAGGCTGGTCCCTCGCCAAATAGTAGTAAATCCACCCAGAGCTGCTGCCCAAGTGCCAATGTAAAAACGATCAAGTCGCTCTAATAATCTTCCCTGTTGTCTATGAAACCCCCACGAGTAATGAAGTGTAGCAGGGTGGTGACCAAAAGAGGGTATGTGCTAGGCGTCAACACCTTGAATAGCTAGAAGAAATTGATCCCAAGCTGGCTGCTCATCGGGAGAAATGGATGATAGAACTTGAGGAGTGATCAATCGCCAGTCAGAGTCGCTTTCGACGTCGTTGAAGTCGCCTCCAACAACCCAAGAGTCTACAGCAGGTAGAGCAGCAACCAAGGAGGACCAAAAAGTAGCTCTCTCCCGAGGAGTAGTGGGTGCATAGACTGACATAAAACCAATGATAGAGTCCTGAATCCGGATAGAAACATAGACTGCTCTGCCAGCGACAAGGGTGCCATGCTGCTGAACTGATGCCAAGTAATGTGGCCCCACTGATATGCATACACCGCAACTCTGTCCATGAATGCCCAGAGCACGCTCCCAGAAAGTGTGACCTCCTGAGGGCATGAGATTACCAAAGGGAGTGGCAATCTTATGCTCCTGTACTAGTAATATATCCACAGTGCCTACTACATGAGCGTGTAAATCTCGGCGAAGTAAAAGCTTACGTGAACCTCTTACTCGAGAAGTCTATAAACCATTAGCATTCCAAGAAACTACATGTAAATCCATAGTCTGCATGAAAGAATTGGTAAAGCATCTCTCTAACTGCGCATCTTCTTGGAGGCAGCTAGGCCATCCAAGGGGTGAGCTTCAGGCGGGAGGAAAGCAACCCGCAAGCCCTCTCTAAAATATGGTGTCTCGTTGCACCAACTGTGGACCTCAGCTTGTTTACATTGCATTACCGATGTTGCAGCTTTGACACCCCAAATGCGCATCGACATACGAAGCACCACATCTAAGGATACATGAATGATCATAGGAAATGAATAGCAAGCATATACATCACTCCATTCCATAGCACCAATACATGAAGGGAAGTGTTGAGACAATACATCCGGAGCGGAAGTAGACAACCATAAATGAAGCTGAGCCATAGTTTGTGTATGCACAAAATGCAGAACCTCATCCTCGGACCATTCCTGAGCTCCATGGAATGGAAGGAAAAAGGAATGGGTAGGCTGAGAGCGACTGCCTAATTAAGAGGGAACACAACCTGGCTTGTGATGCATAAGGTAGAGCTGCACCCGCAATGGTCCTTCTGAGTCACCGCACATTTCAGCCCAATGAGTTCCCCAGGAAAGAGGGCAAGAGCTGAGAAAACTGGGTGGGACGTAAGTATGAGCGGCTGAGGGAGGGGGTGGACCAGAAGGAGGAGGGGGGGGGAGTAAGGGCGAGAGGGAGAGGAGGAAAAGGGAGAGGTAATAGCGGTGAATGATCCATCTGCATGGGAATAGGGACCTCGAGAAGAGGGGTAGGAACGGGCAGGGGAATGGCAAGTGAAGGAGGAGCTGGTAGCAGAGGTAAGTGATCCTGGGCTGAAGAAGAAGAATGGCGAGGAGAAGCAGGGGGTAAGGGAGTGGTGGAAACTTGAGAGGGAGCAGGAGAGATAACACTGGGGGCTGCATGCGGTGTGGGTTGCTGACGAGGACGGAAGGAATGGTTACGACCAACTGTCTGCCATGCAGTCTCAGTGGGAACTGAAGCAGAGGGAGCACCCGTAGGCTGCTGAGGTGCTCTAGTAGTAGTAGTAGGAACCGGCTGTGGACGCTGACCACGTGGCTGAGCCTGGGTGCCACGAGCCGGCTGTTGTTGTCGCCGATGGCGTGGCTGAGTGGGCAATCGCGTGCCAAGTGTCCCATCGCGTGACAACGTAGGCACTGTCCTGGGCGGCCAGTGACTACTATTCGGCAAGAGTAGTCTCTATCACGCACAGCCACAGTAACTGTATCTAGTAACGAAGTATCCCCAAACACCAGGACCTGAATGCGAGGTGGACTAGATGAGAAGATGCAAGATCCTGGAACTACTGTGCCAAAATGAGCAGCAATCATCTGAAGGAGATGCTCATCAATAAAATGAAGAGGCATATCCGGGAAGGAGAGCATCAGAGGGAATCTGGGAATAAGATGCTGACTGTCAAACTCCTCACTAGTAAACTCGGGATACAACCTCGTCAAGTATATAATGTTGCGATCAGAGAGTATCGGAGAGCGAGCCAGGAGAGCTGAGGCAGTGGCGGGATCTGAAAGACGTGCCATGAATATGCCTCTACCAAGGAATGAAAGCTCCGAGACCCGTCCCTGAGTAGTGCCCAATGCAGTCTGACACCAATCACGTATAGAAGAGCGAGGTGGAGACTGTCCAATCATCCGGACAACCAAGGCATGCTGTGCCAAGTGTTGAATTTTGGAGTCAATGCGTGTCAACAGGTCACCAGAACAATCCACGCGACAAGCAAGTGGTGATGGAGCGCCGTGTGTAGCACTCAAGACCGGCAAAGCCACCATGAAGAATGGGGTAGACTGGCAAACGGGAAAAGCAAGACCCGAAGTGAAGCTTGGACTCTCTCTCTCTCTCTCTCTCTCTCTCTCTCTCTCTCTCTCTCTCTCTCTCTCTCTCTCTCTCTCTCTCTCTCTCTCTCTCTCTCTCTCTCTCTCTCTCAGAGCTACAAGCATTTAAGGCGGATTCACAAGCACTTAGAGAAGAGGTCACAGCCCTCAAGCGAGAGCTTGCAGATAGAGTAAGTAGTGGACTGGCAGAAGGGGAATTTCAGCCCTCGATGATAGGCGAGATCAAGGTCATCAAGGAGCAGGTACGGATGATCAAAGAGGAGGAGAAACAAAAGGTGCTAAAGACGTCTTCGTGGATGGATGTGATCACGAAGACGCAAAAGAAGACGGATGAGGCCGAGAAATGGATAGAAGTCGCTAAGAAACGGAAAGGGAAAGAAACCACATCCGTCCCCACTCCTACAATCATCAACATGACTCTAGAAGAAGAGCAGCAAAGGAAAATTAGAGCCTTGCATATAAGAGTAACCGGTCTATAAGAGCGAGATGATGTGGAAGAGGAAGTCGAAGAACTTCTCCGCATTATGGGTAGTGAGGCTACTCATACGAAGGCATGGAGGGTAGGGAAGAAGTCACAAGGCAATGGGGAGACTTCAAAAGGGAGAGCTTTATTCATCCGTTTCCCATCCATGGAGGCAAAGAAGGACTTCTTGAAGAAGCGCCCTAGACTAAAGAAAACGGGCATATTCCTTGGAGATGACCTCACTCTCACACAGCTTGCGCATATGAGAGAGGTAATGCCAAAGATTCAAGCGGCAAGGGAGAAGGGGAAGTCGGCCTTCTACAGAGATGGTCGGGTGGTGATCGTAGAGCGGCGCTCCACATGACGGTGCGAGACCTATGGGACCACACTCAAAGTTGCCACCTAGAATTGTAATGGATCTATGCGCCTTGATGTGGGTGCTTTTGAGGATAGTTTTACGGGAAGAGACATCGTCTTCTACTTTGAGACACATCACGCCCCGGGGAATCTATGCCTCACATTAAAGGATATAGATGGGAGACAGCCTGTAGACAGGAGACACGATCAGAGCACAGAGGGCGGGGCTCAGGAGGAGTGCCAGTGTTATTCAGGGAGGAGTTGCAACCATTAATACATATAGCCCGCAGGGATGAGCAAGCTAGCTACATGTGGGTGAGATTCAGAGAAGAGAGGCAGATATCTTTACATTGCTAATTGCTACTTCCCCCGAGTACGTCAGTTTATGCACCACCCAGAGGACAGTCCCCCTTCTCTATTCTGGATGATGACATATGGGAGTTCTCTAGAGATGATGACATCATCATTCTAGGCGATTTCAATGCTAGGACTACCCATCATCAGACAGTATTTTATGATACTTCAGAGGAGATGCTGAGAGAGTTGGATGTTGCAGAGACGGGCCTATCCAGACTATCACAGGATGGAGAACACACCGAGTATGGACAACACTTGATAGACATGGGGACTGCACATGGATTGGCCATCTTGAATGGCCTACAGAGATTTCCCGCTGCGGGGGGGTTTTACATGCTTTCCACACAGACAGCACAGTGGATTATGTCATGGCACAGCCAAGCCTCATCTCTAGTATCCAGGACCTCACGGTTGGACCCAGACCTGTTGGCGTGGCAGTGGATCATGCTCTTGTGTCGCTTACCATTTCTTTTCAGTTTAGTGTAGCACACAGGCTACCGGCAGCAGCCCCTACTCGCTACACCTTCACGCCGGAGACGGACTCTGTATACATAGATGGGATCTACAGACGCCTGTGAATAGAGGAGCCAGGGCGACCTCTGGAGGAGCTTACTACTATACTGACACAAACACTACATGATGCAGCAGTAGAGGCATACTCTCATACCCAACCTGAGCAAAGACGCCGTTCGGGAAGCATGTCCCAAAACAGTTGGTATGATGAGGAATGCCGGGACACTAGAGCTAGACTTCAGAGGGAGGTGCTTTTGGGGGACATCACTTACAGGCAGTCACAGATTGACTTCCGACGCCTAGTGCGGCGAAAGAAGAGGGCATTTTTGGCTCGCCTAGAGCAGGATCTATACCGACTATTCTTGAGTCAGGACTCACGTGAGGCATTAGGGCTCTCTCATGAGCACTCCCCCCCCCCCCCCCCCCTGCCATCACTTCTACAGAGACCTGGGACCAGTATGCATCATCTCTGTACACAGTTCCAGAGCAGCCCCCCCTTCCCGACCCCCCCGATCCATGCCCACGCACATGTGCTTTTTTCTCCGGTGAGATGGTGAGGAAGGCCATTGACACGATGAGGACTGGGAGAGCATATGATGATGATGGCTTAGTGGCTGAGCATTTCACGCATGCCAGAGATTTACTAGAAGAGCTTCTAGCACCTATGTTTAACCGTGCCATCTGTGAGGGCGGAGCCTATCTACTATTGTACCTATCTTCAAGTCGGGAGACCTATGGAGCCTGGGAACTATCGCACTATCATGATTCGACACACATTGGCACGGTTGTACGCATCTATTCTTGAGCAGCAATTGAGTAGATGGGCAGAGAGGGAGAGGATACGCGCGGCCGGGCAGGCAAGGTTCAGGAAGGGTTTTTCTACTCTTGACCATATCTTGACACTCAGAGCCATCATTGAGGAGGGCAGATCGCGTGGGAGACGGATCTATTGTAGCTTTGTGGATTTCCGCAAAAGATTTGACACAGTGCCCAGAGCTAGATTGATGCGCAGATTACAGCAGATGGGAGTACCCACAGTGCTCATTTGGGGGGTCATGGGATTATACAGGTCAGTAGTGGGGCATGTACGCACCCTAGAGGGTCTATCCACACCGGTTTACTCCACTATTGAGGTGAAGCAGGGCTGCCCGCTCTCTCCTACTCTATTTGGTATGTATGTAGATGAGGATTCTGACTACATTGAGAGAGATGGTGATAGAGGTGCACAGCTGGCAGGGACATGGATCCCAATATTGTTATATGCTGATGATATTGTGTTGATCTCCGACTGTCCGAAGGGGATGCAACGTCACTTGGATGCTTTGCATAGGTTTGCCCAGGAAAGTGTTTGTCCGTCAACTTTGGTAAAACCAAGGTCATGGTATTTATTACCACCCCACAGTTGATCGGGAGGTCAGCACCCGCCTTCACATACGGCCAGGAGAAGGTGGAGTATACAGATGCTTACACTTACCTTGGAGTCGTTTTTAGTGGGCCAGCATTTTCATTGAGGAGGGCAGCAGAGACTAGGTTGACCAGAGCCCATGCAACATTGGGCAGATTCGAAAGGATGTGTTCACAGGTTCAGTTTCAAGAGACTGGGACGAAGTTCTGGCTCTTTGACACTTTGGTGGCTTCTGCGGTGCTTTATGGAGCTGAGATTTGGGGACCTTCACTGGATCATCACGGGAGGACAGGCCGCAGTGCTGGATGGGGGGACATGGAGAAGCCTCTGGTCTCTATGATCTCGCGGCTCATTAGAGCCAAGGCTTCAGTACCAAGTGCTATTGTACGAGCAAAGCTAGCTGCCCCCCCACTGATGGTTGAGGCGCACACCAGATCTGTCTCCATACACCGCACGTGCAAACTTCCCAAAGAGATATGCACGTCTTGCACTTGAGTCCGAGCCTTGGCTGCTCTAGATGTACCTGAGGAAGAATCCCACTGCCAAATCACGGTGTGAATGATGTCCAGCCTAATGGCAGTGACGGTATCCTGAAGGAGCTGTGGAGCCGCACTGAGAATGTGAAGACAACGAGCTCTCCAAACATTCCATAGTGTAATGCTAGTGATGACTGAAAAAACTTCATCACGTGTCTGTGGATCCCCCTGCCAAGCGATAAGTGGTAACATAGCCAAAGTCCCTCGCCGATAACCAGTCGAGGTAAGCATAAGAGCTGGATCTGTGTCTAAGCCCTCGTAGAAAAGATGCGGTCCGGGCATCGGCATCAACCATGAGACAGATCCCCAAGTGAGAAATCCATGCTGAACACCGGCTCTGCTAAGTAAAAAGCAAACTGCTAGCCAAACTATATGAGAAGAGGAGCATTACCAAAAACAGTGTGCAGGTGACTCATGTAGTCGCGAACGACATCGAGTACATAACAGATCATGACCCATAGTAGCTAGGCAAGTCCCAACTGGAAGTCCTGCATGTGCAATCATCCACATGAAAAAAGAAATACGAAGCGCCGCATGTAAATCCCAGATGGCTGACCAAAACTGCTGTAGATAGGCATGGGAGAGACCTAAATGTAACCAGAAACGCATACGAGTGGGCTGCTCTGGGTGCTGTCTCATCAATGCTAATCTTCCAATTCTGACAGTGTACTCAAAGAATGATACAGGTGCACCGGTTGGGTTAGAGTGAGGCCAATGCCACTCTCCTGGGTCCCAATAAAGCTGAGATAGGGCACGACCCTCCCACACCCAAAGCCTCCAAAGGGCGACATCAGCGGAAGCGAAACGGGGTCAACACAACGACGCTTCCCGCGGGAGCCAACTACTCGTATGGCCTCCCATCTAGCGCCGGGGTAGACAAGGTGCGGAGAGGTGGTATCATATGTCAATCTAGCATGAATCCCCTGAGAGTAGTCTGTATCAACTGTGAACAGCATGGTGTCTAAACGAACTAATAAGAGAGTGCTCTAAGCAAAGAGACCTTCCCAGCCACTATGTGGAGGCATCTGAACCGTGCCTCGCATGACTGCGTCCCACTGTGAAGGAACGGCGGAGTCAATCTCAAGCAGTCTGTTTGTCACCCCACGACCAATGTCATAATGTTCTGCCACAAAATCTGCATCCAGCATACGTGTCTCATGAAACAACCGCATAGAGGCAGGAGGGCCAGTGTCCCAAGCAGCCCAATCAATGTGAGTCCTCTCTCCAAGCTAACCGGGTGGGTTAACCGAAGAATCAAGAACTGCATCATTCCAAATGAGAGGCTGGCGCTCAATCTCCTCACGACATGAGGGAGGTGAGCGTATGATAGCCCGTCGCATGGAAACCCAAATCTGAAGGAGTGATCGGATGAACGGTGAGAGAGTGCTGGTGAACAAGGGGGCATCTGTAAAGAGAAAACGATACCCTGTATGCCAAGTATGACCATCTCTAGTGCCGAGGCGTGGATTTGTTGTGCAAAGAGCGGCCTGAAGAAGCATCTGCCAACGTTCTTGGCTGGGAAAAAGACCCCGAACAATAAGCTTGCTAAGAACGGCGCGACTCTGTAATTCTGGATCAATAATGCCAAGGCCTCCCTCTGACCTAGGACGAATAATCATGGACCAGCGAACTCGAGCACGAGTATCAGTAGTCCCATCTGTGCCACTCCATAAAAAGTTCCGCACGAGTCTGCGTAGCTGAGCTATCACACCAGAATGTAGCATCCAACAGGAGGCCATATACCATATTGTAGCCAGAATGACTTGGTTGGCGACCAATGCACGGCCAGCCAACGACAGATGACGTGAAGACCAATGACATAGCTTCCTGCGAATAGACTGTAGTACGGGTGCAAACTGCTACTGTGAAGAAACGTCAAATCCAACCTGAAAGCCTAGATATCTGCATGTCTGACCGGCTGCAGCCATGTGAAACCATCAGTCACCCCCCAAGTAGGTATGTCATCACTGCCAACCAGTAACCCATAGGATTTATGTCAGTTAATGCGTGCGCCACTGGCAATGCAAAAAACCTCCAGGGCCTCCCGCATGGCATCAAGAGCTGCTAGCAAATAGCGCAACATCAGCATAGTGTCATCAGCAAACTCCTGATCGATAAGGTCCGGAGCTAAAGCTACTGGCATGGTCAAGCCACGAAATGCATGACTCTGAGCTCGAAGAAAGTCGGACATAGTCTCTCCTACAAACAAATACAGATATGCTACTAAAGGACATCCATGACAGACAGATCGAGAGAGCTCAAAACTACGACTGACACGACCACCAATAGTAATAGCACTACTGGCAGTCCTGAAGAGAGCGGAAATGCCTGAGATCCATGTCGAAGGGAAACCCATCCTGGCTAATGATCCTTCGAGAAACTCCCACTCAACACGATCGTATGCTTTCTCAAAGTCAAGGATGAAAAAAACGAGAGGTTCAGAAGATGATCTGGCCCACTCTACTGCCTCATGAAAAGTGAAGATATTATCCAGTATGCATCGATCCATGACAAAGCCTGTCTGAGAAGTATGAATAATATCTGGTAAGAACGGTAGCAAGCGATGGCTGATCAGTAATGCTAATATCTTATAGACCGAAGGCAGTAGGGTAATAGGTCTCCATTGGCGGAGCTGAGTGGTGTCACCCCCTTTCGGAATAAGAGATATGAGACCTGAGCAAAGATCCGGATGCATATATCCTGATGCAAAGATGTCCTGACAACCGCGAAGCATTGGTATATGCAATACATCCCAATAAGTCAAAAAGAAAGCTCTAGTGAGGCCATCCTCTCCTGGACAGGAGGATGGATCTAGACTCTCGATAGCAGCATGAAGCTCTGCAACTGTGAAGAGTGCCAACAAGATCTCGGCCATAGTGTCTGTACAACGGCGTCAGGTGTGATGCCAGATCTGCTCACGGCAAGTAAAACCTTAGTAGTGCATACATCAGCAGTGAACAATGCCTCAAAGTAATCTGCAGACATATCAAGAATAACATCAGGATGCATATGAAGAGTCCCCTGAGCATCGCACAAAGTCTGAAGGGTGGTGCCAGGAGGGCGCTCTTTATGCGCAGCGAAGAAGGCTTTATTCATTCAATCAGCTTTAGCTATCCAATGAGATACTTGTCACAAAGTGATGACGTGGCGAACAGCAAAAACCCTAAAATTCTTACAAACCCTAATTTCTGCCAGAAACCCTAATTTCCGAAAATCACGGAGGCAGATTTTTTTTATTTTTTTATTTTTTTTTTAAATATTTGGAAAATGATGAGCGACGCAAATTTCGCTTTTTCTCTACTTAAATGAGAAAGAGAGAGAATGCTTTTGCTTTCATGTTTTGACTCTCTGTGAGAGAGAGAGAGAGAGCAATCGCTTTTGATTTGAAGCTTTTGGGGCTCTGCTCTTGGGCATCCCTTGTAACCTTTAAATTAGTGGTGAGGGCCTCACTTCTCAGAGCATCTGGACGCAGAGTCTAAGAGTGAAACCCTACCGCTCTCTTGTACTTTGATGATTGATTAATATAAAAAGAAATACCGAAAGGGGCGCCAGTCTTTGGGGCCAATATCTCTAGGCACGGAACTCCGCCGGGCCAGTGCAAATCTATTGTGATCTGCGAATTGTTTTGAAGTGGTTATTTGGTGCTGTCGCGGTTGATTCTTGACTTGGAGTGTCCAAGTCTGTTACAGTGGTATCAGAGCACGGCCGATTTCTCTTCTATGGGAAATCCGATCCCCGAATTTTTTTTCCGCGGCACCTATGGCTTCAGGCAATGATCAGTCGACTCCCTCTGCATCTGGAGATGCGGACTGGGATCACAACGAAGATTCAGACAGAGAGTATGGCCCGCCTCGGCCTACTCAGGCGGAGCAAAGAGAGATGGAGCGTCGTCAATTGATTGGCGATGCAACAAAGATGATGCTCAATTTTGCCAAGGACCCGAAGATGGCAAAATATATGAACCAGACCTCTTTGGAAGAGGTACAGATGGAGTGGCAGAGAACCACAACACCACTCCCGAAACCCGCTCTCAAGAAACCTTCTGCCTCCAAGAAAATATATGGAGCGGGAACTGGAGAACGTGGTTGATGCACGGATTGCTCAGCTTTTCGACGTGCAAAAGAAAGACAAAAAGCACGGTAAAAAGCGAAGCAAGACACAAAGCTTCGGAACGGGCAAGAAAAAGGCAAAGAAGGCTACATCTCGCCCAGAGACTGACAGTTCTACTGAGGACTCGTCTACAGACAGCTCAGATTCCGATGACGGAAAGTTTTATGCGAACAAGAAGAATTTTTACAAAGCCAACCAGTATGACTTTCTCGAAGATAAAAGCAAGAAAGTCCGAGAGTTTAAGGTAGGTGGCCACTCGATCAAGTTTGATACTTTTTCAGGATACTCGGATGCTTCGAAGGCTGTGTCTTTTTTCAGCAGTTTGACATCGCTTTCGCGGGAGGACGCTATTCAGAGCACTCCAAGATTCGGAGAGCTGCCTCTTACTTTAAGGGGAATGCTCGTACTTGGTGGTCCACGCTTCTTTTAAACAAGACTGCACCAGTTAAATGGCTGAAATTTAAGAAGCTTTTTATTTCTTCTTGGTTGACGCAAGAATATGAACGAGATGTACGAGCTGCTTAGAACCATCTTCGGATGACCAAGACAGATACAATCAATGCTTATTGTGAAAGATTCTGGAACTCTTTTCTACCCGCCTCTTCATTCAAGAAGATCTCGTTCAGAGAACAGATTGAGCGGTTTACCTTGAGTCTACCTACAGAGATCCGAGATCACTGCTTGGAACAGAAGTTAGCTTCAATTCAGGAGTTGATGAGTCATGCGAAGCGGGGCTTTGCCATTCACTCTGGCAGTTTGACCTACCCCACAGATAAGGCCATGACACAACGAGCCGAACAGACTTCTGGGAATGAAAATAGAAAGAAAAAGAGCGAGCCAGAGAAAAAGGATGCACAACCCAAGCTTACTCCTGAGGGAAAGTGCTTTGGATGAGGGGAACATGGACATATTTCCGCAAAGTGCCCTGATAAGGCACAAAAAGAACAGAATAATAAAGACGACGACGGGCCTGAGAGTTCGAGAGCAGCTGAGGAATGTGGCAGAAAAGGCAGATAGAAAAGCAGAACTGGTACCACATGGCGTGGGATGTGCACCGAATCTAATGAATGAAAGTACAAACTTTGCCGCTTTCGGGGCAAAGTGAAGGATCACGAAGCTCTTTTGAAGGAGCCAAGGCCAACTTCTTTTCACTTGGAATTGGCGGCTCGATTTGGAACTACGCCCGACAGACTGACGCCACAGGCGGAGGTAGTTCGACGGGCACCCGGATGGGATGTTGCCATTACACCGAGCATTGGCAAACTTCATTTGCACTGACAGGGGTGTTCAGGGCACGCGAGTGACGTTCTACTCGGGATCCCTTGGTACCACAAGAACTACGCCGTGGTTGACTACCGGGCCGAGAAAGCGACTTTGATAAATGAAGGGCTTAGAGATTGTACTTGATGAACTTCAGTTTTCTTACTCATTCTTTTGGGAGAACTGAACGATGGATAAAGGTTGAATATGTTTTGACTTGAAGAAAAGAACGCCAAGATTTTTTTCTCCACGCTCATGCCGATTGCTTTTGAGAGGGCCTAAAGATCATACCATTGATCTGATATTTGGAAGCACGCCACCGAATCGGCCACCTTATCGTGTGAGCCGAGTACAGAATGAAAAGATTATGAACTCAGTGAAAGACCTCTTGGAAAAGGGTCTTGTCTAGCCTAGTACTTCACCATATTGCTCTCCAGTGTTGTTGGTTTTGAAGAAAGATGGATCTTGGAGAATGTGCATCGATTATAGCACTCTCAACGAAATCACCATCAAGAACAGATTTCCGATTCCTAGGATCGATTATATACTCGACAGGTTACAGGGATCCTCGTGCTTTAGCAGGATTGACTTGAAGAGTGGATATCATCAGATCAGGATAGCGCCAGGAGATGTCTACAAGACAGCTTTTCGGACGACTTTTGGGTTATTTGAGTTTTTGGTGATGCCTTTTGGCTTAACCAATGCTCCTGCGACATTTAACCGGATGATGGATAGGATTTTTCGAGAGTACAAGCTATTTGTTGGCACTTTCTTTGACGACATCATTGTTTTCTCGAAGAATGAGGCAGAACACAGAGATCATCTGCTTCAAGTCTTTCAGGCATTACGAGATCACACGCTAGTGATTAATGCAAAAAAAAAAAAAAAGTGAATTTTTCCTACCAGAGATACACTTTTTTGGGACACATTGTGTCAACAGCAGGAGTGCAAATGAACCCGGCCAAGATAGAGACTATCCGTGATTGGCCCGATTTGAGGAATGTCCATGAAGTTAGAAGCTTCTTGGGACTGTGTTCGTACTACAGGCGGTTCATACGAAAGTTTGCAGAGGTTGCTTCCCCTATGCATACCTTGACACAGAAAGGAGTACCTTTTTCGTGGGGACCCCCAGAGGTGACTGCCTTTCAGACATTGAAAGAGAAATTGACTACGGGATCTATTTTGACTTTGCCGGACTTGCAGAAGTCATTTGAAGTATTTTGTGATGCTTGTGGTCGTAGTCTGGGTGCGGTCTTGATGCAAGAAGGCCATGTCATAGCTTACGAGAGCCGTTTGTTCTCTAGGCCGGAGATGACAGCACAGATCTATGGGAAAGAGCTTTTGGTGGTTATCCATGCTCTTACTCAGTGGCGGCATTACCTACTCGGAGCGGATTTTACTATCTTTAAAGACCATCAGAGTTGGCGCTACTTCTTGTCATAGAAACAGTTTTCAGGAAAGAAGATGCGGTGGACGAACATCTTGTCATAGTTCCACTTCCAGATTGTCCATGTGCAGGGACAGAAGAATGTCGTGGCAGATGCTTTGTCTCGGAAACCGTTGGTTCTAGCTACTTCCGCGATACATCATAGGAGCTTCGAGGATATGGTCGATCAGTATGCCACACATACAGATTTTGCAGATATTTTCACACGGATACGGGCTGGGGAGACAGTAGCGGGATACTCCCTTCGGGAAGGCTACTTGATGAAAAAGACTGTTGTGCGTTACACAGCCGTTGAGGGAAAAGGTTATGACTGATTGCCACTGTCCACCTTTTACGGGTCACCGCGGCATTGCTACCACCATGAAAGGGGTAGAGAGAGATTTCTTTTAGCGGAGACTGAAGAAGGATGTGGAAGAGTTTGTGTGCAGTTGCTTGGTATGCCAGAAGGTCAAGTTTGACAGGCATAAGACACAAGGATTGTTACAGCCTTTACCCATACCCACCCGCCCCTGGGAAAATATTGAAATGGATTTCATTTTTTTGATCTCCCGAGAATACAGAATGATCACGATGACTTTCCGATTACATGGCACGCCTGAGACGATTGTCTCCGACAGAGACCCCAGATTTATGAGTTTGTTTTGGAAGGCAATTTGGGAGAACATCGGCACGCGGTTGCAATTCTCGTCATCGTTCCACTTGCAGACTGACGAGCAATCTGAGATTGCCAATTCAGTGATTTTAGATTTATTGAAGTCTTGTATCTCGCATCAGAAGACTCAATGGGAAAAGAACTTACCTTTGGTGGAATTTGCCTACAATAACACGATACACACTTCGACGGGGAAGGCGCCATTTGAGATTGTTGAAGCTGCTGCGAAGGTTCCATCCTTCCTGAGCACGAAAGATTAGATCTTTGAAGCGGATGAATATACGCGAGATCTCGATACGGCTTTTGCCAAGGTTCGCGAGACTTTGCAGAAGTCTCAAGAACGACAGAAAAAGGCAGCGGATCGCCATCGTCGCGACTGGAAACTGAAGGAGGATGATTGGGTGCTCTTACTTTTGAGAAGGCACGCCTAAGAAAGAAAAAGGGAAAGGAGAGGCTTTTTCCAAACCTTAGTATGTGATACTACGGACCTTTCCAAATTACTGACAAGATAAATGATGTCTCCTTCCGATTGAAACTGCCAGATACTTGGAGGATTCACAATGCATTGCATGTGAGTCTCTTGAAACCTGTTAAGGGTGATGTGCCTGATGATGGGGAGCCTGATGAGCAACCCAAAGTGGAAGAAAACGAGGAGATCCTTGTTCCTGAACAGATTTTGGCACATAATGATACGAAGAAAGGTAAAGTCCGAAGGCGGTTCTTGGTTAAGTTCAAGAACTTTCCTGCATTTGATGCGAAGTGGATGGAGGAGGAGGACCTAGCAGATACTCCTCGGATTTGTGAAACTTTACCTCGATGTTTTGGTTTAGCATAGTCTACTCCAAACGGAACCCAGAATTCAGCTTGGCCGGAGATCTGGTGCAGTGGGCTGCACAAGAAGGGAGTCACTCCACTCCTTTGTCAACAGATGCCTCGATTTTGATACTAAAGTCACTGATGTCTCTTTGAGCTTCAGGGATACTGAGAGCTGACAGTATTCTGCTGGATGACTTTATGAAATGGAATTCCTGATTATGATACTGATTTGTTCTTGACTTCTTGTGAGTGCAGGAACTGATAGCCGAAATGACTGCAGCATTTTGGTCTACTTGATCTCGAATAGACATGGTTGCAATAGGGGTTAGTCAATCGGACATCGATGAGGTCCCGATTGGACCTAGATGTGATTGCTAGCTACATTGCCGATAAATCATGGTCTGAGATCCGAATGAATGTTGAATGTCATGTGATGTCCTGTGATGTCTGGTGATGTCGTGTGATGTGACTGTCGATTTTGTACATGTGCTAGATGTGTGTTCCTAGTACGTAGGTACTAACAGTCAGTGTCTGCTAAGACGGTTTATGGCTTTTGTCGGTTTTGCAAGCGTAATCGCGGTCGATTACAATGCTTTCAAGAGGGGGGTATGTCACAAAGTGATGACGTGGCGGACAGCAGAAACCCTAATTTCTGCCAGAAACCCTAAAATTCCTGCAAACCCTAATTTCTGCCAGAAACCCTAATTTCCGGAAATCGCGGAGGCGGGAAAAAAAAAAAAAAAAAAAGGAAAATGATGAGCGACGCAAATTTCGCTTTTTCTCTACTTAAATGAGAAAGAGAGAGAGAATGCTTTTGCTTTCATGTTTTGACTCTCTGTGAAAGAGAGAGAGAGCAATTGCTTTTGATTTGAAGCTTTTGGGGCTTTGCTTTTGGGCATCCCTTGTAACCTTTAAATTAGTGGTGAGGGCCTCACTTCTCAGAGCATCTGGACGCAGAGTCTGAGAGTGAAACCCTACCGCTCTCTTGTACTTTGATGATTGATTAATATAAAAAGAAATACCGAAAGGGGCGCCAGTCTTTGGGGCCAATATCTCTAGGCACGAAACTCCGCCGGGCCAAAGCAAATCTATTGTGATCTGTGAATTGTTTTCAAGTGGTTATTTGGTGCTGTCGCGGTTAATTCTTGACTTGGAGTGTCCAAGTCTATTACAATACTGAAGCATGATGAGTGAACTCGGACCTAGCCTCCTGTATGCGACAAATTTCCTCTGTGAGCTCTGTCTGTCTAGCAGCAAGATAAGCATCCTAAGGCCACTCCTCAAGCAAGCGCTGTGTGGAACCAAGAGGAATGTGAAGATCAGACTCGCGTACTCTCAACTGACGATGAATAATAGCAGTCTGATCACAGCAGTAAATACTAGACTGCGTAATGCAATGAGCAAGGAACTCTCCAGGGGGACCACAATAAGTAGCACCCGTGGACCATAAGTCACGAATCTGTTGCTGCAAAACTTCAGTGGTGAGAACACTGTCAAGGATGCGGCAGCCTCGTCTCTGTGCAGAGGATCTAGTGAAGGAGATAAACAATGAGATGGGTAAATGATCTGAGAGGCTGGTCCCTCTCCAAATAGTAGTAAATCCACCTAGAGCTGCTGCCCAAGGGCCAATGTAAAAACGATCAAGTCGCTCTAATAATCTCCCTTGCTGTCTCTGAAACCCCCACGAGCAACGAAGTGTAGCAGGGTGGTGACCAAAAGAGGGTATGTGCCAGGCGTCAACACCTTGAATAGCTAGAAGAAATCGATCCCAAGCTGGCTGCTCATCGGGAGAAATGGATGATAGAATTGGAGGTGTGATGGATCGCCAATCAGAGTCGCTCTCGACGTTGTTGAAGTCGCCTCCAACAACCCAAGAGTCTACAGCAGGTAGAACAGCAGCCAAGGAGGACCAAAAAGTAGCCCTTTCCTGAGGAGTAGTGGGTGCATAGACTGACATTAAACCAATGACAGAATCCCGAATCCGAATAGAAACATAGACTGCTCTGCCAGCGACAAGGGTGCCATGCTGCTGAACTGAGGCAAGGTAACGTGGCCCCACTAAAATGCATACACCGCAACTCTGTCCATGAATGCCTAGAGCAGGCTCCCAAAAAGTGTGAGCGCCTGAGGGCATGAGATTACCAAAGGGAGTGGCAATCTTATGCTCCTGGACTAGTAATATATCCACAGTGCCTACTACATGAGCGTGTAAATCTCTGCGAAGTAAAAGCTTACGGGAACCTCTTACCCGAGAAGTCTGTAAACCATTAGCATTCCAAGAAACTACATGTAAATCCATAGTCTGCATGAAAGAATTGGTAAAGCATCAGACTAACTGCGCATCTTCTTGGAGGCAGCTGGGCCATCCAAGGGGTGAGCTTCGGGCGGTAGGAAAGCAACCCGCAAGCCCTCTCTAAAATATGGTGTTTCATTGCACCAACTGCGGACCTCAACTTGTTTACATTGCATTACCGATGCTGCAGCTTTGACACTCCAAATGCGCATAGACATAAGAAGCACCACATCTGAGGATACATGAATGACCATAGGCAATGAATAGCAAGCATAAACATCACTCCATTCCATAGCACCAATACAAGAAGGGAAGTGTGGAGACACTACATCCGGAGCGGAAGTAGACAACCATAAATGAAGCTGAGCCATAGATTGGGCATGCACAAAATGTAGAACCTGATCCTCAGACCATTCCTGAGCTGCGTGGAATGGAAGGAAAAAAGAATGGGTGGGCTGAGAGCGACTGCCTATTAAAGAGGGAACACAACATGGCTTGTGATGCATAAGGTAGAGATGCACCCGCAATGGTCCTTCTGAGTCACCGCACATTTCAGCCTGATGAGTGCCCCAGGAAAAAGGGCAAGAGCTGAGAAAACTGCGTGGGACGTAAGTATGAGCGGCCGAGGGAGGGGGAGGACCAGAAGGTGGAGGGGGGTAAGTAAGGGCGAGAGGGAGAGGAGGAAAAGGGAGAGGTAATAGCGGGGAATGATCCATCTGCATGGGAATAGGGACCTCGGGAAGAGGGGAAGGAGCGGGCGGGGGAACGGCAAGAGAAGGAGGAGCTGGTAGCAGAGGTAAGTTATCCTGGGCTGAAGAAGAAGAATGGCGAGGAGAAGCAGGGGGTAAGGGGGTGGTGGAAACTTGAGAGGGAGCAGGAGAGGTAACACTGGGGGCTGCATGCGTTGTAGGTTGCTGACGAGGACGGAAGGAATGGTTACGACCCACTGTCTGCCATGCAGTCTCAGTAGGAGGTGAAGCGGAGGGAGGAACATGGAGGGTCGAAGCTCGAGGAGCACCTGCAGGCTGCTGAGGTGCTCGAGTAGTAGTAGGAGGAACCGGTTGTTGACGCTGACCACGTGGCTGAGCATTAGTGCCACGAGCCGGTTGTTGTTGTCGTCGATGGCGGGGCAGGGTGGGGCAATCTCGTGACAACGTAAGCACTGTCCTGCGTGGCCAGTGACTACCATTCGGCAAGAGTAGTCTCGATCGCGCATAGCCACAGTAACTGTATCTAGTAATGATGTATCCCCAAACACCAGGACCTGAATGCAAGGTGGACCAGATGAGAAGATGCAGGATCCTGGAACTACTGTGCCAAAATGAGCAGCAATCATCTGAAGAAGATGCTCATCAATAAAATGGAGAGGCATATCCAGGAAGGAGAGCGTCAGAGGGAATCTGGGAATAAGGTGTCGACTATCAAACTCCTCAGTAATAAACTCGGGATACCACCTCGTCAAGTATATCATCCTACGATCAGAGAGTATCGGAGAGCGAGCCAAGAGAGCTAAGGCAGTGGCGGGATCTGAAAGACGTACCATGAATATGCCCCTGCCAAGGAATGTAAGCTCCGAGACCCATCCCTGAGTAGTGCCCAATGCAGTCTGACACCAATCACGTATAGAAGAGCGAGGTGGAGACTGTCCAATCATCCGGCCAACCAAGGCAATGCGTGTCAACAGGTCGCGAGTACAGTCCACGCGACAGGCAAGTGGTGATGGAGCGACGTGTGTAGCACTCGAGACCGGCAAAGCCGCCATGAAGAATGGGCGAGACTGGCAAACGGGAAAAGCAAGACCCAAAAGGAAGCTTGGACTCTTTCTCTCTCTCTCTTTCTCTCTTTTTCTCTTTCTCTTGTAGGCGGTAGAAGGATGCGCACAGTCAGGGTTTGGGGCAGTTAGGGTTTACGGGATTAGGGTTTCACAGGATTAGGGTTTACGAGATTAGGGTTTCGTGAAATTAGGGTTTCACGGAATTAGGGTTTTCATATGTGGGCTGCTAGGGCTGCAGGCAGGTCGCGCAGCAGGCAGGGGTAGGGTTCGCACGGGCAGCAGGGCAAGGTTCGCGCGCAGCAGGGCAGAGGTCGCGCGCAGGCAACGCAGACAAGCAGCAGGGCACATGGCAGGGCAGCTGCTGTTGCGCGTGCAAGCAGGGCAGCAGCAGGTCGCGGCAGTGCAGCAGCAGGTCGCGCGCAAGCAGGCCCTCTCTCTCTCTCTCTCTCTCTCTCTCTCTCTCTCTCTCTCTCTCTCTCTCTATGGCTTTCTACAGAGACCATCTCCTCCAGCTTACGGAGGATGGTTTTGTGACGAGGCCCAGATACATGGACACCCACTTCTCTTATGGGATACGATGTGCTATTGGCCAAATACGCACATCTTCACACCAACTGCGGATCAAGACTGGGAGATACAACGGAGTACCAGCAGAGGCCAGGACATGCCCCATGTGTGACATCGAGCCTGAGACAGAGTTGCACTACACATGCCACTGCCCCGTCTACTACGAGATACGAGGCCGCTTCCATTGCTTGTTCAGAGAGGGCTTTGGACGATTCTCTAGAGTCATGCGGTACGAGGATCAGAGATGCCTGGGTTTGTTTTTTCTCAAGTTGCGCAGACACAGAGAGAGCCTGATGAGAGGAGAGACTAGCCAGTCTCAGAGACAAATCACAGACTTCTTTAGAGCTGCCACTAGACACCCGGAGGAGTTACTACGACAGCAAAGCTCGTCGCCTTGCACCAGAGGCACACTGATCGACCGAGCGACTGAGCTAGGAAGATCGAGACGCCCACGACTGCGGAGGACTACACAACATCGACGGAGGCTGCATCAGAGGATTCGGATCACTTTGGCTCGACATGCACGACGCCCGGTCAAACTACTGACCATGCAGGAGATTGATGAGATCCGCTAGCGACCGATGTTGGATCTCCTCTGATCTAGCTATCCCAGCTAGCTGTTTAACTGCTTAGTTCACACCTAGCAGTTTAGGATTCTAGAGTATTTTATTTTGTCATTTTGTCATCTTGTTACTCTTGTTACTCTGACTTTGTATCAGATCCACCACATTGTAACTTTCTGGTCTCATAGGTCACTTTGGCCTTTTGAAGACGTTAATATAACATTTCATTTCATTTTCATCTCTCTCTCTCTCTCTCTCTCTCTCTCTCTCTCTCTCTCTCTCTCTCTCTCTCTCTCTCTCTCTCTCTCTCTCTCACAACCAGCGCGCGTGACCTGCTGAAGGAAAACAACCAGCGCGTGACCTGCTGCTGCAGGCCATTGGCTAATCCCACAGCAGGAGTTGCGGGCAGCAGGTTATTGCGGCTCAACAGAGTGTATTACAAGGCGCAAGCTTCTCCCACAGAAGGGGTCGCATGTAGATTGAACCAGAACCCGGTAGGGGCCTGTCTGAGTCGCGAGCTGACCCTGTTGGGGGCTGCGCACGCTCACTTGCCATTACCAGCAGATTGGAGGGACAGCAGGGGGCCTGTCCTTTGTTTTTTCATTAGCACCTGTATCAGGCTGCTGCACAGGGGCTTTTCGTGAATACAGTAAGGCACAGCAGGTTCGGTACTTGGAAGTTTTCTCGCCGTGGGCTGACCCAACAAGGGGGCCAAGTGATGTCTTGGTTGTGTGAGCGTGAGGCTATTATCAGTGGGAGCAGCTCTTGTTTCTATTAGCACGTGCAGGTACCGTGAGCAATCCAAAAGGAGGATAATCGGCAGAGCAGATTGAGCGCCCGCAAAGGGATGTGGTAGTGCAGATACCCGCATTCGGGTTGTGGTTTATTTCTCTGCCTGGACTCAGCCGAGCTAGAGCGTCGAGCTATACCTGCAACGGGTTGTGTTATTTTACTTCTCCGCCTGGATTCAGCTGAGCCGGAGTGTCGAGCTGTTTCGGGGTTGTTGATCCCTCGAGTGGGTGTATGTGTGATGTGGACATAGTGGGTTGGCCTTGCAGAAGTGCAGATTGTGTTTTTGATGCAGGTCATGAGCGCTTCGCCAGTGTGTAAGCCCCATCCGAAGGCAACCTTTGTGCTTACAAACAAGCGGATAACACAAATGGAAAGGGAGATGAAAGACTGGAAAGCGGATACAAGGGGATGGTGGAAAGAGAAGGCCAACCTTCTTCAAATGTTTCTCAACGAAGGCGCACAGTGGAAGAAAGAGAAAGAGGACCTGCACGCAGAGCTACAAGCACTTAAGGCGGACTCCAAAGCACTTAAAGAAGAGGTCTCAGCCCTCAAGCGAGAGCTTGCTGATAGAGCAAGCAATGGACTAGAGGAAGGGGAATTCCAACCTTCGGTGATAGAGGACATCAAGGTCATCAAGGAGCAGGTACGGATGATCAAATAGGAGGAGAAACAGAAGGTGGTAAAGATGTCTTCGTGGATGGATGTGATCACAAAGACACAAAAGAAGGCGGATAAGGCCGAGAAATGGATAGAAGTTGATAAAAGCGAAAGGGAAAAAAACCACATCTGTCCCCACTCCTATGATCATCAACATGACTCTAGAAGAAGAGCAACGAAGGAAAACTAGAGCTTTGCATATAAGAGTAACCGGTCTAAAACACCGAGATGATAGGAACTCGATGTTGAAGAACTTCTCCGCATGATGGGTAGTGAGGCTACTCATACCAAGGCATGGCGGGTGGGGAAGAAGACACAAGGCAATGGGGAGACTTCAAAAGGGAGAGCTTTAATCATCCGTTTCCCATCCATGGAGGCAAAGAAGGACTTCTTGATGTAGCATCCTACACTAAAGAAAACAAGCATATTCCTTGGAGATGACCTCACTCTCACACAGCTTGCGCATATGAGAGAGGTAATGCCAGAGATTCAAGCGGCAAGGGAGAAGGGAAAGACGGCCTTCTACAGAGATAGCCGGGTGGTGATTGTAGAGCGGCGCTCCACATGACGGTGCGAGACCCATGGGACCACACTCAAAGTTGCCACTTGGAATTGTAATGGATCATGCAACTTGATGTGGGCGCTTTTGAGGATAGTTTTACAGGAAGAGACATCGGCTTCTACTCTGAGACACATCAAGCCCCTGCGCAGTCTATGCCTCACATTAGTGGATATAGATGGGAGACAGCCTGTAGACAGGAGACACGATCAGAGCATAGAGGGCGAGGCTCAAGAGGAGTGGCAGTGTTATTCAAGGAGGAGTTGCAACCATTGATACATATAGCCCGCAGGGATGAGCAAGCTAGGTACATGTGGGTGAGATTGAGAGCAGAGACAGACAGATATCTTTACATTGCTATTTGCTACTTCCCCCCGAGTACATCAGTGTATGCACCACCCAGAGGACAGTCCCCCTTTTCTATTTTGGATGATGATATATGGGAGTTCTCTAGAGATGGTGACATCATCATTCTAGGGGATTTCAATGCTAGCACTACCCATCATCAGACAGTATTTTATGATACTTCAGAGGAGATCCTGAGAGAGCTGGATGTTGCAGAGACGGGCCTATCCAAACTATCACAAGATGGAGAACACACTGAGTATAGATGACACTTGATAGACATGGGGACTGCACATGGATTGGCCATCTTGAATGGCCTACAGAGATTTCCCGCTGCGGGGGGTTTTACATGCTTTCCACACAGACATGGAGCCAGCACAGTGGATTATGTCATGGCACAGGCGAGCCTCATCTCTAGTATCCAGGATCTCACGGTTGGACCCAGACCTGTTGGTGTGGTAGTGGATCATGCTCTTGTGTCGTTGACCATCTCTTTTCAGTTTAGTGTAGAGCACAGGCTAGGGACAGCAGCCCCTACTCGCTACACCTTCACACGGGAGACGGACTCTCTATACATAGATGGGGTCTACAGACGCCTGTGCACAGAGGAGCCAGGGCGATCTCTGGAGGAGCTTACTACTATATTGACACAAACACTACATGATGCAGCAACAGAGGCATACCCACATACCCAGCCTGATCAGAGATGCCGCTCGGGGAGCATGCCCCAGAACAGTTGGTATGATGAGGAATGCCGGGACACTAGAGCTAGACTTCAGAGGGAGGTGCTTTTGGGGGACATCACTCACAGACAGTCACAGATTGACTTCGGACGCCTAGTGCGGCGGAAGAAGAGGGCATTTCTGGCTTGCCTAGAGCAGGATCTATACCAGCTATTCTTGAGTCAAGACTCACGTGAGGCATGGCGTCTCTTTCAAGAGCACTCCCCCCCCCCCCCCCCCCCCCCCCCCCGCCATCATTTCTACAGCGGACTGGGGCCAGTACCCATCATCTCTGTACGCAGTTCCTTAGCAGCCCACCCTTCCCGACCCCCCCAATCCATGCCCACACACATGTGCTTTTTCCATCGCTGAAATATGAGGAAGGCCATTGACAGGATGAGGACTGGGAGAGCATACGATCATGATGGCTTAGTGGCTGAGCATTTCACGCATGCCATAGATCTACTAGCAGAGCTTCTAGTAGTTATGGTTAATCGTGCCAGGTGTGAGGGCTTGCCTGATACTTGGAGCCTATCTACTATTGTACCTATCTTCAAGTCGGGAGACCCTATGGAGCCTCGGAATTATCACACTATCATGATTGGACACACATTGGCACAGTTGTACGCAGTTATCTATTCTTGAGTAGCAGCTGAGTAAATGGGCAGAGAGGGAGGGGATACGCGCAGCCAGGCAGGCAGGGTTCAAAAGGGGTTTTTCTACTCTTGACCATATCTTGACACTCAAAGCCATCATTGAGGAGGGCAGATCGCGTGGGAGACCGATCTAATGTAGCTTTGTGGATTTCCGCAAAGCATTTGACGCAATGCCCAGAGCTAGATTGATGCGCAGATTACAACAGAAGGGAGTACCCATAGAGCTCATTTGGGGGGTCATGGCATTATACAGGTCAGTAGTGGGGCATGTACGCACCTCAGAGGGTCTATCCACACCGATTCACTCCACTATTGGGGTGAAGCAGGGCTGCCCGCTCTCTCCTACTCTATTTGGTATGTATGTGGATGAGGTTTCTGAATACATTGAGAGAGATGGTGATAGAGGTGCACAACTGGCAGGGACATGGATTCCACGATTGTTATATGCTGATATTGTTATATGCTCTCTCTCTCTCTCTCTCTCTCTCTCTCTCTCTCTCTCTCTCTCTCTCTCTCTCTCTCTCTCTCTCTCTCTCAAATTGTTCGGAGAGATGATCAAGGCAGAGACATGTGGGTGAGCCTCAGGGCTGAAACAGGCAGATTCTTGTACATTGCTATATGTTACTTTGCCCCTAGCACATCAGTGTATGCCGTACCTAGAGGACAGTCCCCTTTCTCGATATAAAATGAAGATATATGGAGTTGTCCAGAGATGGTGACATCTGTCTCTTGGGGGGCTTTAATGCCCGCACCAGAAATCATCAAACTACTTTATATGATACCTCAGATGAGATATTGAGAGAGCTAGATACCAACAATATGGGGCTTGACACACGCTCACAGGATGAGGACCACACCGTGTACGGGAGATATATGATGGAAATGGGGATCCCACATGGTCTAGCCATACTTCATGGCCTACAGCAATTTCCCACTGCAACTAGGTTTACTTGTTTCCCACACAAGCATGGGGCCACCACAGTGGACTATGTCATGGCACAGCAAAGCTTTATTTTCTTGCATTCAAGATTCCAAAGTAGGACCCAGACCAGTACGTGTAGCAGTAGATCATGCTCTCTTGAAACTTTCAGTCTCCTTCCAGTAAAGTAGAGCTCAGGTGTGTCAGGAGGGAGGACACATACCCGCTATACATTTACACCAAAGACTGACTCCGTTTATATAGAGGAGATCTATGGTCATCTATGCGCAACAGCCAGGCCAGGACTCTCAGTAGAGGAGACCACCATTTTACTGGCTAAGACGTTGCATGATCAATTAGATCTCTACAGTTGAGAAAAATTGTTTATAAGTGAGAGGGATGTTGCTAACCTAGCATCATCTGATAGAAAAATAATTCTAAATGAATTGTTGGATTAATAAGTGAGAAGGTTTTTCTCACTCGAGACATCCGAGTTCAGAGTATTCATAGTAAGTCGTTCAGAGTAATGACGCGAGCATTGTGAACGGGAATATATGTAAGGCCACCAAGATCAGGAGCATCGGGAAGAAGTATCCGACCATTCGGGAACAGACATCTCTGATGCGTCATAGGATGGGTGACATAGAGCATCGCGAAGGAGATTGTACTGTTAGTTCGGTAGGAAAGGACTAGGTTATGGGTATTCCTGATGCGTCACAAGGTGGGTGACGGGTGCATCGGAAAGGGGATATCCATAGTCGAGAGGAAATTCCGAACTGTGTTAGAATTGTGCACAAGGAAAAGCAAGCACTTGAATGAAGATGGGTTCGGAGGAAACTTTGAGGAAAAACAGATGCTTTCTGAGAAATCGAGATTGCTTTTCGGGAAAGCAGATGCTTTCCTGCGAGAAGTCTATGTCTGCATTGCAATTGTGCATGTGATTGCATCGAGGGACGCCTAGGAAGTGTTGTGAAAGTTTAGTTTTTAACTTATATGGTTTTATTGAGTTTTTGGGCAGACCATTTTTAAAGGTGACCGGCCGCCCACTTAATAAGTGGGCAGCCTATGATTAAATAAAGTAGTAAAAACCAGCCAGCGATTTTTCTCTCTCTCTCTCTCTCTTTCTAGCATAACAGCGCAAAAAAAAAGAGGATGGTTGCGATCTCTACGCTAGCAGCCTGCGCTCAGCTATTCGTGGCGTGGCCAAGAGCTATAAAAGCATCACATGCCCTCACCCAGATGAAGAGGCCGGCGCAAGCAAGAAGGGCAGGCTGCTGCAGATTTCAGCCATGAAGTTGACGCCACCGGTGATGCCCATGCATGTACCAGATGTCGCCAAGACCCAGTGGGCGAGTTCCCTCGCGAAGAAGTGCCTACGGAGCGTGTTTCCATCGCGACAAGTTGCTGTTTTTCTCTTTTTTCAGCCCATAAACGTCGTAGACGGGGCTGATTTACGAGAAGGAACCCAAGAACACACCCCTTTTGTGTGTAGGATTGGAAGAGAGGATTTTCTATGTAGAAATCTCTTCCGGGAATTTGCTTTTCAAGAACCGAGTTGCGTTTTGAGCGTCGAGACTTTGAAGGTAACGATTTTCATGTTATGATCTCTAAGTATTTGTTTGCAGGAGTACTTCCTCTTGGTGAGGGAGTAGGAGCCGAGGAAGGCATGAGCCTCTACAGGAAAAAGCGCTCTGAGGAACTAGAGCCAGATCAGCCCAAGGGTTTCGTACCCGAGTAGATCCACGAATCGAAGAGAGGTAGTCTCTCAAGTTGTGATCCGGAAGTTGGGATTCCCAAGTAAGGACTTTGTGTCCAGGAAAGCTGAGTTATTCTACAAGAAGAGGACTCTGGAAACAAAGTCGGAAAAGAGCTGCAGGGATGCCGTGCCCCGAGTCTGGAAAGTGAGATCCAGAGGTGAGTGTAACAGACTTGAACACTCCAAGTCAAGAATCAATCACGCCAGCACCAAATAACCACTTCAAAGCAATTCACAGATTTGCACTGGCCCGGCGGAGTTCCGTGCCTAGAGATATTGGCCCCAAAGACTGGCGCCCCTTTCGGTATTCCTTTATGTATTAAATCAATGTCAAAGTACAACAGAGCGGTTAGGGTTTCACTCTTAGACTCTGCGTCCAGATGCTCTGCAGAGTGAGCCCTAATGCGCTTATTTAAAGATTACAAGGGATGCCCAAAAGCAGAGCCCCAAAAGCTTTCAAAAATAAAAACAAAATTTCTCTCTCTCTCTCTCTCTCTCTCTCTCTCTCTCTCTCTCTCTCTCTCTCTCTCTCTCTCTCTCTCTCTCTCTCTCAGAGAGTAAAAATAAAGCAATGGACTTTCTCTCTCTATCTTTCTCAGATTGCGTCGCCCAAAAGCTGGATTTTCAGCCCGTAAAATCCGCCGCAATTTCCGGAAATCCGCACTGCTTGCCACGTGGCATTTCAGCCGCCAGAAATTAGGGTTTGAGCCAGTTTAGGGTTTCAGCCAGCAGTTAGGGTTAGGGTTTCAAGAAATTAGGGTTTCTGAAAATTAGGGTTTTTGGCAGAAATAGGGTTTGCAGGAATTAGGGTTTCTGCTCTCGGTAGCCACGTCATCACTTTGTGACATACCCCTCTCATGAAAGCATTGTAATCGCCCTCAATTACGCCTGCAAAACCGACAGAAGCCATAAACCGTTTTAGCAGACACTGACTGTTAGTACCTACATACTAGGAACACACATCTAGCACATGTACCAATCGACAGTCACATCACACGACATCACAGGACATCACTAGACATCAGAGAACATCACATGACATTCAACATTCATTCGGATCTTAGACCATGATTTATCGGCAATGTAGCTAGCAATTGCATCTAGATCCAATCGGGACCTCATCGATGTCCGATTGACTAACCCCTATTGCAACCATGTCTATTCGAGATCAATCTGACCAAAATGCTGCAGTCATTTCGTCTATCAGTTCCTGCACTTAAAAGAAGTCAAGAACAAATCAGTATCATAATCAAGAATTCCATTTCATAAAGTCATAAAGCAGAATACTGTCAGCTTTCAATATCCCTGAAGCTCAAAGAGACATCAGTGACTCTAGTATCTAAATCAAGGCATCTGCTGACAAATGAGCGGAGTGACTCCCCTCTTGTGCATCCCACTGCACCAAATCTCCGGCCAAGCTGAATTCTGAGTTTCATTTGGAGTAGACTATGCTAAACCAAAAGCATCGAGGTAAAGTTTCACAATCTGAGGAGTATCTGATAGGTCCTCCTCCTCCATCCACTTCGCATCCAATGCAAGATAGTTCTTGAACTTAACCAAGAACCGCCTTCGAACTTTACATTTATTCTTCGTATCCTTATGTGCCAAAACCTATTCAGGAACAAGGATCTCCTCATTTTCTTCCACTTCGGGTTGCTCATCCAGCTCCCCATAATCAGGCACATCACCCTTAAAAGGTTCAAGAGACTCACATGAAATGCATTGTGAATCCTCCAAGTATGGCAGTTTCAATCGGAAGGAGACATCATTTATCTTTTCAGTGATCTGGAAAGGTCCATAGTATCGAATACGAAGCTTTGGAAAAAGCCTCTCCTTTCCCTTTTTCTTTCTGAGGCGTGCCTTCTCAAAACGTAAGAGCACCCAATCATCCTCCTTCAATTTCAAGTCGCGACGATGGCGATCCGCTGCCTTTTTTTGTCATTCTTGAGACTTCTGCAAAGTCTCGTGAACCTTGGCAAAAGCCGTATCCAAATCTCGCGTATATTCATCCGCTTCAAAAATCTTATCTTTCGTGCTTAGGAAGGGTGGAACCTTCGCAGCACCTTCAACAATCTCAAATGGCACCTTCCTCGTCAAAGAGTGTATCGTGTTATTGTAGGCAAATTCCACCAAAGGTAAGTACTTTTCCCATTGAGTCTTCTGATCTGAGATATAAGACTTCAATAAATCTAGAACAACTAAATTTGCAATCTCCGATTGCCCATCAGTCTGCGGGTGGAACGATGACGAGAACTACAACCGCGTGCCAATGTTCTTCCAAATTGCCTTCCAAAACAAACTCGTAAATCTGGGGTCTCTGTCGGAGACAATCGTTTTAGGCATGCCATGTAATCTGAAGATGTGGGCCACAAACAATCTTGCTAAATGATCCGGCTTGACTGTTTTCTTCATTGGAATGAAATGGGCCTGTTTGCTAAATCTGTCAATAATAGTCCAGATACCATCATGACCACTCTGTGTTCTCGGGAGATCAAAAATGAAATCCATTGCAATACTTTCCCAAGGGAAGGTGAGTATGGGTAAAGGCTGTAACAATCCCTGTGCCTTATGCCTGTCAAACTGGACCTTCTGGCATACTAAGCAACTGCACACAAACTCTTCCACATCCTTTTTGAGTCTCGGCCAAAATAAGTATCTCTCTACCCCTTTCATGGTGGTAGCAATGCCGCGGTGACCCGTAAAAGGTGGACTGTGGCATTCAATCATAACCTTTTCCCTCAACGGCTGTGTAACGCACAACATGGTTTTTCTCATCAAGTAGCCTTCCCGAATGGAGTATCCTGCTACTATCTCCCCATCCCGTATCCGTGTGAAAATATCTGCAAAATCTATATCTGTGGCATACTGGTCGACCATATCCTCGAAGCTCCTATAATGTATCGCGAAAATAGCCACAACCAACGGCTTCCAAGACAAAGCATCTACCACCACATTCTTTTGTCCCTGCACATGGACAATCTGGAAGTGAAACTATGACAAGATGTTCGCCCACCACATCTGCTTTTCCGATAGCTGCTTCTGTGACAAGAAGTAGCGCAAACTCTAATGGTCTGTAAAGACAGTAAAATCCGCTCCGAGTAGGTAATGCCGCCACTGAGTAAGAGCATGGATAACCGCCAAAAGCTCTTTCTCATAAATCTGTGTTGTTATCTCCGGCCTTGAGAACAATCGGCTCTCGTAAGCAATGACATGGCCTTCTTGCATTAAGATCGCACCTAGACTACGACCACAAGCATCACAATATACTTCAAATGACTTCTACAAGTCCGGCAAAGTCAAAACTGGTCCTGTAGTCAATTTCTCTTTCAATGTCTGAAAGGCAATCACCTCTGTGGGTCCCCACGAGAAAGGGACTCCTTTCTGTGTCAAGATATGCAAAGGAGAAGCAACCTCTACAAACTTTCGTATGAACCGCCTGTAGTACGAACACAGTTCCAAGAAGCTTCTAACTTCATGGACATTCTTCAAATCGGGCCACTCACGTATAGTCTCTATCTTGGCCGGATCCATTTACACTCCTGCTGCTGAGACAATGTGTCCCAAAAAGTGTATCTCTGGTAGGAAAAATTCACTTTTCTTTGCATTAATCACTAACTTGTAATCTCGTAATGCCTGAAAGACCTGAAGCAGATGATCTCTGTGTTCTGCCTCATTCTTGGAGACAACAATGATGTCGTCAGAGAAAGTGCCAACAAATAGTCTGTACTCTTGAAAAATCATGTCCATCATCCGGTTAAATGTCGCAGGAGCATTGGTTAAGCCAAAAGGCATCACCTAAAACTCAAATAACCCAAAAGTAGTCCGAAAGGCTGTCTTGTATACGTCTCCCGGCGCGATTCGGATCTGATGATATCCACTCTTCAGGTCAATCCTGCTAAAGCACGAGGATCCTTGTAACCTGTCAAGTATATCATCGATCCTAGGAATCGGAAATCTATTCTTGATGGTGATTTTATTGAGAGCTCTATAATCAATGCACATTCTCCAAGATCCGTCTTTCTTCAAAACCAACAACACTGGAGAGCAATACCGTGAAGTACTAGGCTGGACAAGACCCTTTTCCAAGAGGTCTTTCACTTGGTTCATAATCTCTTCATTCTGTGCTCGGCTCACACAGTAAGGTGGCCGGTTCGGTGGTGTGCTTCCAGGTATCAGATAAATGGTATGATCTTCAGGACGAGCAGGTGGTAACTCGCCTGGTAGGCCTTCTGAGAAGCGATCGGCGTGAGAGTGGAGAAAATCTTGGCGTTCTTTATCAAGTTTAGACATATTTGTCCTATCCTTATCACTCAATTCTTTCATAAAGATCGAGTAAACAAATAGACTAGATTTCATTAATTTTGAAATGGCCGAAGGCGATACAATAGGGACAGACCCGCCCTTCAGTTTAATATCAAGTACAATGGTTCTGCCCTTCTCTGTAGTCAAAGTCGCTTTCCTCGCCCGATAGTCGACCACAGCGTTGTTCTTGTGGTACGAGGGAATCCCTAAGAGAACATCACAACCCTCCAAAGGCATTATGAAGAAGTCCTCATGTCCCAAATACCCCTGACAATGCAACCAAAGTTTGCCAATGACAGGTGCAATGGCTACGTCCCTGCCGGGTGCCGCTAGAACTGCCTCCGCAAGTGGTCCCATCCAATCGGGAGTGAACTCGAGCCGCGCCGCCAATTCCGGTGAAATGAAATTGGCCTTCGCTCCCCCATCAAAGAAGATCAGGGCCTCTTGATCTTTCACTTTGCCCCAAGCTCGGCAAAGTTTTGTACTCTCGTCTATGGTGTTGGGATCGGTATCCACACAATTTCTTTTTGTGCCTTTTTAGGGCACTTCGTGGAGATATGTCCATGTTCCCCGCATCCAAAGCACTTCCCCTCCTTGATGAAACAAGCTCGCTCCTAAGGAGTAAGCTTGGGTCATACATCCTTTTTCTTTGGGTTGCTCTTTTTCTTTCTACTTTCATTCCCAGAAGTCTGTTTGGCTCGTTGTGTCATGGCCGCATCTGTGGGGTAGGTCAGACTGCCAGAGTGAATGGCAAAGCCCCGCTTCACATGACTCATCAACTCCTGAATAGAAGCTGACTTCTGTTTCAATCTCGGATCTCTGTAGGTAGGCCCAAGGTAAACCGCTCAATCTGTTCTCTGAACGAGACCTTCTTGAATGAAGAGGCGGGTAGAAAAGAGCTCCAGAATCTTTCACAATAAGCATTAATTGTATCTTTCTTGGTCATCCAAAGATGGTTCCAAGCAGCTCGTGTATCGCGTTCATACTCTTGAGTCAACCAAGAAGAAATAAAAAGCTTCTTAAATTTCAGCCATTTAACTGGCGCAGTCTTGTTTAAAAGAAGCGTGGACCACCAAGTGCGAGCATTCCCCTCAAAGTAAGAGGCAGCTCTCCGAATCTTGGAGTGCTCTGAGTAGCGTCCTCCCGTGAAAGCAATGTCAAACTACTGTATAAAAGATAAAGCCTTTAAAGCATCTGAGTATCCTGAAAAAGTATCAAATTTGATCAAGTGTCCACCTTCCCTTAAACTCTCGGACTTTCTTGTTTTTATCTTCGACAAAGTCATACTGGTTGGCTTTATAAAATTTCTTCTTGTTCGCATAAAAGTTTCCGTCATCGGAGTCTAAACTGTCTGTAGACGAGTCCTCAGTAGAACTGTCAGTCTCTGGGCAAGATTTCGACTTCTTTGCCTTTTTCTTGCCCTTTCCGAAGCGTTGTTTCTTACTTCGCTTTTTACCTTTTTTGTCTTTCTTCGCTCGAATCTGAAGAGCTAGAAGAACTGTCAGAAGAAGAAGAAGAAGAAGAAGAAGAAGAAGAAGAAGAAGAATTGTGTACTCCTTCAAAGTGAACACGCTTCTTCTCTTTCTTTGCTTTGTCAAATGTCGACAAACGACCCAAATAACCCGGGAAGTCAGTGCCTTTCTTCTGCATTTTGCCGTGCTTTTTCGCTTTCTTTTGAGCGTCAAAAAGCAGAGCAATCCGTGCATCGACCACCTCTGCTAATTCCTTCTCTAAATATTTCTTGTGAGAAGAAGGTTTCTTGAGAGTGGGTTTCGGGGGTGGTGTTGTGGTTTTTTGCCACTCCTCGTGCACTTCCTAAAAAGAAGTCTTGCTCATATATTTTGCAAATTTTGGTTCCTTCGCAAAAATGAGCATCATCTTTTTTTTCGAGAAAAAGATCCTTCTATTAGTTAATGAAGACTGCCCATAGGGCTACATCCACCTCTGCGAGAGAGGGCTACAACAAGCATGATGGGGAGACTCTCCCAATGAAAAAACAGCATATATACAATGAGGCTAAATCAAGAGATGGGAGGAGGGAAGAGCCACACAGGTGGACAGTAGTGCCATCTGAGCACCCCCTGGACTATGGTGTAGAAAGGCCCAGGGCGCCAGAGTCGAAGAAAAGCCTCGCGGCGCTCCCGCATGCGGTCGGAGCTGCCCTGTAGTCCCTCAAGCTGTCCTCTGAGAGTATGGATCAGCTCTAGCCAAAAGTCACAAACAGTCTCTGCTGGTGGCACAGGACGAGCCTCAAAGATGCGGAAACAGCGGGCCTGCCAGATGAACCAGAGAGCTAGGCCGCTGATGAGCTCCCAACACTCCTCTCTCTCACTGCACCACTCCTGTGGAGTAATCTCTGTAGCAGGCTGGAGTGTAGGTCGCCCCCCCTGTATCACTATCATCCTGCTGGTGGAAGATAGCTCAAACTGAAGTGCTGGGCCCGTGAGGGTGGACCAAGCCACTGCCCCCCAAGTGTACTGTCGAGCCGTGGAGAGGGCAAGCATCAGCCGAAGAACACGTAGCCACACCTGCTGGGCCGAGGGACAGTCCCAAAGACAGTGACGCTGACTCTCCACCAACTGGTCACAGGCTGCACATGCGGTCGAGAGACCACTATGCACAAGCCAGCTCCCTACTGCTGTGGCTCTGTGTGCAACCAGCCACTGGAACAAGGTGACTCGCCTCGGCTGTCTGGAGTCCCACAGCCTCTGCCAAAAAGCTGCCAAGAACTCGACTGTGAGGCCCTCCTCCTACCAATGACGTGCTGCAGCGGGGCGGGCCTCTCTCTGTGCTGCAAGTATATGACGTCCAAGCCGAACAGTGTACTGAAAGAAGGGGACTCCTGGGCGGTCGGCAAAAGAGAAGGGGTCCCTCCATAGCCACTCACCAGGATCCCACTGTACTCGTGCCAGTGGACAACACTCCCAAGCCCATAGCCTCCAGTGTCCAGTCTCAAGAGCTGCTAGGTCAGGGTCTATGACGCAAGTCCTCCCACAGATGCCCACAACTCGGATCCTCTGAAAACAGCACTCTGCTACCTGCGGGGCCTCTACTGCAACTCGCTGTAATCGTCCCCCACCCTGAAGCTCGAAGAACAGGGCTGGGACAGTCTCTGAGCAAGCCCTGACTGAAATGAGAACCTCCAATCGTGTGAAGGCTCCCATCCACTGGGGTGCTCCAGGCTTGAGAGGCGTGAGCCACTCAGCTGGAACTGACTCTGAGATGTCTTGACACATGCTCTGCACCCCTCTCATGCCCTGTAGCTGGACAGCCTGTACCTCCTCTGACAAACCTGTGAACTCTAGCCAGCCACCTAGAGAACGCGCTGGACCTACCGCCATGGGACCCCAAGAAACATGAGGCCGACTCCCAACCAAGTGGCCTCTCTGAGTGCTAACCATGGGGTTCCAGACGAGGGGCTGCCATAGGCGCTCCTCCGTGCACGTCGGCTGTCTCTGCTCTAGGCCACGCCGTAAGAGCTCCCAAGATCGAAGCAAACTCACAGCGAATCTGTCCTCCAGTCTCCTGCTCAAACCAACTCGGCGCAGCTCTGAAAAGATCCATCTGGTCGAAGGTTGCCAAGGGCCTCCTTACTGAGGCACCCTGGCACGAAGCCTCTGCAACAAGAATTCTTTCCAGGGCTCCTCGCCTGGAAGAAGTCCTCTGACGACAAACTTCCCAAGAAGGGCTCTGCTCTGCTGTGCAGGATCAGTGATCCCAAGCCCTCCCTGAGAACAAGGAAGTGTGATGACCGACCAAGCCTCGGGCAATCTGAGTATCGCGACCTAACCAAAGGAAGTTCCTGATCAGCCTCTCTACCTGGCTGATACAAGAACTCGAGAAGATCCAGCAAGAAGTGATGTACCACATAGTCGCCAACAACACCTAGTTGGCAACTACTACTCTACCAGCCAGCGAAAGTCGTGCTGAGCTCCAATGTAACAGCTTTCTCTTGATGGACAGGAGAAGAGGAGCAATCTGCTGCTCGGGGGACAAGTCCAGACCAACCTGACAACCCAAGTACCGAACTACAGTCCCTGGAGGAATCCACCTGAAACCCTCTCCTGGCATCCAATCTGGCACAGGAGCACTGCCAACCGAGAAAGCCACTGTCTTTCTCCAGTTGATCAATGCGCCCGATGCACAGCAGAAGGTCTCCAAAGCCTGCTCACATCTGTGTAGATTGGCCTCCTGGCCCTCTAAGTACAAGGCTGAGTCGTCGGCAAACTCAGCGTCCAGAAGCTTATCTCCCCGTATAGGGAGTGCTAAGCCTCTCAAACCAACCTGCTGTGACACCAAAAATCTGCTCATCGCCTCCGCATAGAACAGAAAGAGAAAAGGGGCAAGAGGACAACCTTGTCTGACCGAACGTGTGAGCATGAAGCGCTCACCTCTACCTCCTGCCAACAGCACCTGACTGTGAGCCTGTCTGTACAAAGCTGACACCCCTCTGATCCAAGCATCTGAGAAGCCCATCCTGCGTAGCGTGCCCTCTAGAAAGTCCCAGTCAACTCTGTCGTATGCCTTCTCAAAATCGAGAAGAAGAATCACAAGGTCCTCCCCACGGAGCCGTGCAAGGGCAGAAGCCTCCCAAAAAGTGAAGATGTTGTCAAGGATACTGCGTTCCTTGACAAAACCTGTCTGAGTCCCATGTATAAGGCTCTCCAAAAGTGGCTGAATCCTCAAACTCATAGCCTTGGCAAGAATTTTGTAGGCTGAGTTGAGAATGGTGATGGGGCGCCACTGTCGAATCTCATCCAAGGAGCCACCCTCCTTTGGAATGAGGTAAATCAAGCCCTCACTCATGCTATCCGGCATCACTCCTATGTGCAAAATGTACTGAAAGGCACTACAAAGATCTAGGCCAAGCAGGTCCCAGTACTCCAAGGCTTTCCAAAAGTGGCTGAATCCTCAAACTCAGAGCCTTGGCAAGAATTTTGTAGGCTGAGTTGAGAATGGTGATGGGACGCCACTGTCGAATCTCATCCAAGGAGCCACCCTCCTTTGGAATGAGGTAAATCAAGCCCTCACTCATGCTATCCGGCATCACTCCTATGTGCAAAATGTACTGAAAGGCACTACAAAGATCTGGGCCAAGCAGGTCCCAGTACTCCAAGGCTCTCCAAAAGTGGCTGAATCCTCAAACTCAGAGCCTTGGCAAGAATTTTGTAGGCTGAGTTGAGAATGGTGATGGGGCGCCACTGTCGAATCTCATCCAAGGAGCCACCCTCCTTTGGAATGAGGTAAATCAAGCCCTCACTCATGCTATCCGGCATCACTCCTATGTGCAAAATGTACTGAAAGGCACTACAAAGATCTGGGCCAAGCAGGTCCCAGTACTCCAAGAAGAAGCTGGGAGTCAGCCCATCCTCACCTGGACAGCTACCACGAGGGAGGGCCCTAAGAGCCGTGTGCAGCTCCTCAAGCTGAAGAGGTATCTCTAGCCTCTGGCGCATCTCCTCAGACACAAGACAAGGCATATGTGCCCAAACCTGCTCCCTGCATGCATCCTGTCTCTCTGACTCGGGCTCAGCCGACAGTAACTCACGGTAAAAGTCAGTAGCAACTGCACGCATATCCTCTGGCTCACAAACAACTGAACCATCGGGTCTCCTCAATTGATTGACCTTGGCATGCGAGTGCCGAGGTCCCACTGTCTCAAAAAAAGCACCCGTCACTCTGTCACCCACCTGAGTCCACTGAGATGCCTGTCAGTGAAAGGCAAACTCATGGCGCCTCTCCTCTGTGCAAGCAAGCTCCTGTCGAGCCTGCTGTAACTGCTCCTCCAACCATGGACTGTCTGGATGTTGCTCCTGCATCCTCTGTAGTGGAGCAATGCCTCGTCTGAGACGCTGCTCCTCCTCTCTCGCTGCAGCCCGTCGAGCCAGAGACTCCTGGAGAAAGAAGTGGCTAAGCTGAGCTAGGCCTGAGGCCACTCTGTCTGCAGGTGGAGCCTGGCTGTCCATGCCCTCTATCCATAGAGCCTTGACCCTCTCTCTGAGTGCTGAGTCCAACAAGACCCGCTCTGGGATGCGAAGCATCGTGCTCCCACTCCTCTGCCTGTCTGCCACTGTGAGGATCACTGGTGCATGGTCCGAGAAGGATGTCCCTGCCAGGATGCCCACTGATCCCCCCAAGTCACTGAAGTGGTCACTAGTGTAGAAGCGATCTATGCGCGATAGATTCACTCCTCCCACTCTGCGGTCCGATCTAGAGAAGGCAAGACTCTCTGGAGGCCTCACAAAGCCAGAATGCTGCCATGTGTCCGAGACCCTCAAAGTCATACACAACCTCTCCCAAGCTGCTAACTCGACTCCATGCACAGTAGCATGGCTGCCTCCGATCCTATCAGAAGGGTCCTCCAACATGTTGAAGTCCCCTCCTACACACCACTGGTCAACCTGTGGCAAAGACTCAACAATCTGTGACCAAAACTCTGCACGAGCACTCGCCACATTGGGCGCATAGATGTTCAAGAAACCCACAAGGCCACCCTGAACCTGCAAAGTAATCCACCGAGCCCTGCCTGGCACAATAATCCCTCTGCCCACAATGGCCTGCTGCAATGAGTCCGCAATAGTCATACATACCCCACCCTGGATGCCTCCAGGTCCACAAGCAGCTGACCAAAAGGTATCATAGCGTCCACGCAAAATCTGACCACATCGCCGAATGCGGCTCTCAGACAAATGGTGCTCCTGAAGCATAAGGAGATCAATCTCTCCTCCCACAAGGCAACGCTAAAGCTCCTGACGCAATCGGCCCCTCTGTCGCTGAAACTGGGGCCCACCTAGTCCCTGCACGTTCCACGAGACGATCCTCATGGGAGCGAGAGAGAACAGATGCTGCCGCAGCAGCAAGACGGGCTATCTTCGAGGCTGGCTTGGATGGGGAGTAATCCGCATCCGAGCGCCCTCTAGATAGGTGAGACTGCAGTGAGTGCCTGGTCCAAGCCCAAGCAGAGCGAGCCGTGCGTAAAGCAACCTCCTCTGTCCAGGAGTCCTCATGAATGTATACATAGCAAGGCAAACACTGCGTATCAGCAAAAAAGTACACCACAATGTGTCTACATCCTGCTGAGTCTGGGGGTGTCACCGCAAACTTGGCCAGTGGCCACAAAGTCTGCACCAAATCTGTAACGCCAAGTTCTCCCATGTGGTGAGAGAACTCAAGAACCTGTGTATGCAACCATCCCACCACTGAATCGAGGGACCACTCTGTCTCAGTCCTACCACAAACGGGGAAGGAGAAACCAACTGCTGAGTCCAAGGCCTCTGTCCCCCTAGCGGCAAGGAACAAAGCGTGGACCCTGAAGCAGGCTGCCTCATGGTCTGCTGCGGAATCGCCGAGAAAGCGAGTGAACCCGTAATCGAAGAAATCCCAGCGGCGTCGGAGGTCAATGCTCGTCAGACCACGAGGGATAGCTGCAAGGGAAGATGTCTGAATCTGCAGAGGGGGCCGCAAGAAGGGCTGACCCTCTCTCGCTAGGCGACTCGTGGCAAAGGCGCTGCCAAGAGATCTCCTAGCCGCCGGCGAGGGACCTGTCTCCTGAGTCGACTGTGGTGCTGGAGCAAGAGGAGGGGGAGAAGGAGTTGGGGGGGTGCGGAGGAGAAGAGAAGCGGGGTGGGGCGACAGAGACAGGGGGGCGAGGTGGGGAGTGGGCGGGAGCAGAGGGCAGGGGAGGGGATGAGGAGGAGGAGGGGAAATCGAAAGGCGGAGCGGCTGGCGAGGGTGAGGCGGAGGTGGAGGCTGGCGTAGGGGGCTCCTCTTGTTCAAGAGGACCAAAGCGGTTCCCCGTGGGGACCCACTGCTGCTGAGTAGGCACCTGAGGGCCACTCTGAGTGCCAAGCTGTCTCTGTGGCCCCTGGCGTCGACGGCCACGGGCCTGCAACCACCCCTCCTCAGCTGGAGCCCGAGGCTTGGAGGGTGGCTCTGAATCTGTGCGCTGTGTCGCTGGTTGTGGCTGCGGCCCAGCCTTGGCAGGCTGGGGCTGAGGCTGAGGTGCGGGTCGTGGTCTCCTCCGTGGACACGCCTTCGCTAGGTGGCCCATCTGTTTGCAAATGAAGCACTGGTTCGGGAGACCCGAGTACTCCACACTCTGTCTAAACCAACCCCCACTCACCCGAGGCAGAAGGATGACCTTCGGGAGCGTGTGGGTATCTCTAACCAAAACTCGAACTGAAGGGATGCCAGCCGCCTTGGCAGCTATTGATGCTGCCGTACGAGGTGTCTCCAGGACAGTCCCGATGACGGAGCCAATCCTGGAGAGAAGTGGAAGGTACTCCCTCCGTAAACCCGGAAAGCAGACTGAGATGGGGATGTCCGCCTCCTCTACTAGCACATCCGAAGTCGGGTCAAAACCATGTCGCCACTGTCGAAAGTGGGCACGTGATGCTCGGATGGCCAATGGACTCATAGCTATGACCTTGGAGGCCATCTCGGAAGTCTCAAACTCAATCTGGTAGTACCCCCGTCCGAGAATCTGGACATCCAAGATCTTGCCCACCTCTGCGAGGAGGCGGGCCTGGAGAAGGTCTCGCAGCTCTCCTCTGCTAGGACGAGTGCCGAGAACCTTGCAGATGACAGAAGTCGCCTGCAAGCGTTCTACCTCTGCGGCAAGGCTCGCTTGCTCTGTAGGCGAAAGAGCAAGTCGAATGGTGGGCTCAGCGGGGTCGGGCGAGGGGGCTTCAGGCGAGTCCCTTTGAGGTGGAGCTGGAGCCCCCATCTGTGTCTACTACTGAGTCGAAGAAGCGGGCGGTGAAGAAAATCTGCGAACAAGTACGCAAAGCACTTGTCCGAAGAGAAAGCGTTGCAGAGCCAGGTGCAGAAGACCTTCGAGAGCGAAGAGGACGGGGGGGGGGGAATGGGGGGACGGCGAGGGCGAAGTGGGCAGCCGGGTAATGTGCGGGTGCACAAGCGGCAGCGAGCGGGGGGATGGGGTGGGGATGGCAACGCGAGAGGAGGGCAGCGGGCAGCCTTTGGGGTAGCGCGAAAACAGAGGGGGGCAGCGGGCGGGCTGTGGGGCAGCGCGCAGGGGCAGCGCGTGGGGGGGGGGGGAGAGGGTAGCGATGGCGCAGCAAGGGGGGGGCGAGCAGCAGTAGCAAGCACTCCGGTCTAATTGAGCATCATCTTTGTTGCATCACCGATCAATTCACGACGCTCCGTCTCTTGTCGCTCCGCCTGAGTAGGCCGAGGCAGGCCCATACTCTCTGCCGGAATCTTCGTTGTGATCCCTGCCCGCATCTCCAGATACAGAGGGAGTCGACTGATCCTTGCGTGAAGCAATAGGTGCCGCGGAGAAAAAATAGATTGATTTCTAGGAGGATTATTCCTCTCGGGATTGAGAAGGTAGAATTGAGTTAAGAAATTCTTGGATGAGGAAACTTCCAAACTATATTAGAAAGACGCGAATGACGAGTTCTTACATGGATCGTAACTTTGATGATTGGTAAAGGATATCCTCAAGGTACTAGAGCAACGACATGAATTGGTAAGGTAAGTATTGAAATTTTGAAATTCTGTTTAATTTATTTTTTAAGTTCTCTTTTGAGAAAGAACCAGCTCGACTCACCATTGAGCAAGATTTTGAATTTTTCCGGTTTCTCCCCGGCAGTTCAATTGGATCTCTACAGTTGAAGACAACTGTTTATAAGTGAGGGATGTTGCTAAATTGGCTTTATCTGACTAAAAAATAATTCTAAATGAGTTGTTGGATTTATAAGTAAGAGGGTTTTTCTCACTGGAGACATCCGAGTACAGAGTATTCCTAGTGCGTCATTCAGAGTAATGACGGGAGCACCATGAATAGGAATATTTGTAAGGCCACCAAGAACGGGTACCTCTGATGCGTCACTTCCGATGGGTGACAGGGAGCATCGGGAAGAAGTATCCGACCATTCGGGAACAGACATCTCTGATGTGTCATAGGATGGGTGACATAGAGCATCACGAAGGAGATTGTACCGTAAGTTCGGTAGGAAAGGACTAGGTTATGGGTATTCCTGATGCGTCACAAGGTGGGTGACAGGTGCATCGGAAAGGGGATATCCATAGTCGAGAGGAAATTCCGAACTGTGTTAGAATTGTGCACAAGGAAAAGCAAGCACTTCAATGAAGATGGGTTCAGAGGAAACTTTGAGGAAAAACAGATGCTTTCTGAGAAAGCGGGATTGCTTTTCGAGAAAGCAGATGCTTTCCCGCGAGGAAGTCTATGTCTGCATTGTAACCGTGCATGTGATTACATCCAGGGACACCTGGGAACTGTTGTTAAAGTTTTGTTTTTAACTTATAAGGTTTTATTGAGTTTTTGGGCAGATTCAGACCATTTTTAAAGGTGACCGACCGCCCACTTAATAAGTGGGCAGCCTATGATTATATAAAGCAGTAAAAACCAGCCATCGATTTCTCTCTCTCTCTCTCTCTTTCTGGCAGAACAGCGCACAAAAAAGAAAAAAAAAACAAAAAAAAAAACGGTTGTGATCTCTAGGCGAGCAGCCTGCACTCAGCTATTCGTGCCGTGGTGAGGAGCTACAAAAGCATCACATGCCCTCACTCGGAGGAAGAGGCCAGCGCTAGCAAGAAGGGGAGGCTTCTGCAGATTTCAGCCATGAAGTTGACGCCGCCGGTGATGCCCATGGCTGCCCCGCATGTACCAGATGTTGCCAAGATCCACTGCGCGAGTTCCCTCGCAAAGAAGTGCCTACAAAGCGTGTTTCCATCACGACAAGTTGCTGTTTTTCTCTGTTTTCAGCCCATAAACGTCGTAGACGGGGCTGATTTACGAGAAGGAACCCAAGAACACACCTCTTTTGTGTGTAGGATTGGAAGAGAATTTTCTAAGTAGAAATCTCTTCCAAGGATTTGCTTTTCGAGAACCGAGTTGCGTTTCGAGTGTCGAGACTTCAAAGGTAACGATTTTCATGTTATGATCTCGAAGTATTTGTTTGCAGGTGTACTTCCTCTTAGTGACGGAGGAGCAGAGGAAGGCATAAGCCTCTGCAGGAGAAAGCGCTCTGAGGAACTAGAGTCAGATCAGCCCAAGGGTTTCGTACCCAATTTGGGAAGTAGATCCATGAATCGGAGAGAGGTAGTCTCTCAAGTTGTGATCCGTATCCGGGAAAGCGGAGTTATTCTGCAAGTTGTGCTTGTAAAATTCTCCCTTAGTAATCAAGATATTCTCTTTATTGTGGGGGACCAACCCATCTTCTGGTCTCCTCTGATGTGTCAAGCTTTTCACTCTCCCCCCCAAATTCTCTCGAGTATATGAATTGCATTTGACAGTTAGTTACGCTTCCATATTTTTGTGACAGTAGTATCAGAGCAAGGTCATCTCTCTCTTTCTTAAGGGATTGACGACTCTTGGCAGACTGCAGAAAAGGAAGGACGTGAGATAGAGTTTACTCTCCTCCAGCAACAGGTGGCAGAGTTGCAAAAAGCTCTCTCCCATCCAGAAATTCAAAAGATTCTCCATACCCTTGAGAAAGGAAAGGAGAAAGTGCCTATGGGATCGGTAGAAATCCCGCAAAACCCAAAGACACAAGAACCAAAGAAAGATCCTTTAATTGGAACCTCCCGCATGCACGAGAGACAAAAGATGCCTCCAGAACGTCATGTGCGGTTTAATCCAAAGGTTCAAGAGCAGGATCCTCCTGATTCTCCTCAGTTTTCTTTTATGAAAGATATGGATGACAATCTCTCCAGAGGACATGTTCCTTGACGATCCGCCGCAGCAGGAAGTGCAGTCAAAGGATAAAAGCTCCCGACTACAAGGAATCCAAAGGCAGAAAGAAGGAGCATCATAAGAAGAAGCACCACAAGCAGAAATCATTCAAGTGAGGTGACAAAAATGTGAAATTCGAGACCTACAACGGACAACGGGATGACAACAAAGCTTTAGCTTTCATCACCAGTTTGAAGTTGCATTTGCTAAAGGAAATTTTAAGGAAAGGTCCAAGCTTCGCCATGTCAGTATGTACCTAAAAGGCACAACCAGCAGTTGGTGGTTGACTCTGATCCTTGAAAAACGCAAGCCTCAGGATTGGACTGATTTCAAGAAGGAGTTCTATGCTCAATTCCTCCCTCCAAATTATAAGGAAGAAGTAAAGAAAGAATGGGATCGACTTTTTCAGTTAGGAAATGAAACTGTTCCACAATATGTGGACAAGTTTTACGACGTTCTCTTGAAAGTTACCCCATTCAAGAAGATTGAAGATTCGGAGAAGATGCAGAAGTTTGAAACCGGGTTGCATGAAGCTTTGCAAAAGGCTATGAAGCTTTATCCTTTAGGAAACCTACAAATACTTATGGAATCAGCTCGCATAGCTGATGCTATACACAAGAAGGAAACTCCCAGGAAGATGGAGCAAAGCACCTACCATGCCAAGCAAAAGGCTCTCTATGAACAACCTACTTCCACTTCTTCTCAAAAGAAGAAAAGAACCGCATCCGATGCAAAAGCAAAGCCAAACTAGCCCAAGAAAGGGAAATAGCTCTCTCCTCCATAATTGAGAACCTACATCAGCGAAGGAAGATGTTTCAAGTGTGGACAAATTGGACATATGAAGGGTGATTGCCCTACCAAAACCCCGCAACCACCTTCTTCCAATGCAGTCCTAGATGTACAAGGGAATACAACCAAAGATGGGAAAGAAAGATCTCTTCTCAAAGCATGGGGTAGCATCAACAATCAGCGGGCACTTATCCTATTTGACCCAAGCAATACGGACAACTTCATCTCTACCAAGTTAGCCGAAGATCTCAATTTACACCCCAACCGTTTTGGAGTTTCTATTCAAGCAACATCTGCTTTCAAAGGGCAAAACTCTAGTTCTGATCCAATCATAGGGAAGCTGAATTTAAAGGTCGATAACTACAAAGATCAAGAGTCTTTCTTACTAGCTTCACTTGAAGGATCTGATGTCATCTTGGGAATGCCGGCACTACAAGATGCATCCCATTCTTGACTATGTTCAAAAAACCATGTCCTTTGACCACAAAGGAAAGCAATATGTTGTAATTGCGGATGAGGTGACTGGAAACTTCCCATTGCCAACCACATTGCACTTAAGAAAGTAATGAAAAAGTGTGTTTCCGCGTACTTGAATTTTGCAAGAGAGAGAGATGTGTCTTTGAAACCGGCCCGTAGGGCGGTAGGCTTTTGCTTTCACCCAAAATTCTTTACTTTACTTTAGACACACACACAGAGCACTTTGCAAAGGGAACCTGCGACGGGAATTAACACTTAAGCACACACACAGCTCGGAAGCTAAATTGCTCCTAGCAGATGCCCACAAGCTGTAGGCCCCAAAATTGGCGCCCCTTTCGGTATTTCTTTATACTTTGAGAGGGTAAATTACAGAGTAGAGTCCTGGGAATCCTTTACCTGTATCCAACTAGATACCAACTATTTTGGCCAAATTTCGGCAACATAACAGCCCCAAAACTCGCGCGAAACCAATTCCCCCGCTGGAACTCGCTTCCACTGGCATAAACCCTCTGATTCCTACCCAAAAACAGTAAATTCAGCACGCTGTATTTACTGGTTTTTGCCCTATTTTCAGCCCCAAACAGTCCTCTAACTGTCCGCTGCCAGTGGGGCACTATTCCCAATGGTTCAAGCGTCCGTATGGCTGAAAAACAATCAATTTACAGCACATACACAGCGTTGAAAACGCGCCTCTACGATGCGGTTATGACCCTCACCGATGCCTGCTTTGGACCTATTCCGGCTCAAGGAGGCTCTTGCCTCAGCACAAAAGCATGAAACCACACAGTTGTACATCAGTCAAATGAAAAGCCCTCTTGTGGGGCATCACATAACTGCACGTAGGGGAGAGAGAGAGAGAGAGAGAGAGAGAGAGAGCGAGAGCAATGTGTAGTGTGCAGGGCATCACTTCTAGCACCACAATATACATGAGAGGGAAAGAAAGCACTCCATAGCTCTTAACCTATGACAGGTTCTCAATGAAGCATATCCCCCCAGCATAATCGAGTGCCCCCTCTTCTGCGCTTGACCTGTAATGCATCTGTGAACAAATAGATGAAAAAAGGGGAAGATTTCCATGGCTGTCAAAACCTGCGTATCGCTGAAAATGCAGCAAAACGGCCCTGTAAACACGGATACTGATGCCTTCCAATGCTGAAAATGAGCTCCTTGGTCCTAGGTAAAGTCATGGGAAGCTCAAAAATGGAGAGAAATGGCTGAAAATCAAAGTTATCAGCCTCCAAAACTGTTCCAAAACGTCAGTCACGAGTTCAGTTCTCCCAGGCTAGGGTAAATTGGCAAAAAAGTGCCACTTAGCACATGCATGCAATTTCCCCGCATTGGGCTTCCCGCTTAAAAATCTCTTAACTAGTGCATCAATTGACTTTGCAGCAGAGTAATAAAATGTTCCAGTTGTTATTCTGAAGCTAATGACACGAATAGATTCATGGCCCAGAATAGCACTTCCCTAAATTTTAGGAGATGCTTCCGTTGGGCTCCCATTGGTCATCTGACCATCAATGCCCACTGGGACCGCATTAAAAAATGCAATGTAGCTGAGTTGTCGAGTACTTTCCTTTGGTGACCCCACCTTGTCATCTTGTTACTCTGACTTTGTATCAGATCCACCACATTGCAACTTTCTGGTCTCATAGGTCACTTTGGCCTCTCTCTCTCTCTCTCTCTCTCTCTCTCTCTCTCTCTCTCTCTCTATGTTGCTATTGATTTTGCAGTTTCTGTCATGTGTTGCTATTGATTTCTCGTTTGAAGTGTCCAAGCCTGTTTTAACAGATTGAGAGACCGCAATTGATGGGTTATTGTGGTTAATTAAGACAAACGCTTCAGCGCACTTGATGGAAGATTGCATTGATTACCTGTTGATTCAATAACATCACCTATCCAAGAGCCATTGTGGGCTCTTACTCGGCGATCAATATGAAACATTCTGGTCTACTAACTTAGGCCCTATGGGTCCCTAAGGGGGAGTATAAACCTCTTCTATTGTGGATTCTTGGCTGCATGCCATTGTGGACAAGGTGTCCTTATGCTTGGAAGAGCTTAGTGGCTTACACTGAGGTTTCAGGGCAAGACAGTTGGCTTGTTAAATGTCTATGCCTCCAATCATGCTAGTGCTTTTGCCCAGTTTCAGACTAAAACTTCTCATGCTTAACGAGCCACGCAGCATTGGTGTGTTGGGGTGAATTTCTTTCAGCATGTTGGACCCATCTGATAGAGTGAGGGGCAATCACACTACAGTGCATGGCAGTGAGCTTGCAACATGGGAGAGATTATGTATGCCTTTGCAATTGTCTCATGTATGGTAGCATGAGGCCTTTGTGCGGCTCGGGGAACTTGGCTTTTTCTCGTTCTAAACGACGCCTTGGGGTGCCAATCTTTCGCGCATGGATTGTTTCTATTTGCGTGACGTCCTTAATGCACGAGGATGTCCACAACCATTTTAGAAGGCAGCTCCACAAACTATGCTCCGATTATCTTGGTTGTTGGGGAGGGAGCAAGAGAGAGGAGTCAATCACTCACTATTCCTGAGAGTGCTCCTCAGTGAGATGATTTGGGATGGTGGAGGAAGTCTTTTATGAGATCACCCATGCCCGACTGATTAAGATTCAAGAATGAAAGAAAGAAAGAAAGACTATATTAACATCCACGGGAGGCCACATTCGACCTATGGACATATCATGTAGATCATTAACTAGCTCCAAGGATTAGATTGTAGGTATTCCACCCAATAACATGTATGAATAACCAGCCTTTGTCCATCTTGACATCTGAAACTCCTCGATGAAGACTTTACCATAGTGGCACTTTTTCATTTTCGTTGTTTCCTGGCCTCATTAACCATAGCCAATTCTTCTTTCTTCGACTTGAGTTGAAGAGGTGTGAGCTCATCTGCCGTTCATACTTTGGTACGTCATAGTGAGCAGGTTTGCTTCATAACTTCAATGTTTTCTTGCAAATTTAAATATCTAAGCACCACATGCTTTCCTTTTGTTTCAATGCTTGCTTCCCCAATGTCAATGAATGGTATAGGTTGCAAGTCTCTTCTCTCCAAAATCTCGTGCTCCAGAACATAGATGACATTCTTGATTTGCTACATCCTCCAATACTTCCACCTCTTGCCATCCTTCTGCAAGGCCTCCAGCTCGTACCTCCTTTTTTTCCCAATCTTTGTTGCTCTTCACTAATTTCTGAGACGATGCTTGTACAAAGCATCTCCATTTTCCTCTGAGCAGTGTACTCTCTTGACAGGGAGATGCAGCCCATTGGGCAGTTTAACAAACTAATAGAAGACTGCTTGTACAATGCATCTCCATTTTCCTTTGAGCAGTGTGCTCTTTTGCTGGGGGAGATGCAGCCCATTGGGTAGTTTAACGAACTAATAGAAGGATCTTGTTTTTTATAAATACTAGGCAGCCCCACTATAGTCATCCCTAGGAACCAATACATGCTCCGCTCCCACACACAATCATGCATCGATGCAAAGTTCTGAGAGGCAAAGACATATGGCCTTGAATGTCACAACTCAAGCTCATAAGGTCTAAACCTGAAATGCTGTTGCAAATCAATGGACGCAACCTAAGCTGTTAAGACTACTCCGAAAAACATGAAACCTCTGTCTGTTGACAAAACTTTACTTGAAGAATACAGAAAGAAAACCCTAGACACTTTTAAAAAACACTCAATTTGGATAGAGTGGCTAGAGTGTTACTAAAAAAGACTCTTCACTCAGTGAAAGCTTAAGAAATGTAGAGATGGATCTTATACCTGATTCTGTATCAGTAGAACGCACCACATTGGTATCAGCACTACTTCCAATTGTTTCCAAGCCTGCCCTTAGAATATCTGCCGCTGCTGCCCCAGCTAGTGTAGGTTCTAAACTTTGATTTAGAACCTTCTCTTGAGAAGCAGAATCTCGTACATCCAACCGCGTATCTATCTTGATTTGCAAACCACCAGAGTATTCCACAACAGCATCAAAAGAACATATAAAATCCGAATCTTTTGGGAGAACTTGCATGCTATGGATGATTGGAGGTATTGAACCGAGTTCTAGTTTTGTACAATTAATTTTGCCCATATATGCCGGTGTTACAATTTTTGAAAACTGCTTCTGTAGAGTAAACAAATGACAATCAGAATGTGTCTTTTCATTCAAATAATGCAGGTACAAAGTTAAGGAACCTGCCTGAATCAGTTTGTGGCAAGCCTCTTGAAACCTTAAGCTATGATAGCCATCAAAGAAAAGTCTAGAGCAAATCAAGTTCCAGCACATTGTGCCTTGGTCAGATACAGTCATGGCCAAGTCTGGTACAATTTGGTAGTCACTCCTCCATGAATCAGACAAGCTGTGACCGTCTTCGACAAAGTTCTTCTCAGAGTTAGACTGGAATGAGGAGCTGCCTGCACTCTCATACCCAAAAGAGCTGTCCAACGAGTAGGATGCTAAGGATGGCTGCTTTATGGACTCATCTTGCCTCTCGGGCCCAGCCTTAGACACGACTAAACTCGAACTCAGATCTCCAGCCCCACTCCCCTCTTTGTAAACAAAGGCACTTTCCTTGGATAAGCTCTTTTTGGTGATTCTCCTCCAGATCCTTTGCCTTCTTGATAGAGCAGCCGCCATGTTTTTATCAAGTTTTCCAGCTTTGTCATCCTCTAAATGCTTACTTTTGACCCCAGCAAACTTGGCAAAAGTTGGATATGCTTTGTCTACTCGTGAACAATAATCATGAAACTCCCTCTTTTGATCAACGTACCAATTTCCCTTTTCTGTGCTCCACCCTGCCGCTGCACGCAGCACCTGACACCATGTTTCCTTTTCCCAGCTTGTTTCAAAGTACAGTAAGCATACTGAGCTTTTCACCAGGAGATGCTGATTGAAGCTTTCGAGCTGAATAGGATATTTTTTAGCCCTTCAGTAAACCACGCAAAAAGTTGACTAATTGTTGCTCCACAACAATCCAAACGAAATGTCGATAATTTAAACAAGTAAACAGAAAAGAAGCACATGCGTAAACTTGGATAAAGACAGAGGACCCAGAAACACAGTCAAATGAGACAATTTCAATATGGCAACAAGACTAACCATTTTCGGGCCATTTCTTTTCCACCGGAAACAGACTGGACACTGCAACCTCTCAAATCTATGCGCTCTTCACACCCATCCTCTGCCACAAGTGTTAATACATTGTTTTGAAGTTGGGCATGTCGTCGGCTCGGATATATTTCAATGCAATCATCACTTGTGTCTTTCCTTCTCCGATGATCCTTGGCCACTACTCTAATAGCATCTTTCCTTGCGGTGGAAGCAGGGAGGGCAGCAACCCACATATCTCCCTTCATGAAAATGCTTTAATCAGAATGTTATACGTCGTAGTAGCAGACATGAATGAAAAAGCTTAACATAGTATGTGTACCTCAGTTTAAGTGAAAATTGCATATGGATGGAACTCAAGATGTGTATAGGGGGAGGGGGGAGAGAAGAGAAGGGACAGGGCACTCTAAGTTGGTTGGTCAATCCATTTTAATCATACACCCTGTCGGTCCGAAACTTGCGGCTGTTGACCTAAACGCTGAGACTATATAGCATGGATACATGCACATATAATATAAAGTCAGGTCTCCAGGTTGAAACTAAAGAAACTGTCAGAAGTGATGACATAGCAATACCACCCGACCATACAAAGGTGAAAAGCAGATCCATACGATCCAGGGAATTGGATAAAGAATCACGGTGGGAATCATGACATAATTCGCAGGCTGCTGATGTGGCACTTTGGTCCACGTACTGCTTTTTGGCCTCTGTGACTGAAAGCGTTGACTTTTTGGGGGTTTCTCCTTATGGGTGCCAGCTGACTACGATGATGACTTGGATGACATTGAGGAAGAAGATGAGATTCAGAGACTGCAGAAGAAGAGATCAGTTTCTCACCGGCACAGAAAGCGCTATAATTATCCGGCAGAAAATGAAGACGAGAACAAAGATGAAGATTGGGATGAAGACGAAGATGAGGATGATGATGCACCTCGCAATTGGGTGGTGGTCAGCATGGAACCATCTTAGTATGACAGAGAGTGTAGAACCAAAGGTTTTGAGACACTTTTCTACCAGTGGCTATTTTCTTCACAGTGGTTTAAGCGGCTATTTTCTTCACAGTGGTGGTCAGCATGGAACCATCTTAGTATGACAGAGTGTGTAGAACCAAAGGTTTTCAGACACTTTTCTACCAGTGGCTTCTTTCATGAAGGCCTCTTTGAAAAAACAGATGAAGCGATGTGGCTTACCAACGAGCCACAAAGTTATTGCCTGAAGGAGAGATCTTACACTATCCAGCAGCTCATGGATCATGCTTTGGAAAGTTTGGCTTTATTGACAAGCTCCTTGGCACTCCACACGGGTGACTTCCAAGTCAGCCGAGACAAAGACTTCCAAAGGGAAGAAGAAGGGTAAGAAGCTAGTACACATGAAGAAAGACATTGTTCCATAGATATCTGCTGAGCAAAAGGCACAGTTCTTCAAGCAAGGAAGTGCTAGGGTTGCATTCAAGTAGGGCACATTTTGGCAAAGTGCCCAAGAAAGAGGAAAAGTCCGAAGACAAGCCTGAGACATCAAAAGCAGCAGAAGAATGAGCAGCGAAGAAGGCAAAGATAAAAGCAATAGTTGTTGCAAATTTTATGGACCACCAGGATGAGAGAATTGAGCTCTATAGAACGAGGGGTGAGGTACAAGATCAGGAAGCCGGGGTCTTCTTCAACAGCGGAGTGAAGGCCAACTTTATTTCTACAGAGATGGAGCCTCGTTTGGGAGTAAAGCCCAAAGATATGGCACCACAGATGGATGTAGTGTCGGCGGCACCAAGGCATGAAATTGTAATAACGCCTATCATTCATTGGTAGCTTCGCTTCCATTGTCAAGGTTACATTGGATGAAGCCAGCCCGTAGCGCGGTAGACTTTAGCTTTCACCCGATTCTTTACTTGATAACTTTACTTGATTTTACGACATAGAGGAAAACTTCACAAATAAACTTGTGACTGCAATTAACACTCCAAACAAAGCACGGCTTGGCAGCTAGAGTGCTACCAAGCAGACAGCGACACTCTGTACGCCCCAAAGATTGGCACCCCTTCCAATATTTCTTTATTCTTATAAAACTTGGGAGAAAACCTGCAAGTTCCTACGAGCTGCCCCGCTTTTACCGGGCTGGAAATGGCCTACTCTAGCCCGATTTCGGCAACATAACCACAGTAGGAGGCTTCACAGACAAAATCCCCATGACAAAGGTGACTTTCCCAGCGCATACGGACACTTTCCCAAACCTAGCGGCAGTTTTTGGGTATTCTCTCATGATATATATATACCTTCATAAGTTCAAAATAATGTGAACTCACAAATTATAAGAGGGAATAATGCACTCATAAAACTATAAAAGCAAGGGACACAAGAAAAGAAAAAGAAATAAAAATAATAATCACTTTATTTGCTACAAAACAAAACTAGATGTGTGTTCCATGTGGTTTGAGGCAAAAGGTGTTGACCATCCTCCTAACGTTGGGCATAGGGGAATAGAGAACACTCAAGACAGTTGACCATTACTTCTATTGTCACATTGCTGACGTGTCAAGCCACTAAAGACCCTAGCCAACCTATAGATCTCGCTCAAGGGGCCTAGACTCTAGCAAAAGAAGAAGAAGTCCTCACCAACTTACACATCCTCGACGAGTGGCCCAATCATTAAAATGGTTTAGGATTTTAATCCTAACCCCCGACAACTTATGGAGCCCGAGTTGCAGGGGCCTAGAGTAAATCAAGCACATACACACTTCCAACAATGCGTAAAGAGTGATGATGTGGCTTGCTGTATGGATGCCCACAATTTGTGCTAACATGCTAATGTGCCATCTATACAAAAATCCGTGAATTGCGCTGACAATTGATGACGTGGCGCTATTGTACGGATATCCCCTGAGCTTTTGGGGAACAGATGCTTTTAGAACCTACGGTTTTTCATGTAACTGCTTTTGGATGGGCAAGGGCCTTTAAATATGTACTAAGGGCTCACTCTCTGGCATGCTACCAGATGCAGAGAAAAGTCGCACATGTTGTACCTTGTTGAGGAAAGATAAAGAAATACCGAAAGAGGAACCACGAATTGGGGCCAGTGCACTCTGGGAGTATAACTATGCCACTCCGTGTCTCGTGTGAAGTCTCTCTTTCAGCTCAGTTGTTTTGAAGTGCCTAAGAGTCTGTTCAGTCTGTTCTTTTCAGTTGGCACGCCACGTGGTGCCCGTCCCGTTACAGTGGTATTAGAGCTTCAAGCGTGTGCTTTTTGGAAAGCATACTCCCTCAAGAGTAGACAAAGTAAGATGGCACCTCCAGAATCTTTTTTCCCTTTCCTCGTGGGAAAACTGGACCTACATGAATCTACAGATGGAAGCTATAGGGTAGGATGGAGAAGAAATGACAAGAGGAGGAGAAGAAGAAAAAGGAGTTCGTTTTTTCCCTAAAAAGCTCTAAAAACATACTTTGTGAAACCTTTCTGTCTTGCAAAAGGCCTCTAGAAATCTCTTCAACGATTAAGAATTCGGATATGCAACAAAACTCAAAGTTGATCCTCTTAACGAGCCCTACGTATTGACGCGAGCATATATTGATTCCGACAATTTTTTTAAATTAGAGTTTTCAGCAACAAATTAAGGTTTCTGCATCATGGGTCAAAATTATGTTTCGGGTGCTTTTCGCAGACAACAGGTAATACAGGAAGCATTTCAAAGCATGGAACTGGAGATCCACTCTTTTCCACCGAGAAGAACCATTTGCTTGAAATTGTGCTTGAGAAATTGTCTAAGTATATTGTCTAGAATTCGTTCGAAATGGTTTTTCTTAATTTTGAACTTGTTTCGGTGCCAATTTGAGATTGCTTGATTCTCGTTTTGATGTTGGTTTCAATACTTTTCGAAATCTTTGGATACTCATGGCTTGGGCTTTCCTGGTATTCAAATGGAAACTGTAATTGAAAAGATGTGCTATACTCATGGCTCGGGCTTTCCTAGGAGGAGTATTCAAGACAAACTGGTGATTGAAAAGTTGTGCTTTACTCATGGCTTGGGCTTTCCCGAGAGAAGTATTGAAAAGATAATTATTTGTTGTTTGAGAAACCTTTATTTGTACACTCGACGCAGGCTGCAGTCAGAGGAGCATTTTGTTCTAAATGGCCTCTATATCTGTCACATGCACATCTAACCCTATGAGCATGTGGAGGTATAGGGTTCATATCATCTTAGGAAGTGTTCTGGCACCTTTGTGAGCCTGTGCGCAAGCCGTGCATGTCCAAGCACTTAGAGTAGTTGCATATCCTCTGGTTGCACACAGCATGATCATCAACATGACAGTCAGTAGCCATCATGAGCATTTTACAGTGCACAGAATCCATTTTCCCTATTTTAGCCATTTTTCACTTATTATTAGTAAGTGACTTTGTTGGGAAACTAGGTAGGGAAAATTGGCTAAGGTAATATATAAGAAAACTAGCACTAGCACTTTCTGACAGAAGAGGTAGCAGAGACCCAATGTCTGACAATGCACCTTCTCAGCAAGAACCCCGGCAGGACAACCTAGCGTTTTTCAGCCATCAAGACCTCTGGCGTTTTTGCAGCAGATCAGCCCTAGCGTTTTCTGCAGTAGATTGCCAAGCGTTTTTGCAGCAGATACCTCATCAAGCTTAGCATTTTTGGAAGAAAAGATCGGCTCTAGTGTTTGCTGTTCTTGGCGACATAACCATCATTTACATCAACGTTTTCGGATTTCAGCAGTCAAACTCTGCATCGCAGTCCCCAAACCTCGCAGATCTCACCTTCCCCCAGCAGATCCTCGCCGCACGGTCTGATCAGCCCGCTATTCGCATATTTCAGCATCTGCGTTTTCAGCGCATCGTCATCGCGTCGTTGTCATCGCCGTTGTCATCGACATAGAGTCAAAATTCAGCAGATAGCTGATTTGCAGAATTCAGTCCCTAGCGTTTTCAGTTTTCAGTCCACCGTCTCGTCATCGTCGTCATCGTCGTCGACTTCGTCGGCAAGACCATTGCATTTAGACCATTGTAGAGATTTGTGCAATCAATAGTAGACCTGTTTCTTGCTGTTTTTTAGGGTATCTTGTATTTTTTGGTTGTTTTAGTCTCTCTCTCTCTCTCTCTCTCTCTCTCTCTCTCTCTCTCTCTCTCTCTCTCTCTCTCTCTCTCTCTCTCTCTCTCTCTAGTAATGGAGACCAAGAGCAACTCACCCGTGCACAAGTCTCCCTCGATGGTTCCGAAGGCAACATTCATGGTCACGAACGAGAGAATAACACAGGTGGAAAACGAGATGAAAGATTAGAAAATAGAGATGGAAGGATTGTGGAAAGAAAAGGCCAACCTCATCCAAATGGTCAATGAGAGCAAGCAATGGAAAAAGGAGAAAGAAGACTTTCAGGTAGAAGTGCAAGCACTCCATGAAGAAGTCTCGGCCCTCAAGCAAGAGCTTTCGGAAACTAGAGTGGGAAGTGGACTTGAAGAAGGAGAAATCCAACCCTTGATGATAGAGGAACTCAAAATCATCAAAGAACAAGTGCGGAAGATCAAAGAAGAAGAGAAGCACATGAGGTGAAGACGTCACCTTGGGTAGATGTAATCACGAAAACACAAAAGAAGATAGATGAGGCTGAGAAATGGATAGAAGTTGCCAAGAAAGCGAAAGGGAAAGAACCAACAGCCATCCTCACTCCCACAATCATCAACATGACCCTAAAGAAAGAGCAAAGGAGGAAGGCTAGAGCTTTACATGTACAAGTGATCGGTCTAAGAGATCGTGATGGTGTGGAGGGGGAAGTCAAAGAACTTCTAATTATGATGGGTAGTGAGGCCACTCACACAAAGGCATGGAGAGTGGGGAAGAAGAGAGAAGAAAATGGGGAGACTTCCAAGGAGAGCATTGATCTTTCGCTTCCCCTCCATGGAAGCAAAGAAGGATTTCTTGAGGAAGCGTCCTACACTAAAGAAGACAGGGATATTCCTTGGGGGACCTCACCTTGCTCATATGCAAGAAGAGAAAGGGAAATTGGCCTTCTATAGAGACGGACGAGTGGTTATTATGGAGAGGCGCTCCGCATGACGGCGGGAGGCCTATGGGACCACACTCAAAGTTGCTACTTGGAATTGTAATGGATCTCTACGCCTTGATGTGGGTGCTTTTGAGGATAGTTTCACTGGGAGGGACATCATCTTCTATTCTGAGACACATCAGGCCCCTGGGCAGTCTATGCCACATGTCAGCGGATACAAATGGGAGACAGCTTGCAGACAAGAAACTCGATCAGAGCGCAGAGGACGAGGCTCAAGAAGAGTGGCAGTCTTATTCAGGGAGGAGTTGCAACCTTTGATACATATAGCCCGCAGGGATGAGCAGGCTAGGTACATATGGGTGAGACTGAGGGCAGAGACAGGCAGATACCTCTAAAATGCTATTTGCTACTTTCCTTCGAGTACGTTAGTATATGCACCACTTATAGGACAACCCCCTTTTCTGTTTTGGATGATGACATATAGGAGTTCTCTAGGGATGGTGACATTATCATCCTGGGGGACTTCAATGCTAGGACTGCCCATCACCAGACAGTATTCTATGATACTTCAGAGGAGATGCTGAGGGAGCTAGATGTTGCAGAGATGGGCCTATCTAGAATATCACAAGATGTGGAGCATACTGAGTATGGACGGCACTTGATAGACATGGAGACTCCACATGGATTGGCCATTTTGAATGGCCTACAGAGATTTCCTGTTGCGGGAGGTTTTACATGCTTTCCACACAGACATGGAGGCAGCAAAGTGGATTATGTCATGGCACAGCAAAGCTTTATCTCTAGTATCCAGGACCTCATAATTGGACCTAGACCTGTTGGTGTGGCAGTAGATCATTCTCTTGTGTTGATGACCATCGCTTTCCAGTTTAGTGTAGCACACATACCACGGATAGCAGCACCTACTCGCTACACCTTTACACAGGAGACGAACTCTGTCTCCATAGATGGGATCTACAGACGCCTGTGCACTGAGGAGCCAGGGCGACCTCTAGAGGAGCTTACTACTATACTGACACAAACATTGCATGATGCAGCAGCAAAGAAGAGGGGCTGCAGAGGCATACCCACACACCCAGCCTCCTAAACAGAGACGACGTTCTGGGAGCATGCCCCAATGTCACGTGCATATCTAACCCTATGTGTACGTGGACAAGCTACTTCATGACATGGGTTAGGTTCAGTTAGATTAGGAAGTGTTCTGACGCTTTTGTGAGTCTGTTCGAAGACCGTGCATATTCAGGCACTTAGAGTAGATGCATATCTTCTAGTTGCACACAGCATGATCATCAGATTTCAGTCAGAACCCATCAAGAGCATTTTTACAGTGCATAGACCTATTTTTGACATTTTCACTTATTATTTTTAAGTAGCTTTTGTTGGGAACTGGGTAGGGCAAATTAGCCAAGCATGTATATAAGGAAACCTAGCGCTAGCACTTTTTGGCAGAAGAGGCAACAGGAACCGTGTGTTCAACAGGCACCTTCTCAGTAGGACCCCCACCAGACACCTAGCGTTTTCTGCTGCAGCAACCTAGTGTTTTCAGCAGTACAGATCAGCCAGCGTTTTGCATTTGCAAATCCTCTGGCGACAATAGATAACAGATCAACCCTAGCATTAGCAGTTTGCATCAGCAGATCAATAGAGTTTTTGCAAATCAGCACAGAATTTAGGCTAGCATTTTTGGATCAACAGGACAAATCAGCGTTTTGCAGATTCACCAGGACGGAACCACCAGAAGCACCAGCGTTTTCAGTTTTCAGCATCAAGACACCTCAGCAGAAGTCCCAAACCTCGCAGATCTCACCTTCCCACACCAGATCCTCGTCGCACAGTCAGATCCAGCGTAGTTTGTAGATTCAACCCGGAAAATGCAGATTTCAGCATTTGCGTTTTCAGCGCGTCGTCGTCGCATCGTCGCCATCGGTAGTGTGCTTCCAGGTATCAGATCAATGGTATGATCTTCAGGACGAGCAGGTGGTAACTCGCCTGGTAGGCCCTCTGAGAAGCAATCGGCATGAGAGTGGAGAAAATCTTGGCGTTCTTTATCAAGTTTAGACATATTTGTCCTATCCTTCTTGCTTAATTCTTTCATAAAGATGAGTAAACAAACAGACTGGATTTCATTAATTTAGAAATGGTCGAAGCCGATACAATAGGGACAAACTCGCCCTTCAGTTTAATATCAAGTACAATGGTTCGGCCCTTCTCTATAGTCAATGTCGCTTTCCTTGCCCGATAATCGACCATAGTGTTGTTCTTGTGGAACTAGGGAATCCCTTAGAGAACGTCACAACCTTCCAAAGGCATTATGAAAAAGTCCTCATGCCCCAAATACCCCTGACAATGCAACCGAATTTTGCCAATGACAGGAAATGGCTACATCCCTGTCGGGTGCCGCTAGAACAGCCTTCGCAAGTGGTCCCATCCGATCGGGAGTGATCTCGAGCCGCGCCGCCAATTCTGGTCAAATGAAGTTGGCCTTGGCTCCTCCACCAAAGAAGATCAGGGCTTCTTGGTCTTTCACTTTGCCCCAAGCTCGGCAAAGTTATGTACTCTCGTCCATGGTGTTGGGATCGGTACCCACACAATCTGGAACCAATCCTGTTTTCATCTTGCCTTTTCTTCCACGTTCCTCAGCTGCTCTCGAACTCTCAGGCCTTTCGTCGTCCTTGTCGTTCTATTCTTTCTGTGCCTTATTAGGGCACTTCGCGGAGATATGTCCATGTTCCCCGCATCCAAAGCACTTCCCCTCCCTGATGAAGCGAGCTCTCTCCTGAGGAGTAAGCTTGGGTCATGCATCCTTGTTTTCTTGGTTGCTCTCTCTTTCTACTTTCATTCGTTGAAGTCTGTTCGGCTCGTTGTGTCATGACCTCATCGGTGGGGTAGGTCAGACTGCCAGAGTGAATGGCAAAGCCCCGTTTCGCATGACTCATCAACTCCTGAATAGAAGTTGACTTCTGTTCCAAACAGTGATCTCGGATCTCTGTAGGTAGACCCAAGGTAAACCGCTCAATCTGTTCTCTGAACGAGATCTTCTTTAATGAAGAGGCGGGTAGAAAAGAGCTCCAGAATCTCTCGTAATAAGCATCCATTGTATCTCTCTTGGTCATCCGAAGATGGTTCCAAGCAGCTCACATATCGCGTTCATACTCTTGAGTCAACCAAGAAGAAATAAAAAGCTTCTTAAATTTCAGCATTCAACTGGCGCAGTCTTGTTTAAAAGAAGCGTTAACCACCAAGTTCGAGCATTCCCCTTAAAATAAGAGGCAGCTCTCCGAATCTTGGAGTGCTTTGAGTAGCGTCCTCCCGCGAAAGCGATGTCAAACTGTTGTATAAAAGACAAAGCCTTCGAAGCATCTTTATATCCTGAAAAAGTGTCAAATTTGATCGACTGTCCACCTTCCTTAAACTCTCGAACTTTCTTGCTTTTATCTTCCAAAAATTCATACTGGTTGGCTTTATAAAAATTCTTCTTGTTCGCATAAAAATTGCCGTCATCAGAGTTTGAACTATCTATAGACGAGTCCTCTGTAGAACTGTCTCTCCCTGGGCGAGATTTAGACTTCTTTGCCTTTTTCTTGCCCTTTCCGAAGCGTTGTTTCTTGCTTCGCTTTTTGCCTTTTCTGTCTTCTTCGCTCGAATCTGAAGAGCTAGAAGAACTGTCAGAAGAAGAAGAAGAAGAACTGGGTACTTCTTCAAATCGAACACGCTTCTTCTATTTCTTTGCTTTATCAAATGTTTGACGACCCAAATAACCCGGGAAGTCAGTGCCTTTCTTCTGCTTTTTGCCGTGCTTTTTGGCTTTCTTCTGTGCGTCAAAAAGCTGAGCAATCCGTGCATCAACCACCTCTTCTAATTCCTTCTCTGAATATTGCTTGTGATCAAAAGGTTTCTTGAGAGTGGGTTTCGGGGGTGGTGTTGTGGTTTTCTGCCATTGCGCATGCACTTCCTGAAAAGAAGTCTCGCTCATATATTTTGCCAATTTTGGGTCCTTCGCAAAACTGAGCATCATCTTTGTTGCATCGCCGATCAATTGACGACGTTTCATCTCTTGTTGCTCCGCTTGAGTAGGCCGAGGCGGGCCATACTCTGCCGAAATCTTCGTTGTGATCCCTGCACGCATCTCCACATGCAGAGGGAGTCGATTGATCCTTGTGTGAAGCCATAGGTGCCGCG